>NC_091754.1:7074901-7762401 GCF_043380555.1 Nothobranchius furzeri
CCTCAGGGCGCGTCTTGCTGCGGCCTCTCTCCTGGAGGCGCTCAGTCAGACCGAGTGCTGACATGTGGCAAGACGCTCCTCGGGGCGCGTCTTGCTGGGGCTTCTCTCCTGGAGGCGCTCAGTCAGACCCAGTGTTGACATGTGACAAGACGCTCCTCGGGGCGCGTCTTGCTTGGGCCTCTCTCCTGGAGGCGCTCAGTCAGACCCAGAGGTGACATGTGGCAAGATGCTCCTCGGGGCGCGTCTTGCTTGGGCCTCTCTCCTGGAGGCCCTCAGTCAGACCCAGTGTTGACATGTGTCAAGACGCTCCTCGGGGCGCGTCTTGCTTGGGCCTCTCTCCTGGAGGCGCTCAGTCAGACCGAGTAGTGACATGTGGCAAGACGCTCCTCGGGGCACGTCTTGCTTGGGCCCCTCTCCTGGAGGCGCTCAGTCAGACCCAGTGGTGACGTGTGGAAAGACACTCCTCGGGGCGCGTCTTGCTTGGGCCTCTCTCCTGGAGGCCCTCTGTCAGACCCAGTGTTGACATGTGTCAAGACGCTCCTCGGGGCGCGTCTTGCTTGGGCTTCTCTCCTGGAGGCCCTCAGTCAGACCCATTGTTGACATGTGGCAAGACGCTCCTCGGGGCGCGTCTTGCTTGGGCTTCTCTCCTGGAGGCGCTCAGACAGACCCAGTGTTGACATGTGACAAGACGCTCCTCGGGGCGCGTCTTGCAGGGGCCTCTCTCCTGGAGGCGCTCAGTCAGACCCAGAGGTGACATGTGGCAAGATGCTCCTCGGGGCGCGTCTTGCTTGGGCCTCTCTCCTGGAGGCCCTCAGTCAGACCCAGTGTTGACATGTGTCAAGACGCTCCTCGGGGCGCGTCTTGCTTGGGCCTCTCTCCTGGAGGCGCTCAGTCAGACCGAGTAGTGACATGTGGCAAGACGCTCCTCGGGGCGCGTCTTGCTTGGGCCTCTCTCCTGGAGGTGCTCAGTTAAACCCAGTGTTGACATGTGGCAAGACGCTCCTCGGGGCGCGTCTTGCTTGGGCCTCTCTCCTGGAGGCGCTCAGTCAGACCCAGTGTGGACATTTGGCAAGACGCTCCTCGGGGCGCGTCTTGCTTGGGCTTCTTTCCTGGAGGCCCTCAGTCAGACTGAGTAGTGACATGTGGCCTGACGCTCCTCGGGGCACGTCTTGCTTGGGCCCCTCTCCTGGAGGCGCTCAGTCAGACCCAGTGGTGACGTGTGGAAAGACACTCCTCGGGGCGCGTCTTGCTTGGGCCTCTCTCCTGGAGGCCCTCTGTCAGACCCAGTGTTGACATGTGTCAAGACGCTCCTCGGGGCGTGTCTTGCTTGGGCTTCTCTCCTGGAGGCCCTCAGTCAGACCCATTGTTGACATGTGGCAAGACGCTCCTCGGGGCGCGTCTTGCTTGGGCTTCTCTCCTGGAGGCGCTCAGACAGACCCAGTGTTGACATGTGACAAGACGCTCCTAGGGGCGCGTCTTGCTTGGGCCTCTCTCCTGGAGGCCCTCAGTCAGAACCAGAGGTGACATGTGGCAAGATGCTCCTCGGGGCGCGTCTTGCTTGGGCCTCTCTCCTGGAGGCCCTCTGTCAGACCCAGTGTTGACATGTGGCAAGACGCTCCTCCGGGCGCAACTTGCTTGGGCCTCTCTCCTGGAGGCCCTCAGTCAGACCCAGTGTTGACATGTGGCAAGACGCTCCTCGGGGCGCGTCTTGCTTGGACCTCTCTCCTGGAGGCGCTCAGTCAGACCGAGTAGTGACATGTGGCAAGACGCTCCTCGGGGCGCGTCTTGCTTGGACCTCTCTCCTGGAGGCGCTCAGTTAGACCGAGTAGTGACATGTGGCAAGACGCTCCTCGGGGCGTGTCTTGCTTGGGCCTCTCTCCTGGAGGCGCTCAGTCAGACCGAGTGCTGACATAAGGCAAGACGCTCCTCGGGGCGAGTCTTGCTGGGGCCTCTCTCCTGGAGGCGCTCAATCAGACCCAGTGGTGACACGTGGCAAGACGCTCCTCGGGGCGCGTCTTGCTTGGGACTCTCTCCTGGAGGCGCTCAGTCAGACCCAGTGGTGACACGTTGCAAGACGCTCCTCGGGGCGCATCTTGCTTGGGCCTCTCTCCTGGAGGCACTCATTCAGACCCAGTGTTGACACGTGGCAAGATGCTCCTCGGGGCGCGTCTTGCTTGGGCCTCTCTCCTGGAGGCGCTCAGTCAGACCCATTGTTGACATGTGGCAAGACGCTCCTCGGGGCGCGTCTTGCTTGGGCTTCTCTCCTGGAGGCGCTCAGACAGACCCAGTGTTGACATGTGACAAGACGCTCCTCGGGGCGCGTCTTGCTTGGGCCTCTCTCCTGGAGGCGCTCAGTCAGACCCAGAGGTGACATGTGGCAAGATGCTCCTCGGGGCGCGTCTTGCTTGGGCCTCTCTCCTGGAGGCCCTCAGTCAGACCCAGTGTTGACATGTGTCAAGACGCTCCTCGGGGCGCGTCTTGCTTGGGCCTCTCTCCTGGAGGCGCTCAGTCAGACCGAGTAGTGACATGTGGCAAGACGCTCCTCGGGGCGCGTCTTGCTTGGGCCTCTCTCCTGGAGGTGCTCAGTTAAACCCAGTGTTGACATGTGGCAAGACGCTCCTCGGGGCGCGTCTTGCTTGGGCCTCTCTCCTGGAGGCGCTCAGTCAGACCCAGTGTGGACATGTGGCAAGACGCTCCTCGGGGCGCGTCTTGCTTGGGCTTCTTTCCTGGAGGCCCTCAGTCAGACTGAGTAGTGACATGTGGCCTGACGCTCCTCGGGGCACGTCTTGCTTGGGCCCCTCTCCTGGAGGCGCTCAGTCAGACCCAGTGGTGACGTGTGGAAAGACACTCCTCGGGGCGCGTCTTGCTTGGGCCTCTCTCCTGGAGGCCCTCTGTCAGACCCAGTGTTGACATGTGTCAAGACGCTCCTCGGGGCGCGTCTTGCTTGGGCTTCTCTCCTGGAGGCCCTCAGTCAGACCCATTGTTGACATGTGGCAAGACGCTCCTCGGGGCGCGTCTTGCTTGGGCTTCTCTCCTGGAGGCGCTCAGACAGACCCAGTGTTGACATGTGACAAGACGCTCCTCGGGGCGCGTCTTGCTTGGGCCTCTCTCCTGGAGGCCCTCAGTCAGAACCAGAGGTGACATGTGGCAAGATGCTCCTCGGGGCGCGTCTTGCTTGGGCCTCTCTTCTGGAGGCCCTCTGTCAGACCCAGTGTTGACATGTGGCAAGACGCTCCTCCGGGCGCAACTTGCTTGGGCCTCTCTCCTGGAGGCCCTCAGTCAGACCCAGTGTTGACATGTGGCAAGACGCTCCTCGGGGCGCGTCTTGCTTGGACCTCTCTCCTGGAGGCGCTAAGTCAGACCGAGTAGTGACATGTGGCAAGACGCTCCTCGGGGCGCGTCTTGCTTGGACCTCTCTCCTGGAGGCGCTCAGTTAGACCGAGTAGTGACATGTGGCAAGACGCTCCTCGGGGCGTGTCTTGCTTGGGCCTCTCTCCTGGAGGCGCTCAGTCAGACCGAGTGCTGACATAAGGCAAGACGCTCCTCGGGGCGAGTCTTGCTGGGGCCTCTGTCCTGGAGGCGCTCAATCAGACCCAGTGGTGACACGTGGCAAGACGCTCCTCGGGGCGCGTCTTGCTTGGGACTCTCTCCTGGAGGCGCTCAGTCAGACCCAGTGGTGACACGTTGCAAGACGCTCCTCGGGGCGCATCTTGCTTGGGCCTCTCTCCTGGAGGCACTCATTCAGACCCAGTGTTGACACGTGGCAAGATGCTCCTCGGGGCGCGTCTTGCTTGGGCCTCTCTCCTGGAGGCGCTCAGTCAGACCCAGAGTTGACATGTGGCAAGACGCTCCTCGGGGCGTGTCTAGCTTTGGCCTCTCTCCTGGAGGCGCTCAGTCAGACCCATTGTTGACATGTGGCAAGACGCTCCTCAGGGCGCGTCTTGCTGCGGCCTCTCTCCTGGAGGCGCTCAGTCAGACCGAGTGCTGACATGTGGCAAGACGCTCCTCGGGGCGCGTCTTGCTGGGGCTTCTCTCCTGGAGGCGCTCAGTCAGACCCAGTGTTGACATGTGACAAGACGCTCCTCGGGGCGCGTCTTGCTTGGGCCTCTCTCCTGGAGGCGCTCAGTCAGACCCAGAGGTGACATGTGGCAAGATGCTCCTCGGGGCGCGTCTTGCTTGGGCCTCTCTCCTGGAGGCCCTCAGTCAGACCCAGTGTTGACATGTGTCAAGACGCTCCTCGGGGCGCGTCTTGCTTGGGCCTCTCTCCTGGAGGCGCTCAGTCAGACCGAGTTTACATGTGGCAAGACGCTCCTCGGGGCGCGTCTTGCTTGGGCCTCTCTCCTGGAGGTGCTCAGTTAAACCCAGTGTTGAAATGTGGCAAGACGCTCCTCGGGGCGCGTCTTGCTTGGGCCTCTCTCCTGGAGGCGCTCAGTCAGACCCAGTGTGGACATGTGGCAAGACGCTCCTCGGGGCGCGTCTTGCTTGGGCTTCTTTCCTGGAGGCCCTCAGTCAGACTGAGTAGTGACATGTGGCCTGACGCTCCTCGGGGCACGTCTTGCTTGGGCCCCTCTCCTGGAGGCGCTCAGTCAGACCCAGTGGTGACCTGTGGAAAGACACTCCTCGGGGCGCGTCTTGCTTGGGCCTCTCTCCTGGAGGCCCTCTGTCAGACCCAGTGTTGACATGTGTCAAGACGCTCCTCGGGGCGCGTCTTGCTTGGGCTTCTCTCCTGGAGGCCCTCAGTCAGACCCATTGTTGACATGTGGCAAGACGCTCCTCGGGGCGCGTCTTGCTTGGGCCTCTCTCCTGGAGGCCCTCTGTCAGACCCAGTGTTGACATGTGGCAAGACGCTCCTCCGGGCGCAACTTGCTTGGGCCTCTCTCCTGGAGAACCTCTGTCAGACCCATTGTTGACATGTGGCAAGACGCTCCTCGGGGCGCGTCTTGCTTGGGCCTCTCTCCTGGAGGCGCTCAGTCAGACCGAGTGCTGACATAAGGCAAGACGCTCCTCGGGGCGCGTCTTGCTGGGGCCTCTCTCCTGGAGGCGCTCAATCAGACCCAGTGGTGACACGTGGCAAGACGCTCCTCGGGGCGCGTCTTGCTTGGGTCTCTCTCCTTGAGGCGCTCAGTCAGACCCAGTGTTGACACGTGGCAAGACTTTCCTCAGGCCGCGTCTTGCTTGGGCCTCTCTCCTGGAGGCGCTCAGTCAGACCCAGTGTTGGCATGTGGCAAGACGCTCCTCAGGGCGCGTCTTGGTTGGGCCTCTCTCCTGGAGGCTCTCAGTCAGACTGAGTAGTGACATGTGGCAAGACGCTCCTTGGGGCACATCTTGCTTGGGCTTCTCTCCTGGAGGCCCTCAGTCAGACCCATTGTTGACATGTGGCAAGACGCTCCTCGGGGCACGTCTTGCTTGGGCATCTCTCCTGGAGGCGCTCAGTCAGACCGAGTAGTGACATGTGGCAAGACACTCCTCGGGGCGCGTCTTGCTGGGGCTTCTCTCATGGAGGCACTCAGTCAGACCCAGTGTTGACATGTGGCAAGACGCTCCTCGGGGCGCGTCTTGCTTGGACCTCTCACCTGGAGGCGCTCAGTTAGACCGAGTAGTGACATGTGGCAAGACGCTCCTCGGGGCGTGTCTTGCTTGGGCCTCTCTCCTGGAGGCGCTCAGTCAGACCGAGTGCTGACATAAGGCAAGACGCTCCTCGGGGCGAGTCTTGCTGGGGCCTCTCTCCTGGAGGCGCTCAGTCAGACCCAGAGTTGACATGTGGCAAGACATTCCTCGGGGCGTGTCTAGCTTTGGCCTCTCTCCTGGAGGCCCTCAGTCAGACCCATTGTTGACATGTGGCAAGACGCACCTCGGGGCGCGTCTTGCTGGGGCCTCTCTCCTGGAGGCGGTCAGTCAGACCGAGTGCTGACATGTGGCAAGACGCTCCTCGGGGCGCGTCTTGCTGGGGATACTCTCCTGGAGGCGCTCAGTCAGACCCAGTGTTGACATGTGACAAGACGCTCCTCGGGGCGCGTCTTGCTTGGGCCTCTCTCCTGGAGGCGCTCAGTCAGACCCAGAGGTGACATGTGGCAAGACGCTCCTCGGGGCGCGTATTGCTTGGGCCTCTCTCCTGGAGAGCATCTGTCAGACCCAGTGTTGACATGTTGCAAGACGCTCCTCGGGGCACGTCTTTCTTGGGCCTCTCTCCTGGAGGCGCTCAGTCAGACCCAGTGTTGACATATGGCAAGACGCTCCTCGGGGCGCGTCTTGCTGGGGATTCTCTCATGGAGGCACTCAGTCAGACCCAGTGTTGACATGTGGCAAGATGCTCCTCGGGGCGTGTCTTGCTTGGGCCTCTCTCCTGGAGGCCCTCTGTCAGAGCCAGTGTTGACATGTGGCAAGACGCTCCTAGGGGCGCGTCTTGCTTGGGCCTCTCTCCTGGAGGCGCTCAGTCAGACCGAGTGCTGACATGTGGCAAGCCGCTCCTCGGGGCGCGTCTTGCTTGGGCCTTTCTCCTGGAGGCGCTCAGTCAGACCCAGTGGTGACATATGTTAACACGCACCTCGGGGCGCGTGTTGCTTGTGCCTCTCTCCTGGAGGCCCTCTGTCAGACCCAGTGTTGACATGTTGCAAGACACTCCTCGGGGCGCATCTTGCTTGGGCTTCTCTCCTGGAGGCCCTCAGTCAGACCCAGTGTTGACAAGTGTCAAGATGCTCCTCGGGGCGCGTCTTGCTTGGGCCTCTCTCCTGGAGGCCCTCAGTCAGACCCATTGTTGACATGTGGCAAGACGCTCCTCGGGGCGCTTCTTGCTTGGGCCTCTCTCCTGGAGGCCCTCAGTCAGACCCATTGTTGACATGTGGCAAGACGCTCCTCGGGGCGCTTCTTGCTTGGGCCTCTCTCCTGGAGGCGCTCAGTCAGACCCAGTAATGACATGTGGCAAGACGCTCCTCGGGGTGCGTCTTGCTTGGGCCTCTCTCCTGGAGGCTCTCAGTCAGACCCAGTGGTGACATGTGGCAAGACGCTCCTCGGGGCGCGCCTTGCTTGGGCCTCTCTCCTGGGGGCGCTCAGTCAGACCGAGTGCTGACATGTGGCAAGACGCTCCTCGGGGCGCGTCTTGCTTGGGCCTCTCTCCTGGAGGCGCTCAGTCAGACCCAGTGGTGACATGTGGCAAGACGCTCCTCGGGGCACGTATTGCTTGGGCCTCTCTCCTGGAGTCCCACTGTCAGACCCAGTGTTGACATGTGGCAAGACGCTCCTCGGGGCGCGTCTTGCTTGGGCTTCTCTCATTGAGGCCCTCACTCAGACCCAGTGTTGACATGTGTCAAGATGCTCCTCGGGGCGCATCTTGCTTGGGCCTCTCTCCTGGAGGCGCTCAGTCAGACCCATTTTTGACATGTGGCAAGACGCTCCTCGGGGCGCGTCTTGCTTGGGCTTCTCTCCTGGAGGCCCTCAGTCAGACCCATTGTTGACATGTGGCAAGACGCTCCTCGGGGCGCGTCTTGCTTGGGCCTCTCTCCTGGAGGCACTCAGTCAGACCCAGTGGTGACATGTGGCAAGACGCTCCTCGGGGCGCGTCTTTCTTGGGCTTCTCTCCTGGAGGCCCTCAGTCAGACCCATTGTTGACGTGTGGCAAGACGCTCCTCGGGGTGCGTCTTGCTTGGGCCTCTCTCCTGGAGGCGCTCAGTCAGACCGAGTAGTGACATGTGGCAAGATGCTCCTCGGGGCGCTTCTTGCTTGCACCTCTCTCCTGGAGGCGCTCAGTCAGACCGAGTGCTGACATGTGGCAAGACGCTTCTCGGGGCGTGTCTTGCTGGGGCTTCTCTCAAGGAGGCACTCAGTCAGACCCAGTGTTGACATGTGGCAAGACGTTCCTCGGGGCTCGTCTTGCTTGGGCCTCTCTACTGGAGGCGCTCAGTCAGACCCAGTGGTGACACGTGGCAAGACGCTCCTCGGGTCGCGTCTTGCTTGGGCCTCTCTCCTGGAGGCGCTCAGTCAGACCCAGTGTTGACTTGTGGCAAGACGCTCCTCGGGGCGCGTCTTGCTTGGGCCTCTCTCCTGGAGGCGCTCAGTCAGACCCAGTGGTGACATGTGGCAAGACGCTCCTCGGGGCGCGTATTGCTTGGGCCTCTCTCCTGGATGCCCTCTGTCAGACCGAGTGTTGACATGTGGCAAGACTCTCATCGGGGCGCGTCTTGCTTGGGCTTCTCTCATGGAGGCCCTCAGTCAGACCCAGTGTGGACTTGTGTCAAGACGCTCCTCGGGGCGTGTCTTGCTTGGGCCTCTCTCCTGGAGGCGCTCAGTCAGACCCAGTGTTGACATGTGGCAAGACGCTCCTCGGGGCGCGTTTAGCTTTGGCCTCTCTCCTGGAGGCGCTCAGTTGGACCCATTGCTGACATGTGGCAAGACGCTCCTCGGGGCGCGTCTTGCTTGGGCCTCTCTCCTGGAGGCGCTCAGTCAGACCCAGTGGTGACATGTGGCAAGACGCTCCTCGGGGCGCGTCTTGCTTGGGCCTCTCTCCTGGAGGCACTCAGTCAGACCGAGTGTTGACATGTGGCAAGACGCTCCTCGGGGCACGTCTTGCTTGGGCCTCTCTCCTGGAGGCTCTAAGTCAGACCCAGTGGTGACATGTGGCAAGACGCTCCTCGGGGCGCGCCTTGCTTGGGCCTCTCTCCTGGGGGCGCTCAGTCAGACCGAGTGCTGACATGTGGCAAGACGCTCCTCGGGGCGCGTCTTGCTTGGGCCTCTCTCCTGGAGGCGCTCAGTCAGACCCAGTGGTGACATGTGGCAAGACGCTCCTCGGGGCACGTATTGCTTGGGCCTCTCTCCTGGAGTCCCACTGTCAGACCCAGTGTTGACATGTGGCAAGACGCTCCTCGGGGCGCGTCTTGCTTGGGCTTCTCTCATTGAGGCCCTCACTCAGACCCAGTGTTGACATGTGTCAAGATGCTCCTCGGGGCGCATCTTGCTTGGGCCTCTCTCCTGGAGGCGCTCAGTCAGACCCATTTTTGACATGTGGCAAGACGCTCCTCGGGGCGCGTCTTGCTTGGGCTTCTCTCCTGGAGGCCCTCAGTCAGACCCATTGTTGACATGTGGCAAGACGCTCCTCGGGGCGCGTCTTGCTTGGGCCTCTCTCCTGGAGGCACTCAGTCAGACCCAGTGGTGACATGTGGCAAGACGCTCCTCGGGGCGCGTCTTTCTTGGGCTTCTCTCCTGGAGGCCCTCAGTCAGACCCATTGTTGACATGTGGCAAGACGCTCCTCGGGGTGCGTCTTGCTTGGGCCTCTCTCCTGGAGGCGCTCAGTCAGACCGAGTAGTGACATGTGGCAAGATGCTCCTCGGGGCGCTTCTTGCTTGCGCCTCTCTCCTGGAGGCGCTCAGTCAGACCGAGTGCTGACATGTGGCAAGACGCTTCTCGGGGCGTGTCTTGCTGGGGTTTCTCTCAAGGAGGCACTCAGTCAGACCCAGTGTTGACATGTGGCAAGACGTTCCTCGGGGCTCGTCTTGCTTGGGCCTCTCTACTGGAGGCGCTCAGTCAGACCCAGTGGTGACACGTGGCAAGACGCTCCTCGGGTCGCGTCTTGCTTGGGCCTCTCTCCTGGAGGCGCTCAGTCAGACCCAGTGTTGACTTGTGGCAAGACGCTCCTCGGGGCGCGTCTTGCTTGGGCCTCTCTCCTGGAGGCGCTCAGTCAGACCCAGTGGTGACATGTGGCAAGACGCTCCTCGGGGCGCGTATTGCTTGGGCCTCTCTCCTGGATGCCCTCTGTCAGACCGAGTGTTGACATGTGGCAAGACTCTCATCGGGGCGCGTCTTGCTTGGGCTTCTCTCATGGAGGCCCTCAGTCAGACCCAGTGTGGACTTGTGTCAAGACGCTCCTCGGGGCGTGTCTTGCTTGGGCCTCTCTCCTGGAGGCGCTCAGTCAGACCCAGTGTTGACATGTGGCAAGACGCTCCTCGGGGCGCGTTTAGCTTTGGCCTCTCTCCTGGAGGCGCTCAGTCGGACCCATTGCTGACATGTGGCAAGACGCTCCTCGGGGCGCGTCTTGCTTGGGCCTCTCTCCTGGAGGCGCTCAGTCAGACCCAGTGGTGACATGTGGCAAGACGCTCCTCGGGGCACGTATTGCTTGGGCCTCTCTCCTGGAGTCCCACTGTCAGACCCAGTGTTGACATGTGGCAAGACGCTCCTCGGGGCGCGTCTTTCTTGGGCTTCTCTCATTGAGGCCCTCACTCAGACCCAGTGTTGACATGTGTCAAGACGCTCCTCGGGGCGCGTCTTGCTTGGGCCTCTCTCCTGGAGGCGCTCAGTCAGACCCATTTTTGACATGTGGCAAGACGCTCCTCGGGGCGCGTCTTGCTTGGGCTTCTCTCCTGGAGGCCCTCAGTCAGACCCAGTGGTGACATGTGGCAAGACGCTCCTCGGGGCGCGTCTTTCTTGGGCTTCTCTCCTGGAGGCCCTCAGTCAGACCCATTGTTGACATGTGGCAAGACGCTCCTCGGGGTGCGTCTTGCTTGGGCCTCTCTCCTGGAGGCGCTCAGTCAGACCGAGTGCTGGCATGTGGCAAGACGCTTCTCGGGGCGTGTCTTGATGGGGCTTCTCTCAAGGAGGCACTCAGTCAGACCCAGTGTTGACATGTGGCAAGACGTTCCTCGGGGCTCGTCTTGCTTGGGCCTCTCTACTGGAGGCGCTCAGTCAGACCCAGTGGTGACACGTGGCAAGACGCTCCTCGGGTCGCATCTTGCTTGGGCCTCTCTCCTGGAGGCGCTCAGTCAGACCCAGTGTTGACTTGTGGCAAGACGCTCCTCGGGGCACGTCTTGCTTGGGCCTCTCTCCTGGAGGCGCTCAGTCAGACCTAGTGTTGTCATGTGGCAAGACGCTCCTCAGGGCGCGTCTTGGTTGGGCCTCTCTCCTGGAGGCGCTCAGTCAGACCCAGTGGTGACATGTGGCAAGACGCTCGTCGGGGCGCGTATTGCTTGGGACTCTCTCCTGGATGCCCTCTGTCAGACCGAGTGTTGACATGTGGCAAGACTCTCATCGGGGCGCGTCTTGCTTGGGCTTCTCTCATGGAGGCCCTCAGTCAGACCCAGTGTGGACATGTGTCAAGACGCTCCTCGGGGCGTGTCTTGCTTGGGCCTCTCTCCTGGAGGCGCTCAGTCAGACCCAGTGTTGACATGTGGCAAGACGCTCCTCGGGGCGCTTCTTGCTTGGGCCTCTCTCCTGGAGGCGCTCAGTCAGACCCAGTGTTGACATGTGGCAAGACGCTCCTCAGGGATCGTCTTGCTTGGGCCTCTCTCCTGGAGGCGCTCAGTCAGACCCAGTGTTCACATGTGGCAAGACGCTCCTCGGGGCGCGTCTTGCTTGGGCCTCTCTCCTGGAGGCGCTCAGTCAGACCCAGTGTTGACATGTGGCAAGACGCTCCTCGGGGCGCGTCTTGCTTGGGCCTCTCTCCTGGAGAACCTCTGTCAGACCCAGTGTTGACATGTGGCAAGACGCTCCTCGGGGTGCATCTTGCTTGGGCCTCTCTCCGGGAGGCTCTCAGTCAGACCCAGTGGTGACATGTGGCAAGACGCTCCTCGGGGCGCGTCTTGCTTGGGCCTCTCTCCTGGAGGCGCTCAGTCAGACTGAGTGCTGACATGTGTCAAGACGCTCCTCGGGGCGCGTCTTGCTTGGGCCTCTCTCCTGGAGGCGCTCAGTCAGACCCAGTGGTGACATGTGGCAAGACGCTCCTCGGGGCACGTATTGCTTGGGGCTCTCTCCTGGAGTCCCTCTGTCAGACCCAGTGTTGACATGTGGCAAGACGCTCCTCGGGGCGCGTCTTGCTTTGGCTTCTCTCATTGAGGCCCTCGGTCAGACCCAGTGTTGACATGTGTCAAGATGCTCCTCGGGGCGCTTCTTGCTTGGGCTTCTCTCCTGGAGGCCCTCAGTCAGACCCATTGTTGACATGTGGCAAGACGCTCCTCAGGGCGTGCCTTGCTTGGGCCTCTCTCCTGGAGGCGCTCAGTCAGACCCACTGGTGACATGTGGCAAGACGCTCCTCGGGGCGCGTATTGCTTGGGCCTCTCTCCTGGAGGGCCTCTGTCAGACCCAGTGTTGACATGTTGCAAGACGCTCCTCGGGGCGCGTCTTGCTTGGGCTTCTCTCATGGAGGCCCTCAGTCAGACCCAGTGTTGACATGTGTCAAGACGCTCCTCGGGGCACGTCTTGCTTGGGCCTCTCTCCTGGAGGTGCTCAGTCAGACCCAGTGTTGACATATGGCAAGACGCTCCTCGGAGCGCGTCTTGCTGGGGCTTCTCTCATGGAGGCACTCAGTCAGACCCAGTGTTGACATGTGGCAAGATGCTCCTCGGGGAGCGTCTTGCTTGGGCCTCTCTCCTGGAGGCCCTCTGTCAGACCCAGTGTTGACATGTGGCAAGACGCTCCTAGGGGCGCGTCTTGCTTGGGCCTCTCTCCTGGAGGCGCTCAGTCAGACCCATTGGTGACATATGTTAAGACGCTCCTCGGGGCGCGTGTTGCTTGGGCCTCTCTCCTGGAGGCCCTCTGTCAGACCCAGTGTTGACATGTGGCAAGACACTCCTTAGGGCGCATCTTGCTTGGGCTTCTCTCCTGGAGGCCCTCAGTCAGACCCATTGTTGACATGTGGCAAGACGCTCCTCGGGGCGCGTCTTGCTTGGTCTTCTCTCCTGGAGGCCCTCAGTCAGACCCATTGTTGACATGTGGCAAGACGCTCCTCGGGGCGCTTCTTGCTTGGGCCTCTCTCCTGGAGAGGCTCAGTCAGACCCAGTGTTGACATGTGGCAAGACGCTCCTCGGGGCACGTCTTGCTTGGGCCTCTCTCCTGGAGGCGCTCAGTCAGACCCAGTGTTGACATGTGGCAAGACGCTCCTCGGGGTGCGTCTTGCTTGGGCCTCTCTCCTGGAGGCTCTCAGTCAGACCCAGTGGTGACATGTGGCAAGACGCTCCTCGGGGCGCGCCTTGCTTGGGCCTCTCTCCTGGAGGCGCTCAGTCAGACCCAGTGGTGACATGTGGCAAGACGCTCCTCGGGGCACGTATTGCTTGGGCCTCTCTCCTGGAGTCCCACTGTCAGACCCAGTGTTGACATGTGGCAAGACGCTCCTCGGGGCGCGTCTTGCTTGGGCTTCTCTCATTGAGGCCCTCAGTCAGACCCAGTGTTGACATGTGTCAAGACGCTCCTCGGGGCGCGTCTTGCTTGGGCCTCTCTCCTGGAGGCACTCAGTCAGACCCAGTGGTGACATGTGGCAAGACGCTCCTCGGGGCGCGTCTTTCTGTGGCTTCTCTCCTGGAGGCCCTCAGTCAGACCCATTGTTGACATGTGGCAAGACGCTCCTCGGGGTGCGTCTTGCTTCGGCCTCTCTCCTGGAGGCGCTCAGTCAGACCGAGTAGTGACATGTGGCAAGATGCTCCTCGGGGCGCGTCTTGCTGGGGCTTCTCTCATGGAGGCACTCAGTCAGACCCAGTGTTGACATGTGGCAAGACGCTCCTCTGGGCTCGTCTTGCTTGGGCCTCTCTCCTGGAGGCGCTCAGTCAGACGATGTGGGGACACGTGGCAAGACGCTCCTCGGGTCGCGTCTTGCTTGGGCCTCTCTCCTGGAGGCGCTCAGTCAGACCCAGTGTTGACACGTGGCAAGACGCTCCTCGGGGCGCATCTTGCTTGGGCCTCTCTCATGGAGGCCCTCTGTCAGACCCAGTGTTGACATGTGTCAACACGCTCCTCGGGGCGCGTCTTGCTTTGTCCTCTCTCCTGGAGGCGCTCAGTCAGACCGAGTGATGACATGTGGCAAGAAGCTCCTCTGGGCGCGTCTTGCTTGGGCTTCTCTCCTGGAGGCCCTCAGTCAGACCCATTGTTGACATGTGGCAAGACGCTCCTCGGGGCGCGTCTTGCTTGGGCTTCTCTCCTGGAGGCCCTCAGTCAGACCCATTGTTGACATGTGGCAAGACATTCCTCGAGGCGTGTCTTGCTTGGGCCTCTCTCCAGAAGGCCCTCAATCAGACCCAGTGTTGACATGTGGCAAGACGCTCCTCGGGGCGCGTCTTGCTTGGGCCTCTCTCCTGGAGGCACTCAGTCAGACCCAGTGGTGACATGTGGCAAGACGCTCCTCGGGGCGCGTCTTTCTTGGGCTTCTCTCCTGGAGGCCCTCAGTCAGACCCATTGTTGACATGTGGCAAGACGCTACTCGGGGTGCGTCTTGCTTGGGCCTCTCTCCTGGAGGCGCTCAGTCAGACCGAGTGCTGGCATGTGGCAAGACGCTTCTCGGGGCGTGTCTTGCTGGGGCTTCTCTCAAGGAGGCACTCAGTCAGACCCAGTGTTGACATGTGGCAAGACGTTCCTCGGGGCTCGTCTTGCTTGGGCCTCTCTACTGGAGGCGCTCAGTCAGACCCAGTGGTGACACGTGGCAAGACGCTCCTCGGGTCGCGTCTTGCTTGGGCCTCTCTCCTGGAGGCGCTCAGTCGGACCCATTGCTGACATGTGGCAAGACGCTCCTCGGGGCGCGTCTTGCTTGGGCCTCTCTCCTGGAGGCGCTCAGTCAGACCCAGTGGTGACATGTGGCAAGACGCTCCTCGGGGCACGTATTGCTTGGGCCTCTCTCCTGGAGTCCCACTGTCAGACCCAGTGTTGACATGTGGCAAGACGCTCCTCGGGGCGCGTCTTGCTTGGGCTTCTCTCATTGAGGCCCTCACTCAGACCCAGTGTTGACATGTGTCAAGATGCTCCTCGGGGCGCATCTTGCTTGGGCCTCTCTCCTGGAGGCGCTCAGTCAGACCCATTTTTGACATGTGGCAAGACGCTCCTCGGGGCGCGTCTTGCTTGGGCTTCTCTCCTGGAGGCCCTCAGTCAGACCCATTGTTGACATGTGGCAAGACGCTCCTCGGGGCGCGTCTTGCTTGGGCCTCTCTCCTGGAGGCACTCAGTCAGACCCAGTGGTGACATGTGGCAAGACGCTCCTCGGGGCGCGTCTTTCTTGGGCTTCTCTCCTGGAGGCCCTCAGTCAGACCCATTGTTGACATGTGGCAAGACGCTCCTCGGGGTGCGTCTTGCTTGGGCCTCTCTCCTGGAGGCGCTCAGTCAGACCGAGTAGTGACATGTGGCAAGATGCTCCTCGGGGCGCTTCTTGCTTGCGCCTCTCTCCTGGAGGCGCTCAGTCAGACCGAGTGCTGACATGTGGCAAGACGCTTCTCGGGGCGTGTCTTGCTGGGGCTTCTCTCAAGGAGGCACTCAGTCAGACCCAGTGTTGACATGTGGCAAGACGTTCCTCGGGGCTCGTCTTGCTTGGGCCTCTCTACTGGAGGCGCTCAGTCAGACCCAGTGGTGACACGTGGCAAGACGCTCCTCGGGTCGCGTCTTGCTTGGGCCTCTCTCCTGGAGGCGCTCAGTCAGACCCAGTGTTGACTTGTGGCAAGACGCTCCTCGGGGCGCGTCTTGCTTGGGCCTCTCTCCTGGAGGCGCTCAGTCAGACCCAGTGGTGACATGTGGCAAGACGCTCCTCGGGGCGCGTATTGCTTGGGCCTCTCTCCTGGATGCCCTCTGTCAGACCGAGTGTTGACATGTGGCAAGACGCTCCTCGGGGCGCGTCTTGCTTGGGCCTCTCTCCTGGAGGCGCTCAGTCAGACCCAGTGGTGACACGTGGCAAGACGCTCCTCGGGTCGCGTCTTGCTTGGGCCTCTCTCCTGGAGGCGCTCAGTCAGACCCAGTGTTGACTTGTGGCAAGACGCTCCTCGGGGCGCGTCTTGCTTGGGCCTCTCTCCTGGAGGCCCTCAGTCAGACCCAGTGTGGACTTGTGTCAAGACGCTCCTCGGGGCGTGTCTTGCTTGGGCCTCTCTCCTGGAGGCGCTCAGTCAGACCCAGTGTTGACATGTGGCAAGACGCTCCTCGGGGCGCGTTTAGCTTTGGCCTCTCTCCTGGAGGCGCTCAGTCGGACCCATTGCTGACATGTGGCAAGACGCTCCTCGGGGCGCGTCTTGCTTGGGCCTCTCTCCTGGAGGCGCTCAGTCAGACCCAGTGGTGACATGTGGCAAGACGCTCCTCGGGGCACGTATTGCTTGGGCCTCTCTCCTGGAGTCCCACTGTCAGACCCAGTGTTGACATGTGGCAAGACGCTCCTCGGGGCGCGTCTTGCTTGGGCTTCTCTCATTGAGGCCCTCACTCAGACCCAGTGTTGACATGTGTCAAGACGCTCCTCGGGGCGCGTCTTGCTTGGGCCTCTCTCCTGGAGGCGCTCAGTCAGACCCATTTTTGACATGTGGCAAGACGCTCCTCGGGGCGCGTCTTGCTTGGGCTTCTCTCCTGGAGGCCCTCAGTCAGACCCATTGTTGACATGTGGCAAGACGCTCCTCGGGGCGCGTCTTGCTTGGGCCTCTCTCCTGGAGGCACTCAGTCAGACCCAGTGGTGACATGTGGCAAGACGCTCCTCGGGGCGCGTCTTTCTTGGGCTTCTCTCCTGGAGGCCCTCAGTCAGACCCATTGTTGACATGTGGCAAGACGCTCCTCGGGGTGCGTCTTGCTTGGGCCTCTCTCCTGGAGGCGCTCAGTCAGACCGAGTGCTGGCATGTGGCAAGACGCTTCTCGGGGCGTGTCTTGCTGGGGCTTCTCTCAAGGAGGCACTCAGTCAGACCCAGTGTTGACATGTGGCAAGACGTTCCTCGGGGCTCGTCTTGCTTGGGCCTCTCTACTGGAGGCGCTCAGTCAGACCCAGTGGTGACACGTGGCAAGACGCTCCTCGGGTCGCATCTTGCTTGGGCCTCTCTCCTGGAGGCGCTCAGTCAGACCCAGTGTTGACTTGTGGCAAGACGCTCCTCGGGGCACGTCTTGCTTGGGCCTCTCTCCTGGAGGCGCTCAGTCAGACCTAGTGTTGTCATGTGGCAAGACGCTCCTCAGGGCGCGTCTTGGTTGGGCCTCTCTCCTGGAGGCGCTCAGTCAGACCCAGTGGTGACATGTGGCAAGACGCTCCTCGGGGCGCGTATTGCTTGGGACTCTCTCCTGGATGCCCTCTGTCAGACCGAGTGTTGACATGTGGCAAGACTCTCATCGGGGCGCGTCTTGCTTGGGCTTCTCTCATGGAGGCCCTCAGTCAGACCCAGTGTGGACATGTGTCAAGACGCTCCTCGGGGCGTGTCTTGCTTGGGCCTCTCTCCTGGAGGCGCTCAGTCAGACCCAGTGTTGACATGTGGCAAGACGCTCCTCGGGGCGCTTCTTGCTTGGGCCTCTCTCCTGGAGGCGCTCAGTCAGACCCAGTGTTGACATGTGGCAAGACGCTCCTCAGGGATCGTCTTGCTTGGGCCTCTCTCCTGGAGGCGCTCAGTCAGACCCAGTGTTCACATGTGGCAAGACGCTCTTCGGGGCGCGTCTTGCTTGGGCCTCTCTCCTGGAGGCGCTCAGTCAGACCCAGTGTTGACATGTGGCAAGACGCTCCTCGGGGCGCGTCTTGCTTGGGCCTCTCTCCTGGAGAAACTCTGTCAGACCCAGTGTTGACATGTGGCAAGACGCTCCTCGGGGTGCATCTTGCTTGGGCCTCTCTCCGGGAGGCTCTCAGTCAGACCCAGTGGTGACATGTGGCAAGACGCTCCTCGGGGCGCGTCTTGCTTGGGCCTCTCTCCTGGAGGCGCTCAGTCAGACTGAGTGCTGACATGTGTCAAGACGCTCCTCGGGGCGCGTCTTGCTTGGGCCTCTCTCCTGGAGGCGCTCAGTCAGACCCAGTGGTGACATGTGGCAAGACGCTCCTCGGGGCACGTATTGCTTGGGGCTCTCTCCTGGAGTCCCTCTGTCAGACCCAGTGTTGACATGTGGCAAGACGCTCCTCGGGGCGCGTCTTGCTTTGGCTTCTCTCATTGAGGCCCTCGGTCAGACCCAGTGTTGACATGTGTCAAGATGCTCCTCGGGGCGCTTCTTGCTTGGGCTTCTCTCCTGGAGGCCCTCAGTCAGACCCATTGTTGACATGTGGCAAGACGCTCCTCAGGGCGTGCCTTGCTTGGGCCTCTCTCCTGGAGGCGCTCAGTCAGACCCACTGGTGACATGTGGCAAGACGCTCCTCGGGGCGCGTATTGCTTGGGCCTCTCTCCTGGAGGGTCTCTGTCAGACCCAGTGTTGACATGTTGCAAGACGCTCCTCGGGGCGCGTCTTGCTTGGGCTTCTCTCATGGAGGCCCTCAGTCAGACCCAGTGTTGACATGTGTCAAGACGCTCCTCGGGGCACGTCTTGCTTGGGCCTCTCTCCTGGAGGTGCTCAGTCAGACCCAGTGTTGACATATGGCAAGACGCTCCTCGGAGCGCGTCTTGCTGGGGCTTCTCTCATGGAGGCACTCAGTCAGACCCAGTGTTGACATGTGGCAAGATGCTCCTCGGAGCGCGTCTTGCTTGGGCCTCTCTCCTGGAGGCCCTCTGTCAGACCCAGTGTTGACATGTGGCAAGACGCTCCTAGGGGCGCGTCTTGCTTGGGCCTCTCTCCTGGAGGCGCTCAGTCAGACCCATTGGTGACATATGTTAAGACGCTCCTCGGGGCGCGTGTTGCTTGGGCCTCTCTCCTGGAGGCCCTCTGTCAGACCCAGTGTTGACATGTGGCAAGACACTCCTTAGGGCGCATCTTGCTTGGGCTTCTCTCCTGGAGGCCCTCAGTCAGACCCAGTGTTGACAAGTGTCAAGATGCTCCTCGGGGCGCGTCTTGCTTGGGCCTCTCTCCTGGAGGCCCTCAGTCAGACCCATTGTTGACATGTGGCAAGACGCTCCTCGGGGCGCGTCTTGCTTGGTCTTCTCTCCTGGAGGCCCTCAGTCAGACCCATTGTTGACATGTGGCAAGACGCTCCTCGGGGCGCTTCTTGCTTGGGCCTCTCTCCTGGAGAGGCTCAGTCAGACCCAGTGTTGACATGTGGCAAGACGCTCCTCGGGGCACGTCTTGCTTGGGCCTCTCTCCTGGAGGCGCTCAGTCAGACCCAGTGTTGACATGTGGCAAGACGCTCCTCGGGGTGCGTCTTGCTTGGGCCTCTCTCCTGGAGGCTCTCAGTCAGACCCAGTGGTGACATGTGGCAAGACGCTCCTCGGGGCGCGCCTTGCTTGGGCCTCTCTCCTGGAGGCGCTCAGTCAGACCCAGTGGTGACATGTGGCAAGACGCTCCTCGGGGCACGTATTGCTTGGGCCTCTCTCCTGGAGTCCCACTGTCAGACCCAGTGTTGACATGTGGCAAGACGCTCCTCGGGGCGCGTCTTGCTTGGGCTTCTCTCATTGAGGCCCTCAGTCAGACCCAGTGTTGACATGTGTCAAGACGCTCCTCGGGGCGCGTCTTGCTTGGGCCTCTCTCCTGGAGGCACTCAGTCAGACCCAGTGGTGACATGTGGCAAGACGCTCCTCGGGGCGCGTCTTTCTGTGGCTTCTCTCCTGGAGGCCCTCAGTCAGACCCATTGTTGACATGTGGCAAGACGCTCCTCGGGGTGCGTCTTGCTTCGGCCTCTCTCCTGGAGGCGCTCAGTCAGACCGAGTAGTGACATGTGGCAAGATGCTCCTCGGGGCGCGTCTTGCTGGGGCTTCTCTCATGGAGGCACTCAGTCAGACCCAGTGTTGACATGTGGCAAGACGCTCCTCTGGGCTCGTCTTGCTTGGGCCTCTCTCCTGGAGGCGCTCAGTCAGACGATGTGGGGACACGTGGCAAGACGCTCCTCGGGTCGCGTCTTGCTTGGGCCTCTCTCCTGGAGGCGCTCAGTCAGACCCAGTGTTGACACGTGGCAAGACGCTCCTCGGGGCGCATCTTGCTTGGGCCTCTCTCATGGAGGCCCTCTGTCAGACCCAGTGTTGACATGTGTCAACACGCTCCTCGGGGCGCGTCTTGCTTTGTCCTCTCTCCTGGAGGCGCTCAGTCAGACCGAGTGATGACATGTGGCAAGAAGCTCCTCTGGGCGCGTCTTGCTTGGGCTTCTCTCCTGGAGGCCCTCAGTCAGACCCATTGTTGACATGTGGCAAGACGCTCCTCGGGGCGCGTCTTGCTTGGGCTTCTCTCCTGGAGGCCCTCAGTCAGACCCATTGTTGACATGTGGCAAGACATTCCTCGAGGCGTGTCTTGCTTGGGCCTCTCTCCAGAAGGCCCTCAATCAGACCCAGTGTTGACATGTGGCAAGACGCTCCTCGGGGCGCGTCTTGCTTGGGCCTCTCTCCTGGAGGCACTCAGTCAGACCCAGTGGTGACATGTGGCAAGACGCTCCTCGGGGCGCGTCTTTCTTGGGCTTCTCTCCTGGAGGCCCTCAGTCAGACCCATTGTTGACATGTGGCAAGACGCTACTCGGGGTGCGTCTTGCTTGGGCCTCTCTCCTGGAGGCGCTCAGTCAGACCGAGTGCTGGCATGTGGCAAGACGCTTCTCGGGGCGTGTCTTGCTGGGGCTTCTCTCAAGGAGGCACTCAGTCAGACCCAGTGTTGACATGTGGCAAGACGTTCCTCGGGGCTCGTCTTGCTTGGGCCTCTCTACTGGAGGCGCTCAGTCAGACCCAGTGGTGACACGTGGCAAGACGCTCCTCGGGTCGCGTCTTGCTTGGGCCTCTCTCCTGGAGGCGCTCAGTCAGACCCAGTGTTGACTTGTGGCAAGACGCTCCTCGGGGCGCGTCTTGCTTGGGCCTCTCTCCTGGAGGCGCTCAGTCAGACCTAGTGTTGTCATGTGGCAAGACGCTCCTCAGGGCGCGTCTTGGTTGGGCTTCTCTCCTGGAGGCGCTCAGTCAGACCCAGTGGTGACATGTGGCAAGACGCTCCTCGGGGCGCGTATTGCTTGGGACTCTCTCCTGGATGCCCTCTGTCAGACCGAGTGTTGACATGTGGCAAGACTCTCATCGGGGCGCGTCTTGCTTGGGCTTCTCTCATGGAGGCCCTCAGTCAGACCCAGTGTGGACATGTGTCAAGACGCTCCTCGGGGCGTGTCTTGCTTGGGCTTCTCTCCTGGAGGCGCTCAGTCAGACCCAGTGTTGACATGTGGCAAGACGCTCCTCGGGGCGCGTTTAGCTTTGGCCTCTCTCCTGGAGGCGCTCAGTCGGACCCATTGCTGACATGTGGCAAGACGCTCCTCGGGGCGCGTCTTGCTTGGGCCTCTTTCCTGGAGGCGCTCAGTCAGACCCATTGCTGACATGTGGCAAGACGCTCCTCGGGGCGCGTCTTGCTTGGGCCTCTCTCCTGGAGGCGCTCAGTCTGACCCAGTGGTGACATGTGGCAAGACGCTCCTCGGGGCGCGTATTGCTTGGGCCTCTCTCCTGGAGGCGCTCAGTCAGACCCAGTGGTGACATGTGGCAAGACTTTCCTCGGGGCGCGTATTGCTTGGGCCTCTCTCCTGGAGGCCCTCTGTCAGACCCAGTGTTGACATGTGGCAAGACGCACCTCGGGGCGCGTCTTGCTTGGGCCTCTCTCCTGGAGGCGCTCAGTCAGACCGAGTAGTGACATGTGGAACGATGCTCCTCGGGGCGCGTCTTGCTTGGGCCTCTCTCCTGGAGGCGCTCAGTCAGACCCAGTGGTGACATGTGGCAAGACACTTCTCGGGGCGCGTCTTGCTTGGGCCTCTCTCCTGAAGGCCCTCTGTGAGAACCAGTGTTGATATGTGGCTAGACGCTCCTAGGGGCGCGTCTTGCTTGGGCCTCTCTCCTGGAGGCGCTCAGTCAGACCGAGTGCTGACATGTGGCAAGACGCTCCTCGGGGCGCGTCTTGCTTGGGCCTCTCTCCTGGAGGCGCTCAGTCAGACCCAGTGGTGACATATGGCAAGACGCTCCTCGGGGCGCGTATTGCTTGGGATTCTCTCATGGAGGCCCTCAGTCAGACACAGTGTTGACAAGTGTCAAGACGCTCCTCGGGGCGCGTCTTGCTTGGGCCTCTCTCCTGGAGGCGCTCAGTCAGACCCGTTGTTGACATGTGGCAAGACGCTCCTCGGGGCGCTTCTTGCTTGGGCCTCTCTCCTGGAGGCGCTCAGTCAGACCCAGTGTTGACATGTGGCAAGACGCTCCTCGGGGATCGTCTTGCTTGGGCCTCTCTCCTGGAGGCGCTCAGTCAGACCCAGTGTTCACATGTGGCAAGACGCTCCTCGGGGCGCGTCTTGCTTGGGCCTCTCTCCTGGAGAACCTCTGTCAGACCCAGTGTTGACATGTGGCAAGACGCTCCTCGGGGTGCGTCTTGCTTGGGCCTCTCTCCGGGAGGCTCTCAGTCAGACCCAGTGGTGACATGTGGCAAGACGCTCCTCGGGGCGCGTCTTGCTTGGGCCTCTCTCCTGGAGGCGCTCAGTCAGACTGAGTGCTGACATGTGTCAAGACGCTCCTCGGGGCGCGTCTTGCTTGGGCCTCTCTCCTGGAGGCGCTCAGTCAGACCCAGTGGTGACATGTGGCAAGACGCTCCTCGGGGCACGTATTGCTTGGGGCTCTCTCCTGGAGTCCCTCTGTCAGACCCAGTGTTGACATGTGTCAAGATGCTCCTCGGGGCGCTTCTTGCTTGGGCTTCTCTCCTGGAGGCCCTTAGTCAGACCCATTGTTGACATGTGGCAAGACGCTCCTCAGGGCGCGCCTTGCTTGGGCCTCTCTCCTGGAGGCGCTCAGTCAGACCCACTGGTGACATGTGGCAAGAAGCTCCTCGGGGCGCGTATTGCTTGGGCCTCTCTCCTGGAGGGCCTCTGTCAGACCCAGTGTTGACATGTTGCAAGACGCTCCTCGGGGCGCGTCTTGCTTGGGCTTCTCTCATGGAGGCCCTCAGTCAGACCCAGTGTTGACATGTGTCAAGACGATCCTCGGGGCACGTCTTGCTTGGGCCTCTCTCCTGGAGGTGCTCAGTCAGACCCAGTGTTGACATATGGCAAGACGCTCCTCGGAGCGCGTCTTGCTGGGGCTTCTCTCATGGATGCACTCAGTCAGACCCAGTGTTGACATGTGGCAAGATGCTCCTCGGGGCGCGTCTTGCTTGGGCCTCTCTCCTGGAGGCCCTCTGTCAGACCCAGTGTTGACATGTGGCAAGACGCTCCTAGGGGCGCGTCTTGTTTGGGCCTCTCTCCTGGAGGCGCTCAGTCAGATCGAGTGCTGACATGTGGCAAGACGCTCCTCGGGGCGCGTCTTGCTTGGGCCTCTCTCCTGGAGGCGCTCAGTCAGACCCATTGGTGACATATGTTAAGACGCTCCTCGGGGCGCGTGTTGCTTGGGCCTCTCTCCTGGAGGCCCTCTGTCAGACCCAGTGTTGACATGTGGCAAGACACTCCTTAGGGCGCATCTTGCTTGGGCTTCTCTCCTGGAGGCCCTCAGTCAGACCCAGTGTTGACAAGTGTCAAGATGCTCCTCGGGGCGCGTCTTGCTTGGGCCTCTCTCCTGGAGGCCCTCAGTCAGACCCATTGTTGACATGTGGCAAGACGCTCCTCGGGGCGCGTCTTGCTTGGTCTTCTCTCCTGGAGGCCCTTAGTCAGACCCATTGTTGACATGTGGCAAGACGCTCCTCGGGGCGCTTCTTGCTTGGGCCTCTCTCCTGGAGAGGCTCAGTCAGACCCAGTGTTGACATGTGGCAAGACGCTCCTCGGGGCACGTCTTGCTTGGGCCTCTCTCCTGGAGGCACTCAGTCAGACCCAGTGTTGACATGTGGCAAGACGCTCCTCGGGGCACATCTTGCTTGGGCCTCTCTCCTGGAGGCTCTCAGTCAGACCCAGTGATGACATGTGGCAAGACGCTCCTCGGGGCGCGCCTTGCTTGGGCCTCTCTCCTGGAGGCGCTCAGTCAGACCCAGTGGTGACATGTGGCAAGACGCTCCTCGGGGCACGTATTGCTTGGGCCTCTCTCCTGGAGTCCTACTGTCAGACCCAGTGTTGACATGTGGCAAGACGCTCCTCGGGGCGCGTCTTGCTTGGGCTTCTCTCATTGAGGCGCTCAGTCAGATCGAGTGCTGACATGTGGCAAGACGCTCCTCAAGGCGCGTCTTGCTTGGTCTTCTCTCCTGGAGGCCCTCAGTCAGACCCATTGTTGACATGTGGCAAGACGCTCCTCGGGGCGCTTCTTGCTTGGGCCTCTCTCCTGGAGAGGCTCAGTCAGACCCAGTGTTGACATGTGGCAAGACGCTCCTCGGGGCACGTCTTGCTTGGGCCTCTCTCCTGGAGGCACTCAGTCAGACCCAGTGTTGACATGTGGCAAGACGCTCCTCGGGGCACGTCTTGCTTGGGCCTCTCTCCTGGAGGCTCTCAGTCAGACCCAGTGGTGACATGTGGCAAGACGCTCCTCGGGGCGCGCCTTGCTTGGGCCTCTCTCCTGGAGGCGCTCAGTCAGACCCAGTGGTGACATGTGGCAAGACGCTCCTCGGGGCACGTATTGCTTGGGCCTCTCTCCTGGAGTCCCACTGTCAGACCCAGTGTTGACATGTGGCAAGACGCTCCTCGGGGCGCGTCTTGCTTGGGCTTCTCTCATTGAGGCCCTCAGTCAGACCCAGTGTTGACATGTGTCAAGACGCTCCTCGGGGCGCGTCTTGCTTGGGCCTCTCTCCTGGAGGCTCTCAGTCAGACCCAGTGGTGACATGTGGCAAGACGCTCCTCGGGGCGCGCCTTGCTTGGGCCTCTCTCCTGGAGGCGCTCAGTCAGACCCAGTGGTGACATGTGGCAAGACGCTCCTCGGGGCACGTATTGCTTGGGCCTCTCTCCTGGAGTCCCACTGTCAGACCCAGTGTTGACATGTGGCAAGACGCTCCTCGGGGCGCGTCTTGCTTGGGCTTCTCTCATTGAGGCCCTCAGTCAGACCCAGTGTTGACATGTGTCAAGACGCTCCTCGGGGCGCATCTTGCTTGGGCCTCTCTCCTGGAGGCACTCAGTCAGACCCAGTGGTGACATGTGGCAAGACGCTCCTCGGGGCGCGTCTTTCTGTGGCTTCTCTCCTGGAGGCCCTCAGTCAGACCCATTGTTGACATGTGGCAAGACGCTCCTCGGGGTGCGTCTTGCTTGGGCCTCTCTCCTGGAGGCGCTCAGTCAGACCGAGTAGTGACATGTGGCAAGATGCTCCTCGGGGCGCGTCTTGCTGGGGCTTCTCTCATGGAGGCACTCAGTCAGACCCAGTGTTTACACGTGGCAAGACGCTCCTCGGGGCGCATCTTGCTTGGGCCTCTCTCATGGAGGCCCTCTGTCAGACCCAGTGTTGACATTTGTCAACACGCTCCTCGGGGCGCGTCTTGCTTTGTCCTCTCTCCTGGAGGCGCTCAGTCAGACCGAGTGATGACATGTGGCAAGAAGCTCCTCGGGGCGCGTCTTGCTTGGGCTTCTCTCCTGGAGGCCCTCAGTCAGACCCATTGTTGACATGTGGCAAGACGCTCCTCGGGGCGCGTCTTGCTTGGGCTTCTCTCCTGGAGGCCCTCAGTCAGACCCATTGTTGACATGTGGCAAGACGCTACTCGAGGCGCGTCTTGCTTGGGCCTCTCTCCAGAAGGCCCTCAATCAGACCCAGTGTTGACATGTGGCAAGACGCTCCTCGGGGCGCGTCTTGCTTGGGCCTCTTTCCTGGAGGCACTCAGTCAGACCCAGTGGTGACATGTGGCAAGACGCTCCTCGGGGCGCGTCTTTCTTGGGCCTCTCTCCTGGAGGCGCTCAGTCAGACCGAGTGCTGGCATGTGGCAAGACGCTTCTCGGGGCGTGTCTTGCTGGGGCTTCTCTCAAGGAGGCACTCAGTCAGACCCAGTGTTGACATGTGGCAAGACGTTCCTCGGGGCTCGTCTTGCTTGGGCCTCTCTACTGGAGGCGCTCAGTCAGACCCAGTGGTGACACGTGGCAAGACGCTCCTCGGGTCGCGTCTTGCTTGGGCCTCTCTCCTGGAGGCGCTCAGTCAGACCCAGTGTTGACTTGTGGCAAGAGGCTCCTCGGGGCGCGTCTTGCTTGGGCCTCTCTCCTGGAGGCGCTCAGTCAGACCTAGTGTTGTCATGTGGCAAGACGCTCCTCAGGGCGCGTCTTGGTTGGGCCTCTCTCCTGGAGGCGCTCAGTCAGACCCAGTGGTGACATGTGGCAAGACGCTCCTCGGGGCGCGTATTGCTTGGGACTCTCTCCTGGATGCCCTCTGTCAGACCGAGTGTTGACATGTGGCAAGACTCTCATCGGGGCGCGTCTTGCTTGGGCTTCTCTCATGGAGGCCCTCAGTCAGACCCAGTGTGGACATGTGTCAAGACGCTCCTCGGGGCGTGTCTTGCTTGGGCTTCTCTCCTGGAGGCGCTCAGTCAGACCCAGTGTTGACATGTGGCAAGACGCTCCTCGGGGCGCGTTTAGCTTTGGCCTCTCTCCTGGAGGCGCTCAGTCGGACCCATTGCTGAGATGTGGCAAGACGCTCCTCGGGGCGCGTCTTGCTTGGGCCTCTTTCCTGGAGGCGCTCAGTCAGACCCATTGCTGACATGTGGCAAGACGCTCCTCGGGGCGCGTCTTGCTTGGGCCTCTCTCCTGGAGGCGCTCAGTCTGACCCAGTGGTGACATGTGGCAAGACGCTCCTCGGGGCGCGTATTGCTTGGGCCTCTCTCCTGGAGGCGCTCAGTCAGACCCAGTGGTGACATGTGGCAAGACTTTCCTCGGGGCGCGTATTGCTTGGGCCTCTCTCCTGAAGGCCCTCTGTCAGACCCAGTGTTGACAAGTGTCAAGACGCTCCTCGGGGCGCGTCTTGCTTGGGCCTCTCTCCTGGAGGCGCTCAGTCAGACCCGTTGTTGACATGTGGCAAGACGCTCCTCGGGGCGCTTCTTGCTTGGGCCTCTCTCCTGGAGGCGCTCAGTCAGAACCAGTGTTGACATTTGGCAAGACTCTCCTCGGGCTACGTCTTGCTTGGGCCTCTCTCCTGGAGGCGCTCAGTCAGACCCAGTGTTGACATGTGGCAAGACGCTCCTCGGGGCGCTTCTTGCTTGGGCCTCTCTCCTGGAGGCGCTCAGTCAGACCCAGTGTTGACATGTGGCAAGACGCTCCTCAGGGATCGTCTTGCTTGGGCCTCTCTCCTGGAGGCCCTCAGTCAGACCCATTGTTGACATGTGGCAAGACGCTCCTCGGGGCGCGTCTTGCTTGGGCCTCTCTCCTGGAGGCGCTCAGTCAGACCCAGTATTGACATGTGGCAAGACGCTCCTCGGGGCGCGTCTTGCTTGGGCCTCTCTCCTGGAGAACCTCTGTCAGACCCAGTGTTGACATGTGGCAAGACGCTCCTCGGGGTGCATCTTGCTTGGGCCTCTCTCCGGGAGGCTCTCAGTCAGACCCAGTGGTGACATGTGGCAAGACGCTCCTCGGGGCGCGTCTTGCTTGGGCCTCTCTCCTGGAGGCGCTCAGTCAGACTGAGTGCTGACATGTGTCAAGACGCTCCTCGGGGCGCGTCTTGCTTGGGCCTCTCTCCTGGAGGCGCTCAGTCAGACCCAGTGGTGACATGTGGCAAGACGCTCCTCGGGGCACGTATTGCTTGGGGCTCTCTCCTGGAGTCCCTCTGTCAGACCCAGTGTTGACATGTGGCAAGACGCTCCTCGGGGCGCGTCTTGCTTTGGCTTCTCTCATTGAGGCCCTCGGTCAGACCCAGTGTTGACATGTGTCAAGATGCTCCTCGGGGCGCTTCTTGCTTGGGCTTCTCTCCTGGAGGCCCTCAGTCAGACCCATTGTTGACATGTGGCAAGACGCTTCTCAGGGCGTGCCTTGCTTGGGCCTCTCTCCTGGAGGCGCTCAGTCAGACCCACTGGTGACATGTGGCAAGACGCTCCTCGGGGCGCGTATTGCTTGGGCCTCTCTCCTGGAGGGCCTCTGTCAGACCCATTGTTGACATGTGGCAAGACGCTCCTCGGGGTGCGTCTTGCTGGGGCTTCTCTCATGGAGGCACTCAGTCAGACCCAGTGTTGACATGTGGCAAGACGCTCCTCTGGGCTCGTCTTGCTTGGGCCTCTCTCCTGGAGGCGCTCAGTCAGACCGAGTAGTGACATGTGGCAAGATGCTCCTCGGGGCGCGTCTTGCTGGGGCTTCTCTCATGGAGGCACTCAGTCAGACCCAGTGTTGACATGTGGCAAGACGCTCCTCTGGGCTCGTCTTGCTTGGGCCTCTCTCCTGGATGCGCTCAGTCAGACGATGTGGTGACACGTGGCAAGACGCTCCTCGGGTCGCGTCTTGCTTGGGCCTCTCTCCTGGAGGCGCTCAGTCAGACCCAGTGTTGACACGTGGCAAGACGCTCCTCGGGGCGCATCTTGCTTGGGCCTCTCTCATGGAGGCCCTCTGTCAGACCCAGTGTTGACATGTGTCAACACGCTCCTCGGGGCGCGTCTTGCTTTGTCCTCTCTCCTGGAGGCGCTCAGTCAGACAGAGTGATGACATGTGGCAAGAAGCTCCTCGGGGCGCGTCTTGCTTGGGCTTCTCTCCTGGAGGCCCTCAGTCAGACCCATTGTTGACATGTGGCAAGACGCTCCTCGGGGCGCGTCTTGCTTGGGCTTCTCTCCTGGAGGCCCTCAGTCAGACCCATTGTTGACATGTGGCAAGACGCTCCTCGAGGCGCGTCTTGCTTGGGCCTCTCTCCAGAAGGCCCTCAATCAGACCCAGTGTTGACATGTGGCAAGACGCTCCTCGGGGCGCGTCTTGCTTGGGCCTCTCTCCTGGAGGCGCTCAGTCAGACCCAGTGTTGTCATGTGGCAAGACGCTCCTCAGGGCGCGTCTTGGTTGGGCCTCTCTCCTGGAGGCGCTCAGTCAGACCCAGTGGTGACATGTGGCAAGATGCTCCTCGGGGCGCGTATTGCTTGGGCCTCTCTCCTGGATGCCCTCTGTCAGACCGAGTGTTGACATGTGGCAAGACTCTCCTCAGGGCGCGTCTTGCTTGGGCTTCTCTCATGGAGGCCCTCAGTCAGACCCAGTGTGGACATGTGTCAAGACGCTCCTCGGGGCGTGTCTTGCTTGGGCCTCTCTCCTGGAGGCGCTCAGTAGGACCGAGTAGTGACATGTGGCAAGAAACTCCTCGGGGCGCGTCTTGCTGGGGCCTCTCTTCTGGAGGCGCTCAGTCAGACCCAGTGGTGACATGTGGCAAGACACTCCTCGGGGCGCGTCTTGCTTGGGCCTCTCTCCTGAAGGCCCTCTGTGAGAACCAGTGTTGATATGTGGCTAGACGCTCCTCGGGGCGCGTCTTGCTTGGGCCTCTCTCCTGGAGGCGCTCAGTCAGACCCGTTGTTGACATGTGTCAAGACGCTCCTCGGGGCGCTTCTTGCTTGGGCCTCTCTCCTGGAGGCGCTCAGTCAGACCCAGTGTTGACATTTGGCAAGACTCTTCTCGGGCTACGTCTTGCTTGGGCCTCTCTCCTGGAGGCGCTCAGTCAGACCCAGTGTTGACATGTGGCAAGACGCTCCTCGGGGCGCTTCTTGCTTGGGCCTCTCTCCTGGAGGGCCTCTGTCAGACCCAGTGTTGACATGTTGCAAGACGCTCCTCGGGGCGCGTCTTGCTTGGGCTTCTCTCATGGAGGCCCTCAGTCAGACCCAGTGTTGACATATGTCAAGACGCTCCTCGGGGCACGTCTTGCTTGGGCCTCTCTCCTGGAGGTGCTCAGTCAGACCCAGTGTTGACATATGGCAAGACGCTCCTCGGAGCGCGTCTTGCTGGGGCTTCTCTCATGGAGGCACTCAGTCAGACCCAGTGTTGACATGTGGCAAGATGCTCCTCGGGGCGCGTCTTGCTTGGGCCTCTCTCCTGGAGGCCCTCTGTCAGACCCAGTGTTGACATGTGGCAAGACGCTCCTAGGGGCGCGTCTTGTTTGGGCCTCTCTCCTGGAGGCGCTCAGTCAGATCGAGTGCTGACATGTGGCAAGACGCTCCTCGGGGCGCGTCTTGCTTGGGCCTCTCTCCTGGAGGCGCTCAGTCAGACCCATTGGTGACATATGTTAAGACGCTCCTCGGGGCGCGTGTTGCTTGGGCCTCTCTCCTGGAGGCCCTCTGTCAGACCCAGTGTTGACATGTGGCAAGACACTCCTTAGGGCGCATCTTGCTTGGGCTTCTCTCCTGGAGGCCCTCAGTCAGACCCAGTGTTGACAAGTGTCAAGATGCTCCTCGGGGCGCGTCTTGCTTGGGCCTCTCTCCTGGAGGCCCTCAGTCAGACCCATTGTTGACATGTGGCAAGACGCTCCTCGGGGCGCGTCTTGCTTGGTCTTCTCTCCTGGAGGCCCTCAGTCAGACCCATTGTTGACATGTGGCAAGACGCTCCTCGGGGCGCTTCTTGCTTGGGCCTCTCTCCTGGAGAGGCTCAGTCAGACCCAGTGTTGACATGTGGCAAGACGCTCCTCGGGGCACGTCTTGCTTGGGCCTCTCTCCTGGAGGCACTCAGTCAGACCCAGTGTTGACATGTGGCAAGACGCTCCTCGGGGCACGTCTTGCTTGGGCCTCTCTCCTGGAGGCGCTCAGTCAGACCCAGTGTTGACATGTGGCAAGACGCTCCTCGGGGTGCGTCTTGCTTGGGCCTCTCTCCTGGAGGCTCTCAGTCAGACCCAGTGGTGACATGTGGCAAGACGCTCCTCGGGGCGCGCCTTGCTTGGGCCTCTCTCCTGGAGGCGCTCAGTCAGACCCAGTGGTGACATGTGGCAAGACGCTCCTCGGGGCACGTATTGCTTGGGCCTCTCTCCTGGAGTCCCACTGTCAGACCCAGTGTTGACATGTGGCAAGACGCTCCTCGGGGCGCGTCTTGCTTGGGCTTCTCTCATTGAGGCCCTCAGTCAGACCCAGTGTTGACATGTGTCAAGACGCTCCTCGGGGCGCGTCTTGCTTGGGCCTCTCTCCTGGAGGCACTCAGTCAGACCCAGTGGTGACATGTGGCAAGACGCTCCTCGGGGCGCGTCTTTCTGTGGCTTCTCTCCTGGAGGCCCTCAGTCAGACCCATTGTTGACATGTGGCAAGACGCTCCTCGGGGTGCGTCTTGCTGGGGCTTCTCTCATGGAGGCACTCAGTCAGACCCAGTGTTGACATGTGGCAAGACGCTCCTCTGGGCTCGTCTTGCTTGGGCCTCTCTCCTGGAGGCGCTCAGTCAGACCGAGTAGTGACATGTGGCAAGATGCTCCTCGGGGCGCGTCTTGCTGGGGCTTCTCTCATGGAGGCACTCAGTCAGACCCAGTGTTGACATGTGGCAAGACGCTCCTCTGGGCTCGTCTTGCTTGGGCCTCTCTCCTGGAGGCGCTCAGTCAGACGATGTGGTGACACGTGGCAAGACGCTCCTCGGGTCGCGTCTTGCTTGGGCCTCTCTCCTGGAGGCGCTCAGTCAGACCCAGTGTTGACACGTGGCAAGACGCTCCTCGGGGCGCATCTTGCTTGGGCCTCTCTCATGGAGGCCCTCTGTCAGACCCAGTGTTGAAATGTGTCAACACGCTCCTCGGGGCGCGTCTTATTTGTCCTCTCTCCTGGAGGCGCTCAGTCAGACCGAGTGATGACATGTGGCAAGAAGCTCCTCGGGGCGCGTCTTGCTTGGGCTTCTCTCCTGGAGGCCCTCAGTCAGACCCATTGTTGACATGTGGCAAGACGCTCCTCGGGGCGCGTCTTGCTTGGGCTTCTCTCCTGGAGGCCCTCAGTCAGACCCATTGTTGACATGTGGCAAGACGCTCCTCGAGGCGCGTCTTGCTTGGGCCTCTCTCCAGAAGGCCCTCAATCAGACCCAGTGTTGACATGTGGCAAGACGCTCCTCGGGGCGCGTCTTGCTTGGGCCTCTCTCCTGGAGGCGCTCAGTCAGACCCAGTGTTGTCATGTGGCAAGACGCTCCTCAGGGCGCGTCTTGGTTGGGCCTCTCTCCTGGAGGCGCTCAGTCAGACCCAGTGTTGACATGTGGCAAGATGCTCCTCGGGGCGCGTATTGCTTGGGCCTCTCTCCTGGATGCCCTCTGTCAGACCGAGTGTTGACATGTGGCAAGACTCTCCTCAGGGCGCGTCTTGCTTGGGCTTCTCTCATGGAGGCCCTCAGTCAGACCCAGTGTGGACATGTGTCAAGACGCTCCTCGGGGAGTGTCTTGCTTGGGCCTCTCTCCTGGAGGCGCTCAGTCAGACCCAGTGTTGACATGTGGCAAGACGCTCCTCAGGGCGCGTCTTGCTTGGGCTTCTCTCCTGGAGGCCCTCAGTCAGACCCATTGTTGACATGTGGCAAGACGCTCCTCGGGGCACGTCTTGCTTGGGCCTCTCTCCTGGAGGCGCTCAGTAGGACCGAGTAGTGACATGTGGCAAGAAACTCCTCGGGGCGCGTCTTGCTGGGGCCTCTCTCCTGGAGGCGCTCAGTCAGACCCAGTGGTGACATGTGGCAAGACACTCCTCGGGGCGCGTCTTGCTTGGGCCTCTCTCCTGAAGGCCCTCTGTGAGAACCAGTGTTGATATGTGGCTAGACGCTCCTAGGGGCGCATCTTGCTTGGGCCTCTCTCCTGGAGGCTCTCAGTCAGACCGAGTGCTGACATGTGGCAAGACGCTCCTCGGGGCGCGTCTTGCTTGGGCCTCTCTCCTGGAGGCGCTCAGTCAGACCCAGTGGTGACATATGGCAAGACGCTCCTCGGGGCGCGTATTGCTTGGGATTCTCTCATGGAGGCCCTCAGTCAGACACAGTGTTGACAAGTGTCAAGACGCTCCTCGGGGCGCGTCTTGCTTGGGCCTCTCTCCTGGAGGCGCTCAGTCAGACCCGTTGTTGACATGTGGCAAGACACTCCTCGGGGCGCTTCTTGCTTGGGCCTCTCTCCTGGAGGCGCTCAGTCAGACCCAGTGTTGACATTTGGCAAGACTCTCCTCGGGCTACGTCTTGCTTGGGCCTCTCTCCTGGAGGCGCTCAGTCAGACCCAGTGTTGACATGTGGCAAGACGCTCCTCGGGGCGCTTCTTGCTTGGGCCTCTCTCCTGGAGGCGCTCAGTCAGACCCAGTGTTGACATGTGGCAAGACGCTCCTCGGGGATCGTCTTGCTTGGGCCTCTCTCCTGGAGGCGCTCAGTCAGACCCAGTGTTCACATGTGGCAAGACGCTCCTCGGGGCGAGTCTTGCTTGGGCCTCTCTCCTGGAGGCGCTCAGTCAGACCCAGTGTTGACATGTGGCAAGATGCTCCTCGGGGCGCGTCTTGCTTGGGCCTCTCTCCTGGAGAACCTCTGTCAGACCCAGTGTTGACATGTGGCAAGACGCTCCTCGGGGTGCGTCTTGCTTGGGCCTCTCTCCGGGAGAATCTCAGTCAGACCCAGTGGTGACATGTGGCAAGACGCTCCTCGGGATGCGTCTTGCTTGGGCCCATCTCCTGGAGGCGCTCAGTCAGACTGAGTGCTGACATGTGTCAAGACGCTCCTCGGGGCGCGTCTTGCTTGGGCCTCTCTCCTGGAGGCGCTCAGTCAGACCCAGTGGTGACATGTGGCAAGACGCTCCTCGGGGCACGTATTACTTGGGGCTCTCTCCTGGAGTCCCTCTGTCAGACCCAGTGTTGACATTTGGCAAGACGCTCCTCGGGGCGCGTCTTGCTTTGGCTTCTCTCATTGAGGCCCTCGGTCAGACCCAGTGTTGACATGTGTCAAGATGCTCCTCGGGGCGCTTCTTGCTTGGGCTTCTCTCCTGGAGGCCCTCAGTCAGACCCATTGTTGACATGTGGCAAGACGCTCCTCAGGGCGCGCCTTGCTTGGGCCTCTCTCCTGGAGGCGCTCAGTCAGACCCAGTGTTGACATGTGGCAAGACGCTCCTCGGGGCGCTTCTTGCTTGGGCCTCTCTCCTGGAGGGCCTCAGTCAGACCCAGTGTTGACATGTGTCAAGACGCTCCTCGGGGCACGTCTTGCTTGGGCCTCTCTCCTGGAGGTGCTCAGTCAGACCCAGTGTTGACATATGGCAAGACGCTCCTCGGAGCGCGTCTTGCTGGGGCTTCTCTCATGGAGGCACTCAGTCAGACCCAGTGTTGACATGTGGCAAGATGCTCCTCGGGGCGCGTCTTGCTTGGGCCTCTCTCCTGGAGGCCCTCTGTCAGACCCAGTGTTGACATGTGGCAAGACGCTCCTAGGGGCGCGTCTTGTTTGGGCCTCTCTCCTGGAGGCGCTCAGTCAGATCGAGTGCTGACATGTGGCAAGACGCTCCTCGGGGCGCGTCTTGCTTGGGCCTCTCTCCTGGAGGCGCTCAGTCAGACCCATTGGTGACATATGTTAAGACGCTCCTCGGGGCGCGTGTTGCTTGGGCCTCTCTCCTGGAGGCCCTCTGTCAGACCCAGTGTTGACATGTGGCAAGACACTCCTTAGGGCGCATCTTGCTTGGGCTTCTCTCCTGGAGGCCCTCAGTCAGACCCAGTGTTGACAAGTGTCAAGATGCTCCTCGGGGCGCGTCTTGCTTGGGCCTCTCTCCTGGAGGCCCTCAGTCAGACCCATTGTTGACATGTGGCAAGACGCTCCTCGGGGCGGGTCTTGCTTGGTCTTCTCTCCTGGAGGCCCTCAGTCAGACCCATTGTTGACATGTGGCAAGACGCTCCTCGGGGCGCTTCTTGCTTGGGCCTCTCTCCTGGAGAGGCTCAGTCAGACCCAGTGTTGACATGTGGCAAGACGCTCCTCGGGGCACGTCTTGCTTGGGCCTCTCTCCTGGAGGTACTCAGTCAGACCCAGTGTTGACATGTGGCAAGACGCTCCTCGGGGCACGTCTTGCTTGGGCCTCTCTCCTGGAGGCGCTCAGTCAGACCCAGTGTTGACATGTGGCAAGACGCTCCTCGGGGTGCGTCTTGCTTGGGCCTCTCTCCTGGAGGCGCTCAGTCAGACCCAGTGGTGACATGTGGCAAGACGCTCCTCGGGGCACGTATTGCTTGGGCCTCTCTCCTGGAGTCCCACTGTCAGACCCAGTGTTGACATGTGGCAAGACGCTCCTCGGGGCGCGTCTTGCTTGGGCTTCTCTCATTGAGGCCCTCAGTCAGACCCAGTGTTGACATGTGTCAAGACGCTCCTCGGGGCGCGTCTTGCTTGGGCCTCTCTCCTGGAGGCACTCAGTCAGACCCAGTGGTGACATGTGGCAAGACGCTCCTCGGGGCGCGTCTTTCTGTGGCTTCTCTCCTGGAGGCCCTCAGTCAGACCCATTGTTGACATGTGGCAAGACGCTCCCCGGGGTGCGTCTTGCTGGGGCTTCTCTCATGGAGGCACTCAGTCAGACCCAGTGTTGACATGTGGCAAGACGCTCCTCTGGGCTCGTCTTGCTTGGGCCTCTCTCCTGGAGGCGCTCAGTCAGACCGAGTAGTGACATGTGGCAAGATGCTCCTCGGGGCGCGTCTTGCTGGGGCTTCTCTCATGGAGGCACTCAGTCAGACCCAGTGTTGACATGTGGCAAGACGCTCCTCTGGGCTCGTCTTGCTTGGGCCTCTCTCCTGGAGGCGCTCAGTCAGACGATGTGGTGACACGTGGCAAGACGCTCCTCGGGTCGCGTCTTGCTTGGGCCTCTCTCCTGGAGGCGCTCAGTCAGACCCAGTGTTGACACGTGGCAAGACGCTCCTCGGGGCGCATCTTGCTTGGGCCTCTCTCATGGAGGCCCTCTGTCAGACCCAGTGTTGACATGTGTCAACACGCTCCTCGGGGCGCGTCTTGCTTTGTCCTCTCTCCTGGAGGCGCTCAGTCAGACCGAGTGATGACATGTGGCAAGAAGCTCCTCGGGGCGCGTCTTGCTTGGGCTTCTCTCCTGGAGGCCCTCAGTCAGACCCATTGTTGACATGTGGCAAGACGCTCCTCGGGGCGCGTCTTGCTTGGGCTTCTCTCCTGGAGGCCCTCAGTCAGACCCATTGTTGACATGTGGCAAGACGCTCCTCGAGGCGCGTCTTGCTTGGGCCTCTCTCCAGAAGGCCCTCAATCAGACCCAGTGTTGACATGTGGCAAGACGCTCCTCGGGGCGCGTCTTGCTTGGGCCTCTCTCCTGGAGGCGCTCAGTCAGACCCAGTGTTGTCATGTGGCAAGACGCTCCTCAGGGCGCGTCTTGCTTGGGCCTCTCTCCTGGAGGCGCTCAGTAGGACCGAGTAGTGACATGTGGCAAGAAACTCCTCGGGGCGCGTCTTGCTGGGGCCTCTCTCCTGGAGGTGCTCAGTCAGACCCAGTGGTGACATGTGGCAAGACACTCCTCGGGGCGCGTCTTGCTTGGGCCTCTCTCCTGAAGGCCCTCTGTGAGAACCAGTGTTGATATGTGGCTAGACGCTCCTAGGGGCGCATCTTGCTTGGGCCTCTCTCCTGGAGGCGCTCAGTCAGACCGAGTGCTGACATGTGGCAAGACGCTCCTCGGGGCGCGTCTTGCTTGGGCCTCTCTCCTGGAGGCGCTCAGTCAGACCCAGTGGTGACATATGGCAAGACGCTCCTCGGGGCGCGTATTGCTTGGGATTCTCTCATGGAGGCCCTCAGTCAGACACAGTGTTGACAAGTGTCAAGACGCTCCTCGGGGCGCGTCTTGCTTGGGCCTCTCTCCTGGAGGCGCTCAGTCAGACCCGTTGTTGACATGTTGCAAGACGCTCCTCGGGGCGCTTCTTGCTTGGGCCTCTCTCCTGGAGGCGCTCAGTCAGACCCAGTGTTGACATTTGGCAAGACTCTCCTCGGGCTACGTCTTGCTTGGGCCTCTCTCCTGGAGGCACTCAGTCAGACCCAGTGTTGACATGTGGCAAGACGCTCCTCGGGGCGCTTCTTGCTTGGGCCTCTCTCCTGGAGGCGCTCAGTCAGACCCAGTGTTGACATGTGGCAAGACGCTCCTCGGGGATCGTCTTGCTTGGGCCTCTCTCCTGGAGGCGCTCAGTCAGACCCAGTGTTCACATGTGGCAAGACGCTCCTCGGGGCGCGTCTTGCTTGGGCCTCTCTCCTGGAGGCGCTCAGTCAGACCCAGTGTTGACATGTGGCAAGATGCTCCTCGGGGCACGTCTTGCTTGGGCCTCTCTCCTGGAGAACCTCTGTCAGACCCAGTGTTGACATGTGGCAAGACGCTCCTCGGGGTGCGTCTTGCTTGGGCCTCTCTCCGGGAGGCTCTCAGTCAGACCAAGTGGTGACATGTGGCAAGACGCTCCTCGGGATGCGTCTTGCTTGGGCCCCTCTCCTGGAGGCGCTCAGTCAGACTGAGTGCTGACATGTGTCAAGACGCTCCTCGGGGCGCGTCTTGCTTGGGCCTCTCTCCTGGAGGCGCTCAGTCAGACCCAGTGGTGACATGTGGCAAGACGCTCCTCGGGGCACGTATTACTTGGGGCTCTCTCCTGGAGTCCCTCTGTCAGACCCAGTGTTGACATGTGGCAAGACGCTCCTCGGGGCGCGTCTTGCTTTGGCTTCTCTCATTGAGGCCCTCGGTCAGACCCAGTGTTGACATGTGTCAAGATGCTCCTCGGGGCGCTTCTTGCTTGGGCTTCTCTCCTGGAGGCCCTCAGTCAGACCCATTGTTGACATGTGGCAAGACGCTCCTCAGGGCGCGCCTTGCTTGGGCCTCTCTCCTGGAGGCGCTCAGTCAGACCCACTGGTGACATGTGGCAAGACGCTCCTCGGGGCGCGTATTGCTTGGGCCTCTCTCCTGGAGGGCCTCTGTCAGACCCAGTTTTGACATGTTGCAAGACGCTCCTCGGGGCGCGTCTTGCTTGGGCTTCTCTCATGGAGGCCCTCAGTCAGACCCAGTGTTGACATGTGTCAAGACGCTCCTCGGGGCACGTCTTGCTTGGGCCTCTCTCCTTGAGGTGCTCAGTCAGACCCAGTGTTGACATATGGCAAGACGCTCCTCGGAGCGCGTCTTGCTGGGGCTTCTCTCATGGAGGCACTCAGTCAGACCCAGTGTTGACATGTGGCAAGATGCTCCTCGGGGCGCGTCTTGCTTGGGCCTCTCTCCTGGAGGCCCTCTGTCAGACCCAGTGTTGACATGTGGCAAGACGCTCCTAGGGGCGCGTCTTGTTTGGGCCTCTCTCCTGGAGGCGCTCAGTCAGATCGAGTGCTGACATGTGGCAAGACGCTCCTCGGGGCGCGTCTTGCTTGGGCCTCTCTCCTGGAGGCGCTCAGTCAGACCCATTGGTGACATATGTTAAGACGCTCCTCGGGGCGCGTGTTGCTTGGGCCTCTCTCCTGGAGGCCCTCTGTCAGACCCAGTGTTGACATGTGGCAAGACATTCCTTAGGGGGCATCTTGCTTGGGCTTCTCTCCTGGAGGCCCTCACTCAGACCCAGTGTTGACAAGTGTCAAGATGCTCCTCGGGGCGCGTCTTGCTTGGGCCTCTCTCCTGGAGGCCCTCAGTCAGACCCATTGTTGACATGTGGCAAGACGCTCCTCGGGGCGCGTCTTGCTTGGTCTTCTCTCCTGGAGGCCCTCAGTCAGACCCATTGTTGACATGTGGCAAGACGCTCCTCGGGGCGCTTCTTGCTTGGGCCTCTCTCCTGGAGAGGCTCAGTCAGACCCAGTGTTGACATGTGGCAAGACGCTCCTCGGGGCACGTCTTGCTTGGGCCTCTCTCCTGGAGGCACTCAGTCAGACCCAGTGTTGACATGTGGCAAGACGCTCCTCGGGGCATGTCTTGCTTGGGCCTCTCTCCTGGAGGCGCTCAGTCAGACCCAGTGTTGACATGTGGCAAGACGCTCCTCGGGGTGCGTCTTGCTTGGGCCTCTCTCCTGGAGGCTCTCAGTCAGACACAGTGGTGACATGTGGCAAGAGGCTCCTCGGGGTGCGCCTTGCTTGGGCCTCTCTCCTGGAGGCGCTCAGTCAGACCCAGTGGTGACATGTGGCAAGAAGCTCCTCGGGGCACGTATTGCTTGGGCCTCTCTCCTGGAGTCCCACTGTCAGACCCAGTGTTGACATGTGGCAAGACGCTCCTCGGGGCGCGTCTTGCTTGGGCTTCTCTCATTGAGGCCCTCAGTCAGACCCAGTGTTGACATGTGGCAAGACGCTCCTCGGGGTGTGTCTTGCTTGGGCCTCTCTCCTGGAGGCGCTCAGTCAGACCGAGTAGTGACATGTGGCAAGATGCTCCTCGGGGCGCGTCTTGCTGGGGCTTCTCTCATGGAGGCACTCAGTCAGACCCAGTGTTGACATGTGGCAAGACGCTCCTTTGGGCTCGTCTTGCTTGGGCCTCTCTCCTGGAGGCGCTCAGTCAGACGATGTGGTGACACGTGGCAAGACGCTCCTCGGGTCGCGTCTTGCTTGGGCCTCTCTCCTGGAGGCGCTCAGTCAGACCCAGTGTTGACACGTGGCAAGACGCTCCTCGGGGCGCATCTTGCTTGGGCCTCTCTCATGGAGGCCCTCTGTCAGACCCAGTGTTGACATGTGTCAACACGCTCCTCGGGGCGCATCTTGCTTTGTCCTCTCTCCTGGAGGCACTCAGTCAGACCGAGTGATGACATGTGGCAAGAAGCTCCTCGGGGCGCGTCTTGCTTGGGCTTCTGTCCTGGAGGCCCTCAGTCAGACCCATTGTTGACATGTGGCAAGACGCTCCTCGGGGCGCGTCTTGCTTGGGCTTCTCTCCTGGAGGCCCTCAGTCAGACCCATTGTTGACATGTGGCAAGACGCTCCTCGAGGCGCGTCTTGCTTGGGCCTCTCTCCAGAAGGCCCTCAATCAGACCCAGTATTGACATGTGGCAAGACGCTCCTCGGGGCGCGTCTTGCTTGGGCCTCTCTCCTGGAGGCGCTCAGTCAGACCCAGTGTTGTCATGTGGCAAGACGCTCCTCAGGGCGCGTCTTGGTTGGGCCTCTCTCCTGGAGGCGCTCAGTCAGACCCAGTGGTGACATGTGGCAAGATGCTCCTCGGGGCGCGTATTGCTTGGGCCTCTCTCCTGGATGCCCTCTGTCAGACCGAGTGTTGACATGTGGCAAGACTCTCCTCGGGGCGCGTCTTGCTTGGGCTTCTCTCATGGAGGCCCTCAGTCAGACCCAGTGTGGACATGTGTCAAGACGCTCCTCGGGGCGTGTCTTGCTTGGGCCTCTCTCCTAGAGGCGCTCAGTCAGACCCAGTGTTGACATGTGGCACGACGCTCCTCAGGGCGCGTCTTGCTTGGGCTTCTCTCCTGGAGGCCCTCAGTCAGACCCATTGTTGACATGTGGCAAGACGCTCCTCGGGGCACGTCTTGCTTGGGCCTCTCTCCTGGAGGCGCTCAGTCAGACCGAGTAGTGACATGTGGCAAGAAACTCCTCGGGGCGCGTCTTGCTGGGGCCTCTCTCCTGGAGGCACTCAGTCAGACCCAGTGTTGACAAGTGGCAAGACGCTCATCGGGGCGCGTCTTGCTTGGGCCTCTCTCCTGGAGGCGCTCAGTCAGACCCAGTGATGACACGTGGCAAGACACTCCTCGGGGCGCGTCTTGCTTGGGCCTCTCTCATGGAGGCGCTCAGTCAGACCGAGTGCTGACATGTGGCAAGACGCTCCTCGGGGCGCGTCTTGCTTGGGCCTCTCTCCTGGAGGCGCTCAGTCAGACCCAGTGGTGACATGTGGCAAGACGCTCCTCGGGGCGCGTCTTGCTTGGGCCTCTCTCCTGGAGGCGCTCAGTCAGACCGAGTGCTGACATAAGGCAAGACGCTCCTCGGGGCGCGTCTTGCTGGGGCCTCTCTCCTGGAGGCGCTCAATCAGACCCAGTGGTGACACGTGGCAAGACGCTCCTCGAGGCGCGTCTTGCTTGGATCTCTCTCCTGGAGCCGCTCAGTCAGACCCAGTGTTGACACGTGGCAAGACTTTCCTCCGGGCGCGTCTTGCTTGGGCCTCTCTCCTGGAGGCGCTCAGTAAGACCCAGTGTTGGCATGTGGCAAGACGCTCCTCGGGGCGCGTATTGCTTGGGCCTCTCTCCTGGATGCCCTCTGTCAGACCGAGTGTTGACATGTGGCAAGACTCTCCTCGGGGCGCGTCTTGCTTGGGCTTCTCTCATGGAGGCCCTCAGTCAGACCCAGTGTGGACATGTGTCAAGACGCTCCTCGGGGCGTGTCTTGCTTGGGCCTCTCTCCTGGAGGCGCTCAGTCAGACCCAGTGTTGACATGTGGCAAGACGCTCCTCAGGGCGCGTCTTGCTTGGGCTTCTCTCCTGGAGGCCCTCAGTCAGACCCATTGTTGACATGTGGCAAGACGCTCCTCGGGGCACGTCTTGCTTGGGCCTCTCTCCTGGAGGCGCTCAGTCAGACCGAGTAGTGACATGTGGCAAGAAACTCCTCGGGGCGCGTCTTGCTGGGGCCTCTCTCCTGGAGGCACTCAGTCAGACCCAGTGTTGACACGTGGCAAGACGCTCATCGGGGCGCGTCTTGCTTGGGCCTCTCTCATGGAGGCGCTCAGTCAGACCGAGTGCTGACATGTGGCAAGACGCTCCTCGGGGCGCGTCTTGCTTGGGCCTCTCTCCTGGAGGCGCTCAGTCAGACCCAGTGGTGACATGTGGCAAGACGCTCCTAGGGGGCGCGTCTTGCTTGGGCCTCTCTCCTGGAGGCGCTCAGTCAGACCGAGTGCTGACATAAGGCAAGACGCTCCTCGGGGCGCGTCTTGCTGGGGCCTCTCTCCTGGAGGCGCTCAATCAGACCCAGTGGTGACACGTGGCAAGATGCTCCTCGAGGCGCGTCTTGCTTGGATCTCTCTCCTGGAGGCGCTCAGTAAGACCCAGTGTTGGCATGTGGCAAGACGCTCCTCGGGGCGCGTATTGCTTGGGCCTCTCTCCTGGATGCCCTCTGTCAGACCGAGTGTTGACATGTGGCAAGACTCTCCTCGGGGCGCGTCTTGCTTGGGCTTCTCTCATGGAGGCCCTCAGTCAGACCCAGTGTGGACATGTGTCAAGACGCTCCTCGGGGCGTGTCTTGCTTGGGCCTCTCTCCTGGAGGCGCTCAGTCAGACCCAGTGTTGACATGTGGCAAGACGCTCCTCAGGGCGCGTCTTGCTTGGGCTTCTCTCCTGGAGGCCCTCAGTCAGACCCATTGTTGACATGTGGCAAGACGCTCCTCGGGGCACGTCTTGCTTGGGCCTCTCTCCTGGAGGCGCTCAGTCAGACCGAGTAGTGACATGTGGCAAGAAACTCCTCGGGGCGCGTCTTGCTGGGGCCTCTCTCCTGGAGGCACTCAGTCAGACCCAGTGTTGACACGTGGCAAGACGCTCATCGGGGCGCGTCTTGCTTGGGCCTCTCTCCTGGAGGCGCTCAGTCAGACCCAGTGTTGACACGTGGCAAGACACTCCTCGGGGCGCGTCTTGCTTGGGCCTCTCTCATGGAGGCGCTCAGTCAGACCGAGTGCTGACATGTGGCAAGACGCTCCTCTGGGCGCGTCTTGCTTGGATCTCTCTCCTGGAGCCGCTCAGTCAGACCCAGTGTTGACACGTGGCAAGACTTTCCTCCGGGCGCGTCTTGCTTGGGCCTCTCTCCTGGAGGCGCTCAGTAAGACCCAGTGTTGGCATGTGGCAAGACGCTCCTCAGGGCGCGTCTTGGTTGGGCCTCTCTCCTGGAGGCGCTCAGTCAGACCCAGTGGTGACATGTGGCAAGACGCTCCTCGGGGCGTGTCTTGCTTGGGCGTCTCTCCTGGAGGCCCTCAGTCAGACCCATTGTTGACATGTGGCAAGACGCTCCTCGGGGCACGTCTTGCTTGGACCTCTCTCCTGGAGGCGCTCAGTCAGACCGAGTAGTGACATGTGGCAAGACGCTCCTCGGGGCGCGTCTTGCTTGGACCTCTCTCCTGGAGGCGCTCAGTTAGACCGAGTAGTGACATTGGCAAGACGCTCCTCGGGGCGTGTCTTGCTTGGGCCTCTCTCCTGGAGGCGCTCAGTCAGACCGAGTGGTGACACGTGGCAAGACGCTCCTCGGGGCGCATCTTGCTTGGGCCTCTCTCCTGGAGGCACTCAGTCAGACCCAGTGTTGACACGTGGCAAGATGCTCCTCGGGGCGCGTCTTGCTTGGGCCTCTCTCCTGGAGGCGCTCAGTCAGACCCAGAGTTGACATGTGGCAAGACACTCCTCGGGGCGTGTCTTGCTTGGGCCTCTCTCATGGAGGCCCTCTGTCAGACCCAGTGTTGACATGTGTCAAGACGCTCCTCGGGGCGCGTCTAGCTTTTGCCTCTCTCCTGGAGGCGCTCAGTCAGACAGAGTGCTGACATGTCGCAAGAAGGTCCTCGGGGCGCGTCTTGCTTGGGCTTCTCTCCTGGAGGCCCTCAGTAAGACCCATTGTTGACATGTGGCAAGACGCTCCTCGGGGCGCGTCTTGCTTGGGCCTCTCTCCTGGAGGCGCTCAGTCAGACCCAGTGGTGACATGTGGCAAGACGCTCCTCGGGGCGCGTCTTGCTTGGGCCTCTCTCCTGGAGGCGCTCAGTCAGACCGAGTGCTGACATAAGGCAAGACGCTCCTCGGGGCGCGTCTTGCTGGGGCCTCTCTCCTGGAGGCGCTCAATCAGACCCAGTGGTGACACGTGGCAAGACGCTCCTCGAGGCGCGTCTTGCTTGGATCTCTCTCCTGGAGCCGCTCAGTCAGACCCAGTGTTGACACGTGGCAAGACTTTCCTCCGGGCGCGTCTTGCTTGGGCCTCTCTCCTGGAGGCGCTCAGTCAGACCCAGTGTTGGCATGTGGCAAGACGCTCCTCAGGGCGCGTCTTGGTTGGGCCTCTCTCCTGGAGGCGCTCAGTCAGACCCAGTGGTGACATGTGGCAAGACGCTCCTCGGGGCGTGTCTTGCTTGGGCTTCTCTCCTGGAGGCCCTCAGTCAGACCCATTGTTGACATGTGGCAAGACGCTCCTCGGGGCGCGTCTTGCTTGGACCTCTCTCCTGGAGGCGCTCAGTCAGACCGAGTAGTGACATGTGGCAAGACGCTCCTCGGGGCGCGTCTTGCTTGGACCTCTCTCCTGGAGGCGCTCAGTCAGACCCAGTGGTGACATGTGGCAAGACGCTCCTCGGGGCGCGTCTTGCTTGGGCCTCTCTCCTGGAGGCGCTCAGTCAGACCGAGTGCTGACATAAGGCAAGACGCTCCTCGGGGCGCGTCTTGCTGGGGCCTCTCTCCTGGAGGCGCTCAGTCAGACCCAGTGCTGACATGTGGCAAGACGCTCCTCGGGGCGCGTCTTGCTTGGACCTCTCTCCTGGAGGCGCTCAGTCAGACTGAGTAGTGACATGTCGCCTGACGCTCCTCGGGGCGCGTCTTGCTTGGGCCCCTCTCCTGGAGGCGCTCAGTCAGACCCAGTGGTGACGTGTGGCAAGACGCTCCTCGGGGCGCGTCTTGCTTGGGCTTCTCTCCTTGAGGCCCTCAGTCAGACCCATTGTTGACATGTGGCAAGACGCTCCTCGGGGCGCATCTTGCTTGGGCTTCTCTCCTGGAGGCGCTCAGACAGACCCAGTGTTGACATGTAACAAGACGCTCCTCGGGGCGCGTCTTGCTTGGGCCTCTCTCCTGGAGGCCCTCAGTCAGAACCAGAGTTGACATGTGGCAAGACGCTCCTCGGGGCGCGTCTTGCTTGGGCCTCTCTCCTGGATGCCCTCTGTCAGACCGAGTGTTGACATGTGGCAAGACTCTCCTCGGGGCGCGTCTTGCTTGGGCTTCTCTCATGGAGGCCCTCAGTCAGACCCAGTGTGGACATGTGTCAAGACGCTCCTCGGGGCGTGTCTTGCTTGGGCCTCTCTCCTGGAGGCGCTCAGTCAGACCCAGTGTTGACATGTGGCAAGACGCTCCTCAGGGCGCGTCTTGCTTGGGCTTCTCTCCTGGAGGCCCTCAGTCAGACCCATTGTTGACATGTGGCAAGACGCTCCTCGGGGCACGTCTTGCTTGGTCCTCTCTCCTGGAGGCGCTCAGTCAGACCGAGTAGTGACATGTGGCAAGAAACTCCTCGGGGCGCGTCTTGAAGGGGGCCTCTCTCCTGGAGGCACTCAGTCAGACCCAGTGTTGACACGTGGCAAGACGCTCATCGGGGCGCGTCTTGCTTGGGCCTCTCTCCTGGAGGCGCTCAGTCAGACCCAGTGATGACACGTGGCAAGACACTCCTCGGGGCGCGTCTTGCTTGGGCCTCTCTCATGGAGGCGCTCAGTCAGACCGAGTGCTGACATGTGGCAAGACGCTCCTCGGGGCGCGTCTTGCTTGGGCCTCTCTCCTGGAGGCGCTCAGTCAGACCCAGTGGAGACATGTGGCAAGACGCTCCTCGGGGCGCGTCTTGCTTGGGCCTCTCTCCTGGAGGCGCTCAGTCAGACCGAGTGCTGACATAAGGCAAGACGCTCCTCGGGGCGCGTCTTGCTTGGGCCTCTCTCCTGGAGGCGCTCAGTCAGACCCAGTGGTGACATGTGGCAAGACGCTCCTCGGGGCGCGTCTTGCTTGGGCCTCTCTCCTGGAGGCGCTCAGTCAGACCGAGTGCTGACATAAGGCAAGACGCTCCTCGGGGCGCGTCTTGCTGGGGCCTCTCTCCTGGAGGCGCTCAATCAGACCCAGTGGTGACACGTGGCAAGACGCTCCTCGAGGCGCGTCTTGCTTGGATCTCTCTCCTGGAGCCGCTCAGTCAGACCCAGTGTTGACACGTGGCAAGACTTTCCTCCGGGTGCGTCTTGCTTGGGCCTCTCTCCTGGAGGCGCTCAGTCAGACCCAGTGTTGGCATGTGGCAAGACGCTCCTCAGGGCGCGTCTTGGTTGGGCCTCTCTCCTGGAGGCGCTCAGTCAGACCCAGTGGTGACATGTGGCAAGACGCTCCTCGGGGCGCGTCTTGCTTGGACCTCTCTCCTGGAGGCGCTCAGTCAGACCGAGTAGTGACATGTGGCAAGACGCTCCTCGGGGCGCGTCTTGCTTGGACCTCTCTCCTGGAGGCGCTCAGTCAGACCCAGTGGTGACATGTGGCAAGACGCTCCTCGGGGCGCGTCTTGCTTGGGCCTCTCTCCTGGAGGCGCTCAGTCAGACCGAGTGCTGACATGTGGCAAGACGCTCCTCGGGGCGCGTCTTGCTTGGGCCTCTCTCCTGGAGGCGCTCAGTCAGACCCAGTGGAGACATGTGGCAAGACGCTCCTCGGGGCGCGTCTTGCTTGGGCCTCTCTCCTGGAGGCGCTCAGTCAGACCGAGTGCTGACATAAGGCAAGACGCTCCTCGGGGCGCGTCTTGCTTGGGCCTCTCTCCTGGAGGCGCTCAGTCAGACCCAGTGGTGACATGTGGCAAGACGCTCCTCGGGGCGCGTCTTGCTTGGGCCTCTCTCCTGGAGGCGCTCAGTCAGACCGAGTGCTGACATAAGGCAAGACGCTCCTCGGGGCGCGTCTTGCTTGGGCCTCTCTCCTGGAGGCGCTCAGTCAGACCCAGTGGTGACATGTGGCAAGACGCTCCTCGGGGCGCGTCTTGCTTGGGCCTCTCTCCTGGAGGCGCTCAGTCAGACCGAGTGCTGACATAAGGCAAGACGCTCCTCGGGGCGCGTCTTGCTGGGGCCTCTCTCCTGGAGGCGCTCAATCAGACCCAGTGGTGACACGTGGCAAGACGCTCCTCGAGGCGCGTCTTGCTTGGATCTCTCTCCTGGAGCCGCTCAGTCAGACCCAGTGTTGACACGTGGCAAGACTTTCCTCCGGGTGCGTCTTGCTTGGGCCTCTCTCCTGGAGGCGCTCAGTCAGACCCAGTGTTGGCATGTGGCAAGACGCTCCTCAGGGCGCGTCTTGGTTGGGCCTCTCTCCTGGAGGCGCTCAGTCAGACCCAGTGGTGACATGTGGCAAGACGCTCCTCGGGGCGCGTCTTGCTTGGACCTCTCTCCTGGAGGCGCTCAGTCAGACCGAGTAGTGACATGTGGCAAGACGCTCCTCGGGGCGCGTCTTGCTTGGACCTCTCTCCTGGAGGCGCTCAGTCAGACCCAGTGGTGACATGTGGCAAGACGCTCCTCGGGGCGCGTCTTGCTTGGGCCTCTCTCCTGGAGGCGCTCAGTCAGACCGAGTGCTGACATAAGGCAAGACGCTCCTCGGGGCGCGTCTTGCTGGGGCCTCTCTCCTGGAGGTGCTCAATCAGACCCAGTGGTGACACGTGGCAAGACGCTCCTCGAGGCGCGTCTTGCTTGGATCTCTCTCCTGGAGCCGCTCAGTCAGACCCAGTGTTGACACGTGGCAAGACTTTCCTCCGGGCGCGTCTTGCTTGGGCCTCTCTCCTGGAAGCGCTCAGTCAGACCCAGTGTTGGCATGTGGCAAGACGCTCCTCAGGGCGCGTCTTGGTTGGGCCTCTCTCCTGGAAGCGCTCAGTCAGACCCAGTGGTGACATGTGGCAAGACGCTCCTCGGGGCGTGTCTTGCTTGGGCTTCTCTCCTGGAGGCCCTCAGTCAGACCCATTGTTGACATGTGGCAAGACGCTCCTCGGGGCGCGTCTTGCTTGGACCTCTCTCCTGGAGGCGCTCAGTCAGACCGAGTAGTGACATGTGGCAAGACGCTCCTCGGGGCGCGTCTTGCTTGGACCTCTCTCCTGGAGGCGCTCAGTAAGACCGAGTAGTGACATTGGCAAGACGCTCCTCGGGGCGTGTCTTGCTTGGGCCTCTCTCCTGGAGGCGCTCAGTCAGACCGAGTGGTGACATGTGGCAAGACGCTCCTCGGGGCGCATCTTGCTTGGGCCTCTCTCCTGGAGGCACTCAGTCAGACCCAGTGTTGACACGTGGCAAGATGCTCCTCGGGGCACGTCTTGCTTGGGCCTCTCTCCTGGAGGCGCTCAGTCAGACCCAGAGTTGACATGTGGCAAGACACTCCTCGGGGCGTGTCTTGCTTGGGCCTCTCTCATGGAGGCCCTCTGTCAGACCCAGTGTTGACATGTGTCAAGACGCTCCTCGGGGCGCGTCTAGCTTTTGCCTCTCTCCTGGAGGCGCTAAGTCAGACAGAGTGCTGACATGTGGCAAGAAGGTCCTCGGGGCGCGTCTTGCTTGGGCTTCTCTCCTGGAGGCCCTCAGTAAGACCCATTGTTGACATGTGGCAAGACGCTCCTCAGGGTGCGTCATGCTTGGGCCTCTCTCCTGGAGGCCCTCAGTCAGACCCATTGTTGACATGTGGCAAGACGCTCCTCGGGGCGCGTCTTGCTGGGGCCTCTCTCCTGGAGGCGCTCAGTCAGAGCGAGTGCTGACATAAGGCAAGACGCTCCTCGGGGCGCGTCTTGCTGGGGCCTCTGTCCTGGAGGCGCTCAGTCAGACCCAGTGCTGACATGTGGCAAGACGCTCCTCGGGGCGCGTCTTGCTTGGACCTCTCTCCTGGAGGCGCTCAGTCAGACTGAGTAGTGACATGTCGCCTGACGCTCCTCGGGGCGCGTCTTGCTTGGGCCCCTCTCCTGGAGGCGCTCAGTCAGACCCAGTGGTGACGTGTGGCAAGACGCTCCTCGGGGCGCGTCTTGCTTGGGATTCTCTCCTTGAGGCCCTCAGTCAGACCCATTGTTGACATGTGGCAAGACGCTCCTCGGGGCGCATCTTGCTTGGGCTTCTCTCCTGGAGGCGCTCAGACAGACCCAGTGTTGACATGTAACAAGACGCTCCTCGGGGCGCGTCTTGCTTGGGCCTCTCTCCTGGAGGCCCTCAGTCAGAACCAGAGTTGACATGTGGCAAGACGCTCCTCGGGGCGCGTCTTGCTTGGGCCTCTCTCCTGGATGCCCTCTGTCAGACCGAGTGTTGACATGTGGCAAGACTCTCCTCGGGGCGCGTCTTTCTTGGGCCTCTCTCCTGGAGGCCCTCAGTCAGAACCAGAGGTGACATGTGGCAAGACGCTCCTCGGGGCGCGTCTTGCTTGGGCCTCTCTCCTGGAGGCGCTCAGTCAGACCCAGTGTTGACATGTGGCAAGACGCTCCTCGGGGCGCGTCTTGCTTGGGCTTCTCTCCTGGAGGCCCTCAGTCAGACCCAGTGTTGACACGTGGCAAGACGCTCATCGGGGCGCGTCTTGCTTGGGCCTCTCTCCTGGAGGCGCTCAGTCAGACCCAGTGTTGACATGTGGCAAGACACTCCTCGGGGCGCGTCTTGCTTGGGCTTCTCTCATGGAGGCCCTCAGTCGGACCCAGTGTGGACATGTGTCAAGACGCTCCTCGGGGCGTGTCTTGCTTGGGCCTCTCTCCTGGAGGCGCTCAGTCAGACCCAGTGTTGACATGTGGCAAGACGCTCCTCGGGGCGCGTCTTGCTTGGGCTTCTCTCCTGGAGGCCCTCAGTCAGACCCATTGTTGACATGTGGCAAGACGCTCCTCGGGGCAAGGCTTGCTTGGGCCTCTCTCCTGGAGGCGCTCAGTCAGACCGAGTAGTGACATGTGGCAAGACAATCCTCGGGGCGCGTCTTGCTGGGGCCTCTCTCCTGGAGGCACTCAGTCAGACCCAGTGTTGACACGTGGCAAGACGCTCATCGGGGCGCGTCTTGCTTGGGCCTCTCTCATGGAGGCACTCAGTCAGACCGAGTGCTTACATGTGGCAAGACGCTCCTCGGGGCGCGTCTTGCTTGGGCCTCTCTCCTGGAGGCGCTCAGTCAGACCCAGTGGTGACATGTGGCAAGACGCTCCTCGGGGCGCGTCTTGCTTGGGCCTCTCTCCTGGAGGCGCTCAGTCAGACCGAGTGCTGACATAAGGCAAGACGCTCCTCGGGGCGCGTCTTGCTGGGGCCTCTCTCCTGGAGGCGCTCAATCAGACCCAGTGGTGACACGTGGCAAGACGCTCCTCGAGGCGCGTCTTGCTTGGATCTCTCTCCTGGAGGCGCTCAGTCAGACCCAGTGTTGACACGTGGCAAGACTTTCCTCCGGGCACGTCTTGCTTGGGCCTCTCTCCTGGAGGCGCTCAGTCAGACCCAGTGTTGGCATGTGGCAAGACGCTCCTCAGGGCGCGTCTTGGTTGGGCCTCTCTCCTGGAGGCGCTCAGTCAGACCCAGTGGTGACATGTGGCAAGACGCTCCTCGGGGCGCGTCTTGCTTGGGCTTCTCTCCTGGAGGCCCTCAGTCAGACCCATTGTTGACATGTGGCAAGACGCTCCTCGGGGCGCGTCTTGCTTGGACCTCTCTCCTGGAGGCGCTCAGTCAGACCGAGTAGTGACATGTGGCAAGACGCTCCTCGGGGCGCGTCTTGCTTGGACCTCTCTCCTGGAGGCGCTCAGTTAGACCGAGTAATGACATGTGGCAAGACGCTCCTCGGGGCGTGTCTTGCTTGGGCCTCTCTCCTGGAGGCGCTCAGTCAGACCGAGTGGTGACACGTGGCAAGACGCTCCTCGGGGCGCATCTTGCTTGGGCCTCTCTCCTGGAGGCAGTCAGTCAGACCCAGTGTTGACACGTGGCAAGATGCTCCTCGGGGCGCGTCTTGCTTGGTCCTCTCTCCTGGAGGCGCTCAGTCAGACCCAGAGTTGACATGTGGCAAGACACTCCTCGGGGCGTGTCTTGCTTGGGCCTCTCTCATGGAGGCCCTCTGTCAGACCCAGTGTTGACATGTGGCAAGACGCTCCTCGGGGCGCGTCTTGCTTGGGCCTCTCTCCTGGAGGCGCTCAGTCAGACCCAGTGGTGACACGTGGCAAGACGCTCCTCGGGTCGCGTCTTGCTTGGGCCTCTCTCCTGGAGGCGCTCAGTCAGACCCAGTGTTGACACGTGGCAAGACGCTCCTCGGGGCGCATCTTGCTTGGGCCTCTCTCATGGAGGCCCTCTGTCAGACCCAGTTTTGACATGTGTCAAAACAGTCCTCGGGGCGGGTCTTGCTTGGGCCTCTCTCCAGAAGGCCCTCAATCAGACCCAGTGTTGACATGTGGCAAGACGCTCCTCGGGGCGCGTCTTGCTTGGGCCTCTCTCCTGGAGGCGCTCAGTCAGACCCAGTGTTGTCATGTGGCAAGACGCTCCTCAGGGCGCGTCTTGGTTGGGCCTCTCTCCTGGAGGCGCTCAGTCAGACCCAGTGGTGACATGTGGCAAGACGCTCCTCGGGTCGCGTATTGCTTGGGCCTCTCTCCTGGATGCCCTCTGTCAGACCGAGTGTTGACATGTGGCAAGACTCTCCTCGGGGCGCGTCTTGCTTGGGCTTCTCTCATGGAGGCCCTCAGTCAGACCCAGTGTGGACATGTGTCAAGACGCTCCTCGGGGCGTGTCTTGCTTGGGCCTCTCTCCTGGAGTCGCTCAGTCAGACCCAGTGTTGACATGTGGCAAGACGCTCCTCGGGGCGCGTCTTGCTTGGGCTTCTCTCCTGGAGGCCCTCAGTCAGACCCATTGTTGACATGTGGCAAGACGCTCCTCGGGGCACGTCTTGCTTGGGCCTCTCTCCTGGAGGCGCTCAGTCAGACCGAGTAGTGACATGTGGCAAGACACTCCTCGGGGCGCGTCTTGCTGGGGCCTCTCTCCTGGAGGCACTCAGTCAGACCCAGTGTTGACACGTGGCAAGACGCTCCTCGGGGCGCTTCTTGCTTGGGCCTCTCTCATGGAGGCGCTCAGTCAGACCCAGTGTTGACATGTGGCAAGACACTCCTCGGGGCGCGTCTTGCTTGGGCCTCTATCATGGAGGCCCTCTGTCAGACCCAGTGTTGACATGTGGCAAGACGCTCCTCGGGGCGCGTCTTGCTGGGACCTCTCTCCTGGAGGTGCTCAGTCAGACCCATTGCTGACATGTGGCAAGACGCTCCTCGGGGCGCGTCTTGCTTGGGCCTCTCTCCTGGAGGCGCTCAGTCAGACCCAGAGTTGACATGTGGCAAGACACTCCTCGGGGCGCGTCTTGCTTGGGCCTCTCTCATGGAGGCCCTCTGTCAGACCCAGTGTTGACATGTGTCAAGACGCTCCTCGGGGCGTGTCTAGCTTTGGCCTCTCTCCTGGAGGCGCTCAGTCAGATCGAGTGCTGACATGTGGCAAGAAGCTCCTCGGGGCGCGTCTTGCTTGGGCTTCTCTTCCGGAGGCCCTCAGTAAGACCCATTGTTGACATGTGGCAAGACGCTCCTCGGGGCGCGTCTTGCTTGGGCCTCTCTCCTGGAGGCCCTCAGTCAGACCCATAGTTGACATGTGGCAAGACGCTCCTCGGGGCGCGTCTTGCTGGGGCCTCTCTCCTGGAGGCGCTCAGTCAGACCGAGGGCTGACATAAGGCAAGACGCTCCTCGGGGCGCGTCTTGCTGGGGCCTCTCTCCTGGAGGCGCTCAGTCAGACCCAGTGCTGACATGTGGCAAGACGCTCCTCGGGGCGCGTCTTGCTTGGGCCTCTCTCCTGGAGGCGCTCAGTCAGACTGAGTAGTGACATGTCGCCTGACGCTCCTCGGGGCGCGTCTTGCTTGGGCCCCTCTCCTGGAGGCGCTCAGTCAGACCCAGTGGTGACGTGTGTCAAGACGCTCCTCGGGGCGCGTCTTGCTTGGGCTTCTCTCCTGGAGGCCCTCAGTCAGACCCATTGTTGACATGTGGCAAGACGCTCCTCGGGGCGTGTCTTGCTTGGCCTTCTCTCCTTGAGGCCCTCAGTCAGACCCATTGTTGACATGTGGCAAGACGCTCCTCGGGGCGCATCTTGCTTGGGCTTCTCTCCTGGAGGCGCTCAGACAGACCCAGTGTTGACATGTAACAAGACGCTCCTCGGGGCGCGTCTTGCTTGGGCCTCTCTCCTGGAGGCCCTCAGTCAGAACCAGAGTTGACATGTGGCAAGACGCTCCTCGGGGCGCGTCTTGCTTGGGCCTCTCTCCTGGAGGCCCTCTGTCAGACCCAGTGTTGACATGTGGCAAGACGCTCCTCGGGGCGCGTCTTGCTTGGGCCTCTCTCCTGGAGGCCCTCAGTCAGAACCAGAGGTGACATGTGGCAAGACGCTCCTCGGGGCGCGTCTTGCTTGGGCCTCTCTCCTGGAGGCGCTCAGTCAGACCCAGTGTTGACATGTGGCAAGACGCTCCTCGGGGCGCGTCTTGCTTGGGCTTCTCTCCTGGAGGCCCTCAGTCAGACCCATTGTTGACATGTGGCAAGACGCTCCTCGGGGCGCGTCTTGCTTGGGCCTCTCTCCTGGAGGCACTCAGTCAGACCCAGTGGTGACATGTGGCAAGACGCTCCTCGGGGCGCGTCTTTCTTGGGCTTCTCTCCTGGAGGCCCTCAGTCAGACCCATTGTTGACATGTGGCAAGACGCTCCTCGGGGTGCGTCTTGCTTGGGCCTCTCTCCTGGAGGCGCTCAGTCAGACCGAGTGCTGACATGTGGCAATATGCTCCTCGGGGCGCGTCTTGCTGGGGCTTCTTTCATGGAGGCACTCAGTCAGACCCAGTGTTGACATGTGGCAAGACGCTCCTCGGGGCTCGTCTTGCTTGGGCCTCTCTCCTGGAGGCGCTCAGTCAGACCCAGTGGTGACACGTGGCAAGACGCTCCTCGGGTCGCGTATTGCTTGGGCCTCTCTCCTGGATTCCCTCTGTCAGACCGAGTGTTGACATGTGGCAAGACTCTCCTCGGGGCGCGTCTTGCTTGGGCTTCTCTCATGGAGGCCCTCAGTCAGACCCAGTGTGGACATGTGTCAAGACGCTCCTCGGGGCGTGTCTTGCTTGGGCCTCTCTCCTGGAGGCGCTCAGTCAGACCCAGTGTTGACATGTGGCAAGACGCTCCTCGGGGCGCGTCTTGCTTGGGCTTCTCTCCTGGAGGCCCTCAGTCAGACCCATTGTTGACATGTTGCAAGACGCTCCTCGGGGCACGTCTTGCTTGGGCCTCTCTCCTGGAGGCACTCAGTCAGACCCAGTGGTGACACGTGGCAAGACGCTCCTCGGGGCGCATCTTGCTTGGGCCTCTCTCCTGGAGGCACTCAGTCAGACCCAGTGTTGAAACGTGGCAAGATGCTCCTCGGGGCGCGTCTTGCTTGGGCCTCTCTCCTGGAGGCGCTTAGTCAGACCCAGAGTTGACATGTGGCAAGACACTCCTCGGGGTGCGTCTTGCTTGGGCCTCTCTCATGGAGGCCCTCTGTCAGACCCAGTGTTGGCATGTGTCAAGACGCTCCTCGGGGCGCGTCTAGCTTTGGCCTCTCTCCTGGAGGCGCTCAGTCAGATCGAGTGCTGACATGTGGCAAGAAGCTCCTCGGGGCGCGTCTTGCTTGGGCTTCTCTCCCGGAGGCCCTCAGTAAGACCCATTGTTGACATGTGGCAAGACGCTCCTCGGGGCGCGTCTTGCTTGGGCCTCTCTCCTGGAGGCCCTCAGTCAGACCCATTGTTGACATGTGGCAAGACGCTCCTCGGGGCGCGTCTTGCTGGGGCCTCTCTCCTGGAGGCGCTCAGTCAGACCGAGTGCTGACATAAGGCAAGACGCTCCTCGGGGCGCGTCTTGCTGGGGCCTCTCTCCTGGAGGCGCTCAGTCAGACCCAGTGCTGACATGTGGCAAGACGCTCCTCGGGGCGCGTCTTGCTTGGGCCTCTCTCCTGGAGGCGCTCAGTCAGACTGAGTAGTGACATGTCGCCTGACGCTCCTCGGGGCGCGTCTTGCTTGGGCCCCTCTCCTGGATGCGCTCAGTCAGACCCAGTGGTGACGTGTGTCAAGACGCTCCTCGGGGCGCGTCTTGCTTGGGCTTCTCTCCTGGAGGCCCTCAGTCAGACCCATTGTTGACATGTGGCAAGACGCTCCTCGGGGCGCGTCTTGCTTGGGCTTCTCTCCTGGAGGCGCTCAGACAGACCCAGTGTTGACATGTAACAAGACGCTCCTCGGGGCGCGTCTTGCTTGGGCCTCTCTCCTGGAGGCCCTCTGTCAGACCCAGTGTTGACATGTGGCAAGATGCTCCTCGGGGCGCGTCTTGCTTGGGCCTCTCTCCTGGAGGCCCTCAGTGAGAACCAGAGTTGACATGTGGCAAGACGCTCCTCGGGGCGCGTCTTGCTTGGGCCTCTCTCCTGGAGGCCCTCTGTCAGACCCAGTGTTGACATGTGGCAAGATGCTCCTCGGGGCGCGTCTTGCTTGGGCCTCTCTCCTGGAGGCCCTCAGTCAGAACCAGAGGTGACATGTGGCAAGACGCTCCTCGGGGCGCGTCTTGCTTGGGCCTCTCTCCTGGAGGCACTCAGTCACACCCAGTGGTGACATGTGGCAAGACGCTCCTCGGGGCGCGTCTTGCTTGGGCCTCTCTCCTGGAGGCGCTCAGTCAGACCGAGTAGTGACATGTGGCAAGATGCTCCTCGGGGCGCTTCTTGCTTGGGCCTCTCTCCTGGAGGCGCTCAGTCAGACCGAGTGCTGACATGTGGCAAGATGCTCCTCGGGGCGCGTCTTGCTGGGGCTTCTTTCATGGAGGCCCTCTGTCAGACCCAGTGTTGACATGTGTCAACACGCTCCTCGGGGCGCGTCTTGCTTGGGCCTCTCTCCAGAAGGCCCTCAATCAGACCCAGTGTTGACATGTGGCAAGACGCTCCTCGGGGCGCGTCTTGCTTGGGCCTCTCTCCTGGAGGCGCTCAGTCAGACCCAGTGTTGTTATGTGGCAAGACGCTCCTCAGGGCGCGTCTTGGTTGGGCCTCTCTCCTGGAGGCGTTCAGTCAGACCCAGTGGTGAAATGTGGCAAGACGCTCCTCGGGGCGCGTATTGCTTGGGCCTCTCTCCTGGATGCCCTCTGTCAGACCGAGGGTTGACATGTGGCAAGACTCTCCTCGGGGCGCGTGTTGCTTTGGCTTCTCTCATGGAGGCCCTCAGTCAGACCCAGTGTGGACATGTGTCAAGACGCTCCTCGGGGCGTGTCTTGCTTGGGCCTCTCTCCTGGAGGCGCTCAGTCAGACCCAGTGTTGACATGTGTCGACGCTCCTCGCGGCGCGTCTTGCTTGGGCTTCTCTCCTGGAGGCCCTCAGTCAGACCCATTGTTGACATGTGGCAAGACGCTCCTCGGGGCACGTCCTGCTTGGGCCTCTCTCCTGGAGGCGCTCAGTCAGACCGAGTAGTGACATGTGGCAAGACGCTCCTCGGGGCGCGTCTTGCTTGGGCCTCTCTCCTGGAGGCGCTCAGTCAGACCGAGTGCTGACATAAGGCAAGACGCTCCTCGGGGCGCGTCTTGCTGGGACCTCTCTCCTGGAGGCGCTCAGTCAGACCCATTGCTGACATGTGGCAAGACGCTCCTCGGGGCGCGTCTTGCTTGGGCCTCTCTCCTGGAGGCGCTCAGTCAGACTGAGTAGTGACATGTGGCCTGACGCTCCTCGGGGCACGTCTTGCTTGGGCCCCTCTCCTGGAGGCGCTCAGTCAGACCCAGTGGTGACGTGTGGCAAGACACTCCTCGGGGCGCGTCTTGCTTGGGCCTCTCTCCTGGAGGCCCTCTGTCAGACCCAGTGTTGACATGTGTCAAGACGCTCCTCGGGGCGCGTCTTGCTTGGGCGTCTCTCCTGGAGGCCCTCAGTCAGACCCATTGTTGACATGTGGCAAGACGCTCCTCGGGGCACGTCTTGCTTGGGCTTCTCTCCTGGAGGCGCTCAGACAGACCCAGTGTTGACATGTGACAAGACGCTCCTCGGGGCGCGTCTTGCTTGGGCCTCTCTCCTGGAGGCCCTCAGTCAGAACCAGAGGTGACATGTGGCAAGACGCTCCTCGGGGCGAGTCTTGCTTGGGCCTCTCTCCTGGAGGCCCTCTGTCAGACCCAGTGTTGACATGTGGCAAGACGCTCCTCCGGGGGCAACTTGCATGGGCCTCTCTCCTGGAGGCCCTCAGTCAGACCCATTGTTGACATGTGGCAAGACGCTCCTCGGGGCGCGTCTTGCTTGGGCCTCTCTCCTGAAGGTGCTCAGTCAGACCGAGTGCTGACATAAGGCAAGACGCTCCTCGGGGCGCGTCTTGCTGGGGCCTCTCTCCTGGAGGCGCTCAATCAGACCCAGTGGTGACACGTTTCAAGACTTTCCTCGGGGCGCGTCTTGCTTGGGCCTCTCTCCTGGAGGCGCTCAGTCAGACCCAGTGTTGGCATGTGGCAAGACGCTCCTCAGGGCGCGTCTTGGTTGGGCCTCTCTCCTGGAGGCGCTCAGTCAGACCCAGTGGTGACATGTGGAAAGACGCTCCTCGGGGCGTGTCTTGCTTGGGCCTCTCTCCTGGAGGTGCTCAGTCAGACCGAGTAGTGACATGTGGCAAGACACTCCTCGGGGCGCGTCTTGCTGGGGCTTCTCTCATGGAGGCACTCAGTCAGACCCAGTGTTGACATGTGGCAAGACGCTCCTCGGGGCGCGTCTTGCTTGGACCTCTCTCCTGGAGGCGCTCAGTTAGACCGAGTAGTGACATGTGGCAAGACGCTCCTCGGGGCGTGTCTTGCTTGGGCCTCTCTCTTGGAGGCGCTCAGTCAGACCGAGTGCTGACTTAAGGCAAGACGCTCCTCGGGGCGCGTCTTGCTGGGGCCTCTCTCCTGGAGGCGCTCAATCAGACCCAGTGGTGACACGTGGCAAGACGCTCCTCGGGGCGCGTCTTGCTTGGGACTCTCTCCTGGAGGCGCTCAGTCAGACCCAGTGGTGACACGTGGCCAGACGCTCTTCGGGGCGCATCTTGCTTGGGCCTCTCTCCTGGAGGCACTCAGTCAGACCCAGTGTTGACACGTGGCAAGTTGCTCCTCGGGGCGCGTCTTGCTTGGGCCTCTCTCCTGGAGGCGCTCAGTCAGACCCAGAGTTGACATGTGGCAAGACACTCCTCGGGGCGCGTCTTGCTTGGGCCTCTCTCATGGAGGCCCTCTGTCAGACCCAGTGTTGACATGTTTCAAGACGCTCCTCGGGGCGCGTCTAGCTTTGGCCTCTCTCCTGGAGGCGCTCAGTCAGACCGAGTGCTGACATGTGGCAAGAAGCTCCTCGGGGCGCGTCTTGCTTGGGCTTCTCTCCTGGAGGCCCTCAGTAAGACCCATTGTTGACATGTGGCAAGACGCTCCTCGGGGCGCATCTTGCTTTGGCCTCTCTCCTGGAGGCCCTCTGTCAGACCCAGTGTTGACATGTGTCAAGACGCTCCTCGGGGCGCGTCTAGCTTTGGCCTCTCTCCTGGAGGCGCTCAGTCAGACCGAGTGCTGACATGTGGCAAGAAGCTCCTCGGGGCGCGTCTTGCTTGGGCTTCTCTCCTGGAGGCCCTCAGTAAGACCCATTGTTGACATGTGGCAAGACGCTCCTCGGGGCGCGTCTTGCTGGGGCCTCTCTCCTGGAGGCGCTCAGTCAGACCGAGTGCTGACATAAGGCAAGACGCTCCTCGGGGCGCGTCTTGCTGGGGCCTCTCTCCTGGAGGCGCTCAGTCAGACCCAGTGATGACATGTGGCAAGACGCTCCTCGGGGCGCGTCTTGCTTGGGCCTCTCTCCTGGAGGCGCTCAGTCAGACTGAGTAGTGACATGTCGCCTGACGCTCCTCGGGGCGCGTCTTGCTTGGGCACCTCTCCTGGAGGCGCTCAGTCAGACCCAGTGGTGACGTGTGGCAAGACACTCCTCGGGACGCGTCTTGCTTGGGCCTCTCTCCTGGAGGCACTCAGTCAGACCCAGTGTTGACACGTGGCAAGATGCTCCTCGGGGCGCGTCTTGCTTGGGCCTCTCTCCTGGAGGCGCTCAGTCAGACCCAGAGTTGACATGTGGCAAGACACTCCTCGGGGCGCGTCTTGCTTGGGCCTCTCTCATGGAGGCCCTCTGTCAGACCCAGTGTTGACATGTTTCAAGACGCTCCTCGGGGCGCGTCTAGCTTTGCCCTCTCTCCTGGAGGCGCTCAGTCAGACCGAGTGCTGACATGTGGCAAGAAGCTCCTCGGGGCGCGTCTTGCTTGGGCTTCTCTCCTGGAGGCCCTCAGTAAGACCCATTGTTGACATGTGGCAAGACGCTCTTCGGGGCGCGTCTTGCTGGGGCCTCTCTCCTGGAGGCGCTCAGTCAGACCGAGTGCTGACATAAGGCAAGACGCTCCTCGGGGCGCGTCTTGCTGGGGCCTCTCTCCTGGAGGCGCTCAGTCAGACCCAGTGATGACATGTGGCAAGACGCTCCTCGGGGCGCGTCTTGCTTGGGCCTCTCTCCTGGAGGCGCTCAGTCAGACTGAGTAGCGACATGTCGCCTGACGCTCCTCGGGGCGCGTCTTGCTTGGGCCCCTCTCCTGGAGGCGCTAAGTCAGACCCAGTGGTGACGTGTGGCAAGACACTCCTCGGGACGCGTCTTGCTTGGGCCTCTCTCCTGGAGGCCCTCTGTCAGACCCAGTGTTGACATGTGTCAAGACGCTCCTCGGGGCGCGTCTTGCTTGGGCTTCTCTCCTGGAGGCGCTCAGACAGACCCAGTGTTGACATGTAACAAGACGCTCCTCAGGGCGCGTCTTGCTTGGGCCTCTCTCCTGGAGGCCCTCAGTCAGAACCAGAGGTGACATGTGGCAAGACGCTCCTCGGGGCGCGTCTTTCTTTGGCCTCTCTCCTGGAGGCGCTCAGTCAGACCGAGTGCTGACATAAGGCAAGACGCTCCTCGGGGCGCGTCTTGCTTGGGCCGCTCTCCTGGAGGCCCTCTGTCAGACCCATTGTTGACATGTGGCAAGACGCTCCTCGGGGCGCGTCTTGCTTGGGCCTCTCTCCTGGAGGCGCTCAGTCAGACCCAGTGCTGACATAAGGCAAGACGCTCCTCGGGGTGCGTCTTGCTGGGGCCTCTCTCCTGGAGGCGCTCAATCAGACCCAGTGGTGACACGTGGCAAGACACTCCTCGGGGCGCGTCTTGCTTGGGCTTCTCTCCTGGAGGCCCTCAGTCAGACCCATTGTTTACATGTGGAAAGACGCTCCTCGGGGTGCGTCTTGCTTGGGCCTCTCTCCTGGAGGCGCTCCGTCAGACCGAGTTCTGACATGTGGCAAGACGCTCCTCGGGGCGCGTCTTGCTGGGGCTTCTCTCCTGGAGGCGTTCAGTCAGACCGTGTGCTGACATGTGGCAAGACGCTCCTCGGGGCGCGTCATGCTTGGGCTTCTCTCCTGGAGGCCCTCAGTCAGACTCATTTTTGACATGTGGCAAGATGCTCCTCCGGGCGCGTCTTGCTTGGGCCTCTCTCCTGGAGGCGCTCAATCAGACCCAGTGTTGACATGTGGCAAGACGCTCCTCGGGGCGCGTCTTGCTTGGGCCTCTCTCCTGGATGCCCTCTGTCAGACCGAGTGTTGACATGTGGCAAGACGCTCCTCGGGGCGCGTCTTGCTTGGGCTTCTCTCCTGGAGGCGCACAGTCAGACCGAGTGCTGACATGTGGCAAGACGCTCCTCGGGGCGCGTCTTGCTGGGGCTTCTCTCCTGGAGGCGCTCAGTCAGACCCAGTGTTGACAAGTGACAAGACGTTCCTCGGGGCGCGTCTTGCTTGGGCCTCTCTCCTGGAGGCGCTCAGTCAGACCCAGAGGTGACATGTGGCAAGACGCTCCTCGGGGCGCGTCTTGCTTGGGCCTCTCTCCTGGAGGCCCTCTGTCAGACCCAGTGTTGACATGTGGCAAGACGCTCCTCCGGGCGCGTCTTGCTTGGGCCTCTCTCCTGGAGGCGCTCAGTCAGACCCAGTGTTGACATGTGGCAAGACGCACCTCGGGGCGCGTCTTAATTGGGCCTCTCTCCTGGAGGTGCTCAGTCAGACCCAGTGTTGACATGTGGCAAGGCGCTCCTCGGGGCGCGTCTTGCTTGGGCCTCTCTCCTGGAGGCCCTCAATCAGACCCAGTGTTGACACGTGGCAAGACGCTCCTCGGGGCGCGTCTTGCTTGGGCCTCTCTCCTGGAGGCGCTCAGTCAGACCGAGTACTGACATGTGGCATGACGCTCCTCGGGTCGCGTCTTGCTTGGGCATCTCTCCTGGAGGCGCTCTGTCAGACCCAGTGGTGACATGTGGCAAGACAGTCCTCGGGGCGCGTCTTCCTTGGGCCTCTCTCCTGGAGGCCCTCTGTCAGCCCCAGTGTTGACATGTGTCAAGACGCTCCTCGGGGAATGTCTTGCTTGGGCCGCTCTCCTGGAGGCGCTCAGTCAGACCCAGTGTTGACATGTGGCAAGATGCTCCTCGGGGCGCGTCTTGCTTGGGCCTCTCTCCTGGAGGCGCTCAGTCAGACCCAGTGGTGACATGTGGCAAGACGCTCCTCGGGGCGCTTCTTGCTTGGGCCTCTCTCCTGAAGGCGCTCAGTCAGACCCAGTGTTGACATGTGGCAAGACGCTCCGCGGGGCGCGTCTTGCTTGGGCCTCTCTCCTGGAGGCCCTTAATCAGACCCAGTGTTGACACGTGGCAAGACGCTCCTCGGGGCGCGTCTTGCTTTGGCCTCTCTCCTGGAGGCGCTCAGTCAGACCGAGTAGTGACATGTGGAATGAAGCTCCTCGGGGCGCGTGTTGCTTGGGCCTCTCTCCTGGAGGCGCTCAGTCAGACCCAGTGGTGACATGTGGCAAGACACTCCTCGGGGCGCGTCTTGCTCGGGCCTCTCTCCTGGAGGCCCTCTGTCAGACCCAGTGTTGACATGTGACAAGACGCTCCTCGGGGCGCGTCTTGCTTGGGCCTCTCTGCTGGAGGCGCAGAGTCAGACCCAGAGGTGACATGTGGCAAGACGCTCCTCGGGGCGCGTCTTGCTGGGGCTTCTCTCCTGGAGAAACTCAGTCAGACCCAGTGTTGACATGTGACAAGACGCTCCTCGGGGTGCGTCTTGCTTGGGCCTCTCTGCTGGAGGCGCTCAGTCAGACCCAGAGGCCACATGTGGCCAGACGCTCCTCAGGGCGCGTCTTGCTTGGGCCTCTCTCCTGGAGGCCCTCTGTCAGACCCAGTGTTGAGATGTGGCAAGACGCTCCTCGGGGCGCGTCTTGCTTGGGCTTTTCTCCCGGAGGCCCTCAGTCAGACTCATTGTTGACATGTGGTAAGATGCTCCTCCGGGCGCGTCTTGCTTGGGCCTCTCTCCTGGAGGCGCTCAGTCAGACCCAGTGTTGACACGTGGCAAGACGCTCCTCGGGGCGCGTCTTGCTTGGGCTTCTCTCCTGGAGGCCCTCAGTCAGACCCATTGTTGACATGTGGCAAGACGCTCCTCGGGGCGCGTCTTTCTTGGGCCTCTCTCCTGGAGGCGCTCAATCAGACCGAGTGCTGACATGTGGCAAGACGCTCCTCGGGGAACGTCTTGCTCGGGATTCTCTCCTGTAGGCCCTCAGTCAGACCCATTGTTGACATGTGGCAAGACGCTCCTCGGGGCGCATCTTGCTTGGGCCTCTCTCCTGGAGGCGCTCAGTCAGACCGAGTGCTGACATGTGGCAAGACGCTCATCGGGGCGCGTCTTGCTGGGGCTTCTTTCCTGGAGGCGCTCAGTCAGACCCAGTGTTGACATGTGACAAGACGCTCCTCGGGCGCGTTTTGCTTGGGTCTCTCTCCTGGAGGCGCTCAGTCACACCCAGATGTGACATGTGGCAAGACGCTCCTCGGGGCGCGTCTTGCTAGGGCCTCTCTCCTGGAGGCGCTCAATCAGACCCAGTGGTGACACGTGGCAAGACGCTCCTCGGGGCGCGTCTTGCTTGGGCTTCTCTCCTGGAGGCCCTCAGTCAGACCCATTGTTGACATGTTGCAAGACGCTCCTCGTGGCGCGTCTTGCTTGGGCCTCTCTCCTGGAGAAGCTCAGTAGGACCGAGTGCTGACATAAGGCAAGACGCTCCTCGGGGCGCGTCATGCTGGGGCCTCTCTCCTGGAGGCCCTCTGTCAGACCCATTGTTGACATGTGGCAAGACGCTCCTCGGGTCGCGTCTTTCTTTGGCCTCTCTCCTGGAGGCGCTCAGTCAGACCGAGTGCTGACATAAGGCAAGACGCTCCTCGGGGCGCGTTTTGCTGGGGCCTCTCTCCTGGAGGCGCTCAATCAGACTCAGTGGTGACACGTGGCAAGACGCTCCTCGGGGCGCGTCTTGCTTGGGCTTCTCTCCTGGAGGCCCTCAGTCAGACCCATTGTTGACATGGGGCAAGACGCTCCTCGGGGCGCGTCTTGCTTGGGCCTCTGTCCTGGAGAAGCTCAGTCAGACCGAGTGCTGACATAAGGCATGACGCTCCTCGGGGCGCGTCATGCTGGGGCCTCTCTCCTGGAGGCCCTCAGTCAGACCCATTGTTGACATGTGGCAAGACGCTCCTTGGGGCGCGTCTTGCTTGGGCCTCTCTCCTGGAGGCGCTCAGTCAGACCGAGTGCTGACATGTGGCAAGACGCTCCTCGGGCCGCATGTTGCTTGGGCTTCTCTCCTGGAGGCCCTCAGTCAGACCCATTGTTGACATGTGGCAAGACGCTCCTCGGGGCACATCTTGCTTGGGCCTCTCTCCTGGAGGTGCACAGTCAGACCCAGTGCTCACATGTGGCAAGACGCTCCTCGGGGCGCGTCTTGCTGGGGCTTCTCTCCTGGAGAAACTCAGTCAGACCCAGTGTTGACATGTGACAAGACGCTCCTCGGGGTGCATCTTGCTTGGGCCTCTCTGCTGGAGGCGCTTAGTCAGACCCAGAGGTGACATGTGGCAAGACGCTCCTCGGGGCGCGTCTTGCTTGGGCCTCTCTCCTGGAGGCCCTCTGTCAGACCCAGTGTTGACATGTGGCAAGACGCTCCTCGGTTGCGCGTCTTGCTTGGGCTTCTCTCCTGGAGGCCCTCAGTCAGACCCATTGTTGACATGTGGCAAGACGCTCCTCGGGGCGCATCTTGCTTGGGCCTCTCTCCTGGAGGCGCTCAGTCAGACCGAGTGCTGACATGTGGCAAGACGCTCCTCGGGGCGCGTCTTGCTGGGGCTTCTCTCCTGGAGGCGCTCAGTCAGACCCAGTGTTGACATGTGACAAGACGCTCCTCGGGGCGCGTCTTGCTTGGGTCTCTCTCCTGGAGGCGCTCAGTCAGACCCAGAGGTGACTTGTGGCAAGACGCTCCTCGGGGCGCGTCTTGCTTGGGCCTCTCTCCTGGAGGCCCTCTGTCAGACCCATTGTTGACATGTGGCAAGACGCTCCTCGGGGCGCGTCTTGCTTGGGCCTCTCTCCTCGAGGCGCTCAGTCAGACCGAGTGCTGACATAAGGCAAGACGCTCCTCGGGGCGCGTCTTGCTGGGGCCTCTCTCCTGGAGGCGCTAAATCAGACCCAGTGGTGACACGTGGCAAGACACGCCTCGGGGCGCGTCTTGCTTGGGCTTCTCTCCTGGAGGCCCTCAGTCAGACCCATTGTTGACATGTGGCAAGACACTCCTCGGGGCGCGTCTTGCTTGGGCCTCTCTCCTGGAGAAGCTCAGTCAGACCGAGGGCTGACATAAGGCAAGACGCTCCTCGGGGCGCGTCATGCTGGGGCCTCTCTCCTGGAGGCGCTCAGTCAGACCCAGTGCTGACATGTGGCATGATTCTCCTCGGGGCGCGTCTTGCTTGGGCCTCTCTCCTGGAGGCGCTCAGTCAGACCCAGTGGTAACATGTGGCAAGATGCTCCTTGGGGCGCGTCTTGCTTGGCCCTCTCTCCTGGAGGCGCTCAGTCAGAACCAGTGGTGACATGTGGCAAGACGCTCCTCGGGGCGCGTATTGCTTGGGCCTCTCTCCTGGAGGCCTTCTGTCAGACCCAGTGTTGACATGTGGCAAGACGCTCCTCGGGGCGCGTCTTGCTTGGGCTTCTCTCATGGAGAACCTCAGTCAGACCCATTGTTTACATGTGGAAAGACGCTCCTCGGAGTGCGTCTTGCTTGGGCCTCTCTCCTGGAGGCGCTCCGTCAGACCGAGTTCTGACATGTGGCAAGACGCTCCTCGGGGCGCGTCTTGCTGGGGCTTCTCTCCTGGAGGCGTTCAGTCAGACCGAGTGCTGACATGTGGCAAGACGCTCCTCGGGGCGCGTCATGCTTGGGCTTCTCTCCTGGAGGCCCTCAGTCAGACTCATTGTTGACATGTGGCAAGATGCTCCTCCGGGCGCGTCTTGCTTGGGCCTCTCTCCTGGAGGCGCTCAGTCAGACCCAGTGTTGACATGTGGCAAGACGCTCCTCGGGGCGCGTCTTGCTTGGGCTTCTCTCCTGTAGGCCCTCAGTCAGACCCATTGTTGACATGTGGCAAGACGCTCCTCGGGGCGCGTCTTGCTTGGGACTCTCTCCTGGAGGCGCTCAGTCAGACCGAGTGCTGACATGTGGCAAGACGCTCCTCGGGGCGCGTCTTGCTGGGGCTTCTCTCCTGGAGGCGCTCGGTCAGACCCAGTATTGACGTGTGACAAGACGCTCCTCGGGGCGCGTCTTGCTTGGGTCTCTCTCCTGGAGGCGCTCAGTCAGACCCAGAGGTGACTTGTGGCAAGACGCTCCTCGGGGCGCGTCTTGCTTGGGCCTCTCTCCTGGAGGCCCTCTGTCAGACCCATTGTTGACATGTGGCAAGACGCTCCTCGGGGCGCGTCTTGCTGGGGCCTCTCTCCTGGAGGCGCTCAATCAGACCCAGTGGTGACACGTGGCAAGACACTCCTCGGGGCGCGTCTTGCTTGGGCTTCTCTCCTGGAGGCCCTCAGTCAGACCCATTGTTGACATGTGGCAAGACACTCCTCGGGGCGCGTCTTGCTTGGGCCTCTCTCCTGGAGAAGCTCAGTCAGACCGAGGGCTGACATAAGGCAAGACGCTCCTCGGGGCGCGTCATGCTGGGGCCTCTCTCCTGGAGGCGCTCAGTCAGACCCAGTGCTGACATGTGGCATGACGCTCCTCGGGGCGCGTCTTGCTTGGGCCTCTCTCCTGGAGGCGCTCAGTCAGACCCAGTGGTAACATGTGGCAAGATGTTCCTTGGGGCGCGTCTTGCTTGGCCCTCTCTCCTGGAGGCGCTCAGTCAGACCCAGTGGTGACATGTGGCAAGACGCTCCTCGGGGCGCGTATTGCTTGGGCCTCTCTCCTGGAGGCCCTCTGTCAGACCCAGTGTTGACATGTGGCAAGACGCTCCTCGGGGCGCGTCTTGCTTGGGCTTCTCTCATGGAGAAACTCAGTCAGACCCATTGTTTACATGTGGAAAGTCGCTCCTCGGAGTACGTCTTGCTTGGGCCTCTCTCCTGGAGGCGCTCCGTCAGACCGAGTTCTGACATGTGGCAAGACGCTCCTCGGGGCGCGTCTTGCTGGGGCTTCTCTCCTGGAGGCGTTCAGTCAGACCGTGTGCTGACATGTGGCAAGACGCTCCTCGGGGCGCGTCATGCTTGGGCTTCTCTCCTGGAGGCCCTCAGTCAGACTCATTGTTTACATGTGGCAAGATGCTCCTTTGGGCGCGTCTTGCTTGGGCCTCTCTCCTGGAGGCGCTCAGTCAGACCCAGTGTTGACATGTGGCAAGACGCTCCTTGGGGCGCGTCTTGCTTGGGCTTCTCTCCTGTAGGCCCTCAGTCAGACCCATTGTTGACATGTGGCAAGACGCTCCTCGGGGCGCGTCTTGCTTGGGACTCTCTCCTGGAGGCGCTCAGTCAGACCGAGTGCTGACATGTGGCAAGAAGCTCCTCGGGGCGCGTCTTGCTTGGGCTTCTCTCCTGGAGGCCCTCAGTAAGACCCATTGTTGACATGTGGCAAGACGCTCCTCGGGGCGCGTCTTGCTGGGGCCTCTCTCCTGGAGGCGCTCAGTCAGACCGAGTGCTGACATAAGGCAAGACGCTCCTCGGGGCGCGTCTTGCTGGGGCCTCTCTCCTGGAGGCGCTCAGTCAGACCCAGTGATGACATGTGGCAAGACGCTCCTCGGGGCGCGTCTTGCTTGGGCCTCTCTCCTGGAGGCGCTCAGTCAGACTGAGTAGTGGCATGTCGCCTGACGCTCCTCGGGGCGCGTCTTGCTTGGGCACCTCTCCTGGAGGCGCTCAGTCAGACCCAGTGGTGACGTGTGGCAAGACACTCCTCGGGACGCGTCTTGCTTGGGCCTCTCTCCTGGAGGCACTCAGTCAGACCCAGTGTTGACACGTGGCAAGATGCTCCTCGGGGCGCGTCTTGCTTGGGCCTCTCTCCTGGAGGCGCTCAGTCAGACCCAGAGTTGACATGTGGCAAGACACTCCTCGGGGCGCGTCTTGCTTGGGCCTCTCTCATGGAGGCCCTCTTTCAGACCCAGTGTTGACATGTTTCAAGACGCTCCTCGGGGCGCGTCTAGCTTTGCCCTCTCTCCTGGAGGCGCTCAGTCAGACCGAGTGCTGACATGTGGCAAGAAGCTCCTCGGGGCGCGTCTTGCTTGGGCTTCTCTCCTGGAGGCCCTCAGTAAGACCCATTGTTGACATGTGGCAAGACGCTCTTCGGGGCGCGTCTTGCTGGGGCCTCTCTCCTGGAGGCGCTCAGTCAGACCGAGTGCTGACATAAGGCAAGACGCTCCTCGGGGCGCGTCTTGCTGGGGCCTCTCTCCTGGAGGCGCTCAGTCAGACCCAGTGATGACATGTGGCAAGACGCTCCTCGGGGCGCGTCTTGCTTGGGCCTCTCTCCTGGAGGCGCTCATTCAGACTGAGTAGCGACATGTCGCCTGACGCTCCTCGGGGCGCGTCTTGCTTGGGCCCCTCTCCTGGAGGCGCTCAGTCAGACCCAGTGGTGACGTGTGGCAAGACACTCCTCGGGACGCGTCTTGCTTGGGCCTCTCTCCTGGAGGCCCTCTGTCAGACCCAGTGTTGACATGTGTCAAGACGCTCCTCGGGGCGCGTCTTGCTTGGGCTTCTCTCCTGGAGGCGCTCAGACAGACCCAGTGTTGACATGTAACAAGACGCTCCTCAGGGCGCGTCTTGCTTGGGCCTCTCTCCTGGAGGCCCTCAGTCAGAACCAGAGGTGACATGTGGCAAGACGCTCCTCGGGGCGCGTCTTGCTTGGGCCTCTCTCCTGGAGGCCCTCTGTCAGACCCAGTGTTGACATGTGGCAAGACGCTCCTCGGGGCGCGTCTTTCTTTGGCCTCTCTCCTGGAGGCGCTCAGTCAGACCGAGTGCTGACATAAGGCAAGACGCTCCTCGGGGCGCGTCTTGCTTGGGCCGCTCTCCTGGAGGCCCTCTGTCAGACCCATTGTTGACATGTGGCAAGACGCTCCTCGGGGCGCGTCTTGCTTGGGCCTCTCTCCTGGAGGCGCTCAGTCAGACCCAGTGCTGACATAAGGCAAGACGCTCCTCGGGGTGCGTCTTGCTGGGGCCTCTCTCCTGGAGGCGCTCAATCAGACCCAGTGGTGACACGTGGCAAGACACTCCTCGGGGCGCGTCTTGCTTGGGCTTCTCTCCTGGAGGCCCTCAGTCAGACCCATTGTTTACATGTGGAAAGACGCTCCTCGGGGTGCGTCTTGCTTGGGCCTCTCTCCTGGAGGCGCTCCGTCAGACCGAGTTCTGACATGTGGCAAGACGCTCCTCGGGGCGCGTCTTGCTGGGGCTTCTCTCCTGGAGGCGTTCAGTCAGACCGTGTGCTGACATGTGGCAAGACGCTCCTCGGGGCGCGTCATGCTTGGGCTTCTCTCCTGGAGGCCCTCAGTCAGACTCATTTTTGACATGTGGCAAGATGCTCCTCCGGGCGCGTCTTGCTTGGGCCTCTCTCCTGGAGGCGCTCAATCAGACCCAGTGTTGACATGTGGCAAGACGCTCCTCGGGGCGCGTCTTGCTTGGGCCTCTCTCCTGGATGCCCTCTGTCAGACCGAGTGTTGACATGTGGCAAGACGCTCCTCGGGGCGCGTCTTGCTTGGGCTTCTCTCCTGGAGGCGCACAGTCAGACCGAGTGCTGACATGTGGCAAGACGCTCCTCGGGGCGCGTCTTGCTGGGGCTTCTCTCCTGGAGGCGCTCAGTCAGACCCAGTGTTGACAAGTGACAAGACGTTCCTCGGGGCGCGTCTTGCTTGGGCCTCTCTCCTGGAGGCGCTCAGTCAGACCCAGAGGTGACATGTGGCAAGACGCTCCTCGGGGCGCGTCTTGCTTGGGCCTCTCTCCTGGAGGCCCTCTGTCAGACCCAGTGTTGACATGTGGCAAGACGCTCCTCCGGGCGCGTCTTGCTTGGGCCTCTCTCCTGGAGGCGCTCAGTCAGACCCAGTGTTGACATGTGGCAAGACGCACCTCGGGGCGCGTCTTAATTGGGCCTCTCTCCTGGAGGTGCTCAGTCAGACCCAGTGTTGACATGTGGCAAGGCGCTCCTCGGGGCGCGTCTTGCTTGGGCCTCTCTCCTGGAGGCCCTCAATCAGACCCAGTGTTGACACGTGGCAAGACGCTCCTCGGGGCGCGTCTTGCTTGGGCCTCTCTCCTGGAGGCGCTCAGTCAGACCGAGTACTGACATGTGGCATGACGCTCCTCGGGTCGCGTCTTGCTTGGGCATCTCTCCTGGAGGCGCTCTGTCAGACCCAGTGGTGACATGTGGCAAGACAGTCCTCGGGGCGCGTCTTCCTTGGGCCTCTCTCCTGGAGGCCCTCTGTCAGCCCCAGTGTTGACATGTGTCAAGACGCTCCTCGGGGAATGTCTTGCTTGGGCCGCTCTCCTGGAGGCGCTCAGTCAGACCCAGTGTTGACATGTGGCAAGATGCTCCTCGGGGCGCGTCTTGCTTGGGCCTCTCTCCTGGAGGCGCTCAGTCAGACCCAGTGGTGACATGTGGCAAGACGCTCCTCGGGGCGCTTCTTGCTTGGGCCTCTCTCCTGAAGGCGCTCAGTCAGACCCAGTGTTGACATGTGGCAAGACGCTCCGCGGGGCGCGTCTTGCTTGGGCCTCTCTCCTGGAGGCCCTTAATCAGACCCAGTGTTGACACGTGGCAAGACGCTCCTCGGGGCGCGTCTTGCTTTGGCCTCTCTCCTGGAGGCGCTCAGTCAGACCGAGTAGTGACATGTGGAATGAAGCTCCTCGGGGCGCGTGTTGCTTGGGCCTCTCTCCTGGAGGCGCTCAGTCAGACCCAGTGGTGACATGTGGCAAGACACTCCTCGGGGCGCGTCTTGCTCGGGCCTCTCTCCTGGAGGCCCTCTGTCAGACCCAGTGTTGACATGTGACAAGACGCTCCTCGGGGCGCGTCTTGCTTGGGCCTCTCTGCTGGAGGCGCAGAGTCAGACCCAGAGGTGACATGTGGCAAGACGCTCCTCGGGGCGCGTCTTGCTGGGGCTTCTCTCCTGGAGAAACTCAGTCAGACCCAGTGTTGACATGTGACAAGACGCTCCTCGGGGTGCGTCTTGCTTGGGCCTCTCTGCTGGAGGCGCTCAGTCAGACCCAGAGGCCACATGTGGCCAGACGCTCCTCAGGGCGCGTCTTGCTTGGGCCTCTCTCCTGGAGGCCCTCTGTCAGACCCAGTGTTGAGATGTGGCAAGACGCTCCTCGGGGCGCGTCTTGCTTGGGCTTTTCTCCCGGAGGCCCTCAGTCAGACTCATTGTTGACATGTGGCAAGATGCTCCTCCGGGCGCGTCTTGCTTGGGCCTCTCTCCTGGAGGCGCTCAGTCAGACCCAGTGTTGACACGTGGCAAGACGCTCCTCGGGGCGCGTCTTGCTTGGGCTTCTCTCCTGGAGGCCCTCAGTCAGACCCATTGTTGACATGTGGCAAGACGCTCCTCGGGGCGCGTCTTTCTTGGGCCTCTCTCCTGGAGGCGCTCAATCAGACCGAGTGCTGACATGTGGCAAGACGCTCCTCGGGGCACGTCTTGCTCGGGATTCTCTCCTGTAGGCCCTCAGTCAGACCCATTGTTGACATGTGGCAAGACGCTCCTCGGGGCGCATCTTGCTTGGGCCTCTCTCCTGGAGGCGCTCAGTCAGACCGAGTGCTGACATGTGGCAAGACGCTCATCGGGGCGCGTCTTGCTGGGGCTTCTTTCCTGGAGGCGCTCAGTCAGACCCAGTGTTGACATGTGACAAGACGCTCCTCGGGCGCGTTTTGCTTGGGTCTCTCTCCTGGAGGCGCTCAGTCACACCCAGAGGTGACATGTGGCAAGACGCTCCTCGGGGCGCGTCTTGCTAGGGCCTCTCTCCTGGAGGCGCTCAATCAGACCCAGTGGTGACACGTGGCAAGACGCTCCTCGGGGCGCGTCTTGCTTGGGCTTCTCTCCTGGAGGCCCTCAGTCAGACCCATTGTTGACATGTTGCAAGACGCTCCTCGTGGCGCGTCTTGCTTGGGCCTCTCTCCTGGAGAAGCTCAGTAGGACCGAGTGCTGACATAAGGCAAGACGCTCCTCGGGGCGCGTCATGCTGGGGCCTCTCTCCTGGAGGCCCTCTGTCAGACCCATTGTTGACATGTGGCAAGACGCTCCTCGGGTCGCGTCTTTCTTTGGCCTCTCTCCTGGAGGCGCTCAGTCAGACCGAGTGCTGACATAAGGCAAGACGCTCCTCGGGGCGCGTTTTGCTGGGGCCTCTCTCCTGGAGGCGCTCAATCAGACTCAGTGGTGACACGTGGCAAGACGCTCCTCGGGGCGCGTCTTGCTTGGGCTTCTCTCCTGGAGGCCCTCAGTCAGACCCATTGTTGACATGGGGCAAGACGCTCCTCGGGGCGCGTCTTGCTTGGGCCTCTGTCCTGGAGAAGCTCAGTCAGACCGAGTGCTGACATAAGGCATGACGCTCCTCGGGGCGCGTCATGCTGGGGCCTCTCTCCTTGAGGCCCTCAGTCAGACCCATTGTTGACATGTGGCAAGACGCTCCTTGGGGCGCGTCTTGCTTGGGCCTCTCTCCTGGAGGCGCTCAGTCAGACCGAGTGCTGACATGTGGCAAGACGCTCCTCGGGCCGCATGTTGCTTGGGCTTCTCTCCTGGAGGCCCTCAGTCAGACCCATTGTTGACATGTGGCAAGACGCTCCTCGGGGCACATCTTGCTTGGGCCTCTCTCCTGGAGGTGCACAGTCAGACCCAGTGCTCACATGTGGCAAGACGCTCCTCGGGGCGCGTCTTGCTGGGGCTTCTCTCCTGGAGAAACTCAGTCAGACCCAGTGTTGACATGTGACAAGACGCTCCTCGGGGTGCATCTTGCTTGGGCCTCTCTGCTGGAGGCGCTTAGTCAGACCCAGAGGTGACATGTGGCAAGACGCTCCTCGGGGCGCGTCTTGCTTGGGCCTCTCTCCTGGAGGCCCTCTGTCAGACCCAGTGTTGACATGTGGCAAGACGCTCCTCGGTTGCGCGTCTTGCTTGGGCTTCTCTCCTGGAGGCCCTCAGTCAGACCCATTGTTGACATGTGGCAAGACGCTCCTCGGGGCGCATCTTGCTTGGGCCTCTCTCCTGGAGGCGCTCAGTCAGACCGAGTGCTGACATGTGGCAAGACGCTCCTCGGGGCGCGTCTTGCTGGGGCTTCTCTCCTGGAGGCGCTCAGTCAGACCCAGTGTTGACATGTGACAAGACGCTCCTCGGGGCGCGTCTTGCTTGGGTCTCTCTCCTGGAGGCGCTCAGTCAGACCCAGAGGTGACTTGTGGCAAGACGCTCCTCGGGGCGCGTCTTGCTTGGGCCTCTCTCCTGGAGGCCCTCTGTCAGACCCATTGTTGACATGTGGCAAGACGCTCCTCGGGGCGCGTCTTGCTTGGGCCTCTCTCCTCGAGGCGCTCAGTCAGACCGAGTGCTGACATAAGGCAAGACGCTCCTCGGGGCGCGTCTTGCTGGGGCCTCTCTCCTGGAGGCGCTAAATCAGACCCAGTGGTGACACGTGGCAAGACACGCCTCGGGGCGCGTCTTGCTTGGGCTTCTCTCCTGGAGGCCCTCAGTCAGACCCATTGTTGACATGTGGCAAGACACTCCTCGGGGCGCGTCTTGCTTGGGCCTCTCTCCTGGAGAAGCTCAGTCAGACCGAGGGCTGACATAAGGCAAGACGCTCCTCGGGGCGCGTCATGCTGGGGCCTCTCTCCTGGAGGCGCTCAGTCAGACCCAGTGCTGACATGTGGCATGATTCTCCTCGGGGCGCGTCTTGCTTGGGCCTCTCTCCTGGAGGCGCTCAGTCAGACCCAGTGGTAACATGTGGCAAGATGCTCCTTGGGGCGCGTCTTGCTTGGCCCTCTCTCCTGGAGGCGCTCAGTCAGAACCAGTGGTGACATGTGGCAAGACGCTCCTCGGGGCGCGTATTGCTTGGGCCTCTCTCCTGGAGGCCTTCTGTCAGACCCAGTGTTGACATGTGGCAAGACGCTCCTCGGGGCGCGTCTTGCTTGGGCTTCTCTCATGGAGAACCTCAGTCAGACCCATTGTTTACATGTGGAAAGACGCTCCTCGGAGTGCGTCTTGCTTGGGCCTCTCTCCTGGAGGCGCTCCGTCAGACCGAGTTCTGACATGTGGCAAGACGCTCCTCGGGGCGCGTCTTGCTGGGGCTTCTCTCCTGGAGGCGTTCAGTCAGACCGAGTGCTGACATGTGGCAAGACGCTCCTCGGGGCGCGTCATGCTTGGGCTTCTCTCCTGGAGGCCCTCAGTCAGACTCATTGTTGACATGTGGCAAGATGCTCCTCCGGGCGCGTCTTGCTTGGGCCTCTCTCCTGGAGGCGCTCAGTCAGACCCAGTGTTGACATGTGGCAAGACGCTCCTCGGGGCGCGTCTTGCTTGGGCTTCTCTCCTGTAGGCCCTCAGTCAGACCCATTGTTGACATGTGGCAAGACGCTCCTCGGGGCGCGTCTTGCTTGGGACTCTCTCCTGGAGGCGCTCAGTCAGACCGAGTGCTGACATGTGGCAAGACGCTCCTCGGGGCGCGTCTTGCTGGGGCTTCTCTCCTGGAGGCGCTCGGTCAGACCCAGTATTGACGTGTGACAAGACGCTCCTCGGGGCGCGTCTTGCTTGGGTCTCTCTCCTGGAGGCGCTCAGTCAGACCCAGAGGTGACTTGTGGCAAGACGCTCCTCGGGGCGCGTCTTGCTTGGGCCTCTCTCCTGGAGGCCCTCTGTCAGACCCATTGTTGACATGTGGCAAGACGCTCCTCGGGGCGCGTCTTGCTGGGGCCTCTCTCCTGGAGGCGCTCAATCAGACCCAGTGGTGACACGTGGCAAGACACTCCTCGGGGCGCGTCTTGCTTGGGCTTCTCTCCTGGAGGCCCTCAGTCAGACCCATTGTTGACATGTGGCAAGACACTCCTCGGGGCGCGTCTTGCTTGGGCCTCTCTCCTGGAGAAGCTCAGTCAGACCGAGGGCTGACATAAGGCAAGACGCTCCTCGGGGCGCGTCATGCTGGGGCCTCTCTCCTGGAGGCGCTCAGTCAGACCCAGTGCTGACATGTGGCATGACGCTCCTCGGGGCGCGTCTTGCTTGGGCCTCTCTCCTGGAGGCGCTCAGTCAGACCCAGTGGTAACATGTGGCAAGATGTTCCTTGGGGCGCGTCTTGCTTGGCCCTCTCTCCTGGAGGCGCTCAGTCAGACCCAGTGGTGACATGTGGCAAGACGCTCCTCGGGGCGCGTATTGCTTGGGCCTCTCTCCTGGAGGCCCTCTGTCAGACCCAGTGTTGACATGTGGCAAGACGCTCCTCGGGGCGCGTCTTGCTTGGGCTTCTCTCATGGAGAAACTCAGTCAGACCCATTGTTTACATGTGGAAAGACGCTCCTCGGAGTACGTCTTGCTTGGGCCTCTCTCCTGGAGGCGCTCCGTCAGACCGAGTTCTGACATGTGGCAAGACGCTCCTCGGGGCGCGTCTTGCTGGGGCTTCTCTCCTGGAGGCGTTCAGTCAGACCGTGTGCTGACATGTGGCAAGACGCTCCTCGGGGCGCGTCATGCTTGGGCTTCTCTCCTGGAGGCCCTCAGTCAGACTCATTGTTTACATGTGGCAAGATGCTCCTTTGGGCGCGTCTTGCTTGGGCCTCTCTCCTGGAGGCGCTCAGTCAGACCCAGTGTTGACATGTGGCAAGACGCTCCTTGGGGCGCGTCTTGCTTGGGCTTCTCTCCTGTAGGCCCTCAGTCAGACCCATTGTTGACATGTGGCAAGACGCTCCTCGGGGCGCGTCTTGCTTGGGACTCTCTCCTGGAGGCGCTCAGTCAGACCGAGTGCTGACATGTGGCAAGACGCTCCTCGGGGCGCGTCTTGCAGGGGCTTCTCTCCTGGAGGCGCTCAGTCAGACCCAGTGTTGACATGTGACAAGACGCTCCTCGGGGCGCGTCTTGCTTGGGTCTCTCTCCTGGAGGCACTCAGTCAGACCCAGAGGTGACATGTGGCAAGACGCTCCTCGGGGCGCGTCTTGCTTGTGCCTCTCCTGGAGGCCCTCTGTCAGACCCATTGTTGACATGTGGCAAGACGCTCCTCGGGGCGCGTCTTGCTTGGGCCTCTCTCCTGGAGGCGCTCAGTCAGACCGAGTGCTGACATAAGGCAAGACGCTCCTCGGGGCGCGTCTTGCTGGGGCCTCTCTCCTGGAGGCGCTCAATGAGACTCAGTGGTGACATGTGGCAAGACGCTCCTCGAGTCGCGTCTTGCTTGGGCCTCTCTCCTGGAGAAGCTCAGTCAGACCCAGTGGTGACATGTGGCAAGACGCTCCTCGGGGCGCGTATTGCTTGGGCCTCTCTCCTGGATGCCTTCTGTCAGACCGAGTGTTGACATGTGGCAAGACGCTCCTCGGGGCGCGTCTTGCTTTGGCCTCTCTCCTGGATGCCCTCTGTCAGACCGAGTGTTGACATGTGGCAAGACGCTCCTCGGGGCGCGTCTTGCTGGGGCTTCTCTCCTGGAGGCGCTCAGTCAGACCCAGTGTTGACATGTGACAAGACGCTCCTCGGGGCGCGTCTTGCTTGGGCCTCTCTCCTGGAGGTGCTCAGTCAGACCCAGAGGTGACATGTGGCAAGACGCTCCTCGGGGCGCGTCTTGCTTGGGCCTCTCTCCTGGAGGCCCTCTGTTAGACCCAGTGTTGACATGTGGCAAGATTCTCCTCCGGGCGAGTCTTGCTTGGGCCTCTCTCCTGGAGGCGCTCAGTCAGACCCAGTGTTGACATGTGGCAAGACGCACCTCGGGGCGCGTCTTGTTTGGGCCTCTCTCCTGGAGGTGCTCAGTCAGACCCAGTGTTGACATGTGGCAAGGCGCTCCTCGGTGCGCGTCTTGCTTGGGCCTCTCTCCTGGAGGCCCTCAATCAGACCCAGTGTTGACACGTGGCAAGACGCTCCTCGGGGCGCGTCTTGCTTGGGCCTCTCTCCTGGAGGCGCTCAGTCAGACCGAGTACTGACATGTGGCATGACGCTCCTCGGGTCGCGTCTTGCTTGGGCCTCTCTCCTGGATGCGCTCTGTCAGACCCAGTGGTGACATGTGGCAAGACAGTCCTCGGGGCGTGTCTTCCTTGGGCCTCTCTCCTGGAGGCCCTCTGTCAGCCCCAGTGTTGACATGTGTCAAGACGCTCCTCGGGGTGCATCTTTCTTGGGCTTCTCTCCTGGAGGCCCTCTGTCAGACCCAGTGGTGACATGTGGCAAGACACTCCTCGGGGCGCGTCTTGCTCGGGCCTCTCTCCTGGAGGCGCTCAGTCAGACCCAGTGGTGACATGTGGCAAGACACTCCTCGGGGCGCGTCTTGCTCGGGCCTCTCTCCTGGAGGCCCTCTGTCAGACCCAGTGTTGACATGTGACAAGACGCTCCTCGGGGCGCGTCTTGCTTGGGCCTCTCTGCTGGAGGCGCAGAGTCAGACCCAGAGGTGACATGTGGCAAGACGCTCCTCGGGGCGCGTCTTGCTGGGGCTTCTCTCCTGGAGAAACTCAGTCAGACCCAGTGTTGACATGTGACAAGACGCTCCTCGGGGCGCGTCTTGCTTGGGCCTCTCTGCTGGAGGCGCTCAGTCAGACCCAGAGGTGACATGTGGCCAGACGCTCCTCAGGGCGCGTCTTGCTTGGGCCTCTCTCCTGGAGGCCCTCTGTCAGACCCAGTGTTGAGATGTGGCAAGACGCTCCTCGGGGCGCGTCTTGCTTGGGCTTCTCTCCTGGAGGCCCTCAGTCAGACTCATTGTTGACATGTGGCAAGATGCTCCTCCGGGCGCGTCTTGCTTGGGCCTCTCTCCTGGAGGCGCTCAGTCAGACCCAGTGTTGACATGTGGCAAGACGCTCCTCGGGGCGCGTCTTGCTTGGGCTCCTCTCCTGGAGGCCCTCAGTCAGACCCATTGTTGACATGTGGCAAGACGCTCCTCGGGGCGCGTCTTTCTTGGGCCTCTCTCCTGGAGGCGCTCAGTCAGACCGAGTGCTGACATGTGGCAAGACGGTCCTCGGGGCACGTCTTGCTCGGGATTCTCTCCTGTAGGCCCTCAGTCAGACCCATTGTTGACATGTGGCAAGACGCTCCTCGGGGCGCATCTTGCTTGGGCCTCTCTCCTGGAGGCGCTCAGTCAGACCGAGTGCTGACATGTGGCAAGACGCTCCTCGGAGCGCGTCTTGCTGGGGCTTCTTTCCTGGAGGCGCCCAGTCAGACCCAGTGTTGACATGTGACAAGACGCTCCTCGGGCGCGTCTTGCTTGGGTCTCTCTCCTGGAGGCGCTCAGTCACACCCAGAGGTGACATGTGGCAAGACGCTCCTCGGGGCGCGTCTTGCTTGGGCCTCTCTCCTGGAGGCCCTCTGTCAGACCCATTGTTGACATGTGGCAAGACGCTCCTCTGGGCGCGTCTTGCTTGGGCCTCTCTCCTGGAGGCGCTCAGTCAGACCGAGTGCTGACATAAGGCAAGACGCTCCTCGGGGAGCTTCTTGCTGGGGCCTCTCTCCTGGAGGCGCTCAATCAGACCCAGTGGTGACACGTGGCAAGACGCTCCTCGTGGCGCGTCTTGCTTGGGCCTCTCTCCTGGAGAAGCTCAGTCAGACCGAGTGCTGACATAAGGCAAGACGCTCCTCGGGGCGCGTCATGCTGGGGCCTCTCTCCTGGAGGCGCTCAGTCAGACCCAGTGCTGACATGTGGCATGACGCTCCTCGGGGCGCGTCTTGCTTGGGCCTCTCTCCTGGAGGCCCTCTGTCAGACCCAGTGTTGACATGTGGCAAGACGCTCCTCGGGGCGCGTCTTGCTTGGGCTTCTCTCCTGGAGGCGTTCAGTCAGACTCATTGTTGACATGTGGCAAGACGCTCCTCGGGGCACGTCTTGCTTGGACCTCTCTCCTGGAGGCGCACAGTCAGACCGAGTGCTGACATGTGGCAAGACGCTCCTCGGGGCGCGTCTTGCTGGGGCTTCTCTCCTGGAGGCGCTCAGTCACAACCAGTGTTGACATGTGACAAGATGCTCCTCGGGGCGCGTCTTGCTTGGGCCTCTCTCCTGGAGGCGATCAGTCAGACCCAGAGGTGACATGTGGCAAGACGCTCCACGGGGCGCGTCTTGCTTGGGCCACTCTCCTGGAGGCCCTCTGTCAGACCCAGTGTTGACATGTGAAAAGATGCTCCTCCGGGCGTGTCTTGCTTGGGCCTCTCTCCTGGAGGCGCTCAGTCAGACCCAGTGTTGACATGTGGCAAGACGCTCCTCGGGGCGCGTCTTGCTTTGGCCTCTCTACTGGAGGCGCTCAGTCAGACCGAGTAGTGACATGTGGAAAGACGCTCCTCGGGGCGCGTGTTGCTTGGGCCTCTCTCCTGGAGGCGCTCAGTCAGACCCAGTGGTGACATGTGGCAAGACACTCTTCGGGGCGCGTCTTGCTCGGGCCTCTCTCCTGGAGGCCCTCTGTCAGACCCGGTGTTGACATGTGACAAGACGCTCCTCGGGGCGCGTCTTGCTGGGGCTTCTCTCCTGGAGAAACTCAGTCAGACCCAGTGTTGACATGTGACAAGACGCTCCTCGGGGCGCGTCTTGCTTGGGCCTCTCTGCTGGAGGCGCTCAGTCAGACCCAGAGGTGACATGTGGCAAGACGCTCCTCGGGGCGCGTCTTGCTTGGGCCTCTCTCCTGGAGGCCCTCTGTCAGACCCAGTGTTGACATGTGGCAAGATGCTCCTCCGGGCGCGTCTTGCTTGGGCCTCTCTCCTGGAGGCGCTCAGTCAGACCCAGTGTTGACATGTGGCAAGACGCTCCTCGGGGCGCGTCTTGCTTGGGCTTCTCTCCTGGAGGCCCTCAGTCAGACTCATTGTTGACATGTGGCAAGATGCTCCTCCGGGCGCGTCTTGCTTGGGCCTCTCTCCTGGAGGCGCTCAGTCAGACCCAGTGTTGACATGTGGCAAGACGCTCCTCGGGGCGCATCTTGCTTGGGCTTCTCTCCTGGAGGCCCTCAGTCAGACCCATTGTTGACATGTGGCAAGACGCTCCTCGGGGCGCGTCTTTCTTGGGCCTCTCTCCTGGAGGCGCTCAGTCAGACCGAGTGCTGACATGTGGCAAGACGCTCCTCGGGGCACGTCTTGCTCGGGATTCTCTCCTGTAGGCCCTCAGTCAGACCCATTGTTGACATGTGGCAAGACGCTCCTCGGGGCGCATCTTGCTTGGGCCTCTCTCCTGGAGGCGCTCAGTCAGACCGAGTGCTGACATGTGGCAAGACGCTCCTCGGGGCGCGTCTTGCTGGGGCTTCTTTCCTGGAGGCGCTCAGTCAGACCCAGTGTTGACATGAGGCAAGACGCTCCTCGGGGCGCGTATTGCTTGGGCCTCTCTCCAGGAGGCCCTCTGTCAGACCCAGTGTTGACATGTGGCAAGACGCTCCTCGGGGCGCGTCTTGCTGGGGCTTCTCTCCTGGAGGCGTGCAGTCAGACTCATTGTTGACATGTGGCAAGACGCTCCTCGGGGCACGTCTTGCTTGGGCCTCTCTCCTGGAGGCGCACAGTCAGACCGAGTGTTGACATGTGGCAAGACGCTCCTCGGGGCGCGTCTTGCTTGGGCTTCTCTCCTGGAGGCGTGCAGTCAGACTCATTGTTGACATGTGGCAAGACGCTCCTCGGGGCACGTCTTGCTTGGGCCTCTCTCCTGGAGGCGCACAGTCAGACCGAGTGCTGACATGTGGCAAGACGCTCCTCGGGGCGCGTCTTGCTGGGGCTTCTCTCCTGGAGGCGCTCAGTCACAACCAGTGTTGACATGTGACAAGATGCTCCTCGGGGCGCGTCTTGCTTGGGCCTCTCTCCTGGAGGCGATCAGTCAGACCCAGAGGTGACATGTGGCAAGACGCTCCTCGGGGCGCGTCTTGCTTGGGCCACTCTCCTGGAGGCCCTCTGTCAGACCCAGTGTTGACATGTGAAAAGATGCTCCTCCGGGCGTGTCTTGCTTGGGCCTCTCTCCTGGAGGCGCTCAGTCAGACCCAGTGTTGACATGTGGCAAGACACTCCTCGGGGCGCGTCTTGCTTTGGCCTCTCTCCTGGAGGCGCTCAGTCAGACCGAGTAGTGACATGTGGAATGACGCTCCTCGGGGCGCGTGTTGCTTGGGCCTCTCTCCTGGAGGCGCTCAGTCAGACCCAGTGGTGACATGTGGCAAGACACTCCTCGGGGCGCGTCTTGCTTGGGCTTCTCTCCTGGAGGCGTTCAGTCAGACTCATTGTTGACATGTGCCAAGACGCTCCTCGGGGCACGTCTTGCTTGGGCCTCTCTCCTGGAGGCGCACAGTCAGACCGAGTGCTGACATGTGGCAAGACGCTCCTCGGGGCGCGTCTTGCTGGGGCTTCTGTCCTGGAGGCGCTCAGTCACAACCAGTGTTGACATGTGACAAGATGCTCCTCGGGGCGCGTCTTGCTTGGGCCTCTCTCCTGGAGGCGATCAGTCAGACCCAGAGGTGACATGTGGCAAGACGCTCCTCGGGGCGCGTCTTGCTTGGGCCACTCTCCTGGAGGCCCTCTGTCAGACCCAGTGTTGACATGTGAAAAGATGCTCCTCCGGGCGTGTCTTGCTTGGGCCTCTCTCCTGGAGGCGCTCAGTCAGACCCAGTGTTGACATGTGGCAAGACGCTCCTCGGGGCGCGTCTTGCTTTGGCATCTCTCCTGGAGGCGCTCAGTCAGACCGAGTAGTGACATGTGGAATGACGCTCCTCGGGGCGCGTGTTGCTTGGGCCTCTCTCCTGGAGGCGCTCAGTCAGACCCAGTGGTGACATGTGGCAAGACACTCCTCGGGGCGCGTCTTGCTCGGGCCTCTCTCCTGGAGGCCCTCTGTCAGACCCGGTGTTGACATGTGACAAGACGCTCCTCGGGGCGCGTCTTGCTGGGGCTTCTCTCCTGGAGAAACTCAGTCAGACCCAGTGTTGACATGTGACAAGACGCTCCTCGGGGCGCGTCTTGCTTGGGCCTCTCTGCTGGAGGCGCTCAGTCAGACCCAGAGGTGACATGTGGCAAGACGCTCCTCGGGTCGTGTCCTGCTTGGGCCTCTCTCCTGGAGGCCCTCTGTCAGACCCAGTGTTGACATGTGGCAAGATGCTCCTCCGGGCGCGTTTTGCTTGGGCCTCTCTCCTGGAGGCGCTCAGTCAGACCCAGTGTTGACATGTGGCAAGACGCTCCTCGGGGCGCGTCTTGCTTGGGCTTCTCTCCTGGAGGCCCTCAGTCAGACTCATTGTTGACATGTGGCAAGATGCTCGTCCGGGCGCGTCTTGCTTGGGCCTCTCTCCTGGAGGCGCTCAGTCAGACCCAGTGTTGACATGTGGGAAGACGCTCCTCGGGGCGCATCTTGCTTGGGCTTCTCTCCTGGAGGCCCTCAGTCAGACCCATTGTTGACATGTGGCAAGACGCTCCTCGGGGCGTGTCTTTCTTGGGCCTCTCTCCTGGAGGCGCTCAGTCAGACCGAGTGCTGACATGTGGCAAGACGCTCCTCGGGGCACGTCTTGCTCGGGATTCTTTCCTGTAGGCCCTCAGTCAGACCCATTGTTGACATGTGGCAAGACGCTCCTCGGGGCGCATCTTGCTTGGGCCTCTCTCCTGGAGGCGCTCAGTCAGACCGAGTGCTGACATGTGGCAAGACGCTCCTCGGGGCGCGTATTGCTGGGGCTTCTTTCCTGGAGGCGCTCAGTCAGACCCAGTGTTGACATGAGGCAAGACGCTCCTCGGGGCGCGTATTGCTTGGGCCTCTCTCCAGGAGGCCCTCTGTCAGACCCAGTGTTGACATGTGGCAAGACGCTCCTCGGGGCGCGTCTTGCTTGGGCTTCTCTCCTGGAGGCCCTCAGTCAGACTCATTGTTGACATGTGGCAAGACGCTCCTCGGGGCACGTCTTGCTTGGGCCTCTCTCCTGGAGGCGCACAGTCAGACCGAGTGCTGACATGTGGCAAGACGCTCCTCGGGGCGCGTCTTGCTGGGGCCTCTCTCCTGGAGGCGCTCAGTCACAACCAGTGTTGACATGTGACAAGATGCTCCTCGGGGCGCGTCTTGCTTGGGCCTCTCTCCTGGAGGCGATCAGTCAGACCCAGAGGTCACATGTGGCAAGACGCTCCTCGGGGCGCGTCTTGCTTGGGCCACTCTCCTGGAGGCCCTCTGTCAGACCCAGTGTTGACATGTGAAAAGACGCTCCTCCGGGCGCGTCTTGCTTGGGCCTCTCTCCTGGAGGCGCTCAGTCAGACCCAGTGTTGACATGTGGGAAGACGCTCCTCGGGGTGCGTCTTGCTTGGCCTTATCTCCTGGAGGCCCTCAGTCAGACCCATTGTTGACATGTGGCAAGACGCTCCTCGGGGCGCGTCTTGCTTGGGCCTCTCTCCTGGAGGCCCTCTGTCAGATCGAGTGCTGACATGTGGCAAGACGCTCCTCGGGGCGCGTCTTGCTTGGGCTTCTCTCCTGGAGGCCCACAGTCAGACCCATTGTTTACATGTGGCAAGACGCTCCTCGGGATGCATCTTGCTTGGGCCTCTCTCCTGGAGGCGCTCATCAGACCGAGTGCTGACATGTGATAAGACGCTCCTTGGGGCGCGTCTTTCTTGGGCCTCTCTCCTGGAGGCGCTCAGTCAGACCCAGTGTTGACATTTGGCAAGACGCTCCTCGGGGCGCGTCTTGCTTGGGCTTCTCTCCTGGAGGCCCTCAGTCAGACCCATTGTTGACATGTGGCAAGACGCTCCTCGGGGCACGTCTTGCTTGGGCCTCTCTCCTGGAGGCGCACAGTCAGACCGAGTGCTGACATGTGGCAAGACGCTCCTCGGGGCGCGTCTTGCTGGGGCTTCTCTCCTGGAGGCGCTCAGTCACAACCAGTGTTGACATGTGACAAGATGCTCCTCGGGGCGCGTCTTGCTTGGGCCTCTCTCCTGGAGGCGATCAGTCAGACCCAGAGGTGACATGTGGCAAGACGCTCTTCGGGGCGCGTCTTGCTTGGGCCACTCTCCTGGAGGCCCTCTGTCAGACCCAGTGTTGACATGTGAAAAGATGCTCCTCCGGGCGTGTCTTGCTTGGGCCTCTCTCCTGGATGCTCTCAGTCAGACCCAGTGTTGACATGTGGCAAGACGCTCCTCGGGGCGCGTCTTGCTTTGGCCTCTCTCCTGGAGGCGCTCAGTCAGACCGAGTAGTGACATGTGGAATGACACTCCTCGGGGCGCGTGTTGCTTGGGCCTCTCTCCTGGAGGTGCTCAGTCAGACCCAGTGGTGACATGTGGCAAGACACTCCTCGGGGCGCGTCTTGCTCGGGCGTCTCTCCTGGAGGCCCTCTGTCAGACCCAGTGTTGACATGTGGCAAGATGCTCCTCCGGGCGCGTCTTGCTTGGGCCTCTCTCCTGGAGGCGCTCAGTCAGACCCAGTGTTGACATGTGACAAGACGCTCCTCGGGGCGCGTCTTGCTGGGGCTTCTCTCCTGGAGAAACTCAGTCAGACCCAGTGTTGACATGTGACAAGACGCTCCTCGGGGCGCGTCTTGCTTGGGCCTCTCTGCTGGAGGCGCTCAGTCAGACCCAGAGGTGACATGTGGCAAGACGCTCCTCGGGGCGCGTCTTGCTTGGGCCTCTCTCCTGGAGGCCCTCTGTCAGACCCAGTGTTGACATGTGGCAAGACGCTCCTCGGGGCGCGTCTTGCTTGGGCCACTCTCCTGGAGGCCCTCTGTCAGACCCAGTGTTGACATGTGAAAAGATGCTCCTCCGGGCGTGTCTTGCTTGGGCCTCTCTCCTGGAGGCGCTCAGTCAGACCCAGTGTTGACATGTGGCAAGACGTTCCTCGGGGCGCGTCTTGCTTTGGCCTCTCTCCTGGAGGCGCTCAGTCAGACCGAGTAGTGACATGTGGAATGACGCTCCTCGGGGCGCGTGTTGCTTGGGCCTCTCTCCTGGAGGCGCTCAGTCAGACCCAGTGGTGACATGTGGCAAGACGCTCCTCGGGGCGCGTCTTGCTTGGGCTTCTCTCCTGGAGGCGTTCAGTCAGACTCATTGTTGACATGTGGCAAGACGCTCCTCGGGGCACGTCTTGCTTGGGCCTCTCTCCTGGAGGCGCACAGTCAGACCGAGTGCTGACATGTGGCAAGACGCTCCTCGGGGCGCGTCTTGCTGGGGCTTCTCTCCTGGAGGCGCTCAGTCACAACCAGTGTTGACATGTGACAAGATGCTCCTCGGGGCGCGTCTTGCTTGGGCCTCTCTCCTGGAGGCGATCAGTCAGACCCAGAGGTGACATGTGGCAAGACGCTCCTCGGGGCGCGTCTTGCTTGGGCCACTCTCCTGGAGGCCCTCTGTCAGACCCAGTGTTGACATGTGAAAAGATGCTCCTCCGGGCGTGTCTTGCTTGGGCCTCTCTCCTGGAGGCGCTCAGTCAGACCCAGTGTTGACATGTGGCAAGACGCTCCTCGGGGCGCGTCTTGCTTTGGCATCTCTCCTGGAGGCGCTCAGTCAGACCGAGTAGTGACATGTGGAATGACGCTCCTCGGGGCGCGTGTTGCTTGGGCCTCTCTCCTGGAGGCGCTCAGTCAGACCCAGTGGTGACATGTGGCAAGACACTCCTCGGGGCGCGTCTTGCTCGGGCCTCTCTCCTGGAGGCCCTCTGTCAGACCCGGTGTTGACATGTGACAAGACGCTCCTCGGGGCGCGTCTTGCTGGGGCTTCTCTCCTGGAGAAACTCAGTCAGACCCAGTGTTGACATGTGACAAGACGCTCCTCGGGGCGCGTCTTGCTTGGGCCTCTCTGCTGGAGGCGCTCAGTCAGACCCAGTGTTGACATGTGGCAAGATGCTCCTCCGGGCGCGTCTTGCTTGGGCCTCTCTCCTGGAGGCGCTCAGTCAGACCCAGTGTTGACATGTGGCAAGACGCTCCTCGGGGCGCGTCTTGCTTGGGCTTCTCTCCTGGAGGCCCTCAGTCAGACTCATTGTTGACATGTGGCAAGATGCTCCTCCGGGCGCGTCTTGCTTGGGCCTCTCTCCTGGAGGCGCTCAGTCAGACCCAGTGTTGACATGTGGCAAGACGCTCCTCGGGGCGCATCTTGCTTGGGCTTCTCTCCTGGAGGCCCTCAGTCAGACCCATTGTTGACATGTGGCAAGACGCTCCTCGGGGCGTGTCTTTCTTGGGCCTCTCTCCTGGAGGCGCTCAGTCAGACCGAGTGCTGACATGTGGCAAGACGCTCCTCGGGGCACGTCTTGCTCGGGATTCTCTCCTGTAGGCCCTCAGTCAGCCCCATTGTTGACATGTGGCAAGACGCTCCTCGGGGCGCATCTTGCTTGGGCCTCTCTCCTGGAGGCGCTCAGTCAGACCGAGTGCTGACATGTGGCAAGACGCTCCTCGGGGCGCGTCTTGCTGGGGCTTCTTTCCTGGAGGCGCTCAGTCAGACCCAGTGTTGACATGAGGCAAGACGCTCCTCGGGGCGCGTATTGCTTGGGCCTCTCTCCAGGAGGCCCTCTGTCAGACCCAGTGTTGACATGTGGCAAGACGCTCCTCGGGGCGCGTCTTGCTTGGGCTTCTCTCCTGGAGGCCCTCAGTCAGACTCATTGTTGACATGTGGCAAGACGCTCCTCGGGGCACGTCTTGCTTGGGCCTCTCTCCTGGAGAAGCACAGTCAGACCGAGTGCTGACATGTGGCAAGACGCTCCTCGGGGCGCGTCTTGCTGGGGCCTCTCTCCTGGAGGCGCTCAGTCTCAACCAGTGTTGACATGTGACAAGATGCTCCTCGGGGCGCGTCTTGCTTGGGCCTCTCTCCTGGAGGCGATCAGTCAGACCCAGAGGTCACATGTGGCAAGACGCTCCTCGGGGCGCGTCTTGCTTGGGCCACTCTCCTGGAGGCCCTCTGTCAGACCCAGTGTTGACATGTGAAAAGACGCTCCTCCGGGCGCGTCTTGCTTGGGCCTCTCTCCTGGAGGCGCTCAGTCAGACCCAGTGTTGACATGTGGGAAGACGCTCCTCGGGGTGCGTCTTGCTTGGCCTTATCTCCTGGAGGCCCTCAGTCAGACCCATTGTTGACATGTGGCAAGACGCTCCTCGGGGCGCGTCTTGCTTGGGCCTCTCTCCTGGAGGCCCTCTGTCAGATCGAGTGCTGACATGTGGCAAGACGCTCCTCGGGGCGCGTCTTGCTTGGGCTTCTCTCCTGGAGGCCCACAGTCAGACCCATTGTTTACATGTGGCAAGACGCTCCTCGGGATGCATCTTGCTTGGGCCTCTCTCCTGGAGGCGCTCAGTCAGACCGAGTGCTGACATGTGATAAGACGCTCCTTGGGGCGCGTCTTTCTTGGGCCTCTCTCCTGGAGGCGCTCAGTCAGACCCAGTGTTGACATTTGGCAAGACGCTCCTCGGGGCGCGTCTTGCTTGGGCTTCTCTCCTGGAGGCCCTCAGTCAGACCCATTGTTGACATGTGGCAAGACGCTCCTCGGGGCACGTCTTGCTTGGGCCTCTCTCCTGGAGGCGCACAGTCAGACCGAGTGCTGACATGTGGCAAGACGCTCCTCGGGGCGCGTCTTGCTGGGGCTTCTCTCCTGGAGGCGCTCAGTCACAACCAGTGTTGACATGTGACAAGATGCTCCTCGGGGCGCGTCTTGCTTGGGCCTCTCTCCTGGAGGCGATCAGTCAGACCCAGAGGTGACATGTGGCAAGACGCTCTTCGGGGCGCGTCTTGCTTGGGCCACTCTCCTGGAGGCCCTCTGTCAGACCCAGTGTTGACATGTGAAAAGATGCTCCTCCGGGCGTGTCTTGCTTGGGCCTCTCTCCTGGATGCTCTCAGTCAGACCCAGTGTTGACATGTGGCAAGACGCTCCTCGGGGCGCGTCTTGCTTTGGCCTCTCTCCTGGAGGCGCTCAGTCAGACCGAGTAGTGACATGTGGAATGACGCTCCTCGGGGCGCGTGTTGCTTGGGCCTCTCTCCTGGAGGCGCTCAGTCAGACCCAGTGGTGACATGTGGCAAGACACTCCTCGGGGCGCGTCTTGCTCGGGCGTCTCTCCTGGAGGCCCTCTGTCAGACCCAGTGTTGACATGTGGCAAGACGCTCCTCGGGGCGCGTCTTGCTTGGGCTTCTCTCCTGGAGGCCCTCAGTCAGACTCATTGTTGACATGTGGCAAGATGCTCCTCCGGGCGCGTCTTGCTTGGGCCTCTCTCCTGGAGGCGCTCAGTCAGACCCAGTGTTGACATGTGGCAAGATGCTCCTCGGGGCGCGTCTTGCTTGGGCTTCTCTCCTGGAGGCCCTCAGTCAGACCCATTGTTGACATGTGGCAAGACGCTCCTCGGGACGCGTCTTTCTTGGGCCTCTCTCCTGGAGGCGCTCAGTCAGACCGAGTGCTGACATGTGGCAAGACGCTCCTCGGGGCACGTCTTGCTCGGGATTCTCTCCTGTAGGCCCTCAGTCAGACCCATTGTTGACATGTGGCAAGACGCTCCTCGGGGCGCATCTTGCTTGGGCCTCTCTCCTGGAGGCGCTCAGTCACAACCAGTGTTGACATGTGACAAGATGCTCCTCGGGGCGTGTCTTGCTTGGGCCTCTCTCCTGGAGGCGATCAGTCAGACCCAGAGGTGACATGTGGCAAGACGCTCCTCGGGGCGCGTCTTGCTTGGGCCACTCTCCTGGAGGCCCTCTGTCAGACCCAGTGTTGACATGTGAAAAGATGCTCCTCTGGGCGCGTCTTGCTTGGGCCTCTCTCCTGGAGGCGCTCGGTCAGACCCAGTGTTGACATGTGGCAAGACGCTCCTCGGGGCGCGTCTTGCTTTGGCCTCTCTCCTGGAGGCACTTAGTCAGACCGAGTAGTGACATGTGGAATGACGCTCCTCGGGGCGCGTGTTGCTTGGGCCTCTCTCCTGGAGGCGCTCAGTCAGACCCAGTGGTGACATGTGGCAAGACACTCCTCGGGGCGCGTCTTGCTCGGGCCTCTCTCCTGGAGGCCCTCTGTCAGACCCGGTGTTGACATGTGACAAGACGCTCCTCGGGGCGCGTCTTGCTGGGGCTTCTCTCCTGGAGAAACTCAGTCAGACCCAGTGTTGACATGTGACAAGACGCTCCTCGGGGCGCGTCTTGCTTGGGCTTCTCTGCTGGAGGCCCTCAGTCAGACTCATTGTTGACATGTGGCAAGATGCTCCTCCGGGCGCGTCTTGCTTGGGCCTCTCTCCTGGAGGCGCTCAGTCAGACCCAGTGTTGACATGTGGCAAGACGCTCCTCGGGGCGCGTCGTGCTTGGGCTTCTCTCCTGGAGGCCCTCAGTCAGACCCATTGTTGACATGTGGCAAGACGCTCCTCGGGGCGCATCTTTCTTGGGCCTCTCTCCTGGAGGCGCTCAGTCAGACCGAGTGCTGACATGTGGCAAGACGCTCCTCGGGGCACGTCTTGCTCGGGATTCTCTCCTGTAGGCCCTCAGTCAGACCCATTGTTGACAAGTGGCAAGACGCTCCTCGGGGCACGTCTTGCTTGGGCCTCTCTCCTGGAGGCGCACAGTCAGACCGAGTGCTGACATGTGGCAAGACGCTCCTCGGGGCGCGTCTTGCTGGGGCCTCTCTCCTGGAGGCGCTCAGTCACAACCAGTGTTGACATGTGACAAGATGCTCCTCGGGGCGCGTCTTGCTTGGGCCTCTCTCCTGGAGGCCCTCTGTCAGATCGAGTGCTGACATGTGGCAAGACGCTCCTCCGGGCGCGTCTTGCTTGGGCTTCTCTCCTGGAGGGCCACAGTCAGACCCATTGTTTACATGTGGCAAGACGCTCCTCGGGATTCATCTTGCTTGGGCCTCTCTCCTGGAGGCGCTCAGTCAGACCGAGTGCTGACATGTGATAAGACGCTCCTCGGGGCGCGTCTTGCTTGGGCCTCTCTGCTGGAGGCGCTCAGTCAGACCCAGAGGTGACATGTGGCAAGATGCTCCTCGGGGCGCGTCTTGCTTGGGCCTCTCTCCTGGAGGCCCTCTGTCAGACCCATTGTTGACATGTGGCAAGACGCTCCTCGGGGCGCGTCTTGCTTGGGCCTCTCTCCTGGAGGCGCTCAGTCAGACCCAGTGGTGACATGTGGCAAGACGCTCCTCGTGGCGCGTATTGCTTGGGCCTCTCTCCTGGAGGCCCTCTGTCAGACCCAGTGTTGACATGTGTCAAGACGCTCCTCGGGGCGCGTCTTGCTTGGGCCTCTCTCCTGGAGGCGCTCTGTCAGACCGAGTAGTTACATTTGGCAAGACGCTCCTCATGGCGCGTATTGCTTGGGCCTCTCTCCTGGAGGCGCTCAGTCAGACCCAGTGTTGACATGAGGCAATACGCTCCTTGGGGCGCGTATTGCTTGGGCCTCTCTCCAGGAGGCCCTCTGTCAGACCCAGTGTTGACATGTGGCAAGACGCTCCTCGGGGCGCGTCTTGCTTGGGCTTCTCTCCTGGAGGCCCTCAGTCAGACTCATTGTTGACATGTGGCAAGACGCTCCTCGGGGCACGTCTTGCTTGGGCCTCTCTCCTGGAGGCGTACAGTCAGACCGAGTGCTGACATGTGGCAAGACGCTCCTCGGGGCGCGTCTTGCTGGGGCCTCTCTCCTGGAGGCGCTCAGTCACAACCAGTGTTGACATGTGACAAGATGCTCCTCGGGGCGCGTCTTGCTTGGGCCTCTCTCCTGGAGGCGATCAGTCAGACCCAGAGGTGACATGTGGCAAGACGCTCCTCGGGGCGCGTCTTGCTTGGGCCACTCTCCTGGAGGCCCTCTGTCAGACCCAGTGTTGACATGTGAAAAGACGCTCCTCCGGGCGCGTCTTGCTTGGGCCTCTCTCCTGGAGGCGCTCAGTCAGACCCAGTGTTGACATGTGGCAAGACGCTCCTCGGGGCGCGTCTTGCTTGGGCTTCTCTCCTGGAGGCCCTCAGTCAGACCCATTGTTGACATGTGGCAAGACGCTCCTCGGGGCGCGTCTTGCTTGGGCCTCTCTCCTGGAGGCCCTCTGTCAGATCGAGTGCTGACATGTGGCAAGACGCTCCTCGGGGCGCGTCTTGCTTGGGCTTCTCTCCTGGAGGGCCACAGTCAGACCCATTGTTTACATGTGGCAAGACGCTCCTCGGGATTCATCTTGCTTGGGCCTCTCTCCTGGAGGCGCTCAGTCAGACCGAGTGCTGACATGTGATAAGACGCTCCTCGGGGCGCGTCTTGCTTGGGCCTCTCTGCTGGAGGCGCTCAGTCAGACCCAGAGGTGACATGTGGCAAGATGCTCCTCGGGGCGCATCTTGCTTGGGCCTCTCTCCTGGAGGCCCTCTGTCAGACCCATTGTTGACATGTGGCAAGACGCTCCTCGGGGCGCGTCTTGCTTGGGCCTCTCTCCTGGAGGCGCTCAGTCAGACCCAGTGGTGACATGTGGCAAGACGCTCCTCGTGGCGCGTATTGCTTGGGCCTCTCTCCTGGAGGCCCTCTGTCAGACCCAGTGTTGACATGTGTCAAGACGCTCCTCGGGGCGCGTCTTGCTTGGGCCTCTCTCCTGGAGGCGCTCAGTCAGACCGAGTAGTGACATTTGGCAAGACGCTCCTCGTGGCGCGTATTGCTTGGGCTTCTCTCATGGAGGCCCTCAGTCAGACCCAGTGTTGACATGTGTCAAGACGCTCCTCGGGGCGCGTCTTGCTTGGGCCTCTCTCCTGGAGGCGCTCAGTCAGACCGAGTAGTGACATGTGGCAAGACGCTCCTCGGGGCGCGTCTTGCTTGGGCCTCTCTCCTGGAGGTGCTCAGTTAAACCCAGTGTTGACATGTGGCAAGACGCTCCTCAGGGCGCGTCTTGCTTGGGCTTCTCTCCTGGAGGCTTTCAGTCAGACCCATTGTTGACATGTGGCAAGACGCTCCTCGGGGCGCTTCTTGCTTGGGCCTCTCTCCTGGAGGCGCTCAGTCAGACCGAGTGCTGACATGTGGCAAGACGCTCCTCGGGGCGCGTCTTGCTGGGGCTTCTCTCATGGAGGCGCACAGTAAGACCCAGAGTTGACATGTGGCAAGACGCTCCTCGGCGCGCGTCTTGCTTGGGCCTCTCTCCTGGAGGCGCTCAGGCAGACCCAGTGTTGACATGTGTCAAGACGCTCCTGGGCGTTTCTTGCTTGGGCCTCTCTCCTGGAGACGCTCAGTCAGACCCAATGTTGACATGTGACAAGACGCTCCTCATGGCGCGTCTTGCTTGGGCCTCTCTCCTGGAGGCGCACAGTAAGACCCAGAGGTGACATGTGGCAAGACGCTCCTCGGGGCGCGTCTTGCTTTGGCCTCTGTCCTGGAGGCGCTCAGTCAGACCAAGTGCTGACATGTGGCAAGACGCTCCTCGGGGCGCGTCTTGCTGGGGCTTCTCTCCTGGAGGCGTTCAGTCAGACCGAGTGCTGACATGTGGCAAGACGCTCCTCGGGGCACGTCTTGCTTGGGCTTCTCTCCTAGAGGCCCTCAGTCAGAATCATTGTTGACATGTGGCATGACGCTCCTCGGGGTGCGTCTTGCTTGGGCCTCTCTCCTAAAGGCGCTCAGTCAGACCCAGTGTTCACATGTGACAAGACGCTCCTGAGGGCGCGTCTTGCTTGGGCCTCTCTCCTGGAGGCGCTCAGTCAGACCCAGAGGTGACATGTGGCAAGACGCTCCTCGGGGCGCGTCTTGCTTGGGCCTCTCTCCTGGAGGCCCTCAATCAGACCGAGTGTTGACACGTGGCAAGACGCTCCTCGGGGCGCGTCTTGCTTTGGCCTCTCTCCTGGAGGCGCTCAGTCAGACCGAGTAGTGACATGTGGAATGACGCTCCTCGGGGAGCGTGTTGCTTGGGCCTCTCTCCTGGAGGCGCTCAGTCAGACCCAGTGGTGACATGTGGCAAGACACTCCTCGGGGCGTGTCTTGCTCGGGCCTCTCTCCTGGAGGCCCTCTGTCAGAACCAGTGTTGATATGTGGCTAGATGCTCCTAGGGGCGCGTCTTGTTTGGGCCTCTCTCCTGGAGGCGCTCAGTCAGACCCAGTGGTGACAAATGGCAAGACGCTCCTCGTGGCGCGTATTGCTTGGGCCTCTCTCCTGGAGGCCCTCTGTCAGACCCAGTGTTAACATGTGGCAAGACACTCCTCGGGGTGCGTCTTGCTTGGGATTTTCTCATGGAGGCCCTCAGTCAGACCCAGTGTTGACAATTGTCAAGACGCTCCTCGGGGCGCGTCTTGCTTGGGCCTCTCTCCTGGAGGTGCTCAGTCAGACCCATTGTTGACATGTGGCAAGACGCTCCTCGGGGCGCTTCTTGCTTGGGCCTCTCTCCTGGAGACGCTCAGTCGGACCCAGTGTTGACCTGTGGCAAGACGCTCCTCGGGGCGCGTCTTGCTTGGGCCTCTCTCCTGGAGGCGCTCAGTCAGACCCAGTGTTCACATGTGGCAAGACGCTCCTCGGGGCGCGTCTTGCTTGGGCCTCTCTCCTGGAGGCGCTCAGTCAGACCCAGTGTTGACATGTGGCAAGACGCTCCTCGGGGCGCGTCATGCTTGGGCCTCTCTCCTGGAGACGCTCAGTCAGACCCAGTGTTGACAAGTGGCAAGACGCTCCTCGGGCCGCGTCTTGCTTGGGCCTCTCTCCTGGAGGCGCTCAGTCAGACCGAGTGCTGACATGTGGCAAGACGCTCCTCGGGGCGCGTCTTGCTTGGGCCTCTCTCCTGGAGGCGCTCAGTCAGACCCAGTGGTGACATGTAGCTAGACGCTCCTCGGGGCACGTATTGCTTGGGCCTCTCTCCTGGAGGCCCTCTGTCAGACCCAGTGTTGACATGTGTCAAGACGCCCCTCGGGGCGCGTCTTGCTTGGGTCTCTCTCCTGGAGGTGCTCAGTCAGACCCAGTGTTGACATGTGGCAAGACGCTCCTCCGGGCGCGTCTTGCTTGGGCCTCTCTCCTGGAGGCGCTCAGTCAGACCCAGTGTTGACATGTGGCAAGACGCTCCTCGGGGCGCGTCTTGCTGGGGCTTCTCTCCTGGAGGCGCTCAGTCAGACTCAGTGTTGACATGTGACAAGACGCTCCTCGGGGCGTGTCTTGCTTGGGCCTCTCTCCTGGAGGCCCTCTGTCAGACCGAGTGCTGACATGTGGCAAGACGCTCCTCGGGTGTGTCTTGCTTGGGCTTCTCTCCTGGAGGCCCTCAGTCAGACCCATTGTTTACATGTGGCAAGACGCTCCTCGGGATGCATCTTGCTTGGGCCTCTCTCCTGGAGGCGCTCAGTCAGACCGAGTGCTGACATGTGGCAAGACGCTCCTCGGGGCGCGTCTTGCTGGGGCTTCTCTCCTGGAGGCGCTCAGTCAGACCCAGTGTTGACATGCGACAAGATGCTCCTCGGGGCGCGTCTTGCTTGGGCCTCTCTCCTGGAGGCGCTCAGTCAGACCCAGAGGTGACATGTGGCAAGATGCTCCTCGGGGCGCGTCTTGCTTGGGCCTCTCTCCTGGAGGCGCTCAGTCAGACCGAGTAGTGACATTTGGCAAGACGCTCCTCGTGGCGCGTATTGCTTGGGCTTCTCTCATGGAGGCCCTCAGTCAGACCCAGTGTTGACATGTGTCAAGACGCTCCTCGGGGCGCGTCTTGCTTGGGCCTCTCTCCTGGAGGCGCTCAGTCAGACCGAGTAGTGACATGTGGCAAGACGCTCCTCGGGGCGCGTCTTGCTTGGGCCTCTCTCCTGGAGGTGCTCAGTTAAACCCAGTGTTGACATGTGGCAAGACGCTCCTCAGGGCGCGTCTTGCTTGGGCTTCTCTCCTGGAGGCTTTCAGTCAGACCCATTGTTGACATGTGGCAAGACGCTCCTCGGGGCGCTTCTTGCTTGGGCCTCTCTCCTGGAGGCGCTCAGTCAGACCGAGTGCTGACATGTGGCAAGACGCTCCTCGGGGCGCGTCTTGCTGGGGCTTCTCTCATGGAGGCGCACAGTAAGACCCAGAGGTGACATGTGGCAAGACGCTCCTCGGCGCGCGTCTTGCTTGGGCCTCTCTCCTGGAGGCGCTCAGGCAGACCCAGTGTTGACATGTGTCAAGACGCTCCTGGGCGTTTCTTGCTTGGGCCTCTCTCCTGGAGACGCTCAGTCAGACCCAGTGTTGACATGTGACAAGACGCTCCTCATGGCGCGTCTTGCATGGGCCTCTCTCCTGGAGGCGCACAGTAAGACCCAGAGGTGACATGTGGCAAGACGCTCCTCGGGGCGCGTCTTGCTTTGGCCTCTGTCCTGGAGGCGCTCAGTCAGACCGAGTGCTGACATGTGGCAAGACGCTCCTCGGGGCGCGTCTTGCTGGGGCTTCTCTCCTGGAGGCGTTCAGTCAGACCGAGTGCTGACATGTGGCAAGACGCTCCTCGGGGCACGTCTTGCTTGGGCTTCTCTCCTAGAGGCCCTCAGTCAGAATCATTGTTGACATGTGGCATGACGCTCCTCGGGGTGCGTCTTGCTTGGGCCTCTCTCCTAAAGGCGCTCAGTCAGACCCAGTGTTGACATGTGACAAGACGCTCCTCGGGGCGCGTCTTGCTTGGGCCTCTCTCCTGGAGGCGCTCAGTCAGACCCAGAGGTGACATGTGGCAAGACGCTCCTCGGGGCGCGTCTTGCTTGGGCCTCTCTCCTGGAGGCCCTCAATCAGACCCAGTGTTGACACGTGGCAAGACGCTCCTCGGGGCGCGTCTTGCTTTGGCCTCTCTCCTGGAGGCGCTCAGTCAGACCGAGTAGTGACATGTGGAATGACGCTCCTCGGGGAGCGTGTTGCTTGGGCCTCTCTCCTGGAGGCGCTCAGTCAGACCCAGTGGTGACATGTGGCAAGACACTCCTCGGGGCGTGTCTTGCTCGGGCCTCTCTCCTGGAGGCCCTCTGTCAGAACCAGTGTTGATATGTGGCTAGACGCTCCTAGGGGCGCGTCTTGCTTGGGCCTCTCTCCTGGAGGCGCTCAGTCAGACCCAGTGTTGACAATTGTCAAGACGCTCCTCGGGGCGCGTCTTGCTTGGGCCTCTCTCCTGGAGGTGCTCAGTCAGACCCATTGTTGACATGTGGCAAGACGATCCTCGGGGCGCTTCTTGCTTGGGCCTCTCTCCTGGAGACGCTCAGTAAGACCCAGTGTTGACCTGTGGCAAGACGCTCCTCGGGGCGCGTCTTGCTTGGGCCTCTCTCCTGGAGGCGCTCAGTCAGACCCAGTGTTCACATGTGGCAAGACGCTCCTCGGGGCGCGTCTTGCTTGGGCCTCTCTCCTGGAGGCGCTCAGTCAGACCGAGTGCTGACATGTGGCAAGACGCTCCTCGGGGCGCGTCTTGCTTGGTCCTCTCTCTTGGAGGCGCTCAGTCAGACCCAGTGGTGACATGTGGCTAGACGCTCCTCGGGGCACGTATTGCTTGGGCCTCTCTCCTGGAGGCCCTCTGTCAGACCCAGTGTTGACATGTGTCAAGACGCCCCTCGGGGCGCGTCTTGCTTGGGCCTCTCTCCTAGAGGCCCTCAGTCAGAATCATTGTTGACATGTGGCATGACGCTCCTCGGGGTGCGTCTTGCTTGGGCCTCTCTCCTAAAGGCGCTCAGTCAGACCCAGTGTTGACATGTGACAAGACGCTCCTCGGGGCGCGTCTTGCTTGGGCCTCTCTCCTGGAGGCGCTCAGTCAGACCCAGAGGTGACATGTGGCAAGACGCTCCTCGGGGCGCGTCTTGCTTGGGCCTCTCTCCTGGAGGCCCTCAATCAGACCCAGTGTTGACACGTGGCAAGACGCTCCTCGGGGCGCGTCTTGCTTGGGCCTCTCTCCTGGAGGCGCTCAGTCAGACCCGGTGTTGACATGTGGCAAGACGATCCTCGGGGCGCTTCTTGCTTGGGCCTCTCTCCTGGAGACGCTCAGTAAGACCCAGTGTTGACCTGTGGCAAGACGCTCCTCGGGGCGCGTCTTGCTTGGGCCTCTCTCCTGGAGGCGCTCAGTCAGACCCAGTGTTCACATGTGGCAAGACGCTCCTCGGGGCGCGTCTTGCTTGGGCCTCTCTCCTGGAGGCGCTCAGTCAGACCCAGTGTTGACATGTGGCAAGACGCTCCTCGGGGCGCGTCATGCTTGGGCCTCTCTCCTGGAGACGCTCAGTCAGACCCAGTGTTGACATGTGGCAAGACGCTCCTCGGGGCGCGTCTTGCTTGGGCCTCTCTCCTGGAGGCGCTCAGTCAGACCGAGTGCTGACATGTGGCAAGACGCTCCTCGGGGCGCGTCTTGCTTGGTCCTCTCTCCTGGAGGCGCTCAGTCAGACCCAGTGGTGACATGTGGCTAGACGCTCCTCGGGGCACGTATTGCTTGGGCCTCTCTCCTGGAGGCCCTCTGTCAGACCCAGTGTTGACATGTGTCAAGACGCCCCTCGGGGCGCGTCTTGCTTGGGCCTCTCTCCTGGAGGCGCTCAGTCAGACCCAGTGTTGACATGTGGCAAGACGCTCCTCCGGGCGCGTCTTGCTTGGGCCTCTCTCCTGGAGGCGCTCAGTCAGACCCGGTGTTGACATGTGGCAAGACGCTCCTCGGGGCGCGTCTTGCTGGGGCTTCTCTCCTGGAGGCGCTCAGTCAGACTCAGTGTTGACATGTGACAAGACGCTCCTCGGGGCGTGTCTTGCTTGGGCCTCTCTCCTGGAGGCCCTCTGTCAGACCGAGTGCTGACATGTGGCAAGACGCTCCTCGGGTGTGTCTTGCTTGGGCTTCTCTCCTGGAGGCCCTCAGTCAGACCCATTGTTTACATGTGGCAAGACGCTCCTCGGGATGCATCTTGCTTGGGCCTCTCTCCTGGAGGCGCTCAGTCAGACCGAGTGCTGACATGTGGCAAGACGCTCCTCGGGGCGCGTCTTGCTTGGGCCTCTCTCCTGGAGGCGCTCAGTCAGACCGAGTGCTGACATGTGGTAAGACGCTCCTCGGGGCGCGTCTTGCTTGGTCCTCTCTCCTGGAGGCGCTCAGTCAGACCCAGTGGTGACATGTGGCTAGACGCTCCTCGGGGCACGTATTGCTTGGGCCTCTCTCCTGGAGGCCCTCTGTCAGACCCAGTGTTGACATGTGTCAAGACGCCCCTCGGGGCGCGTCTTGCTTGGGCCTCTCTCCTGGAGGCGCTCAGTCAGACCCAGTGTTGACATGTGGCAAGACGCTCCTCCGGGCGCGTCTTGCTTGGGCCTCTCTCCTGGAGGCGCTCAGTCAGACCCGGTGTTGACATGTGGCAAGACGCTCCTCGGGGCGCGTCTTGCTGGGGCTTCTCTCCTGGAGGCGCTCAGTCAGACTCAGTGTTGACATGTGACAAGACGCTCCTCGGGGCGTGTCTTGCTTGGGCCTCTCTCCTGAAGGCCCTCTGTCAGACCGAGTGCTGACATGTGGCAAGACGCTCCTCGGGTGTGTCTTGCTTGGGCTTCTCTCCTGGAGGCCCTCAGTCAGACCCATTGTTTACATGTGGCAAGACGCTCCTCGGGATGCATCTTGCTTGGGCCTCTCTCCTGGAGGCGCTCAGTCAGACCGAGTGCTGACATGTGGCAAGACGCTCCTCGGGGCGCGTCTTGCTGGGGCTTCTCTCCTGGAGGCGCTCAGTCAGACCCAGTGTTGACATGCGACAAGATGCTCCTCGGGGCACGTCTTGCTTGGGCCTCTCTCCTGGAGGCGCTCAGTCAGACCCAGAGGTGACATGTGGCAAGATGCTCCTCGGGGCGCGTCTTGCTTGGGCCTCTCTCCTGGAGGCGCTCAGTCAGACCGAGTGTTGACATGTGTCAAGACGCTCCTCGGGGCGCGTCTTGCTTGGGCCTCTCTCCTGGAGGCGCTCAGTCAGACCGAGTAGTGACATGTGGCAAGACGCTCCTCGGGGCGCGTCTTGCTTGGGCCTCTCTCCTGGAGGTGCTCAGTTAAACCCAGTGTTGACATGTGGCAAGACGCTCCTCAGGGCGCGTCTTGCTTGGGCTTCTCTCCTGGAGGCTTTCAGTCAGACCCATTGTTGACATGTGGCAAGACGCTCCTCGGGGCGCTTCTTGCTTGGGCCTCTCTCCTGGAGGCGCTCAGTCAGACCGAGTGCTGACATGTGGCAAGACGCTCCTCGGGGTGCGTCTTGCTGGGGCTTCTCTCATGGAGGCGCACAGTAAGACCCAGAGGTGACATGTGGCAAGACGCTCCTCGGCGCGTGTCTTGCTTGGGCCTCTCTCCTGGAGGCGCTCAGGCAGACCCAGTGTTGACATGTGTCAAGACGCTCCTGGGCGTTTCTTGCTTGGGCCTCTCTCCTGGAGACGCTCAGTCAGACCCAGTGTTGACATGTGACAAGACGCTCCTCATGGCGCGTCTTGCTTGGGCCTCTCTCCTGGAGGCGCACAGTAAGACCCAGAGGTGACATGTGGCAAGACGCTCCTCGGGGCGCGTCTTGCTTTGGCCTCTGTCCTGGAGGCGCTCAGTCAGACCGAGTGCTGACATGTGGCAAGACGCTCCTCGGGGCGCGTCTTGCTGGCTCTTCTCTCCTGGAGGCGTTCAGTCAGACCGAGTGCTGACATGTGGCAGGACGCTCCTCGGGGCACGTCTTGCTTGGGCTTCTCTCCTAGAGGCCCTCAGTCAGAATCATTGTTGACATGTGGCATGACGCTCCTCGGGGTGCGTCTTGCTTGGGCCTCTCTCCTAAAGGCGCTCAGTCAGACCCAGTGTTGACATGTGACAAGACGCTCCTCGGGGCGCGTCTTGCTTGGGCCTCTCTCCTGGAGGCGCTCAGTCAGACCCAGAGGTGACATGTTTGCAAGACGCTCCTCGGGGCGCGTCTTGCTTGGGCCTCTCTCCTGGAGGCCCTCTGTCAGACCCAGTGTTGACATGTGGCAAGACGCTCCTCCGGGCGCGTCTTGCTTGGGCCTCTCTCCTGGAGGCGCTCAGTCAGAACCAGTGTTGATATGTGGCTAGACGCTCCTAGGGGCGCGTCTTGCTTGGGCCTCTCTCCTGGAGGCGCTCAGTCAGACCCAGTGGTGACATATGGCAAGACGCTCCTCGGGGCGCGTATTGCTTGGGCCTCTCTCCTGGAGGCCCTCTGTCAGACCCAGTGTTGACATGTGGCAAGACACTCCTCGGGGTGCGTCTTGCTTGGGATTCTCTCATGGAGGCCCTCAGTCAGACCCAGTGTTGACAATTGTCAAGACGCTCCTCGGGGCGCGTCTTGCTTGGGCCTCTCTCCTGGAGACGCTCAGTCAGACCCAGTGTTGACCTGTGGCAAGACGCTCCTCGGGGCGCGTCATGCTTGGGCCTCTCTCCTGGAGACGCTCAGTCAGACCCAGTGTTGACATGTGGCAAGACGCTCCTCGGGGCGCGTCTTGCTTGGGCCTCTCTCCTGGAGGCGCTCAGTCAGACCGAGTTCTGACATGTGGCAAGACGCTCCTCGGGGCGCGTCTTGCTTGGGCCTCTCTCCTGGAGGCGCTCAGTCAGACCCAGTGGTGACATGTGGCTAGACGCTCCTCGGGGCACGTATTGCTTGGGCCTCTCTCCTGGAGGCCCTCTGTCAGACCCAGTGTTGACATGTGTCAAGACGCCCCTCGGGGCGCGTCTTGCTTGGGCCTCTCTCCTGGAGGCGCTCAGTCAGACCCAGTGTTGACATGTGGCAAGACGCTCCTCCGGGCGCGTCTTGCTTGGGCCTCTCTCCTGGAGGCGCTCAGTCAGACCCAGTGTTGACATGTGGCAAGACGCTCCTCGGGGCGCGTCTTGCCGGGGCTTCTCTCCTGGAGGCGCTCAGTCAGACTCAGTGTTGACATGTGACAAGACGCTCCTCGGGGCGTGTCTTGCTTGGGCCTCTCTCCTGGAGGCCCTCTGTCAGACCGAGTGCTGACATGTGGCAAGACGCTCCTCGGGTGTGTCTTGCTTGGGCTTCTCTCCTGGAGGCCCTCAGTCAGACCCATTGTTTACATGTGGCAAGACGCTCCTCGGGATGCATCTTGCTTGGGCCTCTCTCCTGGAGGCGCTCAGTCAGACCGAGTGCTGACATGTGGCAAGACGCTCCTCGGGGCGCGTCTTGCTGGGGCTTCTCTCCTGGAGGCGCTCAGTCAGACCCAGTGTTGACATGCGACAAGATGCTCCTCGGGGCGCGTCTTGCTCGGGCCTCTCTCCTGGAGGTGCTCAGTCAGACCCAGAGGTGACATGTGGCAAGATGCTCCTCGGGGCGCGTCTTGCTTGGGCCTCTCTCCTGGAGGCCCTCTTTCAGACCCAGTGTTTACATGTGGCAAGACGCTCCTCGGGGCGCGTCTTGCTTGAGCTTCTCTCATGGAGGCCCTCAGTCAGACCCAGTGTTGACATGTGTCAAGACGCTCCTCGGGGCGCTTCTTGCTTGGGCCTCTTTCCTGGAGGCGCTCAGTCAGATCGAGTAGTGACATGTGGCAAGACGCTCCTCGGGGCGCGTCTTTCTTGGGCCTCTCTCCTGGAGGTGCTCAGTTAAACCCAGTGTTGACATGTGGCAAGACGCTCCTCGGGGCGCGTCTTGCTTGGGCCTCTCTCCTGGAGGCGCTCAGTCAGACCCAGTGTTTACATGTGGCAAGACGCTCCTCGGGGCGCGTCTTGCTTGGGCTTCTTTCCTGGAGGCCCTCAGTCAGACCCATTGCTGACATGTGGCAAGACGCTCCTCGGGGCGCGTCTTGCTTTGGCCTCTCTCCTGGAGACGCTCAGTCAGACCCAGTGTTGACATGTGGCAAGATGCTCCTCGGGGCGCGTCTTGCTTGGGCCTCTCTCCTGGAGGCGCTCAGTCAGACCCAGTGGTGACATGTGGCAAGACGCTCCTCGGGGCGTGTATTGCTTGGGCCTCTCTCCTGGAGGCGCTCAGTCAGACCCAGTGGTGACATGTGGCAAGACTTTCCTCGGGGCGCGTTTTGCTTGGGCCTCTCTCCTGGAGGCGCTCAGTCAGACCCAGTGGTGACATGTGGCAAGACACTCCTCGGGGCGTGTCTTGCTCGGGCCTCTCTCCTGGAGGCCCTCTGTCAGAACCAGTGTTGATATGTGGCTAGACGCTCCTAGGGGCGCGTCTTGCTTGGGCCTCTCTCCTGGAGGCGCTCAGTCAGACCCAGTGGTGACATATGGCAAGACGCTTCTCGGGGCGCGTATTGCTTGGGCCTCTCTCCTGGAGGCCCTCTGTCAGACCCAGTGTTGACATGTGGCAAGACACTCCTCGGGGTGCGTCTTGCTTGGGATTCTCTCATGGAGGCCCTCAGTCAGACCCAGTGTTGACAATTGTCAAGACGCTCCTCGGGGCGCGTCTTGCTTGGGCCTCTCTCCTGGAGGTGCTCAGTCAGACCCATTGTTGACATGTGGCAAGACGCTCCTCGGGGCGCTTCTTGCTTGGGCCTCTCTCCTGGAGACGCTCAGTCAGACCCAGTGTTGACCTGTGGCAAGACGCTCCTCGGGGCGCGTCTTGCTTGGGCCTCTCTCCTGGAGGCGCTCAGTCAGACCCAGTGTTCACATGTGGCAAGACGCTCCTCGGGGCGCGTCTTGCTTGGGCCTCTCTCCTGGAGGCGCTCAGTCAGACCCAGTGTTGACATGTGGCAAGACGCTCCTCGGGGCGCGTCATGCTTGGGCCTCTCTCCTGGAGACGCTCAGTCAGACCCAGTGTTGACATGTGGCAAGACGCTCCTCGGGGCGCGTCTTGCTTGGGCCTCTCTCCTGGAGGCGCTCAGTCAGACCGAGTGCTGACATGTGGCAAGACGCTCCTCGGGGCGCGTCTTGCTTGGGCCTCTCTCCTGGAGGCGCTCAGTCAGACCCAGTGGTGACTTGTGGCTAGACGCTCCTCGGGGCACGTATTGCTTGGGCCTCTCTCCTGGAGGCCCTCTGTCAGACCCAGTGTTGACATGTGTCAAGACGCCCCTCGGGGCGCGTCTTGCTTGGGCCTCTCTCCTGGAGGCGCTCAGTCAGACCCAGTGTTGACATGTGGCAAGACGCTCCTCCGGGTGTGTCTTGCTTGGGCTTCTCTCCTGGAGGCCCTCAGTCAGACCCATTGTTTACATGTGGCAAGACGCTCCTCGGGATGCATCTTGCTTGGGCCTCTCTCCTGGAGGCGCTCAGTCAGACCGAGTGCTGACATGTGGCAAGACGCTCCTCGGGGCGCGTCTTGCTGGGGCTTCTCTCCTGGAGGCGCTCAGTCAGACCCAGTGTTGACATGCGACAAGATGCTCCTCGGGGCGCGTCTTGCTCGGGCCTCTCTCCTGGAGGTGCTCAGTCAGACCCAGAGGTGACATGTGGCAAGATGCTCCTCGGGGCGCGTCTTGCTTGGGCCTCTCTCCTGGAGGCCCTCTTTCAGACCCAGTGTTTACATGTGGCAAGACGCTCCTCGGGGCGCGTCTTGCTTGAGCTTCTCTCATGGAGGCCCTCAGTCAGACCCAGTGTTGACATGTGTCAAGACGCTCCTCGGGGCGCGTCTTGCTTGGGCTTCTTTCCTGGAGGCGCTCAGTCAGATCGAGTAGTGACATGTGGCAAGACGCTCCTCGGGGCGCGTCTTTCTTGGGCCTCTCTCCTGGAGGTGCTCAGTTAAACCCAGTGTTGACATGTGGCAAGACGCTCCTCGGGGCGCGTCTTGCTTGGGCCTCTCTCCTGGAGGCGCTCAGTCAGACCCAGTGTTTACATGTGGCAAGACGCTCCTCGGGGCGCGTCTTGCTTGGGCTTCTTTCCTGGAGGCCCTCAGTCAGACCCATTGCTGACATGTGGCAAGACGCTCCTCGGGGCGCGTCTTGCTTTGGCCTCTCTCCTGGAGACGCTCAGTCAGACCCAGTGTTGACATGTGGCAAGATGCTCCTCGGGGCGCGTCTTGCTTGGGCCTCTCTCCTGGAGGCGCTCAGTCAGACCCAGTGGTGACATGTGGCAAGACGCTCCTCGGGGCGTGTATTGCTTGGGCCTCTCTCCTGGAGGCGCTCAGTCAGACCCAGTGGTGACATGTGGCAAGACTTTCCTCGGGGCGCGTTTTGCTTGGGCCTCTCTCCTGGAGGCGCTCAGTCAGACCCAGTGGTGACATGTGGCAAGACACTCCTCGGGGCGTGTCTTGCTCGGGCCTCTCTCCTGGAGGCCCTCTGTCAGAACCAGTGTTGATATGTGGCTAGACGCTCCTAGGGGCGCGTCTTGCTTGGGCCTCTCTCCTGGAGGCGCTCAGTCAGACCCAGTGGTGACATATGGCAAGACGCTCCTCGGGGCGCGTATTGCTTGGGCCTCTCTCCTGGAGGCCCTCTGTCAGACCCAGTGTTGACATGTGGCAAGACACTCCTCGGGGTGCGTCTTGCTTGGGATTCTCTCATGGAGGCCCTCAGTCAGACCCAGTGTTGACAATTGTCAAGACGCTCCTCGGGGCGCGTCTTGCTTGGGCCTCTCTCCTGGAGGTGCTCAGTCAGACCCATTGTTGACATGTGGCAAGACGCTCCTCGGGGCGCTTCTTGCTTGGGCCTCTCTCCTGGAGACGCTCAGTCAGACCCAGTGTTGACCTGTGGCAAGACGCTCCTCGGGGCGCGTCTTGCTTGGGCCTCTCTCCTGGAGGCGCTCAGTCAGACCCAGTGTTCACATGTGGCAAGACGCTCCTCGGGGCACGTCTTGCTTGGGCCTCTCTCCTGGAGGCGCTCAGTCAGACCCAGTGTTGACATGTGGCAAGACGCTCCTCGGGGCGCGTCATGCTTGGGCCTCTCTCCTGGAGACGCTCAGTCAGACCCAGTGTTGACATGTGGCAAGACGCTCCTCGGGGCGCGTCTTGCTTGGGCCTCTCTCCTGGAGGCGCTCAGTCAGACCGAGTGCTGACATGTGGCAAGACGCTCCTCGGGGCGCATCTTGCTTGGGCCTCTCTCCTGGAGGCGCTCAGTCAGACCCAGTGGTGACATGTGGCTAGACGCTCCTCGGGGCACGTATTGCTTGGGCCTCTCTCCTGGAGGCCCTCTGTCAGACCCAGTGTTGACATGTGTCAAGACGCCCCTCGGGGCGCGTCTTGCTTGGGCCTCTCTCCTGGAGGCGCTCAGTCAGACCCAGTGTTGACATGTGGCAAGACGCTCCTCCGGGCGCGTCTTGCTTGGGCCTCTCTCCTGGAGGCGCTCAGTCAGACCCGGTGTTGACATGTGGCAAGACGCTCCTCGGGGCGCGTCTTGCTGGGGCTTCTCTCCTGGAGGCGCTCAGTCAGACTCAGTGTTGACATGTGACAAGACGCTCCTCGGGGCGTGTCTTGCTTGGGCCTCTCTCCTGGAGGCCCTCTGTCAGACCGAGTGCTGACATGTGGCAAGACGCTCCTCGGGTGTGTCTTGCTTGGGCTTCTCTCCTGGAGGCCCTCAGTCAGACCCATTGTTTACATGTGGCAAGACGCTCCTTGGGATGCATCTTGCTTGGGCCTCTCTCCTGGAGGCGCTCAGTCAGACCGAGTGCTGACATGTGGCAAGACGCTCCTCGGGGCGCGTCTTGCTGGGGCTTCTCTCCTGGAGGCGCTCAGTCAGACCCAGTGTTGACATGCGACAAGATGCTCCTCGGGGCGCGTCTTGCTTGGGCCTCTCTCCTGGAGGCGCTCAGTCAGACCCAGAGGTGACATGTGGCAAGATGCTCCTCGGGGCGCGTCTTGCTTGGGCCTCTCTCCTGGAGGCGCTCAGTCAGACCGAGTAGTGACATTTGGCAAGACGCTCCTCGTGGCGCGTATTGCTTGGGCTTCTCTCATGGAGGCCCTCAGTCAGACCCAGTGTTGACATGTGTCAAGACGCTCCTCGGGGCGCGTCTTGCTTGGGCCTCTCTCCTGGAGGCGCTCAGTCAGACCGAGTAGTGACATGTGGCAAGACGCTCCTCGGGGCGCGTCTTGCTTGGGCCTCTCTCCTGGAGGTGCTCAGTTAAACCCAGTGTTGACATGTGGCAAGACGCTCCTCAGGGCGCGTCTTGCTTGGCCTTCTCTCCTGGAGGCTTTCAGTCAGACCCATTGTTGACATGTGGCAAGACGCTCCTCGGGGCGCTTCTTGCTTGGGCCTCTCTCCTGGAGGCGCTCAGTCAGACCGAGTGCTGACATGTGGCAAGACGCTCCTCGGGGTGCGTCTTGCTGGGGCTTCTCTCATGGAGGCGCACAGTAAGACCCAGAGGTGACATGTGGCAAGACGCTCCTCGGCGCGCGTCTTGCTTGGGCCTCTCTCCTGGAGGCGCTCAGGCAGACCCAGTGTTGACATGTGTCAAGACGCTCCTGGGCGTTTCTTGCTTGGGCCTCTCTCCTGGAGACGCTCAGTCAGACCCAGTGTTGACATGTGACAAGACGCTCCTCATGGCGCGTCTTGCTTGGGCCTCTCTCCTGGAGGCGCACAGTAAGACCCAGAGGTGACATGTGGCAAGACGCTCCTCGGGGCGCGTCTTGCTTTGGCCTCTGTCCTGGAGGCGCTCAGTCAGACCGAGTGCTGACATGTGGCAAGACGCTCCTCGGGGCGCGTCTTGCTGGCTCTTCTCTCCTGGAGGCGTTCAGTCAGACCGAGTGCTGACATGTGGCAAGACGCTCCTCGGGGCACGTCTTGCTTGGGCTTCTCTCCTAGAGGCCCTCAGTCAGAATCATTGTTGACATGTGGCATGACGCTCCTCGGGGTGCGTCTTGCTTAGGCCTCTCTCCTAAAGGCGCTCAGTCAGACCCAGTGTTGACATGTGGCAAGACGCTCCTCGGGGCGCGTCTTGCCGGGGCTTCTCTCCTGGAGGCGCTCAGTCAGACTCAGTGTTGACATGTGACAAGACGCTCCTCGGGGCGTGTCTTGCTTGGGCCTCTCTCCTGGAGGCCCTCTGTCAGACCGAGTGCTGACGTGTGGCAAGACGCTCCTCGGGTGTGTCTTGCTTGGGCTTCTCTCCTGGAGGCCCTCAGTCAGACCCATTGTTTACATGTGGCAAGACGCTCCTCGGGATGCATCTTGCTTGGGCCTCTCTCCTGGAGGCGCTCAGTCAGACCGAGTGCTGACATGTGGCAAGACGCTCCTCGGGGCGCGTCTTGCTCGGGCCTTCTCTCCTGGAGGCGCTCAGTCAGACCCAGAGGTGACATGCGACAAGATGCTCCTCGGGGCGCGTCTTGCTTGGGCCTCTCTCCTGGAGGCCCTCTTTCAGACCCAGTGTTTACATGTGGCAAGACGCTCCTCGGGGCGCGTCTTGCTTGAGCTTCTCTCATGGAGGCCCTCAGTCAGACCCAGTGTTGACATGTGTCAAGACGCTCCTCGGGGCGCTTCTTGCTTGGGCCTCTTTCCTGGAGGCGCTCAGTCAGATCGAGTAGTGACATGTGGCAAGACGCTCCTCGGGGCGCGTCTTTCTTGGGCCTCTCTCCTGGAGGTGCTCAGTTAAACCCAGTGTTGACATGTGGCAAGACGCTCCTCGGGGCGCGTCTTGCTTGGGCCTCTCTCCTGGAGGCGCTCAGTCAGACCCAGTGTTTACATGTGGCAAGACGCTCCTCGGGGCGCGTCTTGCTTGGGCTTCTTTCCTGGAGGCCCTCAGTCAGACCCATTGCTGACATGTGGCAAGACGCTCCTCGGGGCGCGTCTTGCTTTGGCCTCTCTCCTGGAGACGCTCAGTCAGACCCAGTGTTGACAAGTGGCAAGATGCTCCTCGGGGCGCGTCTTGCTTGGGCCTCTCTCCTGGAGGCGCTCAGTCAGACCCAGTGGTGACATGTGGCAAGACGCTCCTCGGGGCGTGTATTGCTTGGGCCTCTCTCCTGGAGGCGCTCAGTCAGACCCAGTGGTGACATGTGGCAAGACTTTCCTCGGGGCGCGTTTTGCTTGGGCCTCTCTCCTGGAGGCGCTCAGTCAGACCCAGTGGTGACATGTGGCAAGACACTCCTCGGGGCGTGTCTTGCTCGGGCCTCTCTCCTGGAGGCCCTCTGTCAGAACCAGTGTTGATATGTGGCTAGACGCTCCTAGGGGCGCGTCTTGCTTGGGCCTCTCTCCTGGAGGCGCTCAGTCAGACCCAGTGGTGACATATGGCAAGACGCTTCTCGGGGCGCGTATTGCTTGGGCCTCTCTCCTGGAGGCCCTCTGTCAGACCCAGTGTTGACATGTGGCAAGACACTCCTCGGGGTGCGTCTTGCTTGGGATTCTCTCATGGAGGCCCTCAGTCAGACCCAGTGTTGACAATTGTCAAGACGCTCCTCGGGGCGCGTCTTGCTTGGGCCTCTCTCCTGGAGGTGCTCAGTCAGACCCATTGTTGACATGTGGCAAGACGCTCCTCGGGGCGCTTCTTGCTTGGGCCTCTCTCCTGGAGACGCTCAGTCAGACCCAGTGTTGACCTGTGGCAAGACGCTCCTCGGGGCGCGTCTTGCTTGGGCCTCTCTCCTGGAGGCGCTCAGTCAGACCCAGTGTTCACATGTGGCAAGACGCTCCTCGGGGCGCGTCTTGCTTGGGCCTCTCTCCTGGAGGCGCTCAGTCAGACCCAGTGTTGACATGTGGCAAGACGCTCCTCGGGGCGCGTCATGCTTGGGCCTCTCTCCTGGAGACGCTCAGTCAGACCCAGTGTTGACATGTGGCAAGACGCTCCTCGGGGCGCGTCTTGCTTGGGCCTCTCTCCTGGAGGCGCTCAGTCAGACCGAGTGCTGACATGTGGCAAGACGCTCCTCGGGGCGCGTCTTGCTTGGGCCTCTCTCCTGGAGGCGCTCAGTCAGACCCAGTGGTGACTTGTGGCTAGACGCTCCTCGGGGCACGTATTGCTTGGGCCTCTCTCCTGGAGGCCCTCTGTCAGACCCAGTGTTGACATGTGTCAAGACGCCCCTCGGGGCGCGTCTTGCTTGGGCCTCTCTCCTGGAGGCGCTCAGTCAGACCCAGTGTTGACATGTGGCAAGACGCTCCTCCGGGTGTGTCTTGCTTGGGCTTCTCTCCTGGAGGCCCTCAGTCAGACCCATTGTTTACATGTGGCAAGACGCTCCTCGGGATGCATCTTGCTTGGGCCTCTCTCCTGGAGGCGCTCAGTCAGACCGAGTGCTGACATGTGGCAAGACGCTCCTCGGGGCGCGTCTTGCTGGGGCTTCTCTCCTGGAGGCGCTCAGTCAGACCCAGTGTTGACATGCGACAAGATGCTCCTCGGGGCGCGTCTTGCTCGGGCCTCTCTCCTGGAGGTGCTCAGTCAGACCCAGAGGTGACATGTGGCAAGATGCTCCTCGGGGCGCGTCTTGCTTGGGCCTCTCTCCTGGAGGCCCTCTTTCAGACCCAGTGTTTACATGTGGCAAGACGCTCCTCGGGGCGCGTCTTGCTTGAGCTTCTCTCATGGAGGCCCTCAGTCAGACCCAGTGTTGACATGTGTCAAGACGCTCCTCGGGGCGCGTCTTGCTTGGGCTTCTTTCCTGGAGGCGCTCAGTCAGATCGAGTAGTGACATGTGGCAAGACGCTCCTCGGGGCGCGTCTTTCTTGGGCCTCTCTCCTGGAGGTGCTCAGTTAAACCCAGTGTTGACATGTGGCAAGACGCTCCTCGGGGCGCGTCTTGCTTGGGCCTCTCTCCTGGAGGCGCTCAGTCAGACCCAGTGTTTACATGTGGCAAGACGCTCCTCGGGGCGCGTCTTGCTTGGGCTTCTTTCCTGGAGGCCCTCAGTCAGACCCATTGCTGACATGTGGCAAGACGCTCCTCGGGGCGCGTCTTGCTTTGGCCTCTCTCCTGGAGACGCTCAGTCAGACCCAGTGTTGACATGTGGCAAGATGCTCCTCGGGGCGCGTCTTGCTTGGGCCTCTCTCCTGGAGGCGCTCAGTCAGACCCAGTGGTGACATGTGGCAAGACGCTCCTCGGGGCGTGTATTGCTTGGGCCTCTCTCCTGGAGGCGCTCAGTCAGACCCAGTGGTGACATGTGGCAAGACTTTCCTCGGGGCGCGTTTTGCTTGGGCCTCTCTCCTGGAGGCGCTCAGTCAGACCCAGTGGTGACATGTGGCAAGACACTCCTCGGGGCGTGTCTTGCTCGGGCCTCTCTCCTGGAGGCCCTCTGTCAGAACCAGTGTTGATATGTGGCTAGACGCTCCTAGGGGCGCGTCTTGCTTGGGCCTCTCTCCTGGAGGCGCTCAGTCAGACCCAGTGGTGACATATGGCAAGACGCTCCTCGGGGCGCGTATTGCTTGGGCCTCTCTCCTGGAGGCCCTCTGTCAGACCCAGTGTTGACATGTGGCAAGACACTCCTCGGGGTGCGTCTTGCTTGGGATTCTCTCATGGAGGCCCTCAGTCAGACCCAGTGTTGACAATTGTCAAGACGCTCCTCGGGGCGCGTCTTGCTTGGGCCTCTCTCCTGGAGGTGCTCAGTCAGACCCATTGTTGACATGTGGCAAGACGCTCCTCGGGGCGCTTCTTGCTTGGGCCTCTCTCCTGGAGACGCTCAGTCAGACCCAGTGTTGACCTGTGGCAAGACGCTCCTCGGGGCGCGTCTTGCTTGGGCCTCTCTCCTGGAGGCGCTCAGTCAGACCCAGTGTTCACATGTGGCAAGACGCTCCTCGGGGCGCGTCTTGCTTGGGCCTCTCTCCTGGAGGCGCTCAGTCAGACCCAGTGTTGACATGTGGCAAGACGCTCCTCGGGGCGCGTCATGCTTGGGCCTCTCTCCTGGAGACGCTCAGTCAGACCCAGTGTTGACATGTGGCAAGACGCTCCTCGGGGCGCGTCTTGCTTGGGCCTCTCTCCTGGAGGCGCTCAGTCAGACCGAGTGCTGACATGTGGCAAGACGCTCCTCGGGGCGCGTCTTGCTTGGGCCTCTCTCCTGGAGGCGCTCAGTCAGACCCAGTGGTGACATGTGGCTAGACGCTCCTCGGGGCACGTATTGCTTGGGCCTCTCGCCTGGAGGCCCTCTGTCAGACCCAGTGTTGACATGTGTCAAGACGCCCCTCGGGGCGCGTCTTGCTTGGGCCTCTCTCCTGGAGGCGCTCAGTCAGACCCAGTGTTGACATGTGGCAAGACGCTCCTCCGGGCGCGTCTTGCTTGGGCCTCTCTCCTGGAGGCGCTCAGTCAGACCCGGTGTTGACATGTGGCAAGACGCTCCTCGGGGCGCGTCTTGCTGGGGCTTCTCTCCTGGAGGCGCTCAGTCAGACTCAGTGTTGACATGTGACAAGACCCTCCTCGGGGCGTGTCTTGCTTGGGCCTCTCTCCTGGAGGCCCTCTGTCAGACCGAGTGCTGACATGTGGCAAGACGCTCCTCGGGTGTGTCTTGCTTGGGCTTCTCTCCTGGAGGCCCTCAGTCAGACCCATTGTTTACATGTGGCAAGACGCTCCTCGGGATGCATCTTGCTTGGGCCTCTCTCCTGGAGGCGCTCAGTCAGACCGAGTGCTGACATGTGGCAAGACGCTCCTCGGGGCGCGTCTTGCTGGGGCTTCTCTCCTGGAGGCGCTCAGTCAGACCCAGTGTTGACATGCGACAAGATGCTCCTCGGGGCGCGTCTTGCTTGGGCCTCTCTCCTGGAGGCGCTCAGTCAGACCCAGAGGTGACATGTGGCAAGATGCTCCTCGGGGCGCGTCTTGCTTGGGCCTCTCTCCTGGAGGCGCTCAGTTAGACCGAGTAGTGACATTTGGCAAGACGCTCCTCGTGGCGCGTATTGCTTGGGCTTCTCTCATGGAGGCCCTCAGTCAGACCCAGTGTTGACATGTGTCAAGACGCTCCTCGGGGCGCGTCTTGCTTGGGCCTCTCTCCTGGAGGCGCTCAGTCAGACCGAGTAGTGACATGTGGCAAGACGCTCCTCGGGGCGCGTCTTGCTTGGGCCTCTCTCCTGGAGGTGCTCAGTTAAACCCAGTGTTGACATGTGGCAAGACGCTCCTCAGGGCGCGTCTTGCTTGGCCTTCTCTCCTGGAGGCTTTCAGTCAGACCCATTGTTGACATGTGGCAAGACGCTCCTCGGGGCGCTTCTTGCTTGGGCCTCTCTCCTGGAGGCGCTCAGTCAGACCGAGTGCTGACATGTGGCAAGACGCTCCTCGGGGTGCGTCTTGCTGGGGCTTCTCTCATGGAGGCGCACAGTAAGACCCAGAGGTGACATGTGGCAAGACGCTCCTCGGTGCGCGTCTTGCTTGGGCCTCTCTCCTGGAGGCGCTCAGGCAGACCCAGTGTTGACATGTGTCAAGACGCTCCTGGGCGTTTCTTGCTTGGGCCTCTCTCCTGGAGACGCTCAGTCAGACCCAGTGTTGACATGTGACAAGACGCTCCTCATGGCGCGTCTTGCTTGGGCCTCTCTCCTGGAGGCGCACAGTAAGACCCAGAGGTGACATGTGGCAAGACGCTCCTCGGGGCGCGTCTTGCTTTGGCCTCTGTCCTGGAGGCGCTCAGTCAGACCGAGTGCTGACATGTGGCAAGACGCTCCTCGGGGCACGTCTTGCTTGGGCTTCTCTCCTAGAGGCCCTCAGTCAGAATCATTGTTGACATGTGGCATGACGCTCCTCGGGGTGCGTCTTGCTTGGGCCTCTCTCCTAAAGGCGCTCAGTCAGACCCAGTGTTGACATGTGACAAGACGCTCCTCGGGGCGCGTCTTGCTTGGGCCTCTCTCCTGGAGGCGCTCAGTCAGACTCAGAGGTGACATGTGGCAAGACGCTCCTCGGGGCGCGTCTTGCTTGGGCCTCTCTCCTGGAGGCCCTCTGTCAGACCCAGTGTTGACATGTGGCAAGACGCTCCTCCGGGCGCGTCTTGCTTGGGCCTCTCTCCTGGAGGCGCTCAGTCAGACCCAGTGTTGACATGTGGCAAGACGCACCTCGGGGCGCGTCTTGTTTGGGCCTCTCTCCTGGAGGCGCTCAGTCAGTCCCAGTGTTGACATGTGGCAAGGCGCTCCTCGGGGCGCGTCTTGCTTGGGCCTCTCTCCTGGAGGCCCTCAATCAGACCCAGTGTTGACACGTGGCAAGACGCTCCTCGGGGCGCGTCTTGCTTGGGCCTCTCTCCTGGAGGCCCTCAATCAGACCCAGTGTTGACACGTGGCAAGACGCTCCTCGGGGCGCGTCTTGCTTTGGCCTCTCTCCTGGAGGTGCTCAGTCAGACCGAGTAGTGACATGTGGAATGACGCTCCTCGGGGAGCGTGTTGCTTGGGCCTCTCTCCTGGAGGCGCTCAGTCAGACCCAGTGGTGACATGTGGCAAGACACTAATCGGGGCGTGTCTTGCTCGGGCCTCTCTCCTGGAGGCCCTCTGTCAGAACCAGTGTTGATATGTGGCTAGACGCTCCTAGGGGCGCGTCTTGCTTGGGCCTCTCTCCTGGAGGCGCTCAGTCAGACCCAGTGGTGACATATGGCAAGACGCTCCTCGGGGCGCGTATTGCTTGGGCCTCTCTCCTGGAGGCCCTCTGTCAGACCCAGTGTTGACATGTGGCAAGACACTCCTCGGGGTGCGTCTTGCTTGGGATTCTCTCATGGAGGCCCTCAGTCAGACCCAGTGTTGACAATTGTCAAGACGCTCCTCGGGGCGCGTCTTGCTTGGGCCTCTCTCCTGGAGGTGCTCAGTCAGACCCATTGTTGACATGTGGCAAGACGCTCCTCGGGGCGCTTCTTGCTTGGGCCTCTCTCCTGGAGACGCTCAGTCAGACCCAGTGTTGACCTGTGGCAAGACGCTCCTCGGGGCGCGTCTTGCTTGGGCCTCTCTCCTGGAGGCGCTCAGTCAGACCCAGTGTTCACATGTGGCAAGACGCTCCTCGGGGCGCGTCTTGCTTGGGCCTCTCTCCTGGAGGCGCTCAGTCAGACCCAGTGTTGACATGTGGCAAGACGCTCCTCGGGGCGCGTCATGCTTGGGCCTCTCTCCTGGAGACGCTCAGTCAGACCCAGTGTTGACATGTGGCAAGACGCTCCTCGGGGCGCGTCTTGCTTGGGCCTCTCTCCTGGAGGCGCTCAGTCAGACCGAGTGCTGACATGTGGCAAGACGCTCCTCGGGGCGCGTCTTGCTTGGGCCTCTCTCCTGGAGGCGCTCAGTCAGACCCAGTGGTGACATGTGGCTAGACGCTCCTCGGGGCACGTATTGCTTGGGCCTCTCTCCTGGAGGCCCTCTGTCAGACCCAGTGTTGACATGTGTCAAGACGCCCCTCGGGGCGCGTCTTGCTTGGGCCTCTCTCCTGGAGGCACTCAGTCAGACCAAGTGTTGACATGTGGCAAGACGCTACTCCGGGCGCGTCTTGCTTGGGCCTCTCTCCTGGAGGCGCTCAGTCAGACCCAGTGTTGACATGTGGCAAGACGCTCCTCGGGGCGCGTCTTGCCGGGGCTTCTCTCCTGGAGGCGCTCAGTCAGACTCAGTGTTGACATGTGACAAGACGCTCCTCGGGGCGTGTCTTGCTTGGGCCTCTCTCCTGGAGGCCCTCTGTCAGACCGAGTGCTGACATGTGGCAAGACGCTCCTCGGGTGTGTCTTGCTTGGGCTTCTCTCCTGGAGGCCCTCAGTCAGACCCATTGTTTACATGTGGCAAGACGCTCCTCGGGATGCATCTTTCTTGGGCCTCTCTCCTGGAGGCGCTCAGTCAGACCGAGTGCTGACATGTGGCAAGACGCTCCTCGGGGCGCGTCTTGCTGGGGCTTCTCTCCTGGAGGCGCTCAGTCAGACCCAGTGTTGACATGCGACAAGATGCTCCTCGGGGCGCGTCTTGCTTGGGCCTCTCTCCTGGAGGCGCTCAGTCAGACCCAGAGGTGACATGTGGCAAGATGCTCCTCGGGGCGCGTCTTGCTTGGGCCTCTCTCCTGGAGGCCCTCTTTCAGACCCAGTGTTTACATGTGGCAAGACGCTCCTCGGGGCGCGTCTTGCTTGAGCTTCTCTCATGGAGGCCCTCAGTCAGACCCAGTGTTGACATGTGTCAAGACGCTCCTCGGGGCGCTTCTTGCTTGGGCCTCTTTCCTGGAGGCGCTCAGTCAGACCGAGTAGTGACATGTGGCAAGACGCTCCTCGGGGCGCGTCTTTCTTGGGCCTCTCTCCTGGAGGTGCTCAGTTAAACCCAGTGTTGACATGTGGCAAGACGCTCCTCGGGGCGCGTCTTGCTTGGGCCTCTCTCCTGGAGGCGCTCAGTCAGACCCGGTGTTTACATGTGGCAAGACGCTCCTCGGGGCGCGTCTTGCTTGGGCTTCTTTCCTGGAGGCCCTCAGTCAGACCCATTGCTGACATGTGGCAAGACGCTCCTCGGGGCGCGTCTTGCTTTGGCCTCTCTCCTGGAGACGCTCAGTCAGACCCAGTGTTGACATGTGGCAAGATGCTCCTCGGGGCGCGTCTTGCTTGGGCCTCTCTCCTGGAGGCGCTCAGTCAGACCCAGTGGTGACATGTGGCAAGACGCTCCTCGGGGCGTGTATTGCTTGGGCCTCTCTCCTGGAGGCGCTCAGTCAGACCCAGTGGTGACATGTGGCAAGACTTTCCTCGGGGCGCGTTTTGCTTGGGCCTCTCTCCTGGAGGCCCTCTGTCAGACCCAGTGTTGACATGTGGCAAGACGCTCCTCGGGGCGCGTCTTGCTTGGGCCTCTCTCCTGTAGGCGCTCAGTCAGACCGAGTAGTGACATGTGGAATGACGCTCCTTGGGGCGTGTCTTGCTTGGGCCTCTCCTGGAGGCGCTCAGTCAGACCAAGTGGTGACATGTGGCAAGACACTCCTCGGGGCGCGTCTTGGTTGGGCCTCTCTCCTGGAGGCCCTCTGTGAGAACCAGTGTTGATATGTGGCTAGACGCTCCTAGGGGCGCGTCTTGCTTGGGCCTCTCTCCTGGAGGCGCTCAGTCAGACCGAGTGCTGACATGTGGCAAGACGCTCCTCGGGGCGCGTATTGCTTGGGATTCTCTCATGGAGGCCCTCAGTCAGACACAGTGTTGACAAGTGTCAAGACGCTCCTCGGGGCGTGTCTTGCTTGGGCCTCTCTCCTGGAGGCGCTCAGTCAGACCCATTGTTGACATGTGGCAAGATGCTCCTCGGGGCGCTTCTTGCTTGGGCCTCTCTCCTGGAGGCGCTCAGTCAGACCCAGTGTTGACATGTGGCAAGACGCTCCTTGGGCTACATCTTGCTTGGGCCTCTCTCCTGGAGGCGCTCAGTCAGACCCAGTGTTGACATGTGGCAAGACGCTCCTCGGGGCGCTTCTTGCTTTGGCCTCTCTCCTGGAGGCGCTCAGTCAGACCCAGTTTTGACATGTGGCAAGACGCTCCTCGGGGCACGTCTTGCTTGGGCCTCTCTCCTGGAGGCGCTCAGTCAGACCCAGTGTTCACATGTGGCAAGACGCTCCTCGGGGCGCGTCTTGCTTGGGCCTCTCTCCTGGAGGCGCTCAGTCAGACCCAGTGGTGACATGTGGCAAGACGCTCCTCGGGGCGCGTCTTGCTTGGGGCTCTCTCCTGGAGTCGCTCAGTCAGACACAGTGGTGACATGTGGCTAGACGCTCCTCGGGGCACATATTGCTTGGGCCTCTCTCCTGGAGAACCTCTGTCAGACCCTGTGTTGACATGTGGCAAGACGCTCCTCGGGGTGCGTCTTGCTTGGGCCTCTCTCCTGGAGGCTCTCAGTCAGACCCAGTGGTGACATGTGGCAAGACGCTCCTCGGGGCGCGTCTTGCTTGGGCCTCTCTCCTGGAGGCGCTCAGTCAGACCGAGTGCTGACATGTGGCAAGACGCTCCTCGGGGCGCGTCTTGCTTGGGCTTCTCTCATGGAGGCACTCAGTCAGACCCAGTGTTGACATGTGGCAAGATGCTCCTCGGGGCGCGTCTTGCTTGGGCCTCTCTCCTGGAGGCCCTCTGTCAGACCCAGTGTTGACATGTGGCAAGACGCTCCTAGGGGCGCGTCTTGCTTGGGCCTCTCTCCTGGAGGCGCTCAGTCAGACCCAGTGGTGACATATGTTAAGACTCTCCTCGGGGCGCGTGTTGCTTGGGCCTCTCTCCTGGAGGCCCTCTGTCAGACCCAGTGTTGACATGTGGCAAGACACTCCTCGGGGTGCATCTTGCTTGGGCTTCTCTCCTGGAGGCCCTCAGTCAGACCCAGTGTTGACAAGTGTCAAGATGCTCCTCGGGGCGCGTCTTGCTTGGGCCTCTCTCCTGGAGGCCCTCAGTCAGACCCATTGTTGACATGTGGCAAGACGCTCCTCGGGGCGCGTCTTGCTTGGGCTTCTCTCCTGGAGGCCCTTAGTCAGACCCATTGTTGACATGTGGCAAGACGCTCCTCGGGGCGCTTCTTGCTTGGGCCTCTCTCCTGGAGGCGCTCAGTCAGACCCAGTGTTGACATGTGGCAAGACGCTCCTCGGGGAACGTCTTGCTTGGGCCTCTCTCCTGGAGGCCCTCAGTCAGACCCATTGTTGACATGTGGCAAGACGCTCCTCGGGGCGCGTCTTGCTTGGGCTTCTCTCCTGGAGGCCCTTAGTCAGACCCATTGTTGACATGTGGCAAGACGCTCCTCGGGGCGCTTCTTGCTTGGGCCTCTCTCCTGGAGGCGCTCAGTCAGACCCAGTGTTGACATGTGGCAAGACGCTCCTCGGGGCGCGCCTTGCTTGGGCCTCTCTCCTGGGGGCACTCAGTCAGACTGAGTGCTGACATGTGGCAAGACGCTCCTCGGGGCGCGTCTTGCTTGGGCCTCTCTCCTAGAGGCGCTCAGTCAGACCCAGTGGTGACATGTGGCAAGACGCTCCTCGGGGCACGTATTGCTTGGGGCTCTGTCCTGGAGTCCCTCTGTCAGACCCAGTGTTGACATGTGGCAAGACGCTCCTCGGGGCGCGTCTTGCTTGGGCTTCTCTCATTGAGGCCCTCGGTCAGACCCAGTGTTGACATGTGTCAAGACGCTCCTCGGGGCGCTTCTTGCTTGGGCTTCTCTCCTGGAGGCCCTAAGTCAGACCCATTGTTGACATGTGGCAAGAAGCTCCTCGGGGCGCGTCTTGCTTGGGCCTCTCTCCTGGAGGCGCTCAGTCAGACCCAGTGGTGACATGTGGCAAGAAGCTCCTCGGGGCGCGTCTTGCTTGGGCCTCTCTCCTGGAGGCGCTCAGTCAGACCCAGTGGTGACATGTGGCAAGACGCTCCTCGGGGCGCGTATTGCTTGGGCCTCTCTCCTGGAGAGCCTCTGTCAGACCCAGTGTTGACATGTTGCAAGATGCTCCTCGGGGCGCGTCTTGCTTGGGCTTCTCTCATGGAGGCCCTCAGTCAGACCCAGTGTTGACATGTGTCAAGACGCTCCTCGGGGCACGTCTTGCTTGGGCCTCTCTCCTGGAGGCGCTCAGTCAGACCCAGTGTTGACATATGGCAAGACGCTCCTCGGGGCGCATCTTGCTTGGGCCTCTCTCCTGGAGGCGCTCAGTCAGACCGAGTGCTGACATGTGGCAAGACGCTCCTCGGGGCGCGTCTTGCTTGGGCCTCTCTCCTGGAGGCGCTCAGTCAGACCCAGTGGTGACATATGTTAAGACGCTCCTCGGGGCGCGTGTTGCTTGGGCCTCTCTCCTGGAGGCCCTCAGTCAGACCCAGTGTTGACATGTAGCAAGACACTCCTCGGGGCGCATCTTGCTTGGGCTTCTCTCCTGGAGGCCCTCAGTCAGACCCAGTGTTGACAAGTGTCAAGATGCTCCTCGGGGCGCGTCTTGCTTGGGCCTCTCTCCTGGAGTCCCTCAGTCAGACCCATTGTTGACATGTGGCAAGACGCTCCTCGGGGCGCGTCTTGCTTGGGCTTCTCTCCTGGAGGCCCTCAGTCAGACCCATTGTTGACATGTGGCAAGACGCTCCTCGGGGCGCTTCTTGCTTGGGCCTCTCTCCTGGAGGCGCTCAGTCAGACCCAGTGTTGACATGTGGCAAGACGCTCCTCGGGGCACGTCTTGCTTGGGCCTCTCTCCTGGAGGGACTCAGTCAGACCCAGTGTTGACATGTGGCAAGACGCTCCTCCGGGCGCGTCTTGCTTGGGCCTCTCTCCTGGAGGCGCTCAGTCAGACCCTGTAATGACATGTGGCAAGACGCTCCTTGGGGCACGTCTTGCTTGGGCCTCTCTCCTGGAGTCGCTCAGTCAGACCCAGTGTTGACATGTGGCAAGACGCTCCTCGGGGTGCGTCCTGCTTGGTCCTCTCTCCTGGAGGCTCTCAGTCAGACCCAGAGGTGACATGTGGCAAGACGCTCCTCGGGGCGCGCCTTGCTTGGGCCTCTCTCCTGGGGGCGCTCAGTCAGACCGAGTGTTGACATGTGGCAAGACGGTCCTCGGGGCGCGTCTTGCTTGGGCCTCTCTCCTGGAGGCGCTCAGTCAGACCCAGTGGTGACATGTGGCAAGATGCTCCTCGGGACACGTATTGCTTGGGCCTCTCTCCTGGAGTCCCACTGTCAGACCCAGTGTTGACATGTGGCAAGACGCTCCTCGGGGCGCGTCTTGCTTGGGCTTCTCTCATTGAGGCCCTCAGTCAGACCCAGTGTTGACATGTGTCAAGACGCTCCTCGGGGCGCGTCTTGCTTGGGCCTCTCTCCTGGAAGCGCTCAGTCAGACCCATTGTTGACATGTGGCAAGACGCTCCTCGGGGCGCGTCTTGCTTGGGCCTCTCTCCTGGAGGCACTCAGTCAGACCCAGTGGTGACATGTGGCAAGACGCTCCTCGGGGCGGGTCTTTCTTGGGCTTCTCTCCTGGAGGCCCTCAGTCAGACCCATTGTTGACATGTGGCAAGACGCTCCTCGGGGTGCGTCTTGCTTGGGCCTCTCTCCTGGAGGCGCTCAGTCAGACCGAGTAGTGACATGTGGCAAGATGCTCCTCGGGGCGCTTCTTGCTTGGGCCTCTCTCCTGGAGGCGCTCAGTCAGACCGAGTGCTGACATGTGGCAAGACGCTCCTCGGGGCTCGTCTTGCTTGGGCCTCTCTCCTGGAGGCGCTCAGTCAGACCCAGTGGTGACACGTGGCAAGACGCTCCTCGGGTCGCGTCTTGGTTGGGCCTCTCTCCTGGAGGCGCTCAGTCAGACCCAGTGGTGACATGTGGCAAGACGCTCCTCGGGGCGCGTCTTGCTTGGGCCTCTTTCCTGGAGGCGCTCAGTCAGACCCAGTGTTGACATGTGGCAAGATGCTCCTCGGGGCGCGTCTTGCTTGGGCCTCTCTCCTGGAGGCGCTCAGTCAGACCCAGTGGTGACATGTGGCAAGACGCTCCTCGGGGCACGTATTGCTTGGGCCTCTCTCCTGGAGGCGCTCAGTCAGACCCAGTGGTGACATGTGGCAAGACTTTCCTCGGGGCGCATATTGCTTGGGCCTCTCTCCTGGTGGCCCTCTGTCAGACCCATTGTTGACGTGTGGCAAGACGCTCCTCGGGGCGCGTCTTGCTTGGGCCTCTCTCCTGGAGGCGCTCAGTCAGACCGAGTAGTGACATGTGGAATGACGCTCCTCGGGGCGCGTCTTGCTTGGGCCTCTCTCCTGGAGGCGCTCAGTCAGACCCAGTGGTGACATGTGGCAAGACACTCCTCGCGGCGCGTCTTGCTTGGGCCTCTCTCCTGGAGGCCCTCTGTGAGAACCAGTGTTGATATGTGGCTAGACGCTCCTCGGGGCGCGTCTTGCTTGGGCCTTTCTCCTGGAGGCGCTCAGTCAGACCCAGTGGTGACATATGGCAAGACGCTCCTCGGGGCGCGTATTGCTTGGGATTCTCTCATGGAGGCCCTCAGTCCGACACTGTTGACAAGTGTCAAGACGCTCCTCGGGGCGCGTCTTGCTTGGGCCTCTCTCCTGGAGGCGCTCAGTCAGACCCATTGTTGACATGTGGCAAGACGCTCCTCGGGGCGCTTCTTGCTTGGGCCTCTCTCCTGGAGGCGCTCAGTCAGACCCAGTGTTGACATGTGGCAAGACGCTCCTCGGGCTACGTCTTGCTTGGGCCTCTCTCCTGGAGGCGCTCAGTCAGACCCAGTGTTGACATGTGGCAAGACACTCCTCGGGGCGCTTCTTGCTTGGGCCTCTCTCCTGGAGGCGCTCAGTCAGACCCAGTGTTGACATGTGGCAAGACGCTCCTCGGGGCGCGTCATCCTTGGGCCTCTCTCCTGGAGGCGCTCAGTCAGACCCAGTGTTGACATGTGGCAAGACGCTCCTCGGGGCGCGTCTTGCTTGGGCCTCTCTCCTGGAGGCGCTCAGTCAGACCCAGTGGTGACAGGTGGCTAGACGCTCCTCGGGGCACGTATTGCTTGGGCCTCTCTCCTGGAGAACCTCTGTCAGACCCAGTGTTGACATGTGGCAAGACGCTCCTCGGGGTGCGTCTTGCTTGGGCCTCTCTCCTGGAGGCTCTCAGTCAGACCCAGTGGTGACATGTGGCAAGACGCTCCTTGGGGCGCGTCTTGCTTGGGCCTCTCTCCTGGAGGCGCTCAGTCAGACCGAGTGCTGACATGTGGCAAGACGCTCCTCGGGGCGCGTCTTGCTTGGGCCTCTCTCCTGGAGGTGCTCAGTCAGACCCAGCTGTGACATGTGGCAAGACGCTCCTCGGGGCACGTATTGCTTGGGGCTCTCTCCTGGAGTACCTCTGTCAGACCCAGTGTTGACAAGTGGCAAGACGCTCCTCGGGGCGCTTCTTGCTTGGGCTTCTCTCCTGGAGGCCCTCAGTCAGACCCATTGTTGACATGTGGCAAGACGCTCCTCGGGGCGCGTCTTGCTTGGGCCTCTCTCCTGGAGGCGCTCAGTCAGACCCACTGGTGACATGTGGCAAGACGCTCCTCGGGGCGCGTATTGCTTGGGCCTCTCTCCTGGAGGCGCTCAGTCAGACCCAGTGTTGACATGTGTCAAGACGCTCCTCGGGGCACGTCTTGCTTGGGCCTCTCTCCTGGAGTCCCACTGTCAGACCCAGTGTTGACATGTGGCTAGACGCTCCTCGGGGCACGTATTGCTTGGGCCTCTCTCCTGGAGAACCTCTGTCAGACCCAGTGGTGACATGTGGCAAGACGCTCCTCAGGGCGCGTCTTGCTTGGGCCTCTCTCCTGGAGGCGCTCAGTCAGACCGAGTGCTGACATGTGGCAAGACGCTCCTCGGGGCACGTCTTTGCTTGGTCCTCTCTCCTGGAGGCGCTCAGTCAGACCCAGTGGTGACATGTGGCAAGACGCTCCTCGGGGCACGTATTGCTTGGGGCTCTCTCCTGGAGTACCTCTGTCAGACCCAGTGTTGACATGTGGCAAGACGCTCCTCTGGGCGCGTCTTGCTTGGGCTTCTCTCATTGATGCCCTCGGTCAGACCCAGTGTTGACATGTGTCAAGACGCTCCTCGGGGCGCTTCTTGCTTGGGCTTCTCTCCTGGAGGCCCTCAGTCAGACCCATTGTTGACATGTGGCAAGACGCTCCTCGGGGCGCGTCTTGCTTGGGCCTCTCTCCTGGAGGCGCTCAGTCAGACCCACTGGTGACATGTGGCAAGACGCTCCTCGGGGCGCGTATTGCTTGGGCCTCTCTCCTGGAGAGCCTCTGTCAGACCCAGTGTTGACATGTTGCAAGACGTTCCTCGGGGCGCGTCTTGCTTGGGCTTCTCTCATGGAGGCCCTCAGTCAGACCCAGTGTTGACATGTGTCAAGACGCTCCTCGGGGCATGTCTTGCTTGGGCCTCTCTCCTGGAGGCGCTCAGTCAGACCCAGTGTTGACATATGGCAAGACGCTCCTCGGGGCGCGTCTTGCTGGGGCTTCTCTCATGGAGGCACTCAGTCAGACCCAGTGTTGACATGTGGCAAGATGCTCCTCGGGGCGCGTCTTGCTTGGGCCTCTCTTCTGGAGGCCCTCTGTCAGACCTGTGTTGACATGTGGCAAGACGCTCCTAGGGGCGCGTCTTGCATGGGCCTCTCTCCTGGAGGTACTCAGTCAGACCCAGTGTTGACATGTGGCAAGACGCTCCTCGGGGCGCGTCTTGCTTGGGCCTCTCTCCTGGAGGCGCTCAGTCAGACCCAGTAATGACATGTGGCAAGACGCTCCTCGGGGCACGTCTTGCTAGGGCCTCTCTCCTGGAGGCTCTCAGTCAGACCCAGTGGTGACATGTGGCAAGACGCTCCTCGGGGCGCGCCTTGCTTGGGCCTCTCTCCTGGGGGCGCTCAGTCAGACCGAGTGCTGACATGTGGCAAGACGCTCCTCGGGGCGCGTCTTGCTTGGGCCTCTCTCCTGGAGGCGCTCAGTCAGACCCAGTGGTGACATGTGGCAAGACGCTCCTCGGGGCACGAATTGCTTGGGCCTCTCTCCTGGTGTCCCACTGTCAGACCCAGTGTTGACATGTGGCAAGACGCTCCTCGGGGCGCGTCTTGCTTGGGCTTCTCTCATTGAGGCCCTCAGTCAGACCCAGTGTTGACATGTGTCAAGACGCTCCTCGGGGCGCGTCTTGCTTGGGCCTCTCTCCTGGAGGCGCTCAGTCAGACCCAGTGTTGACATGTGGCAAGACGCTGCTCGGGGCGCGTCTTGCTTGGGCTTCTCTCCTGGAGGCCCTCAGTCAGACCCATTGTTGACATGTGGCAAGACGCTCCTCGGGGCGCGTCTTGCTTGGGCCTCTCTCCTGGAGGCACTCAGTCAGACCCAGTGGTGACATGTGGCAAGACGCTCCTCGGGGCGCGTCTTTCTTGGGCTTCTCTCCTGGAGGCCCTCAGTCAGACCCATTGTTGACATGTGGCAAGACGCTCCTCGGGGTGCGTCTTGCTTGGGCCTCTCTCCTGGAGGCGCTCAGTCAGACCGAGTAGTGACATGTGGCAAGATGCTCCTCGGGGCGCTTCTTGCTTGGGCCTCTCTCCTGGAGGCGCTCAGTCAGACCGAGTGCTGACATGTGGCAAGACGCTCCTCGGGGCGCGTCTTGCTGGGGCTTCTCTCATGGAGGCACTCAGTCAGACCCAGTGTTGACATGTGGCAAGACGCTCCTCGGGGCTCGTCTTGCTTGGGCCTCTCTCCTGGAGGTGCTCAGTCAGACCCAGTGGTGACACGTGGCAAGACGCTCCTCGGGTCGCGTCTTGCTTAAGCCTCTCTCCTGGAGGCGCTCAGTCAGACCCAGTGTTGACACGTGGCAAGACGCTCCTCGTGGCGCATCTTGCTTTGGCCTCTCTCATGGAGGCCCTCTCTCAGACCCAGTGTTGACATGTGTCAACACGCTCCTCGGGGCGCGTCTTGCTTTGGCCTCTCTCCTGGAGGCGCTCAGTCAGACCGAGTGCTGACATGTGGCAAGAAGCTCCTCGGGGCGCGTCTTGCTTGGGCTTCTCTCCTGGAGGCCCTCAGTCAGACCCATTGTTGACATGTGGCAAGACGCTCCTCGGGGCACGTCTTGCTTGGGCTTCTCTCCTGGAGGCCCTCAGTCAGACCCATTGTTGACATGTGGCAAGACGCTCCTCGGGGCGCGTCTTGCTTGGGCCTCTCTCCAGAAGGCCCTCAATCAGACCCAGTGTTGACATGTGGCAAGACGCTCCTCAGGGCGCGTCTTGGTTGGGCCTCTCTCCTGGAGGCGCTCAGTCAGACCCAGTGGTGACATGTGGCAAGACGCTCCTCGGGGCGCGTATTGCTTGGGCCTCTCTCCTGGATGCCCTCTGTCAGACCGAGTGTTGACATGTGGCAAGACTCTCCTCGGGGCGCGTCTTGCTTGGGCTTCTCTCATGGAGGCCCTCAGTCAGACCCAGTGTGGACATGTGTCAAGACGCTCCTCGGGGCGTGTCTTGCTTGGGCCTCTCTCCTGGAGGCGCTCAGTCAGACCCAGTGGTGACATATGGCAAGACGCTCCTCGGGGCGCGTATTGCTTGGGATTCTCTCATGGAGGCCCTCAGTCAGACAGTGTTGACAAGTGTCAAGACGCTCCTCGGGGCGCGTCTTGCTTGGGTCTCTCTCCTGGAGGCGCTCAGTCAGACCCATTGTTGACATGTGGCAAGACGCTCCTCGGGGCGCTTCTTGCTTGGGCCTCTCTCCTGGAGGCGCTCAGTCAGACCCAGTGTTGACATGTGGCAAGACGCTCCTCGGGGCGCTTCTTGCTTGGGCCTCTCTCCTGGAGGCGCTCAGTCAGACCCAGTGTTGACATGTGGCAAGACGCTCCTCGGGGCGCGTCATGCTTGGGCCTCTCTCCTGGAGGCGCTCAGTCTGACCCAGTGTTGACATGTGGCAAGACGCTCCTCGGGGCGCGTCTTGCTTGGGCCTCTCTCCTGGAGGCGCTCAGTCAGACCCAGTGGTGACATGTGGCTAGACGCTCCTCGGGGCACGTATTGCTTGGGCCTCTCTCCTGGAGAACCTCTGTCAGACCCAGTGTTGACATGTGGCAAGACGCTCCTCGGGGTGCGTCTTGCTTGGGCCTCTCTCCTGGAGGCTCTCAGTCAGACCCAGTGGCGACATGTGGCAAGACGCTCCTCGGGGCGCGTCTTGCTTGGGCCTCTCTCCTGGAGGCGCTCAGTCAGACCGAGTGCTGACATGTGGCAAGACGCTCCTCGGGGCGCGTCTTGCTTGGGCCTCTCTCCTGGAGGTGCTCAGTCAGACCCAGCTGTGACATGTGGCAAGACGCTCCTCGGGCCACGTATTGCTTGGGGCTCTCTCCTGGAGTACCTCTGTCAGACCCAGTGTTGACATGTGGCAAGACGCTCCTCGGGGCGCTTCTTGCTTGGGCTTCTCTCCTGGAGGCCCTCAGTCAGACCCATTGTTGACATGTGGCAAGACGCTCCTCGGGGCGCGTCTTGCTTGGGCCTCTCTCCTGGAGGCGCTCAGTCAGACCCACTGGTGACATATGGCAAGACGCTCCTCGGGGCGCGTATTGCTTGGGCCTCTCTCCTGGAGGCGCTCAGTCAGACCCAGTGTTGACATGTGTCAAGACGCTCCTCGGGGCACGTCTTGCTTGGGCCTCTCTCCTGGAGTCCCACTGTCAGACCCAGTGTTGACATGTGGCAAGACGCTCCTCGGGGCGCGTCTTGCTTGGGCCTCTCTCCTGGAGGCGCTCAGTCAGACCCATTGTTGACATGTGGCAAGACGCTCCTCGGGGCGCTTCTTGCTTGGGCCTCTCTCCTGGAGGCGCTCAGTCAGACCCAGTGTTGACATGTGGCAAGACGCTCCTCGGGCTACGTCTTGCTTGGGCCTCTCTCCTGGAGGCGCTCAGTCAGACCCAGTGTTGACATGTGGCAAGACGCTCCTCGGGGCGCTTCTTGCTTGGGCCTCTCTCCTGGAGGCGCTCAGTCAGACCCAGTGTTGACATGTGGCAAGACGCTCCTCGGGGCGCGTCATGCTTGGGCCTCTCTCCTGGAGGCGCTCAGTCTGACCCAGTGTTGACATGTGGCAAGACGCTCCTCGGGGCGCGTCTTGCTTGGGCCTCTCTCCTGGAGGCTCTCAGTCAGACCCAGTGGTGACATGTGGCAAGACGCTCCTCGGGGCGCGTCTTGCTTGGGCCTCTCTCCTGGAGGCGCTCAGTCAGACCGAGTGCTGACATGTGGCAAGACGCTCCTCGGGGCGCGTCTTGCTTGGGCCTCTCTCCTGGAGGTGCTCAGTCAGACCCAGCTGTGACATGTGGCAAGACGCTCCTCGGGGCACGTATTGCTTGGGGCTCTCTCCTGGAGTACCTCTGTCAGACCCAGTGTTGACATGTGGCAAGACGCTCCTCGGGGCGCTTCTTGCTTGGGCTTCTCTCCTGGAGGCCCTCAGTCAGACCCATTGTTGACATGTGGCAAGACGCTCCTCGGGGCGCGTCTTGCTTGGGCCTCTCTCCTGGAGGCGCTCAGTCAGACCCACTGGTGACATGTGGCAAGACGCTCCTCGGGGCGCGTATTGCTTGGGCCTCTCTCCTGGAGGCGCTCAGTCAGACCCAGTGTTGACATGTGTCAAGACGCTCCTCGGGGCACGTCTTGCTTGGGCCTCTCTCCTGGAGTCCCACTGTCAGACCCAGTGTTGACATGTGGCAAGACGCTCCTCGGGGCGCGTCTTGCTGGGGCTTCTCTCATTGAGGCCCTCAGTCAGACCCAGTGTTGACATGTGTCAAGAGGCTCCTCGGGGCGCGTCTTGCTTGGGCCTCTCTCCTGGAGGCGCTCAGTCAGACCCAGTGTTGACATGTGGCAAGACGCTGCTCGGGGCGCTTTTTGCTTGGGCTTCTCTCCTGGAGGCCCTCAGTCAGACCCATTGTTGACATGTGGCAAGACGCTCCTCGGGGCGCGTCTTGCTTGGGCCTCTCTCCTGGAGGCACTCAGTCAGACCCAGTGGTGACATGTGGCAAGACGCTCCTCGGGGCGCGTCTTTCTTGGGCCTCTCTCCTGGAGGTGCTCAGTCAGACCCAGTGGTGACACGTGGCAAGACGCTCTTTGGGTCGCGTCTTGCTTAGGCCTCTCTCCTGGAGGCGCTCAGTCAGACCCAGTGTTGACACGTGGCAAGACGCTCCTCGGGGCGCATCTTGCTTGGGCCTCTCTCATGGAGGCACTCAGTCAGACCCAGTGTTGACATGTGGCAAGACGCTCCTCGGGGCTCGTCTTGCTTGGGCCTCTCTCCTGGAGGTGCTCAGTCAGACCCAGTGGTGACACGTGGCAAGACGCTCCTCGGGTCGCGTCTTGCTTAGGCCTCTCTCCTGGAGGCGCTCAGTCAGACCCAGTGTTGACACGTGGCAAGACGCTCCTCGGGGCGCATCTTGCTTGGGCCTCTCTCATGGAGGCCCTCTGTCAGACCCAGTGTTGACAAGTGTCAAGACGCTCCTCGGGGCGCGTCTTGCTTGGGCCTCTCTCCTGGAGGCGCTCAGTCAGACCCATTGTTGACATGTGGCAAGACGCTCCTCGGGGCGCTTCTTGCTTGGGCCTCTCTCCTGGAGGCGCTCAGTCAGACCCAGTGTTGACATGTGGCAAGACGCTCCTCGGGCTACGTCTTGCTTGGGCCTCTCTCCTGGAGGCGCTCAGTCAGACCCAGTGTTGACATGTGGCAAGACACTCCTCGGGGCGCTTCTTGCTTGGGCCTCTCTCCTGGAGGCGCTCAGTCAGACCCAGTGTTGACATGTGGCAAGAGGCTCCTCGGGGCGCGTCATGCTTGGGCCTCTCTCCTGGAGGCGCTCAGTCAGACCCAGTGTTGACATGTGGCAAGACGCTCCTCGGGGCGCGTCTTGCTTGGGCCTCTCTCCTGGAGGCGCTCAGTCAGACCCAGTGGTGACATGTGGCTAGACGCTCCTCGGGGCACGTATTGCTTGGGCCTCTCTCCTGGAGAACCTCTGTCAGACCCAGTGTTGACATGTGGCAAGACGCTCCTCGGGGTGCTTCTTGCTTGGGCCTCTCTCCTGGAGGCTCTCAGTCAGACCCAGCGGTGACATGTGGCAAGACGCTCCTCGGGGCGCGTCTTGCTTGGGCCTCTCTCCTGGAGGCGCTCAGTCAGACCGAGTGCTGACATGTGGCAAGACGCTCCTCGGGGCGCGTCTTTGCTTGGGCCTCTCTCCTGGAGGCGCTCAGTCAGACCCAGTGGTGACATGTGGCAAGACGCTCCTCGGGGCACGTATTGCTTGGGGCTCTCTCCTGGAGTACCTCTGTCAGACCCAGTGTTGACATGTGGCAAGACGCTCCTCTGTGCGCGTCTTGCTTGGGCTTCTCTCATTGATGCCCTCGGTCAGACCCAGTGTTGACATGTGTCAAGACGCTCCTCGGGGCGCTTCTTGCTTGGGCTTCTCTCCTGGAGGCCCTCAGTCAGACCCATTGTTGACATGTGGCAAGACGCTCCTCGGGGCGCGTCTTGCTTGGGCCTCTCTCCTGGAGGCGCTCAGTCAGACCCACTGGTGACATGTGGCAAGACGCTCCTCGGGGCGCGTATTGCTTGGGCCTCTCTCCTGGAGAGCCTCTGTCAGACCCAGTGTTGACATGTTGCAAGACGTTCCTCGGGGCGCGTCTTGCTTGGGCTTCTCTCATGGAGGCACTCAGTCAGACCCAGTGTTGACATGTGTCAAGACGCTCCTCGGGGCATGTCTTGCTTTGGCCTCTCTCCTGGAGGCGCTCAGTCAGACCCAGTGTTGACATATGGCAAGACGCTCCTCGGGGCGCGTCTTGCTGGGGCTTCTCTCATGGAGGCACTCAGTCAGACCCAGTGTTGACATGTGGCAAGATGCTCCTCGGGGCGCGTCTTGCTTGGGCCTCTCTCCTGGAGGCCCTCTGTCAGACCTGTGTTGACATGTGGCAAGACGCTCCTAGGGGCGCGTCTTGCATGGGCCTCTCTCCTGGAGGCGCTCAGTCAGACCGAGTGCTGACATGTGGCAAGACGCTCCTCGGGGCGCGTCTTGCTTGGGCCTCTCTCCTGGAGGCGCTCAGTCAGACCCAGTGGTGACATATGTTAAGACGCTCCTCGGGGCGCGTGTTGCTTGGGCCTCTCTCCTGGAGGCCCTCTGTCAGACCCAGTGTTGACATGTGGCAAGACACTCCTTAGGGCGCATCTTGCTTGGGCTTCTCTCCTGGAGGCCTTCAGTCAGACCCAGTGTTGACAAGTGGCAAGACGCTCCTCGGGGCGCGTCTTGCTTGGGCTTCTCTCCTGGAGGCCCTCAGTCAGACCCATTGTTGACATGTGGCAAGACGCTCCTCGGGGCGCGTCTTGCTAGGGCCTCTCTCCTGGAGGTGCTCAGTCAGACCCAGTGTTGACATGTGGCAAGACGCTCCTCGGGGTGCGTCTTGCTTGGGCCTCTCTCCTGGAGGCTCTCAGTCAGACCCAGTGGTGACATGTGGCAAGACGCTCCTCGGGGCGCGCCTTGCTTTGGCCTCTCTCCTGGGGGCGCTCAGTCAGACCGAGTGCTGACATGTGGCAAGACGCTCCTCGGGGCGCGTCTTGCTTGGGCCTCTCTCCTGGAGGCGCTCAGTCAGACCCAGTGGTGACATGTGGCAAGACGCTCCTCGGGGCACGAATTGCTTGGGCCTCTCTCCTGGTGTCCCACTGTCAGACCCAGTGTTGACATGTGGCAAGACGCTCCTCGGGGCGCGTCTTGCTTGGGCTTCTCTCATTGAGGCCCTCAGTCAGACCCAGTGTTGACATTTGTCAAGACGCTCCTCGGGGCGCGTCTTGCTTGGGCCTCTCTCCTGGAGGCGCTCAGTCAGACCCAGTGTTGACATGTGGCAAGACGCTGCTCGGGGCGCGTCTTGCTTGGGCTTCTCTCCTGGAGGCCCTCAGTCAGACCCATTGTTGACATGTGGCAAGACGCTCCTCGGGGCGCGTCTTGCTTGGGCCTCTCTCCTGGAGGCACTCAGTCAGACCCAGTGGTGACATGTGGCAAGACGCTCCTCGGGGCGCGTCTTTCTTGGGCTTCTCTCCTGGAGGCCCTCAGTCAGACCCATTGTTGACATGTGGCAAGACGCTCCTCAGGGTGCGTCTTGCTTGGGCCTCTCTCCTGGAGGCGCTCAGTCAGACCGAGTAGTGACATGTGGCAAGATGCTCCTCGGGGCGCTTCTTGCTTGGGCCTCTCTCCTGGAGGCGCTCAGTCAGACCGAGTGCTGACATGTGGCAAGACGCTCCTCGGGGCGCGTCTTGCTGGGGCTTCTCTCATAGAGGCACTCAGTCAGACCCAGTTTTGACATGTGGCAAGACGCTCCTCGGGGCTCGTCTTGCTTGGGCCTCTCTCCTGGAGGTGCTCAGTCAGACCCAGTGGTGACACGTGGCAAGACGCTCCTCGGGTCGCGTCTTGCTTAGGCCTCTCTCCTGGAGGCGCTCAGTCAGACCCAGTGTTGACACGTGGCAAGACGCTCCTCGTGGCGCATCTTGCTTGGGCCTCTCTCATGGAGGCCCTCTGTCAGACCCAGTGTTGACATGTGTCAACACGCTCCTCGGGGCGCGTCTTGCTTTGGCCTCTCTCCTGGAGGCGCTCAGTCAGACCGAGTGCTGACATGTGGCAAGAAGCTCCTCGGGGCGCGTCTTGCTTTGGCTTCTCTCCTGGAGGCCCTCAGTCAGACCCATTGTTGACATGTGGCAAGACGCTCCTCGGGGCGCGTCTTGCTTGGGCTTCTCTCCTGGAGGCCCTCAGTCAGACCCATTGTTGACATGTGGCAAGACGCTCCTCGGGGCGCGTCTTGCTTGGGCCTCTCTCCAGAAGGCCCTCAATCAGACCCAGTGTTGACATGTGGCAAGACGCTCCTCGGGGCGCGTCTTGCTTGGGCTTCTCTCCTGGAGGCGCTCAGTCAGACCCAGTGTTGTCATGTGGCAAGACGCTCCTCAGGGCGCGTCTTGGTTGGGCCTCTCTCCTGGAGGCGCTCAGTCAGTCCCAGTGGTGACATGTGGCAAGACGCTCCTCGGGGCGCGTATTGCTTGGGCCTCTCTCCTGGATGCCCTCTGTCAGACCGAGTGTTGACATGTGGCAAGACTCTCCTCGGGGCGCGTCTTGCTTGGGCTTCTCTCATGGAGGCCCTCAGTCAGACCCAGTGTGGACATGTGTCAAGACGCTCCTAGGGGCGTGTCTTGCTTGGGCCTCTCTCCTGGAGGAGCTCAGTCAGACCCAGTGTTGACATGTGGCAAGACGCTCCTCGGGGCGCGTCTTGCTTGGGCTTCTCTCCTGGAGGCCCTCAGTCAGACACATTGTTGACATGTGGCAAGACGCTCCTCGGGGCACGTCTTGCTTGGGCCTCTCTCCTGGAGGCGCTCAGTCAGACCGAGTAGTGACATGTGGCAAGACACTCATCGGGGCGCGTCTTGCTGGGGCCTCTCTCCTGGAGGCACTCAGTCAGACCCAGTGTTGACACGTGGCAAGACGCTCCTCGGGGCGCGTCTTGCTTGGGCCTCTCTCCTAGAGGCGCTCAGTCAGACCCAGTGTTGACATGTGGCAAGACACTCCTCGGGGCGCGTCTTGCTTGGGCCTCTCTCATGGAGGCCCTCTGTCAGACCCAGTGCTGAAATGTGGCAAGACGCTCCTCGGGGCGCGTCTTGCTTGAGCCTCTCTCCTGGAGGCGCTCAGTCAGACCGAGTGCTGACATAAGGCAAGACGCTCCTCTGGGCGCGTCTTGCTGGGACCTCTCTCCTGGAGGCGCTCAGTCAGACCCATTGCTGACATGTGGCAAGACGCTCCTCGGGGCGCGTCTTGCTTGGGCCTCTCTCCTGGAGGCCCTCTGTCAACCGAGTGTTGACATGTGGCAAGACTCTCCTCGGGGCGCGTCTTGCTTGGGCTTCTCTCATGGAGGCCCTCAGTCAGACCCAGTGTGGACATGTGTCAAGACGCTCCTCGGGGCGTGTCTTGCTTGGGCCTCTCTCCTGGAGGCGCTCAGTCAGACCCATTGTTGACATGTGGCAAGACGCTCCTCGGGGCGCGTCTTGCTTGGGCTTCTCTCCTGGAGGCCCTCAGTCAGACCCATTGTTGACATGTGGCAAGACGCTCCTCGGGGCACGTCTTGCTTGGGCCTCTCTCCTGGAGGCGCTCAGTCAGACCGAGTAGTGACATGTGGCAAGACACTCATCGGGGCGCGTCTTGCTGGGGCCTCTCTCCTGGAGGCACTCAGTCAGACCCAGTGTTGACACGTGGCAAGACGCTCCTCGGGGCGCGTCTTGCTTGGGCCTCTCTCCTAGAGGCGCTCAGTCAGACCCAGTGTTGACATGTGGCAAGACACTCCTCGGGGCGCGTCTTGCTTGGGCCTCTCTCATGGAGGCCCTCTGTCAGACCCAGTGCTGAAATGAGGCAAGACGCTCCTCGGGGCGCGTCTTGCTTGGGCCTCTCTCCTGGAGGCGCTCAGTTAGACCGAGTGCTGACATAAGGCAAGACGCTCCTCGGGGCGCGTCTTGCTGGGACCTCTCTCCTGGAGGCGCTCAGTCAGACCCATTGCTGACATGTGGCAAGACGATCCTCGGGGCGCGTCTTGCTTGGGCCTCTCTCCTGGAGGCGCTCAGTCAGACTGAGTAGTGACATGTGGCAAGACGCTCCTCGGGGCGCGTCTTGCTTGGGCCTCTCTCCTGGAGGCCCTCTGTCAGACCCATTGTTGACATGTGGCAAGACGCTCCTCGGGGCGCGTCTTTCTTTGGCCTCTCTCCTGGAGGCGCTCAGTCAGACCCAGTGCTGACATAAGGCAAGACTCTCCTCGGGGCGCGTCTTGCTGGGGCCTCTCTCCTGGAGGCGCTCAATCAGACTCAGTGGTGACACGTGGCAAGACGCTCCTCGGGGCGCGTCTTGCTTGGGCTTCTCTCCTGGAGGCCCTCAGTCAGACCCATTGTTGACATGTGGCAAGACGCTCCTCGGGGCGCGTCTTGCTTGGGCCTCTCTCCTGGAGAAGCTCAGTCAGACCGAGTGCTGACATAAGGCATGACGCTCCTCGGGGCGCGTCATGCTGGGGCCTCTCTCCTGGAGGCCCTCAGTCAGACCCATTGTTGACATGTGGCAAGATGCTCCTTTGGGCGCGTCTTGCTTGGGCCTCTCTCCTGGAGGCGCTCAGTCAGACTGAGTAGTGACATGTGGCAAGACGCTCCTCGGGGCGCGTCTTGCTTGGGCCTCTCTCCTGGAGGCCCTCTGTCAGACCCATTGTTGACATGTGGCAAGACGCTCCTCGGGGCGCGTCTTTCTTTGGCCTCTCTCCTGGAGGCTCTCAGTCAGACCGAGTGCTGACATAAGGCAAGACTCTCCTCGGGGCGCGTCTTGCTGGGGCCTCTCTCCTGGAGGCGCTCAATCAGACTCAGTGGTGACACGTGGCAAGACGCTCCTCGGGGCGCGTCTTGCTTGGGCTTCTCTCCTGGAGGCCCTCAGTCAGACCCATTGTTCACATGTGGCAAGACGCTCCTCGGGGCGCGTCTTGCTTGGGCCTCTCTCCTGGAGAAGCTCAGTCAGACCGAGTGCTGACATAAGGCATGACGCTCCTCGGGGCGCGTCATGCTGGGGCCTCTCTCCTGGAGGCCCTCAGTCAGACCCATTGTTGACATGTGGCAAGATGCTCCTTTGGGCGCATCTTGCTTGGGCCTCTCTCCTGGAGGCGCTCAGTCAGACCGAGTGCTGACATGTGGCAAGACGCTCCTCGGGCCGCATGTTGCTTGGGCTTCTCTCCTGGAGGCCCTCAGTCAGACCCATTGTTGACATGTGGCAAGACGCTCCTCGGGGCACGTCTTGCTTGGGCCTCTCTCCTGGAGGCGCTCAGGCAGACCGAGTCCTGAAATATGTCAAGACGCTCCTCAGGGCACGTCTTGCTCGGGATTCTCCCCTGTAGGCCATCAGTCAGACCCATTGTTGACATGTGGCAAGACGCTCCTCGGGGCGCATCTTGCTTGGGCCTCTCTCCTGGAGGCGCTCAGTCAGACCGAGTGCTGACATGTGGCAAGACGCTCCTCGGGGCGCGTCTTGCTGGGGCTTCTCTCCTGGAGGCGCTCAGTCAGACCCAGGGTTGACATGTGACAAGACGCTCCTCGGGGCGCGTCTTGCTTGGGTCTCTCTCCTGGAGGCGCTCAGTCAGACCCAGAGGTGATATTGTGGCAGAACGCTCCTCGGGGCGCGTCTTGCTTGGGCCTCTCTCCTGGAGGCGCTCAGTCAGACCCAGTGTTGACATGTGGCAAGACGCTCCTCGGGGCACGTATTGCTTGGGGCTCTCTCCTGGAGTACCTCTGTCAGACCCAGTGTTGACATGTGGCAAGACGCTCCTCGGGGCACTTCTTGCTTGGGCTTCTCTCCTGGAGGCCCTCAGTCAGACCCATTGTTGACATGTGGCAAGACGCTCCTCGGGGCGCGTCTTGCTTGGGCCTCTCTCCTGGAGGCGCTCAGTCAGACCCACTGGTGACATGTGGCAAGACGCTCCTCGGGGCGCGTATTGCTTGGGCCTCTCTCCTGGAGGCGCTCAGTCAGACCCAGTGTTGACATGTGTCAAGATGCTCCTCGGGGCACGTCTTGCTTGGGCCTCTCTCCTGGAGTCCCACTGTCAGACCCAGTGTTGACATGTGGCAAGACGCTCCTCGGGGCGCGTCTTGCTGGGGCTTCTCTCATTGAGGCTCTCAGTCAGACCCAGTGTTGACATGTGTCAAGACGCTCCTCGGGGCGCGTCTTGCTTGGGCCTCTCTCCTGGAGGCGCTCAGTCAGACCCAGTGTTGACATGTGGCAAGACGCTGCTCGGGGCGAGTCTTGCTTGGGCTTCTCTCCTGGAGGCCCTCAGTCAGACCCATTGTTGACATGTGGCAAGACGCTCCTCGGGGCGCGTCTTGCTTGGGCCTCTCTCCTGGAGGCGCTCAGTCAGACCCAGTGGTGACATGTGGCAAGACGCTCCTCGGGGCGCGTCTTTCTTGGGCCTCTCTCCTGGAGGTGCTCAGTCAGACCCAGTGGTGACACGTGGCAAGACGCTCCTCGGGTCGCGTCTTGCTTAGGCCTCTCTCCTGGAGGCGCTCAGTCAGACCCAGTGTTGACACGTGGCAAGACGCTCCTCGGGGCGCATCTTGCTTGGGCCTCTCTCATGGAGGCCCTCTGTCAGACCCAGTGTTGACAAGTGTCAAGATGCTCCTCGGGGCGCGTCTTGCTTGGGCCTCTCTCCTGGAGGCGCTCAGTCAGACCCATTGTTGACATGTGGCAAGACGCTCCTCGGGGCGCTTCTTGCTTGGGCCTCTCTCCTGGAGGCGCTCAGTCAGACCCAGTGTTGACATGTGGCAAGACGCTCCTCGGGCTACGTCTTGCTTGGGCCTCTCTCCTGGAGGCGCTCAGTCAGACCCAGTGTTGACATGTGGCAAGACGCTCCTCGGGGCGCTTCTTGCTTGGGCCTCTCTCCTGGAGGCGCTCAGTCAGACCCAGTGTTGACATGTGGCAAGACGCTCCTCGGGGCGCGTCATGCTTGGGCCTCTCTCCTGGAGAAGCTCAGTCAGACCCAGTGTTGACATGTGGCAAGACGCTCCTCGGGGCGCGTCTTGCTTGGGCCTCTCTCCTGGAGGCGCTCAGTCAGACCCAGTGGTGACATGTGGCTAGACGCTCCTCGGGGCACGTATTGCTTGGGCCTCTCTCCTGGAGAACCTCTGTCAGACCCAGTGTTGACATGTGGCAAGACGCTCCTCGGGGTCCGTCTTGCTTGGGCCTCTCTCCTGGAGGCTCTCAGTCAGACCCAGTGGTGACATGTGGCAAGACGCTCCTCGGGGCATGTCTTGCTTGGGCCTCTCTCCTGGAGGCGCTCAGTCAGACCGAGTGCTGACATGTGGCAAGACGCTCCTCGGGGCGCGTCTTTGCTTGGGCCTCTCTCCTGGAGGCGCTCAGTCAGACCCAGTGGTGACATGTGGCAAGATGCTCCTCGGGGCACGTATTGCTTGGGGCTCTCTCCTGGAGTACCTCTGTCAGACCCAGTGTTGACATGTGGCAAGACGCTCCTCTGGGCGCGTCTTGCTTGGGCTTCTCTCATTGATGCCCTCGGTCAGACCCAGTGTTGACATGTGTCAAGACGCTGCTCGGGGCGCTTCTTGCTTGGGCTTCTCTCCTGGAGGCCCTCAGTCAGACCCATTGTTGACATGTGGCAAGACGCTCCTCTGGGCGCGTATTGCTTGGGCCTCTCTCCTGGAGAGCCTCTGTCAGACCCAGTGTTGACATGTTGCAAGACGCTCCTCGGGGCGCGTCTTGCTTGGGCTTCTCTCATGGAGGCCCTCAGTCAGACCCAGTGTTGACATGTGTCAAGACGCTCCTCGGGGCACGTCTTGCTTGGGCCTCTCTCCTGGAGGCGCTCAGTCAGACCCAGTGTTGACATATGGCAAGACGCTCCTCGGGGCGCGTCTTGCATGGGCCTCTCTCCTGGAGGCGCTCAGTCAGACCGAGTGCTGACATGTGGTAAGACGCTCCTCGGGGCGCGTCTTGCTTGGGCCTCTCTCCTGGAGGTGCTCAGTCAGACCCAGTGGTGACATATGTTAAGACGCTCCTCGGGGCGCGTGTTGCTTGGGCCTCTCTCCTGGAGGCCCTCTGTCAGACCCAGTGTTGACATGTGGCAAGACACTCCTTAGGGCGCATCTTGCTTGGGCTTCTCTCCTGGAGGCCCTCAGTCAGACCCAGTGTTGACAAGTGTCAAGATGCTCCTCGGGGCGCGTCTTGCTTGGGCCTCTCTCCTGGAGGCCCTCAGTCAAACCTGTTGACATGTGGCAAGACGCTCCTCGGGGCGCGTCTTGCTTGGGCTTCTCTCCTGGAGGCCCTCAGTCAGACCCATTGTTGACATGTGGCAAGACGCTCCTCGGGGCACATCTTGCTTGGGCCTCTCTCCTGGAGGTACTCAGTCAGACCCAGTAATGACATGTGGCAAGACGCTCCTCGGGGCACGTCTTGCTAGGGCCTCTCTCCTGGAGGTACTCAGTCAGACCCAGTGTTGACATGTGGCAAGACGATCCTCGGGGTGCGTCTTGCTTGGGCCTCTCTCCTGGAGGCTCTCAGTCAGACCCAGTGGTGACATGTGGCAAGACGCTCCTCGGGGCGCGCCTTGCTTGGGCCTCTCTCCTGGGGGCGCTCAGTCAGACCGAGTGCTGACATGTGGCAAGACGCTCCTCGGGGCGCGTCTTGCTTGGGCCTCTCTCCTGGAGGCGCTCAGTCAGACCCAGTGGTGACATGTGGCAAGACGCTCCTCGGGGCACGAATTGCTTGGGCCTCTCTCCTGGTGTCCCACTGTCAGACCCAGTGTTGACATGTGGCAAGACGCTCCTCGGGGCGCGTCTTGCTTGGGCTTCTCTCATTGAGGCCCTCAGTCAGACCCAGTGTTGACATGTGTCAAGACGCTCCTCGGGGCGCGTCTTGCTTGGGCCTCTCTCCTGGAGGCGCTCATCCAGACCCAGTGTTGACATGTGGCAAGACGCTGCTCGGGGCGCGTCTTGCTTGGGCTTCTCTCCTGGAGGCCCTCAGTCAGACCCATTGTTGACATGTGGCAAGACGCTCCTCGGGGCGCTTCTTGCTTGGGCCTCTCTCCTGGAGGCGCTCAGTAAGACCGAGTGCTGACATGTGGCAAGACGCTCCTCGGGGCGCGTCTTGCTGGGGCTTCTCTCATGGAGGCACTCAGTCAGACCCAGTGTTGACATGTGGCAAGACGTTCCTCGGGGCTCGTCTTGCTTGGGCCTCTCTCCTGGAGGTGCTCAGTCAGACCCAGTGGTGACACGTGGCAAGACGCTCCTCGGGTCGCGTCTTGCTTAGGCCTCTCTCCTGGAGGTGCTCAGTCAGACCCAGTGTTTACACGTGGCAAGACGCTCCTCGGGGCGCATCTTGCTTGGGCCTCTCTCATGGAGGCCCTCTGTCAGACCCAGTGTTGACATGTGTCAACACGCTCCTCGGGGCGCGTCTTGCTTTGGCCTCTCTCCTGGAGGCGCTCAGTCAGACCGAGTGCTGACATGTGGCAAGAAGCTCCTCGGGGCGCGTCTTGCTTGGGCTTCTCTCCTGGAGGCCCTCAGTCAGACCCATTGTTGACATGTGGCAAGACGCTCCTCGGGGCGCGTCTTGCTTGGGCTTCTCTCCTGGAGACCCTCAGTCAGACCCATTGTTGACATGTGGCAAGACGCTCCTCGGGGCGCGTCTTGCTTGGGCCTCTCTCCAGAAGGCCCTCAATAGAACCCAGTGTTGACATGTGGCAAGACGCTCCTCGGGGCGCGTCTTGCTTGGGCTTCTCTCCTGGAGGCGCTCAGTCAGACCCAGTGTTGTCATGTGGCAAGACGCTCCTCAGGGCGCGTCTTGGTTGGGCCTCTCTCCTGGAGGCGCTCAGTCAGACCCAGTGGTGACATGTGGCAAGACGCTCCTCGGGGCGCGTATTGCTTGGGCCTCTCTCCTGGATGCCCTCTGTCAGACCGAGTGTTGACATGTGGCAAGACTCTCCTCGGGGCGCGTCTTGCTTGGGCTTCTCTCATGGAGGCCCTCAGTCAGACCCAGTGTGGACATGTGTCAAGACGCTCCTCGGGGCGTGTCTTGCTTGGGCCTCTCTCCTGGAGGCGCTCAGTCAGACCCAGAGGTGACATATGGCAAGACGCTCCTCGGGGCGCGTCTTGCTTGGGCCTCTCTCCTGGAGGCCCTCTGTCAGACCCATTGTTGACATGTGGCAAGACGCTCCTTGGGGCGCGTCTTGCTTGGGCCTCTCTCCTGGAGGCGCTCAGTCAGACAACGTGCTGACAAAAGGCAAGACGCTCCTCGGGGCGCGTCTTGTTGGGGCCTCTCTCCTGGAGGCGCTCAATGAGACCCAGTGGTGACACGTGGTAAGACACTCCTCGGGGCGCGTCTTGCTTGGGCTTCTCTCCTGGAGGCCCTCAGTCAGACCCATTGTTGACATGTGGCAAGACACTCCTCGGGGCGCGTCTTGCTTGGGCCTCTCTCCTGGAGAAGCTCAGTCAGACCGAGTGCTGACATAAGGCAAGACGCTTCTCGGGGCGCGTCATGCTGGGGCCTCTCTCCTGGAGGCGCTCAGTCAGACCCAGTGCTGACATGTGGCATGACACTCCTCGGGACGCGTCTTGCTTGGGCCTCTCTCCTGGAGGCACTCAGTCAGACCCAGTGGTGACATGTGGCAAGACGCTCCTTGGGGCCCGTCTTGCTTCGCCCTCTCTCCTGGAGGCGCTCAGTCAGACCCAGTGCTGACATGTGGCAAGACGCTCCTCGGGGCGCGTCTTGCTGGGGCTTCTCTCCTGGAGGCGTTCAGTCAGACCGAGTGCTGACATGTGGCAAGACACTCCTCGGGCCGCGTCTTGCTTGGGCTTCTCTCCTGGAGGCCCTCAGTCAGACTCATTGTTGACATGTGGCAAGATGCTCCTCCGGGCGCGTCTTGCTTGGGCCTCTCTCCTGGAGGCACTCAGTCAGACCCAGTGGTGACATGTGGCAAGACGCTCCTCGGGGCGCGTCTTTCTTGGGCCTCTCTCCTGGAGGTGCTCAGTCAGACCCAGTGGTGACACGTGGCAAGACGCTCCTCGGGTCGCGTCTTGCTTAGGCCTCTCTCCTGGAGGCGCTCAGTCAGACCCAGTGTTGACATGTGTCAACACGCTCCTCGGGGCGCGTCTTGCTTTGGCCTCTCTCCTGGAGGCGCTCAGTCAGACCGAGTGCTGACATGTGGCAAGAAGCTCCTCGGGGCGCGTCTTGCTTGGGCTTCTCTCCTGGAGGCCCTCAGTCAGACCCATTGTTGACATGTGGCAAGACGCTCCTCGGGGCGCGTCTTGCTTGGGCTTCTCTCCTGGAGACCCTCAGTCAGACCCATTGTTGACATGTGGCAAGACGCTCCTCGGGGCGCGTCTTGCTTGGGCCTCTCTCCAGAAGGCCCTCAATAGAACCCAGTGTTGACATGTGGCAAGACGCTCCTCGGGGCGCGTCTTGCTTGGGCTTCTCTCCTGGAGGCGCTCAGTCAGACCCAGTGTTGTCATGTGGCAAGACGCTCCTCAGGGCGCGTCTTGGTTGGGCCTCTCTCCTGGAGGCGCTCAGTCAGACCCAGTGGTGACATGTGGCAAGACGCTCCTCGGGGCGCGTATTGCTTGGGCCTCTCTCCTGGATGCCCTCTGTCAGACCGAGTGTTGACATGTGGCAAGACTCTCCTCGGGGCGCGTCTTGCTTGGGCTTCTCTCATGGAGGCCCTCAGTCAGACCCAGTGTGGACATGTGTCAAGACGCTCCTCGGGGCGTGTCTTGCTTGGGCCTCTCTCCTGGAGGCGCTCAGTCAGACCCAGAGGTGACATATGGCAAGACGCTCCTCGGGGCGCGTCTTGCTTGGGCCTCTCTCCTGGAGGCCCTCTGTCAGACCCATTGTTGACATGTGGCAAGACGCTCCTTGGGGCGCGTCTTGCTTGGGCCTCTCTCCTGGAGGCGCTCAGTCAGACAACGTGCTGACAAAAGGCAAGACGCTCCTCGGGGCGCGTCTTGTTGGGGCCTCTCTCCTGGAGGCGCTCAATGAGACCCAGTGGTGACACGTGGTAAGACACTCCTCGGGGCGCGTCTTGCTTGGGCTTCTCTCCTGGAGGCCCTCAGTCAGACCCATTGTTGACATGTGGCAAGACACTCCTCGGGGCGCGTCTTGCTTGGGCCTCTCTCCTGGAGAAGCTCAGTCAGACCGAGTGCTGACATAAGGCAAGACGCTTCTCGGGGCGCGTCATGCTGGGGCCTCTCTCCTGGAGGCGCTCAGTCAGACCCAGTGCTGACATGTGGCATGACACTCCTCGGGACGCGTCTTGCTTGGGCCTCTCTCCTGGAGGCACTCAGTCAGACCCAGTGGTGACATGTGGCAAGACGCTCCTTGGGGCCCGTCTTGCTTCGCCCTCTCTCCTGGAGGCGCTCAGTCAGACCCAGTGCTGACATGTGGCAAGACGCTCCTCGGGGCGCGTCTTGCTGGGGCTTCTCTCCTGGAGGCGTTCAGTCAGACCGAGTGCTGACATGTGGCAAGACACTCCTCGGGCCGCGTCTTGCTTGGGCTTCTCTCCTGGAGGCCCTCAGTCAGACTCATTGTTGACATGTGGCAAGATGCTCCTCCGGGCGCGTCTTGCTTGGGCCTCTCTCCTGGAGGCACTCAGTCAGACCCAGTGGTGACATGTGGCAAGACGCTCCTCGGGGCGCGTCTTTCTTGGGCCTCTCTCCTGGAGGTGCTCAGTCAGACCCAGTGGTGACACGTGGCAAGACGCTCCTCGGGTCGCGTCTTGCTTAGGCCTCTCTCCTGGAGGCGCTCAGTCAGACCCAGTGTTGACACGTGGCAAGACGCTCCTCGGGGCGCATCTTGCTTGGGCCTCTCTCATGGAGGCACTCAGTCAGACCCAGTGTTGACATGTGGCAAGACGCTCCTCGGGGCTCGTCTTGCTTGGGCCTCTCTCCTGGAGGTGCTCAGTCAGACCCAGTGGTGACACGTGGCAAGACGCTCCTTGGGTCGCGTCTTGCTTAGGCCTCTCTCCTGGAGGCGCTCAGTCAGACCCAGTGTTGACACGTGGCAAAACGCTCCTCGGGGCGCATCTTGCTTGGGCCTCTCTCATGGAGGCCCTCTGTCAGACCCAGTGTTGACAAGTGTCAAGACGCTCCTCGGGGCGCGTCTTGCTTGGGCCTCTCTCCTGGAGGCGCTCAGTCACACCCATTGTTGACATGTGGCAAGACGCTCCTCGGGGCGCTTCTTGCTTGGGCCTCTCTCCTGGAGGCGCTCAGTCAGACCCAGTGTTGACATGTGGCAAGACGCTCCTCGGGCTACGTCTTGCTTGGGCCTCTCTCCTGGAGGCGCTCAGTCAGACCCAGTGTTGACATGTGGCAAGACGCTCCTCGGGGCGCTTCTTGCTTGGGCCTCTCTCCTGGAGGCGCTCAGTCAGACCCAGTGTTGACATGTGGCAAGACGCTCCTCGGGGCGCGTCATGCTTGGGCCTCTCTCCTGGAGGCGCTCAGTCAGACCCAGTGTTGACATGCGGCAAGACGCTCCTCGGGGCGCGTCTTGCTTGGGCCTCTCTCCTGGAGGCGCTCAGTCAGACCCAGTGGTGACATGTGGCAAGACGCTCCTCGGGGCACGTATTTCTTGGGGCTCTCTCCTGGAGTACCTCTGTCAGACCCAGTGTTGACATGTGGCAAGACGCTCCTCTGGGCGCGTCTTGCTTGGGCTTCTCTCATTGATGCCCTCGGTCAGACCCAGTGTTGACATGTGTCAAGACGCTCCTCGGGGCGCTTCTTGCTTGGGCTTCTCTCCTGGAGGCCCTCAGTCAGACCCATTGTTGACATGTGGCAAGACGCTCCTCGGGGCGCGTCTTGCTTGGGCCTCTCTCCTGGAGGCGCTCAGTCAGACCCACTGGTGACATGTGGCAAGACGCTCCTCGGGGCGCGTATTGCTTGGGCCTCTCTCCTGGAGAGCCTCTGTCAGACCCAGTGTTGACATGTTGCAAGACGCTCCTCGGGGCGCGTCTTGCTTGGGCTTCTCTCATGGAGGCCCTCAGTCAGACCCAGTGTTGACATGTGTCAAGACGCTCCTCGGGGCACGTCTTGCTTGGGCCTCTCTCCTGGAGGCGCTCAGTCAGACCCAGTGTTGACATATGGCAAGACGCTCCTCGGGGCGCGTCTTGCTGGGGCTTCTCTCATGGAGGCACTCAGTCAGACCCAGTGTTGACATGTGGCAAGATGCTCCTCGGGGCGCGTGTTGCTTGGGCCTCTCTCCTGGAGGCCCTCTGTCAGACCCAGTGTTGACATGTGGCAAGACACTCCTTAGGGCGCATCTTGCTTGGGCTTCTCTCCTGGAGGCCCTCAGTCAGACCCAGTGTTGACAAGTGTCAAGATGCTCCTCGGGGCGCGTCTTGCTTGGGCCTCTCTCCTGGAGGCCCTCAGTCAAACCCATTGTTGACATGTGGCAAGACGCTCCTCGGGGCACGTCTTGCTTGGGCCTCTCAGACCCAGTAATGACATGTGGCAAGACGCTCCTCGGGGCAAGTCTTGCTAGGGCCTCTCTCCTGGAGGCGCTCAGTCAGACCCAGTGTTGACATGTGGCAAGACGATCCTCGGGGTGCGTCTTGCTTGGGCCTCTCTCCTGGAGGCTCTCAGTCAGACCCAGTGGTGACATGTGGCAAGACGCTCCTCGGGGCGCGCCTTGCTTGGGCCTCTCTCCTGGGGGCGCTCAGTCAGACCGAGTGCTGACATGTGGCAAGACGCTCCTCGGGGCGCGTCTTGCTTGGGCCTCTCTCCTGGAGGCGCTCAGTCAGACCCAGTGGTGACATGTGGCAAGACGCTCCTCGGGGCACGAATTGCTTGGGCCTCTCTCCTGGTGTCCCACTGTCAGACCCAGTGTTGACATGTGGCAAGACGCTCCTCGGGGCGCGTCTTGCTTGGGCTTCTCTCATTGAGGCCCTCAGTCAGACCCAGTGTTGACATGTGTCAAGACGCTCCTCGGGGCGCGTCTTGCTTGGGCTTCTCTCCTGGAGGCCCTCAGTCAGACCCATTGTTGACATGTGGCAAGACGCTCCCCGGGGCGCGTCTTGCTTGGGCCTCTCTCCTGGAGGCACTCAGTCAGACCCAGTGGTGACATGTGGCAAGACGCTCCTCGGGGCGCATCTTTCTTGGGCTTCTCTCCTGGAGGCCCTCAGTCAGACCCATTGTTGACATGTGGCAAGACGCTCCTCGGGGTGCGTCTTGCTTGGGCCTCTCTCCTGGAGGCGCTCAGTCAGACCGAGTAGTGACATGTGGCAAGATGCTCCTCGGGGCGCTTCTTGCTTGGGCCTCTCTCCTGGAGGCCCTCTGTCAGACCCAGTGTTGACAGGTGGCAAGACACTCCTTAGGGCGCATCTTGCTTGGGCTTCTCTCCTGGAGGCCCTCAGTCAGACCCATTGTTGACATGTGGCAAGACGCTCCTCGGGGCACGTCTTGCTTGGGCCTCTCTCCTGGACGTACTCAGTCAGACCCAGTGTTGACATGTGGCAAGACGCTCCTCGGGGCGCGTCTTGCTTGGGCCTCTCTCCTGGAGGCGCTCAGTCAGACCCAGTAATGACATGTGGCAAGACGCTCCTCGGGGCACGTCTTGCTAGGGCCTCTCTCCTGGAGGCGCTCAGTCAGACCCAGTGTTGACATGTGGCAAGACGATCCTCGGGGTGCGTCTTGCTTGGGCCTCTCTCCTGGAGGCTCTCAGTCAGACCCAGTGGTGACATGTGGCAAGACGCTCCTCGGGGCGCGCCTTGCTTGGGCCTCTCTCCTGGGGGCGCTCAGTCAGACCGAGTGCTGACATGTGGCAAGACGCTCCTCGGGGCGCGTCTTGCTTGGGCCTCTCTCCTGGAGGCGCTCAGTCAGACCCAGTGGTGACATGTGGCAAGACGCTCCTCGGGGCACGAATTGCTTGGGCCTCTCTCCTGGTGTCCCACTGTCAGACCCAGTGTTGACATGTGGCAAGACGCCCCTCGGGGCGCGTCTTGCTTGGGCTTCTCTCATTGAGGCCCTCAGTCAGACCCAGTGTTGACATGTGTCAAGACGCTCCTCGGGGCGCGTCTTGCTTGGGCCTCTCTCCTGGAGGCGCTCAGTCAGACCCAGTGTTGACATGTGGCAAGACGCTGCTCGGGGCGCGTCTTGCTTGGGCTTCTCTCCTGGAGGCCCTCAGTCAGACCCATTGTTGACATGTGGCAAGACGCTCCTCGGGGCGCGTCTTGCTTGGGCCTCTCTCCTGGAGGCACTCAGTCAGACCCAGTGGTGACATGTGGCAAGACGCTCCTCGGGGCGCATCTTTCTTGGGCTTCTCTCCTGGAGGCCCTCAGTCAGACCCATTGTTGACATGTGGCAAGACGCTCCTCGGGGTGCGTCTTGCTTGGGCCTCTCTCCTGGAGGCGCTCAGTCAGACCGAGTAGTGACATGTGGCAAGATGCTCCTCGGGGCGCTTCTTGCTTGGGCCTCTCTCCTGGAGGCGCTCAGTCAGACCGAGTGCTGACATGTGGCAAGACGCTCCTCGGGGCGCGTCTTGCTGGGGCTTCTCTCATGGAGGCACTCAGTCAGACCCAGTGTTGACATGTGGCAAAACGCTCCTCGGGGCTCGTCTTGCTTGGGCCTCTCTCCTGGAGGTGCTCAGTCAGACCCAGTGGTGACACGTGGCAAGACGCTCCTCGGGTCGCGTCTTGCTTAGGCCTCTCTCCTGGAGGCGCTCAGTCAGACCCAGTGTTGACACGTGGCAAGACGCTCCTCGGGGCGCATCTTGCTTGGGCCTCTCTCATGGAGGCCCTCTGTCAGACCCAGTGTTGACATGTGTCAACACGCTCCTCGGGGCGCGTCTTGCTTTGGCCTCTCTCCTGGAGGCGCTCAGTCAGACCGAGTGCTGACATGTGGCAAGAAGCTCCTCGGGGCGCGTCTTGCTTGGGCTTCTCTCCTGGAGGCCCTCAGTCAGACCCATTGTTGACATGTGGCAAGACGCTCCTCGGAGCGCGTCTTGCTTGGGCTTCTCTCCTGGAGGCCCTCAGTCAGACCCATTGTTGACATGTGGCAAGACGCTCCTCGGGGCGCGTCTTGCTTGGGCCTCTCTCCAGAAGGCCCTCAATAGGACCCAGTGTTGACATGTGGCAAGACGCTCCTCGGGGCGCGTCTTGCTTGGGCTTCTCTCCTGGAGGCGCTCAGTCAGACCCAGTGTTGTCATGTGGCAAGACGCTCCTCAGGGCGCGTCTTGGTTGGGCCTCTCTCCTGGAGGCGCTCAGTCAGACCCAGTGGTGACATGTGGCAAGACGCTCCTCGGGGCGCGTATTGCTTGGGCCTCTCTCCTGGATGCCCTCTGTCAGACCGAGTGTTGACATGTGGCAAGACTCTCCTCGGGGCGCGTCTTGCTTGGGCTTCTCTCATGGAGGCCCTCAGTCAGACCCAGTGTGGACATGTGTCAAGATGCTCCTCGGGGCGTGTCTCTCTTGGGCCTCTCTCCTGGAGGCGCTCAGTCAGACCCAGTGTTGACATGTGGCAAGACGCTCCTCGGGGCACGTCTTGCTTGGGCTTCTCTCCTGGAGGCCCTCAGTCAGACCCATTGTTGACATGTGGCAAGACGCTCCTCGGGGCACGTCTTGCTTGGGCCTCTCTCCTGGAGGCGCTCAGTCAGACCGAGTAGTGACATGTGGCAAGACACTCATCGGGGCGCGTCTTGCTGGGGCCTCTCTCCTGGAGGCACTCAGTCAGACCCAGTGTTGACACGTGGCAAGACGCTCCTCGGGGCGCGTCTTGCTTGGGCCTCTCTCCTAGAGGCGCTCAGTCAGACCCAGTGTTGACATGTGGCAAGACACTCCTCGGGGCGCGTCTTGCTTGGGCCTCTCTCATGGAGGCCCTCAGTCAGACCCATTGTTGACATGTGGCAAGACGCTCCTCGGGGCGCGTCTTGCTTGGGCCTCTCTCCTGGAGAAGCTCAGTCAGACCGAGTGCTGACATAAGGCATGACGCTCCTCGGGGCGCGTCATGCTGGGGCCTCTCTCCTGGAGGCCCTCAGTCAGACCCATTGTTGACATGTGGCAAGATGCTCCTTTGGGCGCGTCTTGCTTGGGCCTCTCTCCTGGAGGCGCTCAGTCAGACCGAGTGCTGACATGTGGCAAGACGCTCCTCGGGCCGCATGTTGCTTGGGCTTCTCTCCTGGAGGCCCTCAGTCAGACCCATTGTTGACATGTGGCAAGACGCTCCTCGGGGCGCGTCTTGCTTGGGCCTCTCTCCTGGAGGCGCTCAGTCAGACCGAGTGCTGACATGTGGCAAGACGCTCCTCGGGCCGCATGTTGCTTGGGCTTCTCTCCTGGAGGCCCTCAGTCAGACCCATTGTTGACATGTGGCAAGACGCTCCTCGGGGCGCGTCTTGCTTGGGCCTCTCTCCTGGAGGCGCACAGTCAGACCGAGTGCTCACATGTGGCAAGACGCTCCTCGGGGCGCGTCTTGCTTGGGCCTCTCTCCTGGAGGCGCTCAGTCAGACCGAGTCCTGAAATATGTCAAGACGCTCCTCGGGGCACGTCTTGCTCGGGATTCTCCCCTGTAGGCCCTCAGTCAGACCCATTGTTGACATGTGGCAAGACGCTCCTCTGGGCGCATCTTGCTTGGGCCTCTCTCCTGGAGGCGCTCAGTCAGACCGAGTGCTGACATGTGGCAAGACGCGCCCCGAGGAGCGTCTTGCTTGGGTCTCTCTCCTGGAGGCGCTCAGTCAGACCCAGAGGTGACATGTGGCAAGACGCTCCTCGGGGCGCGTCTTGCTTGGGCCTCTCTCCTGGAGGCCCTCTGTCAGACCCATTGTTGACATGTGGCAAGACGCTCCTTGGGGCGCGTCTTGCTTGGGCCTCTCTCCTGGAGGCGCTCAATCAGACCCAGTGGTGACACGTGGCAAGACACTCCTCGGGGCGCGTCTTGCTTGGGCTTCTCTCCTGGAGGCCCTCAGTCAGACCCATTGTTGACATGTGGCAAGACACTCCTCGGGGCGCGTCTTGCTTGGGCCTCTCTCCTGGAGAAGCTCAGTCAGACCGAGTGCTGACATAAGGCAAGACGCTCCTCGGGGCGCGTCATGCTGGGGCCTCTCTCCTGGAGGCGCTCAGTCAGACCCAGTGGTGACATGTGGCAAGACGCTCCTTGGGGCCCGTCTTGCTTCGCCCTCTCTCCTGGAGACGCTCAGTTAGACCCAGTGGTGACATGTGGCAAGACGCTCCTCGGGGCGCGTATTGCTTGGGCCTCTCTCCTGGAGGCCCTCTGTCAGACCCAGTGTTGACATGTGGCAAGACGCTCCTCGGGGCGCGTCTTGCTTGGGCTTCTCTCATGGAGGCCCTCAGTCAGACCCATTGTTTACATGTGGAAAGACGATCCTCGGGGTGCGTCTTGCTTGGGCCTCTCTCCTGGAGGCGCTCCGTCAGACCGAGTGCTGACATGTGGCAAGACGCTCCTCGGGGCGCGTCTTGCTGGGGCTTCTCTCCTGGAGGCGTTCAGTCAGACCGAGTGCTGACATGTGGCAAGACGCTCCTCGGGCCGCGTCTTGCTTGGGCTTCTCTCCTGGAGGCCCTCAGTCAGACTCATTGTTGACATGTGGCAAGATGCTCCTCCGGGCGCGTCTTGCTTGGGCCTCTCTCCTGGAGGCGCTCAGTCAGACCCAGTGGTGACATGTGGCAAGACGCTCCTCGGGGCGCGTCTTTCTTGGGCCTCTCTCCTGGAGGTGCTCAGTCAGACCCAGTGGTGACACGTGGCAAGACGCTCCTCGGGTCGCGTCTTGCTTAGGCCTCTCTCCTGGAGGCGCTCAGTCAGACCCAGTGTTGACACGTGGCAAGACGCTCCTCGGGGCGCATCTTGCTTGGGCCTCTCCCATGGAGGCACTCAGTCAGACCCAGTGTTGACACGTGGCAAGACGCTCCTCGGGGCGCATCTTGCTTGGGCCTCTCTCATGGAGGCCCTCTGTCAGACCCAGTGTTGACAAGTGTCAAGACGCTCCTCGGGGCGCGTCTTGCTTGGGCCTCTCTCCTGGAGGCGCTCAGTCAGACCCAGTGTTGACACGTGGCAAGACGCTCCTCGGGGCGCGTCTTGCTTAGGCCTCTCTCCTGGAGGCGCTCAGTCAGACCCAGTGTTGACACGTGGCAAGACGCTCCTCGGGGCGCATCTTGCTTGGGCCTCTCTCATGGAGGCCCTCTGTCAGACCCAGTGTTGACAAGTGTCAAGACGCTCCTCGGGGCGCGTCTTGCTTGGGCCTCTCTCCTGGAGGCGCTCAGTCAGACCCATTGTTGACATGTGGCAAGACGCTCCTCGGGGCGCTTCTTGCTTGGGCCTCTCTCCTGGAGGCGCTCAGTCAGACCCAGTGTTGACATGTGGCAAGAAGCTCCTCGGGCTACGTCTTGCTTTGGCCTCTCTCCTGGAGGCGCTCAGTCAGACCCAGTGTTGACATGTGGCAAGACGCTCCTCGGGGCGCTTCTTGCTTGGGCCTCTCTCCTGGAGGCGCTCAGTCAGACCCAGTGTTGACATGTGGCAAGACGCTCCTCGGGGCGCGTCATGCTTGGGCCTCTCTCCTGGAGGCGCTCAGTCTGACCCAGTGTTGACATGTGGCAAGACGCTCCTCGGGGCGCGTCTTGCTTGGGCCTCTCTCCTGGAGGCGCTCAGTCAGACCCAGTGGTGACATGTGGCTAGACGCTCCTCGGGGCACGTATTGCTTGGGCCTCTCTCCTGGAGAACCTCTGTCAGACCCAGTGTTGACATGTGGCAAGACGCTCCTCGGGGTGCGTCTTGCTTGGGCCTCTCTCCTGGAGGCTCTCAGTCAGACCCAGTGGTGACATGTGGCAAGACGCTCCTCAGGGCGCGTCTTGCTTGGGCCTCTCTCCTGGAGGCGCTCAGTCAGACCGAGTGCTGACATGTGGCAAGTCGCTCCTCGGGGCTCGTCTTTGCTTGGGCCTCTCTCCTGGAGGCGCTCAGTCAGACCCAGTGGTGACGTGGCAAGACGCTCCTCGGGGCACGTATTGCTTGGGGCTCTCTCCTGGAGTACCTCTGTCAGACCCAGTGTTGACATGTGGCAAGACGCTCCTCTGGGCGCGTCTTGCTTGGGCTTCTCTAATTGATGCCCTCGGTCAGACCCAGTGTTGACATGTGTCAAGACGCTCCTCGGGGCGCTTCTTGCTTGGGCTTCTCTCCTGGAGGCCCTCAGTCAGACCCATTGTTGACATGTGGCAAGACGCTCCTTGGGGCGCGTCTTGCTTGGGCCTCTCTCCTGGAGGCGCTCAGTCAGACCCACTGGTGACATGTGGCAAGACGCTCCTCGGGGCGCGTATTGCTTGGGCCTCTCTCCTGGAGAGCCTCTGTCAGACCCAGTGTTGACATGTTGCAAGACGCTCCTCGGGGCGCGTCTTGCTTGGGCTTCTCTCATGGAGGCCCTCAGTCAGACCCAGTGTTGACATATGGCAAGACGCTCCTCGGGGCGCGTCTTGCTGGGGCTTCTCTCATGGAGGCACTCAGTCAGACCCAGTGTTGACATGTGGCAAGATGCTCCTCGGGGCGCGTCTTGCTTGGGCCTCTCTCCTGGAGGCCCTCTGTCAGACCTGTGTTGACATGTGGCAAGACGCTCCTAGGGGCGCGTCTTGCATGGGCCTCTCTCCTGGAGGCGCTCAGTCAGACCGAGTGCTGACATGTGGCAAGACGCTCCTCGGGGCGCGTCTTGCTTGGGCCTCTCTCCTGGAGGCGCTCAGTCAGACCCAGTGGTGACATATGTTAAGACGCTCCTCGGGGCGCGTGTTGCTTGGGCCTCTCTCCTGGAGGCCCTCTGTCAGACCCTGTGTTGACATGTGGCAAGACACTCCTTAGGGCGCATCTTGCTTGGGCTTCTCTCCTGGAGGCCCTCAGTCAGACCCAGTGTTGACAAGTGTCAAGATGCTCCTCGGGGCGCGTCTTGCTTGGGCCTCTCTCCTGGAGGCCCTCAGTCAAACCCATTGTTGACATGTGGCAAGACGCTCCTCGGGGCGCGTCTTGCTTGGGCTTCTCTCCTGGAGGCCCTCAGTCAGACCCATTGTTGACATGTGGCAAGACGCTCCTCGGGGCACGTCTTGCTTGGGCCTCTCTCCTGGAGGTACTCAGTCAGACCCAGTGTTGACATGTGGCAAGACGCTCCTCGGGGCGCGTCTTGCTTGGGCCTCTCTCCTGGAGGCGCTCAGTCAGACCCAGTAATGACATGTGGCAAGACGCTCCTCAGGGCACGTCTTGCTAGGGCCTCTCTCCTGGAGGCGCTCAGTCAGACCCAGTGTTGACATGTGGCAAGACGATCCTCGGGGTGCGTCTTGCTTGGGCCTCTCTCCTGGAGGCTCTCAGTCAGACCCAGTGGTGACATGTGGCAAGACGCTCCTCGGGGCGCGCCTTGCTTGGGCCTCTCTCCTGGGGGCGCTCAGTCAGACCGAGTGCTTACATGTGGCACGACGCTCCTCGGGGCGTGTCTTGCTTGGGCCTCTCTCCTGGAGGCGCTCAGTCAGACCCAGTGGTGACATGTGGCAAGACGCTCCTCGGGGCACGAATTGCTTGGGCCTCTCTCCTGGTGTCCCACTGTCAGACCCAGTGTTGACATGTGTCAAGACGCTCCTCGGGGCGCGTCTTGCTTGGGCCTCTCTCCTGGAGGCGCTCAGTCAGACCCAGTGTTGACATGTGACAAGACGCTGCTCGGGGCGCGTCCTGCTTGGGCTTCTCTCCTGGAGGCCCTCAGTCAGACCCATTGTTGACATGTGGCAAGACGCTCCTCGGGGCGCGTCTTGCTTGGGCCTCTCTCCTGGAGGCACTCAGTCAGACCCAGTGGTGACATGTGGCAAGACGCTCCTCGGGGCGCGTCGTTCTTGGGCTTCTCTCCTGGAGGCCCTCAGTCAGACCCATTGTTGACATGTGGCAAGACGCTCCTCGGGGTGCGTCTTGCTTGGGCCTCTCTCCTGGAGGCGCTCAGTCAGACCGAGTAGTGACATGTGGCAAGATGCTCCTCGGGGCGCTTCTTGCTTGGGCCTCTCTCCTGGAGGCGCTCAGTCAGACCGAGTGCTGACATGTGGCAAGACGCTCCTCGGGGCGCGTCTTGCTGGGGCTTCTCTCATGGAGGCACTCAGTCAGACCCAGTGTTGACATGTGGCAAGACGCTCCTCGGGGCTCGTCTTGCTTGGGCCTCTCTCCTGGAGGCGCTCAGTCAGACCGAGTGCTGACATGTGGCAAGACGCTCCTCGCGGCGCGTCTTGCTGGGGCTTCTCTCCTGGAGGCGCTCAGTCAGACCCAGGGTTGACATGTGACAAGACGCTCCTCGGGGCGCGTCTTGCTTGGGTCTCTCTCCTGGAGGCGCTCAGTCAGACCCAGAGGTGACATGTGGCAAGACGCTCCACGGGGCGCGTCTTGCTTGGGCCTCTCTCCTGGAGGCCCTCTGTCAGACCCATTGTTGACATGTGGCAAGACGCTCCTTGGGGCGCGTCTTGCTTGGGCCTCTCTCCTGGAGGCGCTCAGTCAGACCGAGTGCTGACAAAAGGCAAGACGCTCCTCGGGGCGCGTCTTGTTGGGGCCTCTCTCCTGGAGGCGCTCAATCAGACCCAGTGGTGACACGTGGCAAGACACTCCTTGGGGCGCGTCTTGCTTGGGCTTCTCTCCTGGAGGCCCTCAGTCAGACCCATTGTTGACATGTGGCAAGACATTCCTCGGGGCGCGTCTTGCTTGGGCCTCTCTCCTGGAGAAGCTCAGTCAGACCGAGTGCTGACATAAGGCAAGACGCTCCTCGGGGCGCGTCATGCTGGGGCCTCTCTCCTGGAGGCGCTCAGTCAGACCCAGTGCTGACATGTGGCATGACACTCCTCGGGGCGCGTCTTGCTTGGGCCTCTCTCCTGGAGGCGCTCAGTCAGACCCAGTGGTGACATGTGGCAAGACGCTCCTTGGGGCCCGTCTTGCTTCGCCCTCTCTCCTGGAGTGGCTCAGTCAGACCCAGTGGTGACATGTGGCAAGACGCTCCTCGGGGCGCGTATTGCTTGGGCCTCTCTCCTGCAGGCCCTCTGTCAGACCCAGTGTTGACATGTGGCAAGACGCTCCTCGGGGCGCGTCTTGCTTGGGCTTCTCTCATGGAGGCCCTCAGTCAGACCCATTGTTTACATGTGGAAAGACGATCCTCGGGGTGCGTCTTGCTTGGGACTCTCTCCTGGAGGCGCTCCGTCAGACCGAGTGCTGACATGTGGCAAGACGCTCCTCGGGGCGCGTCTTGCTGGGGCTTCTCTCCTGGAGGCGTTCAGTCAGACCGAGTGCTGACATGTGGCAAGACGCTCCTCGGGCCGCGTCTTGCTTGGGCTTCTCTCCTGGAGGCCCTCATTCAGACTCATTGTTGACATGTGGCAAGATGCTCCTCCGGGCGCGTCTTGCTTGGGCCTCTCTCCTGGAGGCGCTCAGTCAGACCCAGTGTTGACATGTGGCAAGACGCTCCTCGGGGCACGTCTTGCTTGGGCCTCTCTCCTGGAGGCGCTCAGTCAGACCGAGTGCTGACATGTGGCAAGAAGCTCCTCGGGGCGCGTCTTGCTTGGGCTTCTCTCCTGGAGGCCCTCAGTCAGACCCATTGTTGACATGTGGCAAGACGCTCCTCGGGGCGCGTCTTGCTTGGGCTTCTCTCTTGGAGGCCCTCAGTCAGACCCATTGTTGACATGTGGCAAGACGCTCCTCGGGGCGCGTCTTGCTTGGGCCTCTCTCCAGAAGGCCCTCAATAGGACCCAGTGTTGACACGTTGCAAGACGCTCCTCGGGGCGCGTCTTGCTTGGGCTTCTCTCCTGGAGGCCCTCAATCAGACCCATTGTTGACATGTGGCAAGACGCACCTCGGGGCGCGTCTTGCTTGGGCCTCTCTCCTGGAGAAGCTCAGTCAGACCGAGTGCTGACATAAGGCATGACGCTCCTCGGGGCGCGTCATGCTGGGGCCTCTCTCCTGGAGGCCCTCAGTCAGACCCATTGTTGACATGTGTCAAGATGCTCCTTTGGGCGCGTCTTGCTTGGGCCTCTCTCCTGGAGGCGCTCAGTCAGACCGAGTGCTGACATGTGGCAAGACGCTCCTCGGGCCGCATGTTGCTTGGGCTTCTCTCCTGGAGGCCCTCAGTCAGACCCATTGTTGACATGTGGCAAGACGCTCCTCGGGGCGCGTCTTGCTTGGGCCTCTCTCCTGGAGGCGCACAGTCAGACCGAGTGCTCACATGTGGCAAGACGCTCCTCGGGGCGCGTCTTGCTGGGGCTTCTCTCCTGGAGAAACTCAGTCAGACCCAGTGTTGACATGTGACAAGATGCTCCTCGGGTCGCATCTTGCTTGGGCCTATCTGCTGGAGGCGCTCAGTCAGACCCAGAGGTGACATGTGGCAAGACGCTCCTCGGGGCGCGTCTTGCTTGGGCCTCTCTCCTGGAGGCGCTCAGTCAGACCGAGTCCTGAAATATGTCAAGACGCTCCTCGGGGCACGTCTTGCTCGGGATTCTCCCCTGTAGGCCCTCAGTCAGACCCATTGTTGACATGTGGCAAGACGCTCCTCAGGGCGCATTTGCTTGGGCCTCTCTCCTGGAGGCGCTCAGTCAGACCGAGTGCTGACATGTGGCAAGACGCTCCTCGCGGCGCGTCTTGCTGGGGCTTCTCTCCTGGAGGCGCTCAGTCAGACCCAGGGTTGACATGTGACAAGACGCTCCTCGGGGCGCGTCTTGCTTGGGTCTCTCTCCTGGAGGCGCTCAGTCAGACCCAGAGGTGACATGTGGCAAGACGCTCCTCGGGGCGCGTCTTGCTTGGGCCTCTCTCCTGGAGGCCCTCTGTCAGACCCATTGTTGACATGTGGCAAGACGCTCCTTGGGGCGCGTCTTGCTTGGGCCTCTCTCCTGGAGGCGCTCAGTCAGACCGAGTGCTGACAAAAGGCAAGACGCTCCTCGGGGCGCGTCTTGTTGGGGCCTCTCTCCTGGAGGCGCTCAATCAGACCCAGTGGTGACACGTGGCAAGACACTCCTCGGGGCGCGTCTTGCTTGGGCTTCTCTCCTGGAGGCCCTCAGTCAGACCCATTGTTGACATGTGGCAAGACATTCCTCGGGGCGCGTCTTGCTTGGGCCTCTCTCCTGGAGAAGCTCAGTCAGACCGAGTGCTGACATAAGGCAAGACGCTCCTCGGGGCGCGTCATGCTGGGGCCTCTCTCCTGGAGGCGCTCAGTCAGACCCAGTGCTGACATGTGGCATGACACTCCTCGGGGCGCGTCTTGCTTGGGCCTCTCTCCTGGAGGCGCTCAGTCAGACCCAGTGGTGACATGTGGCAAGACGCTCCTTGGGGCCCGTCTTGCTTCGCCCTCTCTCCTGGAGTCGCTCAGTCAGACCCAGTGGTGACATGTGGCAAGACGCTCCTCGGGGCGCGTATTGCTTGGGCCTCTCTCCTGCAGGCCCTCTGTCAGACCCAGTGTTGACATGTGGCAAGACGCTCCTCGGGGCGCGTCTTGCTTGGGCTTCTCTCATGGAGGCCCTCAGTCAGACCCATTGTTTACATGTGGAAAGACGATCCTCGGGGTGCGTCTTGCTTGGGACTCTCTCCTGGAGGCGCTCCGTCAGACCGAGTGCTGACATGTGGCAAGACGCTCCTCGGGGCGCGTCTTGCTGGGGCTTCTCTCCTGGAGGCGTTCAGTCAGACCGAGTGCTGACATGTGGCAAGACGCTCCTCGGGCCGCGTCTTGCTTGGGCTTCTCTCCTGGAGGCCCTCAGTCAGACTCATTGTTGACATGTGGCAAGATGCTCCTCCGGGCGCGTCTTGCTTGGGCCTCTCTCCTGGAGGCGCTCAGTCAGACCCAGTGTTGACATGTGGCAAGACGCTCCTCGGGGCACGTCTTGCTTGGGCCTCTCTCCTGGAGGCGCTCAGTCAGACCGAGTGCTGACATGTGGCAAGAAGCTCCTCGGTGCGCGTCTTGCTTGGGCTTCTCTCCTGGAGGCCCTCAGTCAGACCCATTGTTGACATGTGGCAAGACGCTCCTCGGGGCGCGTCTTGCTTGGGCTTCTCTCCTGGAGGCCCTCAGTCAGACCCATTGTTGACATGTGGCAAGACGCTCCTCGGGGCGCGTCTTGCTTGGGCCTCTCTCCAGAAGGCCCTCAATAGGACCCAGTGTTGACATGTGGCAAGACACTCCTCGGGGCGCGTCTTGCTTGGGCTTCTCTCCTGGAGGCGCTCAGTCAGACCCAGTGTTGTCATGTGGCTAGACGCTCCTCAGGGCGCGTCTTGGTTGGGCCTCTCTCCTGGAGGCGCTCAGTCAGACCCAGTGGTGACATGTGGCAAGACGCTCCTCGGGGCGCGTATTGCTTGGGCCTCTCTCCTGGATGCCCTCTGTCAGACCGAGTGTTGACATGTGGCAAGACTCTCCTCGGGGCGCGTCTTGCTTGGGCTTCTCTCATGGAGGCCCTCAGTCAGACCCAGTGTGGACATGTGTCAAGACGCTCCTCGGGGCGTGTCTTGCTTGGGCCTCTCTCCTGGAGGCGCTCAGTCAGACCCAGTTTTGACATGTGGCAAGACGCTCCTCGGGGCACGTCTTGCTTGGGCTTCTCTCCTGGAGGCCCTCAGTCAGACCCATTGTTGACATGTGGCAAGACGCTCCTCGGGGCACGTCTTGCTTGGGCCTCTCTCCTGGAGGCGCTCAGTCAGACCGAGTAGTGACATGTGGCAAGACACTCATCGTGGCGCGTCTTGCTGGGGCCTCTCTCCTGGAGGCACTCAGTCAGACCCATTGTTGACATGTGGCAAGACGCTCCTCGGGGCGCGTCTTGCTTGGGCTTCTCTCCTGGAGGCCCTCAGTCAGACCCATTGTTGACATGTGGCAAGACGCTCCTCGGGGCGCATCTTGCTTGGGCCTCTCTCCAGAAGGCCCTCAATAGGACCCAGTGTTGACATGTGGCAAGACGGTCCTCGGGGCGCGTCTTGCTTGGGCTTCTCTCCTGGAGGCGCTCAGTCAGACCCAGTGTTGTCATGTGGCAAGACGCTCCTCAGGGCGCGTCTTGGTTGGGCCTCTCTCCTGGAGGCGCTCAGTCAGACCCAGTGGTGACATGTGGCAAGACGCTCCTCGGGGCGCGTATTGCTTGGGCCTCTCTCCTGGATGCCCTCTGTCAGACCGAGTGTTGACATGTGGCAAGACTCTCCTCGGGGCGCGTCTTGCTTGGGCTTCTCTCATGGAGGCCCTCAGTCAGACCCAGTGTGGACATGTGTCAAGATGCTCCTCGGGGCGTGTCTTGCTTGGGCCTCTCTCCTGGAGGCGCTCAGTCAGACCCAGTTTTGACATGTGGCAAGACGCTCCTCGGGGCACGTCTTGCTTGGGCTTCTCTCCTGGAGGCCCTCAGTCAGACCCATTGTTGACATGTGGCAAGACGCTCCTCGGGGCACGTCTTGCTTGGGACTCTCTCCTGGAGGCGCTCAGTCAGACCGAGTAGTGACATGTGGCAAGACACTCATCGGGGCGCGTCTTGCTGGGGCCTCTCTCCTGGAGGCACTCAGTCAGACCCAGTGTTGAAACGTGGCAAGACGCTCCTCGGGGCGAGTCTTGCTTGGGCCTCTCTCCTGGAGGTGCTCAGTCAGACCCAGTGTTGACATGGTGCAAGACGCTCCTCGGGGCGCGTCTTGCTTGGGCTTCTCTCTTGGAGGCCCTCAGTCAGACCCATTGTTTACATGTGGCAAGACGCTCCTCGGGGCGCATCTTGCTTGGGCCTCTCTCCTGGAGGCCCTCTGTCAGCCCCAGTGTTGACATGTGTCAAGACGCTCCCCGGGGTGCGTCTTGCTTGGGCTTCTCTCCTGGAGGCCCTCAGTCAGACCCATTGTTGACATGTGGCAAGACGCTCCTCGGGGCGCGTCTTGCTTGGGCCTCTCTCCTGGAGGCGCTCAGTCAGACCCACTGGTGACATGTGGCAAGACGCTCCTCGGGGCGCGTATTGCTTGGGCCTCTCTCCTGGAGAGCCTCTGTCAGACCCAGTGTTGACATGTTGCAAGACGCTCCTCGGGGCGCGTCTTGCTTGGGCTTCTCTCATGGAGGCCCTCAGTCAGACCCATTGTTGACATATGGCAAGACGCTCCTCGGGGCGCGTCTTGCTGGGGCTTCTCTCATGGAGGCACTCAGTCAGACCCAGTGTTGACATGTGGCAAGATGCTCCTCGGGGCGCGTCTTGCTTGGGCCTCTCTCCTGGAGGCCCTCTGTCAGACCTGTGTTGACATGTGGCAAGACGCTCCTAGGGGCGCGTCTTGCATGGGCCTCTCTCCTGGAGGCGCTCAGTCAGACCGAGTGCTGACATGTGGCAAGACGCTCCTCGGGGCGCGTCTTGCTTGGGCCTCTCTCCTGGAGGCGCTCAGTCAGACCCAGTGGTGACATATGTTAAGACGCTCCTCGGGGCGCGTGTTGCTTGGGCCTCTCTCCTGGAGGCCCTCTGTCAGACCCAGTGTTGACATGTGGCAAGACACTCCTTAGGGCGCATCTTGCTTGGGCTTCTCTCCTGGAGGCCCTCAGTCAGACCCAGTGTTGACAAGTGTCAAGATGCTCCTCGGGGCACGTCTTGCTTGGGCCTCTCTCCTGGAGGTACTCAGTCAGACCCATTGTTCACATGTGGCAAGACGCTCCTCGGGGCACGTCCTGCTTGGGCCTCTCTCCTGGAGGCGCTCAGTCAGACCCAGCAATGACATGTGGCAAGACGCTCCTCGGGGCACGTCTTGCTAGGGCCTCTCTCCTGGAGGCGCTCAGTCAGACCCAGTGTTGACATGTGGCAAGACGATCCTCGGGGTGTGTCTTGCTTGGGCCTCTCTCCTGGAGGCTCTCAGTCAGACCCAGTGGTGACATGTGGCAAGACGCTCCTCGGGGCGCGCCTTGCTTGGGCCTCTCTCCTGGGGGCGCTCAGTCAGACCGAGTGCTGACATGTGGCAAGACGCTCCTCGGGGCGCGTCTTGCTTGGGCCTCTCTCCTGGAGGCGCTCAGTCAGACCCAGTGGTGACATGTGGCAAGACGCTCCTCGGGACACGAATTGCTTGGGCCTCTCTCCTGGTGTCCCACTGTCAGACCCAGTGTTGACATGTGGCAAGACGCTCCTCGGGGCGCGTCTTGCTTGGGCTTCTCTCATTGAGGCCCTCAGTCAGACCCATTGTTGACATGTGGCAAGACGCTCCTCGGGGCGCGTCTTGCTTGGGCCTCTCTCCTGGAGGCACTCAGTCAGACCCAGTGGTGACATGTGGCAAGACGCTCCTCGGGGCGCGTCTTTCTTGGGCTTCTCTCCTGGAGGCCCTCAGTCAGACCCAATGTTGACATATGGCAAGACGCTCCTCGGGGTGCGTCTTGCTTGGGCCTCTCTCCTGGAGGCGCTCAGTCAGACCGAGTAGTGACATGTGGCAAGATGCTCCTCGGGGCGCTTCTTGCTTGGGCCTCTCTCCTGGAGGCAATCAGTCAGACCGAGTGCTGACATGTGGCAAGACGCTCCTCGGGGCGCGTCTTGCTGGGGCTTCTCTCATGGAGGCACTCAGTCAGACCCAGTGTTGACATGTGGCAAGACGCTCCTCGGGGCTCGTCTTGCTTGGGCCTCTCTCCTGGAGGTGCTCAGTCAGACCCAGTGGTGACACGTGGCAAGACGCTCATCGGGTCGCGTCTTGCTTAGGCCTCTCTCCTGGAGGCGCTCAGTCAGACCCAGTGTTGACACGTGGCAAGACGCTCCTCGGGGCGCATCTTGCTTGGGCCTCTCTCATGGAGGCCCTCTGTCAGACCCAGTGTTGACATGTGTCAACACGCTCCTCGGGGCGCGTCTTGCTTTGGCCTCTCTCCTGGAGGCGCTCAGTCAGACCGAGTGCTGACATGTGTCAAGAAGCTCCTCGGGGCGCGTCTTGCTTGGGCTTCTCTCCTGGAGGCCCTCAGTCAGACCCATTGTTGACATGTGGCAAGACGCTCCTCGGGGCGCGTCTTGCTTGGGCTTCTCTCCTGGAGGCCCTCAGTCAGACCCATTGTTGACCTGTGGCAAGACGCTCCTCGGGGAGCGTCTAGCTTGGGCCTCTCTCCAGAAGGCCCTCAATAGGACCCAGTGTTGACATGTGGCAAGACGCTCCTCGGGGCGCGTCTTGCTTGGGCTTCTCTCCTGGAGGCGCTCAGTCAGACCCAGTGTTGTCATGTGGTAAGACGCTCCTCAGGGCGCGTCTTGGTTGGGCCTCTCTCCTGGAGGCGATCAGTCAGACCCAGTGGTGACATGTGGCAAGACGCTCCTCGGGGCGCGTATTGCTTGGGCCTCTCTCCTGGATGCCCTCTGTCAGACCGAGTGTTGACATGTGGCAAGACTCTCCTCGGGGCGCGTCTTGCTTGGGCTTCTCTCATGGAGGCCCTCAGTCAGACCCAGTGTGGACATGTGTCAAGACGCTCCTCGGGGCGTGTCTTGCTTGGGCCTCTCTCCTGGAGGCGCTCAGTCAGACCCAGTGTTGACATGTGGCAAGACGCTCCTCGGGGCACGTCTTACTTGGGCTTCTCTCCTGGAGGCCCTCAGTCAGACCCATTGTTGACATGTGGCAAGACGCTCCTCGGGGCACGTCTTGCTTGGGCCTCTCTCCTGGAGGCGCTCAGTCAGAAAGAGTAGTGACATGTGGCAAGACACTCATCGGGGCGCGTCTTGCTGGGGCCTCTCTCCTGGAGGCACTCAGTCAGACCCAGTGTTGACACGTGGCAAGACGCTCCTCGGGGCGCGTCTTGCTTGGGCCTCTCTCTTAGAGGCGCTCAGTCAGACCCAGTGTTGACATGTGGCAAGACACTCCTCGGGGCGCGTCTTGCTTGGGCCTCTCTCATGGAGGCCCTCTGTCAGACCCAGTGCTGACATGTGGCAAGACGCTCCTCGGGGCGCGTCTTGCTTGGGCCTCTCTCCTGGAGGCGCTCAGTCAGACCGAGTGCTGACATAAGGCAAGACGCTCCTCGGGGCGCGTCTTGCTGGGACCTCTCTCCTGGAGGCCCTCTGTCAGACCCATTGTTGACATATGGCAAGACGCTCCTCGGGGCGCGTCTTGCTGGGGCTTCTCTCATGGAGGCACTCAGTCAGACCCAGTGTTGACATGTGGCAAGATGCTCCTCGGGGCGCGTCTTGCTTGGGCCTCTCTCCTGGAGGCCCTCTGTCAGACCTGTGTTGACATGTGGCAAGACGCTCCTAGGGGCGCGTCTTGCATGGGCCTCTCTCCTGGAGGCGCTCAGTCAGACCGAGTGCTGACATGTGGCAAGACGCTCCTCGGGGCGCGTCCTGCTTGGGCCTCTCTCCTGGAGGCGCTCAGTCAGACCCAGTGGTGACATATGTTAAGACGCTCCTCGGGGCGCGTGTTGCTTGGGCCTCTCTCCTGGAGGCCCTCTGTCAGACCCAGTGTTGACATGTGGCAAGACACTCCTTAGGGCGCATCTTGCTTGGGCTTCTCTCCTGGAGGCCCTCAGTCAGACCCAGTGTTGACAAGTGTCAAGATGCTCCTCGGGGCACGTCTTGCTTGGGCCTCTCTCCTGGAGGTACTCAGTCAGACCCATTGTTGACATGTGGCAAGACGCTCCTCGGGGCACGTCCTGCTTGGGCCTCTCTCCTGGAGGCGCTCAGTCAGACCCAGTAATGACATGTGGCAAGACGCTCCTCGGGGCACGTCTTGCTAGGGCCTCTCTCCTGGAGGCGCTCAGTCAGACCCAGTGTTGACATGTGGCAAGACGATCCTCGGGGTGCGTCTTGCTTGGGCCTCTCTCCTGGAGGCTCTCAGTCAGACCCAGTGGTGACATGTGGCAAGACGCTCCTCGGGGCGCGCCTTGCTTGGGCCTCTCTCCTGGGGGCGCTCAGTCAGACCGAGTGCTGACATGTGGCAAGACGCTCCTCGGGGCGCGTCTTGCTTGGGCCTCTCTCCTGAGGCGCTCAGTCAGACCCAGTGGTGACATGTGGCAAGACGCTCCTCGGGACACGAATTGCTTGGGCCTCTCTCCTGGTGTCCCACTGTCAGACCCAGTGTTGACATGTGGCAAGACGCTCCTCGGGGCGCGTCTTGCTTGGGCTTCTCTCATTGAGGCCCTCAGTCAGACCCAGTGTTGACATGTGTCAAGACGCTCCTCGGGGCGCGTCTTGCTTGGGCCTCTCTCCTGGAGGCGCTCAGTCAGACCCAGTGTTGACATGTGGCAAGACGATGCTCGGGGCGCGTCTTGCTTGGGCTTCTCTCCTGGAGGCCCTCAGTCAGACCCATTGTTGACATGTGGCAAGACGCTCCTCGGGGCGCGTCTTGCTTGGGCCTCTCTCCTGGAGGCACTCAGTCAGACCCAGTGGTGACATGTGGCAAGACGCTCCTCGGGGCGCGTCTTTCTTGGGCTTCTCTCCTGGAGGCCCTCAGTCAGACCCAATGTTGACATATGGCAAGACGCTCCTCGGGGTGCGTCTTGCTTGGGCCTCTCTCCTGGAGGCGCTCAGTCAGACCGAGTAGTGACATGTGGCAAGATGCTCCTCGGGGCGCTTCTTGCTTGGGCCTCTCTCCTGGAGGCAATCAGTCAGACCGAGTGCTGACATGTGGCAAGACGCTCCTCGGGGCGCGTCTTGCTGGGGCTTCTCTCATGGAGGCACTCAGTCAGACCCAGTGTTGACATGTGGCAAGACGCTCCTCGGGGCTCGTCTTGCTTGGGCCTCTCTCCTGGAGGTGCTCAGTCAGACCCAGTGGTGACACGTGGCAAGACGCTCCTCGGGTCGCGTCTTGCTTAGGCCTCTCTCCTGGAGGCGCTCAGTCAGACCCAGTGTTGACACGTGGCAAGACGCTCCTCGGGGCGCATCTTGCTTGGGCCTCTCTCATGGAGGCTCTCTGTCAGACCCAGTGTTGACATGTGTCAACACGCTCCTCGGGGCGCGTCTTGCTTTGGCCTCTCTCCTGGAGGCGCTCAGTCAGACCGAGTGCTGACATGTGTCAAGAAGCTCCTCGGGGCGCGTCTTGCTTGGGCTTCTCTCCTGGAGGCCCTCAGTCAGACCCATTGTTGACATGTGGCAAGACGCTCCTCGGGGCGCGTCTTGCTTGGGCTTCTCTCCTGGAGGCCCTCAGTCAGACCCATTGTTGACCTGTGGCAAGACGCTCCTCGGGGAGCGTCTAGCTTGGGCCTCTCTCCAGAAGGCCCTCAATAGGACCCAGTGTTGACATGTGGCAAGACGCTCCTCGGGGCGCGTCTTGCTTGGGCTTCTCTCCTGGAGGCGCTCAGTCAGACCCAGTGTTGTCATGTGGCAAGACGCTCCTCAGGGCGCGTCTTGGTTGGGCCTCTCTCCTGGAGGCGATCAGTCAGACCCAGTGGTGACATGTGGCAAGACGCTCCTCGGGGCGCGTATTGCTTGGGCCTCTCTCCTGGATGCCCTCTGTCAGACCGAGTGTTGACATGTGGCAAGACTCTCCTCGGGGCGCGTCTTGCTTGGGCTTCTCTCATGGAGGCCCTCAGTCAGACCCAGTGTGGACATGTGTCAAGACGCTCCTCGGGGCGTGTCTTGCTTGGGCCTCTCTCCTGGAGGCGCTCAGTCAGACCCAGTGTTGACATGTGGCAAGACGCTCCTCGGGGCACGTCTTACTTGGGCTTCTCTCCTGGAGGCCCTCAGTCAGACCCATTGTTGACATGTGGCAAGACGCTCCTCGGGGCACGTCTTGCTTGGGCCTCTCTCCTGGAGGCGCTCAGTCAGAAAGAGTAGTGACATGTGGCAAGACACTCATCGGGGCGCGTCTTGCTGGGGCCTCTCTCCTGGAGGCACTCAGTCAGACCCAGTGTTGACACGTGGCAAGACGCTCCTCGGGGCGCGTCTTGCTTGGGCCTCTCTCTTAGAGGCGCTCAGTCAGACCCAGTGTTGACATGTGGCAAGACACTCCTCGGGGCGCGTCTTGCTTGGGCCTCTCTCATGGAGGCCCTCTGTCAGACCCAGTGCTGACATGTGGCAAGACGCTCCTCGGGGCGCGTCTTGCTTGGGCCTCTCTCCTGGAGGCGCTCAGTCAGACCGAGTGCTGACATAAGGCAAGACGCTCCTCGGGGCGCGTCTTGCTGGGACCTCTCTCCTGGAGGCGCTCAGTCAGACCCATTGCTGACATGTGGCAAGACGCTCCTCGGGGCGCGTCTTGCTTGGGCCTCTCTCCTGGAGGCGCTCAGTCAGACTGAGTAGTGACATGTGGCAAGACGCTCCTCGGGGCGCGTCTTGCTTGGGCCTCTCTCCTGGAGGCCCTCTGTCAGACCCATTGTTGACATGTGGCAAGACGCTCCTCGGGGCGCGTCTTTCTTTGGCCTCTCTCCTGGAGGCGCTCAGTCAGACCGAGTGCTGACATAAGGCAAGACGCTCCTCGGGGCGCGTCTTGCTGGGGCCTCTCTCCTGGAGGCGCTCAATCAGACTCAGTGGTAACACGTTGCAAGACGCTCCTCGGGGCGCGTCTTGCTTGGGCTTCTCTCCTGGAGGCCCTCAATCAGACCCATTGTTGACATGTGGCAAGACGCACCTCGGGGTGCGTCTTGCTTGGGCCTCTCTCCTGGAGAAGCTCAGTCAGACCGAGTGCTGACATAAGGCATGACGCTCCTCGGGGCGCGTCATGCTGGGGCCTCTCTCCTGGAGGCCCTCAGTCAGACCCATTGTTGACATGTGGCAAGATGCTCCTTTGGGCGCGTCTTGCTTGGGCCTCTCTCCTGGAGGCGCTCAGTCAGACCGAGTGCTGACATGTGGCAAGACGCTCCTCGGGCCGCATGTTGCTTGGGCTTCTCTCCTCGAGGCCCTCAGTCAGACCCATTGTTGACATAGGGCAAGACGCTCCTCGGGGCGCGTCTTGCTTGGGCCTCTCTCCTGGAGGCGCACAGTCAGACCGAGTGCTCACATGTGGCAAGACGCTCCTCGGGGCGCGTCTTGCTGGGGCTTCTCTCCTGGAGAAACTCAGTCAGACCCAGTGTTGACATGTGACAAGACGCTCCTCGGGGCGCATCTTGCTTGGGCCTATCTGCTGGAGGTGCTCAGTCAGACCCAGTGTTGACATGTGGCAAGACGATGCTCGGGGCGCGTCTTGCTTGGGCTTCTCTCCTGGAGGCCCTCAGTCAGACCCATTGTTGACATGTGGCAAGACGCTCCTCGGGGCGCGTCTTGCTTGGGCCTCTCTCCTGGAGGCACTCAGTCAGACCCAGTGGTGACATGTGGCAAGACGCTCCTCGGGGCGCGTCTTTCTTGGGCTTCTCTCCTGGAGGCCCTCAGTCAGACCCAATGTTGACATATGGCAAGACGCTCCTCGGGGTGCGTCTTGCTTGGGCCTCTCTCCTGGAGGCGCTCAGTCAGACCGAGTAGTGACATGTGGCAAGATGCTCCTCGGGGCGCTTCTTGCTTGGGCCTCTCTCCTGGAGGCAATCAGTCAGACCGAGTGCTGACATGTGGCAAGACGCTCCTCGGGGCGCGTCTTGCTGGGGCTTCTCTCATGGAGGCACTCAGTCAGACCCAGTGTTGACATGTGGCAAGACGCTCCTCGGGGCTCGTCTTGCTTGGGCCTCTCTCCTGGAGGTGCTCAGTCAGACCCAGTGGTGACAAGTGGCAAGACGCTCCTCGGGTCGCGTCTTGCTTAGGCCTCTCTCCTGGAGGCGCTCAGTCAGACCCAGTGTTGACACGTGGCAAGACGCTCCTCGGGGCGCATCTTGCTTGGGCCTCTCTCATGGAGGCCCTCTGTCAGACCCAGTGTTGACATGTGTCAACACGCTCCTCGGGGCGCGTCTTGCTTTGGCCTCTCTCCTGGAGGCGCTCAGTCAGACCGAGTGCTGACATGTGTCAAGAAGCTCCTCGGGGCGCGTCTTGCTTGGGCTTCTCTCCTGGAGGCCCTCAGTCAGACCCATTGTTGACATGTGGCAAGACGCTCCTCGGGGCGCGTCTTGCTTGGGCTTCTCTCCTGGAGGCCCTCAGTCAGACCCATTGTTGACCTGTGGCAAGACGCTCCTCGGGGAGCGTCTAGCTTGGGCCTCTCTCCAGAAGGCCCTCAATAGGACCCAGTGTTGACATGTGGCAAGACGCTCCTCGGGGCGCGTCTTGCTTGGGCTTCTCTCCTGGAGGCGCTCAGTCAGACCCAGTGTTGTCATGTGGCAAGACGCTCCTCAGGGCGCGTCTTGGTTGGGCCTCTCTCCTGGAGGCGATCAGTCAGACCCAGTGGTGACATGTGGCAAGACGCTCCTCGGGGCGCGTATTGCTTGGGCCTCTCTCCTGGATGCCCTCTGTCAGACCGAGTGTTGACATGTGGCAAGACTCTCCTCGGGGCGCGTCTTGCTTGGGCTTCTCTCATGGAGGCCCTCAGTCAGACCCAGTGTGGACATGTGTCAAGACGCTCCTCGGGGCGTGTCTTGCTTGGGCCTCTCTCCTGGAGGCGCTCAGTCAGACCCAGTGTTGACATGTGGCAAGACGCTCCTCGGGGCACGTCTTACTTGGGCTTCTCTCCTGGAGGCCCTCAGTCAGACCCATTGTTGACATGTGGCAAGACGCTCCTCGGGGCACGTCTTGCTTGGGCCTCTCTCCTGGAGGCGCTCAGTCAGAAAGAGTAGTGACATGTGGCAAGACACTCATCGGGGCGCGTCTTGCTGGGGCCTCTCTCCTGGAGGCACTCAGTCAGACCCAGTGTTGACACGTGGCAAGACGCTCCTCGGGGCGCGTCTTGCTTGGGCCTCTCTCTTAGAGGCGCTCAGTCAGACCCAGTGTTGACATGTGGCAAGACACTCCTCGGGGCGCGTCTTGCTTGGGCCTCTCTCATGGAGGCCCTCTGTCAGACCCAGTGCTGACATGTGGCAAGACGCTCCTCGGGGCGCGTCTTGCTTGGGCCTCTCTCCTGGAGGCGCTCAGTCAGACCGAGTGCTGACATAAGGCAAGACGCTCCTCGGGGCGCGTCTTGCTGGGACCTCTCTCCTGGAGGCGCTCAGTCAGACCCATTGCTGACATGTGGCAAGACGCTCCTCGGTGCGCGTCTTGCTTGGGCCTCTCTCCTGGAGGCGCTCAGTCAGACTGAGTAGTGACATGTGGCAAGACGCTCCTCGGGGCGCGTCTTGCTTGGGCCTCTCTCCTGGAGGCCCTCTGTCAGACCCATTGTTGACATGTGGCAAGACGCTCCTCGGGGCGCGTCTTTCTTTGGCCTCTCTCCTGGAGGCGCTCAGTCAGACCGAGTGCTGACATAAGGCAAGACGCTCCTCGGGGCGCGTCTTGCTGGGGCCTCTCTCCTGGAGGCGCTCAATCAGACTCAGTGGTAACACGTTGCAAGACGCTCCTCGGGGCGCGTCTTGCTTGGGCTTCTCTCCTGGAGGCCCTCAATCAGACCCATTGTTGACATGTGGCAAGACGCACCTCGGGGTGCGTCTTGCTTGGGCCTCTCTCCTGGAGAAGCTCAGTCAGACCGAGTGCTGACATAAGGCATGACGCTCCTCGGGGCGCGTCATGCTGGGGCCTCTCTCCTGGAGGCCCTCAGTCAGACCCATTGTTGACATGTGGCAAGATGCTCCTTTGGGCGCGTCTTGCTTGGGCCTCTCTCCTGGAGGCGCTCAGTCAGACCGAGTGCTGACATGTGGCAAGACGCTCCTCGGGCCGCATGTTGCTTGGGCTTCTCTCCTCGAGGCCCTCAGTCAGACCCATTGTTGACATATGGCAAGACGCTCCTCGGGGCGCGTCTTGCTTGGGCCTCTCTCCTGGAGGCGCACAGTCAGACCGAGTGCTCACATGTGGCAAGACGCTCCTCGGGGCGCGTCTTGCTGGGGCTTCTCTCCTGGAGAAACTCAGTCAGACCCAGTGTTGACATGTGACAAGACGCTCCTCGGGGCGCATCTTGCTTGGGCCTATCTGCTGGAGGTGCTCAGTCAGACCCAGTGTTGACATGTGGCAAGACGATGCTCGGGGCGCGTCTTGCTTGGGCTTCTCTCCTGGAGGCCCTCAGTCAGACCCATTGTTGACATGTGGCAAGACGCTCCTCGGGGCGCGTCTTGCTTGGGCCTCTCTCCTGGAGGCACTCAGTCAGACCCAGTGGTGACATGTGGCAAGACGCTCCTCGGGGCGCGTCTTTCTTGGGCTTCTCTCCTGGAGGCCCTCAGTCAGACCCAATGTTGACATATGGCAAGACGCTCCTCGGGGTGCGTCTTGCTTGGGCCTCTCTCCTGGAGGCGCTCAGTCAGACCGAGTAGTGACATGTGGCAAGATGCTCCTCGGGGCGCTTCTTGCTTGGGCCTCTCTCCTGGAGGCAATCAGTCAGACCGAGTGCTGACATGTGGCAAGACGCTCCTCGGGGCGCGTCTTGCTGGGGCTTCTCTCATGGAGGCACTCAGTCAGACCCAGTGTTGACATGTGGCAAGACGCTCCTCGGGGCTCGTCTTGCTTGGGCCTCTCTCCTGGAGGTGCTCAGTCAGACCCAGTGGTGACAAGTGGCAAGACGCTCCTCGGGTCGCGTCTTGCTTAGGCCTCTCTCCTGGAGGCGCTCAGTCAGACCCAGTGTTGACACGTGGCAAGACGCTCCTCGGGGCGCATCTTGCTTGGGCCTCTCTCATGGAGGCCCTCTGTCAGACCCAGTGTTGACATGTGTCAACACGCTCCTCGGGGCGCGTCTTGCTTTGGCCTCTCTCCTGGAGGCGCTCAGTCAGACCGAGTGCTGACATGTGTCAAGAAGCTCCTCGGGGCGCGTCTTGCTTGGGCTTCTCTCCTGGAGGCCCTCAGTCAGACCCATTGTTGACATGTGGCAAGACGCTCCTCGGGGCGCGTCTTGCTTGGGCTTCTCTCCTGGAGGCCCTCAGTCAGACCCATTGTTGACCTGTGGCAAGACGCTCCTCGGGGAGCGTCTAGCTTGGGCCTCTCTCCAGAAGGCCCTCAATAGGACCCAGTGTTGACATGTGGCAAGACGCTCCTCGGGGCGCGTCTTGCTTGGGCTTCTCTCCTGGAGGCGCTCAGTCAGACCCAGTGTTGTCATGTGGCAAGACGCTCCTCAGGGCGCGTCTTGGTTGGGCCTCTCTCCTGGAGGCGATCAGTCAGACCCAGTGGTGACATGTGGCAAGACGCTCCTCGGGGCGCGTATTGCTTGGGCCTCTCTCCTGGATGCCCTCTGTCAGACCGAGTGTTGACATGTGGCAAGACTCTCCTCGGGGCGCGTCTTGCTTGGGCTTCTCTCATGGAGGCCCTCAGTCAGACCCAGTGTGGACATGTGTCAAGACGCTCCTCGGGGCGTGTCTTGCTTGGGCCTCTCTCCTGGAGGCGCTCAGTCAGACCCAGTGTTGACATGTGGCAAGACGCTCCTCGGGGCACGTCTTACTTGGGCTTCTCTCCTGGAGGCCCTCAGTCAGACCCATTGTTGACATGTGGCAAGACGCTCCTCGGGGCACGTCTTGCTTGGGCCTCTCTCCTGGAGGCGCTCAGTCAGAAAGAGTAGTGACATGTGGCAAGACACTCATCGGGGCGCGTCTTGCTGGGGCCTCTCTCCTGGAGGCACTCAGTCAGACCCAGTGTTGACACGTGGCAAGACGCTCCTCGGGGCGCGTCTTGCTTGGGCCTCTCTCTTAGAGGCGCTCAGTCAGACCCAGTGTTGACATGTGGCAAGACACTCCTCGGGGCGCGTCTTGCTTGGGCCTCTCTCATGGAGGCCCTCTGTCAGACCCAGTGCTGACATGTGGCAAGACGCTCCTCGGGGCGCGTCTTGCTTGGGCCTCTCTCCTGGAGGCGCTCAGTCAGACCGAGTGCTGACATAAGGCAAGACGCTCCTCGGGGCGCGTCTTGCTGGGACCTCTCTCCTGGAGGCGCTCAGTCAGACCCATTGCTGACATGTGGCAAGACGCTCCTCGGTGCGCGTCTTGCTTGGGCCTCTCTCCTGGAGGCGCTCAGTCAGACTGAGTAGTGACATGTGGCAAGACGCTCCTCGGGGCGCGTCTTGCTTGGGCCTCTCTCCTGGAGGCCCTCTGTCAGACCCATTGTTGACATGTGGCAAGACGCTCCTCGGGGCGCGTCTTTCTTTGGCCTCTCACCTGGAGGCGCTCAGTCAGACCGAGTGCTGACATAAGGCAAGACGCTCCTCGGGGCGCGTCTTGCTGGGGCCTCTCTCCTGGAGGCGCTCAATCAGACTCAGTGGTAACACGTTGCAAGACGCTCCTCGGGGCGCGTCTTGCTTGGGCTTCTCTCCTGGAGGCCCTCAATCAGACCCATTGTTGACATGTGGCAAGACGCACCTCGGGGTGCGTCTTGCTTGGGCCTCTCTCCTGGAGAAGCTCAGTCAGACCGAGTGCTGACATAAGGCATGACGCTCCTCGGGGCGCGTCATGCTGGGGCCTCTCTCCTGGAGGCCCTCAGTCAGACCCATTGTTGACATGTGGCAAGATGCTCCTTTGGGCGCGTCTTGCTTGGGCCTCTCTCCTGGAGGCGCTCAGTCAGACCGAGTGCTGACATGTGGCAAGACGCTCCTCGGGCCGCATGTTGCTTGGGCTTCTCTCCTCGAGGCCCTCAGTCAGACCCATTGTTGACATATGGCAAGACGCTCCTCGGGGCGCGTCTTGCTTGGGCCTCTCTCCTGGAGGCGCACAGTCAGACCGAGTGCTCACATGTGGCAAGACGCTCCTCGGGGCGCGTCTTGCTGGGGCTTCTCTCCTGGAGAAACTCAGTCAGACCCAGTGTTGACATGTGACAAGACGCTCCTCGGGGCGCATCTTGCTTGGGCCTATCTGCTGGAGGTGCTCAGTCAGACCCAGAGGTGACATGTGGCAAGACGCGCCTCGGGGCGCGTCTTGCTTGGGCCTCTCTCCTGGAGGCGCTCAGTCAGACCGAGTCCTGAAATATGTCAAGACGCTCCTCGGGGCACGTCTTGCTCGGGATTCTCCCCTGTAGGCCCTCAGTCAGACCCAGGGTTGACATGTGACAAGACGCTCCTCGGGGCGCGTCTTGCTTGGGTCTCTCTCCTGGAGGCGCTCAGTCAGACCCAGAGGTGACATGTGGCAAGACGCTCCTCGGGGCGCGTCTTGCTTGGGCCTCTCTCCTGGAGGCCCTCTGTCAGACCCATTGTTGACATGTGGCAAGACGCTCCTTGGGGCGCGTCTTGCTTGGGCCTCTCTCCTGGAGGCGCTCAGTCAGACCGAGTGCTGACAAAAGGCAAGACGCTCCTCGGGGCGCGTCTTGTTGGGGCCTCTCTCCTGGAGGCGCTCAATCAGACCCAGTGGTGACACGTGGCAAGACACTCCTCGGGGCACGTCTTGCTTGGGCTTCTCTCCTGGAGGCCCTCAGTCAGACCCATTGTTGACATGTGGCAAGACATTCCTCGGGGCGCGTCTTGCTTGGGCCTCTCTCCTGGAGAAGCTCAGTCAGACCGAGTGCTGACATAAGGCAAGACGCTCCTCGGGGCGCGTCATGCTGGGGCCTCTCTCCTGGAGGCGCTCAGTCAGACCCAGTGCTGACATGTGGCATGACACTCCTCGGGGCGCGTCTTGCTTGGGCCTCTCTCCTGGAGGCGCTCAGTCAGACCCAGTGGTGACATGTGGCAAGACGCTCCTTGGGGCCCGTCTTGCTTCGCCCTCTCTCCTGGAGTCGCTCAGTCAGACCCAGTGGTGACATGTGGCAAGACGCTCCTCGGGGCGCGTATTGCTTGGGCCTCTCTCCTGCAGGCCCTCTGTCAGACCCAGTGTTGACATGTGGCAAGACGCTCCTCGGGGCGCGTCTTGCTTGGGCTTCTCTCATGGAGGCCCTCAGTCAGACCCATTGTTTACATGTGGAAAGACGATCCTCGGGGTGCGTCTTGCTTGGGCCTCTCTCCTGGAGGCGCTCCGTCAGACCGAGTGCTGACATGTGGCAAGACGCTCCTCGGGGCGCGTCTTGCTGGGGCTTCTCTCCTGGAAGCGTTCAGTCAGACCGAGTGCTGACATGTGGCAAGACGCTCCTCGGGCCGCGTCTTGCTTGGGCTTCTCTCCTGGAGGCCCTCAGTCAGACTCATTGTTGACATGTGGCAAGATGCTCCTCCGGGCGCGTCTTGCTTGGGCCTCTCTCCTGGAGGCGCTCAGTCAGACCCAGTGTTGACATGTGGCAAGACGCTCCTCGGGGCGCGTCTTGCTTGGGCTTCTCTCCTGGAGGCCCTCAGTCAGACCCATTGTTGACATGTGGCAAGACGCTCCTCGGGGCGCGTCTTGCTTGGGCCTCTCTCCTGGAGGCGCTCAGTCAGACCCAGTGTTGACATGTGACAAGACGCTCCTCGGGGCGGGTCTTGCTTGGGTCTCTCTCCTGGAGGCGCTCAGTCAGACCCAGAGGTGACATGTGGCAAGACGCTCCTCGGGGCATGTCCTGCTTGGGCCTCTCTCCTGGAGGCGCTCAGTCAGACCCAGTAATGACATGTGGCAAGACGCTCCTCGGGGCACGTCTTGCTAGGGCCTCTCTCCTGGAGGCGCTCAGTCAGACCCAGTGTTGACATGTGGCAAGACGATCCTCGGGGTGCGTCTTGCTTGGGCCTCTCTCCTGGAGGCTCTCAGTCAGACCCAGTGGTGACATGTGGCAAGACGCTCCTCGGGGCGCGCCTTGCTTGGGCCTCTCTCCTGGGGGCGCTCAGTCAGACCGAGTGCTGACATGTGGCAAGACGCTCCTCGGGGCGCGTCTTGCTTGGGCCTCTCTCCTGGAGGCGCTCAGTCAGACCCAGTGGTGACATGTGGCAAGACTCTCCTCGGGGCATGAATTGCTTGGGCCTCTCTCCTGGTGTCCCACTGTCAGACCCAGTGTTGACATGTGGCAAGACGCTCCTCGGGGCGCGTCTTGCTTGGGCTTCTCTCATTGAGGCCCTCAGTCAGACCCAGTGTTGACATGTGTCAAGACGCTCCTCGGGGCGCGTCTTGCTTGGGCCTCTCTCCTGGAGGCGCTCAGTCAGACCCAGTGTTGACATGTGGCAAGACGATGCTCGGGGCGCGTCTTGCTTGGGCTTCTCTCCTGGAGGCCCTCAGTCAGACCCATTGTTGACATGTGGCAAGACGCTCCTCGGGGCGCGTCTTGCTTGGGCCTCTCTCCTGGAGGCACTCAGTCAGACCCAGTGGTGACATGTGGCAAGAGGCTCCTCGGGGCGCGTCTTTCTTGGGCTTCTCTCCTGGAGGCCCTCAGTCAGACCCAATGTTGACATGTGGCAAGACGCTCCTCGGGGTGCGTCTTGCTTGGGCCTCTCTCCTGGAGGCGCTCAGTCAGACCGAGTAGTGACATGTGGCAAGATGCTCCTCGGGGCGCTTCTTGCTTGGGCCTCTCTCCTGGAGGCAATCAGTCAGACCGAGTGCTGACATGTGGCAAGACGCTCCTCGGGGCGCGTCTTGCTGGGGCTTCTCTCATGGAGGCACTCAGTCAGACCCAGTGTTGACATGTGGCAAGACGCTCCTCGGGGCTCGTCTTGCTTGGGCCTCTCTCCTGGAGGTGCTCAGTCAGACCCAGTGGTGACACGTGGCAAGACGCTCCTCGGGTCGCGTCTTGCTTAGGCCTCTCTCCTGGAGGCGCTCAGTCAGACCCAGTGTTGACACGTGGCAAGACGCTCCTCGGGGCGCATCTTGCTTGGGCCTCTCTCATGGAGGCCCTCTGTCAGACCCAGTGTTGACATGTGTCAACACGCTCCTCGGGGCGCGTCTTGCTTTGGCCTCTCTCCTGGAGGCGCTCAGTCAGACCGAGTGCTGACATGTGTCAAGAAGCTCCTCGGGGCGCGTCTTGCTTGGGCTTCTCTCCTGGAGGCCCTCAGTCAGACCCATTGTTGACATGTGGCAAGACGCTCCTCGGGGCGCGTCTTGCTTGGGCTTCTCTCCTGGAGGCCCTCAGTCAGACCCATTGTTGACATGTGGCAAGACGCTCCTCGGGGCGCGTCTTGCTTGGGCCTCTCTCCAGAAGGCCCTCAATAGGACCCAGTGTTGACATGTGGCAAGACGCTCCTCGGGGCGCGTCTTGCTTGGGCTTCTCTCCTGGAGGCGCTCAGTCAGACCCAGTGTTGTCATGTGGCAAGACGCTCCTCAGGGCGCGTCTTGGTTGGGCCTCTCTCCTGGAGGCGCTCAGTCAGACCCAGTGGTGACATGTGGCAAGACGCTCCTCGGGGCGCGTATTGCTTGGGCCTCTCTCCTGGATGCCCTCTGTCAGACCGAGTGTTGACATGTGGCAAGACTCTCCTCGGGGCGCGTCTTGCTTGGGCTTCTCTCATGGAGGCCCTCAGTCAGATCCAGTGTGGACATGTGTCAAGACGCTCCTCGGGGCGTGTCTTGCTTGGGCCTCTCTCCTGGAGGCGCTCAGTCAGACCCAGTGTTGACATGTGGCAAGACGCTCCTCGGGGCACGTCTTACTTGGGCTTCTCTCCTGGAGGCCCTCAGTCAGACCCATTGTTGACATGTGGCAAGACGCTCCTCGGGGCACGTCTTGCTTGGGCCTCTCTCCTGGAGGCGCTCAGTCAGAAAGAGTAGTGACATGTGGCAAGACACTCATCGGGGCGCGTCTTGCTGGGGCCTCTCTCCTGGAGGCACTCAGTCAGACCCAGTGTTGACACGTGGCAAGACGCTCCTCGGGGCGCGTCTTGCTTGGGCCTCTCTCCTAGAGGCGCTCAGTCAGACCCAGTGTTGACATGTGGCAAGACACTCCTCGGGGCGCGTCTTGCTTGGGCCTCTCTCATGGAGGCCCTCTGTCAGACCCAGTGCTGACATGTGGCAAGACGCTCCTCGGGGCGCGTCTTGCTTGGGCCTCTCTCCTGGAGGCGCTCAGTCAGACCGAGTGCTGACATAAGGCAAGACGCTCCTCGGGGCGCGTCTTGCTGGGACCTCTCTCCTGGAGGCGCTCAGTCAGACCCATTGCTGACATGTGGCAAGACGCTCCTCGGGGCGCGTCTTGCTTGGGCCTCTCTCCTGGAGGCGCTCAGTCAGACTGAGTAGTGACATGTGGCAAGACGCTCCTCGGGGCGGGTCTTGCTTGGGCCTCTCTCCTGGAGGCCCTCTGTCAGACCCATTGTTGACATGTGGCAAGACGCTCCTCGGGGCGCGTCTTTCTTTGGCCTCTCTCCTGGAGGCGCTCAGTCAGACCGAGTGCTGACATAAGGCAAGACGCTCCTCGGGGCGCGTCTTGCTGGGGCCTCTCTCCTGGAGGCGCTCAATCAGACTCAGTGGTAACACGTTGCAAGACGCTCCTCGGGGCGCGTCTTGCTTGGGCTTCTCTCCTGGAGGCCCTCAATCAGACCCATTGTTGACATGTGGCAAGACGCACCTCGGGGCGCGTCTTGCTTGGGCCTCTCTCCTGGAGAAGCTCAGTCAGACCGAGTGCTGACATAAGGCATGACGCTCCTCGGGGCGCGTCATGCTGGGGCCTCTCTCCTGGAGGCCCTCAGTCAGACCCATTGTTGACATGTGGCAAGATGCTCCTTTGGGCGCGTCTTGCTTGGGCCTCTCTCCTGGAGGCGCTCAGTCAGACCGAGTGCTGACATGTGGCAAGACGCTCCTCGGGCCGCATGTTGCTTGGGCTTCTCTCCTGGAGGCCCTCAGTCAGACCCATTGTTGACATGTGGCAAGACGCTCCTCGGGGCGCGTCTTGCTTGGGCCTCTCTCCTGGAGGCGCACAGTCAGACCGAGTGCTCACATGTGGCAAGACGCTCCTCGGGGCGCGTCTTGCTGGGGCTTCTCTCCTGGAGAAACTCAGTCAGACCCAGTGATGACATGTGACAAGACGCTCCTCGGGGCGCATCTTGCTTGGGCCTATCTGCTGGAGGTGCTCAGTCAGACCCAGAGGTGACATGTGGCAAGACGCTCCTCGGGGCGCGTCTTGCTCGGGATTCTCCCCTGTAGGCCCTCAGTCAGACCCATTGTTGACATGTGGCAAGACGCTCCTCGCGGCGCGTCTTGCTGGGGCTTCTCTCCTGGAGGCGCTCAGTCAGACCCAGGGTTGACATGTGACAAGACGCTCCTCGGGGCGCGTCTTGCTTGGGCCTCTCTCCTGGAGGCCCTCTGTCAGACCCATTGTTGACATGTGGCAAGACGCTCCTTGGGGGGCGTCTTGCTTGGGCCTCTCTCCTGGAGGCGCTCAGTCAGACCGAGTGCTGACAAAAGGCAAGACGCTCCTCGGGGCGCGTCTTGTTGGGGCCTCTCTCCTGGAGGCGCTCAATCAGACCCAGTGGTGACACGTGGCAAGACACTCCTCGGGGCGCGTCTTGCTTGGGCTTCTCTCCTGGAGGCCCTCAGTCAGACCCATTGTTGACATGTGGCAAGACATTCCTCGGGGCGCGTCTTGCTTGGGCCTCTCTCCTGGAGAAGCTCAGTCAGACCGAGTGCTGACATAAGGCAAGACGCTCCTCGGGGCGCGTCATGCTGGGGCCTCTCTCCTGGAGGCGCTCAGTCAGACCCAGTGCTGACATGTGGCATGACACTCCTCGGGGCGCGTCTTGCTTGGGCCTCTCTCCTGGAGGCGCTCAGTCAGACCCAGTGGTGACATGTGGCAAGACGCTCCTTGGGGCCCGTCTTGCTTCGCCCTCTCTCCTGGAGTCGCTCAGTCAGACCCAGTGGTGACATGTGGCAAGACGCTCCTCGGGGCGCGTATTGCTTGGGCCTCTCTCCTGCAGGCCCTCTGTCAGACCCAGTGTTGACATGTGGCAAGACGCTCCTCGGGGCGCGTCTTGCTTGGGCTTCTCTCATGGAGGCCCTCAGTGAGACCCATTGTTTACATGTGGAAAGACGATCCTCGGGGTGCGTCTTGCTTGGGCCTCTCTCCTGGAGGCGCTCCGTCAGACCGAGTGCTGACATGTGGCAAGACGCTCCTCGGGGCGCGTCTTGCTGGGGCTTCTCTCCTGGAGGCGTTCAGTCAGACCGAGTGCTGACATGTGGCAAGACGCTCCTCGGGCCGCGTCTTGCTTGGGCTTCTCTCCTGGAGGCCCTCAGTCAGACTCATTGTTGACATGTGGCAAGATGCTCCTCCGGGCGCGTCTTGCTTGGGCCTCTCTCCTGGAGGCGCTCAGTCAGACCCAGTGTTGACATGTGGCAAGACGCTCCTTGGGGCGCGTCTTGCTTGGGCTTCTCTCCTGGAGGCCCTCAGTCAGACCCATTGTTGACATGTGGCAAGACGCTCCTCGGGGCGCGTCTTGCTTGGGCCTCTCTCCTGGAGGCGCTCAGTCAGACCCAGTGTTGACATGTGACAAGACGCTCCTCGGGGCGCGTCTTGCTTGGGTCTCTCTCCTGGAGGCGCTCAGTCAGACCCAGAGGTGACATGTGGCAAGACGCTCCTCGGGGCGCGTCTTGCTTGGGCCTCTCTCCTGGAGGCCCTCTGTCAGACCCATTGTTGACATGTGGCAAGACGCTCCTCGGGGCGCGTCTTGCTTGGGCCTCTCTCCTGGAGGCGATCAGTCAGACCGAGTGCTGACATAAGGCAAGACGCTCCTCGGGGCGCGTCTTGCTGTGGCCTCTCTCCTGGAGGCGCTCAATCAGACCCAGTGGTGACATGTGGCAAGACGCTCCTCGGGTCGCGTCTTGCTGGGGCCTCTCTCCTGGAGAAGCTCAGTCAGACCCAGTGGTGACATGTGGCAAGACGCTCCTCGGGGCGCGTATTGCTTGGGCCTCTCTCCTGGATGCCTTCTGTCAGACCGAGTGTTGACATATGGCAAGACGCTCCTCGGGGCGCGTCTTGCTGGGGCTTCTCTCCTGGAGAAACTCAGTCAGACCCAGTGTTGACATGTGACAAGACGCTCCTCGGGGCGCGTCTTGCTTGGGCCTCTCTGCTGGAGGCGCTCAGTCAGACCCAGAGGTGACATGTGGCAAGACGCTCCTCGGGGCGCGTCTTGCTTGGGCTTCTCTCCTGGAGGCCCTCTGTCAGACCCAGTGTTGACATGTGGCAAGACGCTGCTCCGGGCGCGTCTTGCTTGTGCCTCTCTCCTGGAGGCGCTCAGTCAGACCCAGTGTTGACATGTGGCTAGACGCTCCTCGGGGCGCGTCTTGCTTGGGCTTCTCTCCTGGAGGCCCTCATTCAGACTCATTGTTGACATGTGGCAAGATGCTCCTCCGGGCGCGTCTTGCTTGGGCCTCTCTCCTGGAGGCGCTCAGTCAGACCCAGTGTTGACATGTGGCAAGACGCTCCTCGGGGCGCGTCTTGCTTGGGCCTCTTTCCTGGAGGCGCTCAGTCAGACCGAGTGCTGACATGTGGCAAGACGCTCCTCGGGGCACGTCTTGCTCGGGATTCTCTCCTGTAGGCCCTCAGTCAGACCCATTGTTGACATGTGGCAAGACGCTCCTCGGGGCGCATCTTGCTTGGACCTCTCTCCTGGAGGCGCTCAGTCAGAACGAGTGCTGACATGTGGCAAGACGCTCCTTGGGGCGCGTCTTGCTGGGGTTTCTTTCCTGGAGGCGCTCAGTCAGACCCAGTGTTGACATGTGACAAGACGCTCCTCGGGCACGTCTTGCTTGGGTCTCTCTCCTGGAGGCGCTCAGTCACACCCAGAGGTGACATGTGGCAAGACGCTCCTCGGGGCGCATCTTGCTTGGGCCTCTCTCCTGGAGGCCCTCTGTCAGACCCATTGTTGATATGTGGCAAGACGCTCCTCGGGGCGCGTCTTGCTTGGGCCTCTCTCCTGGAGGCGCTCAGTCAGACCGAGTGCTGACATAAGGCAAGACGCTTCTCGGGGCGCGTCTTGCGGGGGCCTCTCTCCTGGAGGCGCTCAATCAGACCCAGTGGTGACATGTGGCAAGACGCTCCTCGGGGCGCGTCTTGCTTGGGCCTCTCTCCTGGAGAAGCTCAGTCAGACCGAGTGCTGACATGTGGCAAGACGCTCCTCGGGGCACGTCTTGCTCGGGATTCTCTCCTGTAGGCCCTCAGTCAGACCCATTGTTGACATGTGGCAAGACGCTCCTCGGGGCGCATCTTGCTTGGACCTCTCTCCTTGAGGCGCTCAGTCAGACCGAGTGCTGACATCTGGGGCTTCTTTCCTGGAGGCGCTCAGTCAGACCCAGTGTTGACATGTGACAAGACGCTCCTCGGGCGCGTCTTGCTTGGGTCTCTCTCCTGGAGGCGCTCAGTCACACCCAGAGGTGACATGTGGCAAGACGCTCCTCGGGGCACGAATTGCTTGGGCCTCTCTCCTGGTGTCCCACTGTCAGACCCAGTGTTGACATGTGGCAAGACGCTCCTCGGGGCGCGTCTTGCTTGGGCTTCTCTCATTGAGGCCCTCAGTCAGACCCAGTGTTGACATGTGTCAAGACGCTCCTCGGGGCCCGTCTTGCTTGGGCCTCTCTCCTGGAGGCGCTCAGTCAGACCGAGTGCTGACATGTGGCAAGATGCTCCTCGGGGCGCTTCTTGCTTGGGCCTCTCTCCTGGAGGCGCTCAGTCAGACCGAGTGCTGACATGTGGCAAGACGCACCTCGGGGCGCGTCTTGCTGGGGCTTCTCTCATGGAGGCACTCAGTCAGACCCAGTGTTGACATGTGGCAAGACGCTCCTCGGGGCTCGTCTTGCTTGGGCCTCTCTCCTGGAGGTGCTCAGTCAGAACCAGTGGTGACACGTGGCAAGACGCTCCTCGGGTCGCGTCTTGCTTAGGCCTCTCTCCTGGAGGCGCTCAGTCTGACCCAGTGTTGACACGTGGCAAGACGCTCCTCGGGGCGCATCTTGCTTGGGCCTCTCTCATGGAGGCCCTCTGTCAGACCCAGTGTTGACATGTGTCAACACGCTCCTCGGGGCGCGTCTTGCTTTGGCCTCTCTCCTGGAGGCGCTCAGTCAGACCGAGTGCTGACATGTGGCAAGACGCTCCTCGGGGCACGTCTTGCTCGGGATTCTCTCCTGTAGGCCCTCAGTCAGACCCATTGTTGACATGTGGCAAGACGCTCCTCGGGGCGCATCTTGCTTGGACCTCTCTCCTTGAGGCGCTCAGTCAGACCGAGTGCTGACATCTGGGGCTTCTTTCCTGGAGGCGCTCAGTCAGACCCAGTGTTGACATGTGACAAGACGCTCCTCGGGCGCGTCTTGCTTGGGTCTCTCTCCTGGAGGCGCTCAGTCACACCCAGAGGTGACATGTGGCAAGACGCTCCTCGGGGCACGAATTGCTTGGGCCTCTCTCCTGGTGTCCCACTGTCAGACCCAGTGTTGACATGTGGCAAGACGCTCCTCGGGGCGCGTCTTGCTTGGGCTTCTCTCATTGAGGCCCTCAGTCAGACCCAGTGTTGACATGTGTCAAGACGCTCCTCGGGGCCCGTCTTGCTTGGGCCTCTCTCCTGGAGGCGCTCAGTCAGACCGAGTGCTGACATGTGGCAAGATGCTCCTCGGGGCGCTTCTTGCTTGGGCCTCTCTCCTGGAGGCGCTCAGTCAGACCGAGTGCTGACATGTGGCAAGACGCACCTCGGGGCGCGTCTTGCTGGGGCTTCTCTCATGGAGGCACTCAGTCAGACCCAGTGTTGACATGTGGCAAGACGCTCCTCGGGGCTCGTCTTGCTTGGGCCTCTCTCCTGGAGGTGCTCAGTCAGACCCAGTGGTGACACGTGGCAAGACGCTCCTCGGGTCGCGTCTTGCTTAGGCCTCTCTCCTGGAGGCGCTCAGTCAGACCCAGTGTTGACACGTGGCAAGACGCTCCTCGGGGCGCATCTTGCTTGGGCCTCTCTCATGGAGGCCCTCTGTCAGACCCAGTGTTGACATGTGTCAACACGCTCCTCGGGGCGCGTCTTGCTTTGGCCTCTCTCCTGGAGGCGCTCAGTCAGACCGAGTGCTGACATGTGGCAAGAAGCTCCTCGGGGCGCGTCTTGCTTGGGCTTCTCTCCTGGAGGCCCTCAGTCAGACCCATTGTTGACATGTGGCAAGACGCTCCTAGGGGCGCGTCTTGCTTGGGCTTCTCTCCTGGAGGCCCTCAGTCAGACCCATTGTTGACATGTGGCAAGACGCTCCTCGGGGCGCGTCTTGCTTGGGCCTCTCTCCAGAAGGCCCTCAATAGGACCCAGTGTTGACATGTGGCAAGACGCTCCTCGGGGCGCGTCTTGCTTGGGCTTCTCTCCTGGAGGCGCTCAGTCAGACCCAGTGTTGTCATGTGGCAAGACGCTCCTCAGGGCGCGTCTTGGTTGGGCCTCTCTCCTGGAGGCGCTCAGTCAGACCCAGTGGTGACATGTGGCAAGACGCTCCTCGGGGCGCGTATTGCTTGGGCCTCTCTCCTGGATGCCCTCTGTCAGACCGAGTGTTGACATGTGGCAAGACTCTCCTCGGGGCGCGTCTTGCTTGGGCTTCTCTCATGGAGGCCCTCAGTCAGACCCAGTGTGGACATGTGTCAAGACGCTCCTCGGGGCGTGTCTTGCTTGGGCCTCTCTCCTGGAGGCGCTCAGACAGACCCAGTGTTGGTATGTGGCAAGACGCTCCTCGGGGCACGTCTTGCTTGGGCTTCTCTCCTGGAGGCCCTCAGTCAGACCCATTGTTGACATGTGGCAAGACGCTCCTCGGGGCACATCTTGCTTGGGCCTCTCTCCTGGAGGCGCTCAGTCAGACCGAGTGCTGACATGTGGCAAGAAGCTCCTCGGGGCGCGTCTTGCTTGGGCTTCTCTCCTGGAGGCCCTCAGTCAGACCCATTGTTGACATGTGGCAAGACGCTCCTCGGGGCGCGTCTTGCTTGGGCTTCTCTCCTGGAGGCCCTCAGTCAGACCCATTGTTGACATGTGGCAAGACGCTCCTCGGGGCGCGTCTTGCTTGGGCCTCTCTCCAGAAGGCCCTCAATAGGACCCAGTGTTGACATGTGGCAAGACGCTCCTCGGGGCGCGTCTTGCTTGGGCTTCTCTCCTGGAGGCGCTCAGTCAGACCCAGTGTTGTCATGTGGCAAGACGCTCCTCAGGGCGCGTCTTGGTTGGGCCTCTCTCCTGGAGGCGCTCAGTCAGACCCAGTGGTGACATGTGGCAAGACGCTCCTCGGGGCGCGTATTGCTTGGGCCTCTCTCCTGGATGCCCTCTGTCAGACCGAGTGTTGACATGTGGCAAGACTCTCCTCGGGGCGCGTCTTGCTTGGGCTTCTCTCATGGAGGCCCTCAGTCAGACCCAGTGTGGACATGTGTCAAGACGCTCCTCGGGGTGTGTCTTGCTTGGGCTTCTCTCCTGGAGGCCCTCAGTCAGACCCATTGTTGACATGTGGCAAGACGCTCCTCGGGGCACGTCTTGCTTGGGCCTCTCTCCTGGAGGCGCTCAGTCAGACCGAGTAGTGACATGTGGCAAGACACTCATCGGGGCGCGTCTTGCTGGGGCCTCTCTCCTGGAGGCACTCAGTCAGACCCAGTGTTGACACGTGGCAAGACGCTCCTCGGGGCGAGTCTTGCTTGGGCCTCTCTCCTGGAGGTGCTCAGTCAGACCCAGTGTTGACATGGTGCAAGACGCTCCTCGGGGCGCGTCTTGCTTGGGCTTCTCTCTTGGAGGCCCTCAGTCAGACCCATTGTTTACATGTGGCAAGACGCTCCTCGGGGCGCATCTTGCTTGGGCCTCTCTCCTGGAGGCCCTCTGTCAGCCCCAGTGTTGACATGTGTCAAGACGCTCCCCGGGGTGCGTCTTGCTTGGGCTTCTCTCCTGGAGGCCCTCAGTCAGACCCATTGTTGACATGTGGCAAGACGCTCCTCGGGGCGCGTCTTGCTTGGGCCTCTCTCCTGGAGGCGCTCAGTCAGACCCACTGGTGACATGTGGCAAGACGCTCCTCGGGGCGCGTATTGCTTGGGCCTCTCTCCTGGAGAGCCTCTTTCAGACCCAGTGTTGACATGTTGCAAGACGCTCCTCGGGGCGCGTCTTGCTTGGGCTTCTCTGTTGGAGGCCCTCAGTCAGACCCAGAGGTGACATGTGGCAAGACGCTCCTCGGGGCACGAATTGCTTGGGCCTCTCTCCTGGTGTCCCACTGTCAGACCCAGTGTTGACATGTGGCAAGACGCTCCTCGGGGCGCGTCTTGCTTGGGCTTCTCTCATTGAGGCCCTCAGTCAGACCCAGTGTTGACATGTGTCAAGACGCTCCTCGGGGCCCGTCTTGCTTGGGCCTCTCTCCTGGAGGCGCTCAGTCAGACCGAGTGCTGACATGTGGCAAGATGCTCCTCGGGGCGCTTCTTGCTTGGGCCTCTCTCCTGGAGGCGCTCAGTCAGACCGAGTGCTGACATGTGGCAAGACGCTCCTCGGGGCGCGTCTTGCTGGGGCTTCTCTCATAGAGGCACTCAGTCAGACCCAGTGTTGACATGTGTCAAGACGCTCCTCGGGGCCCGTCTTGCTTGGGCCTCTCTCCTGGAGGCGCTCAGTCAGACCGAGTGCTGACATGTGGCAAGATGCTCCTCGGGGCGCTTCTTGCTTGGGCCTCTCTCCTGGAGGCGCTCAGTCAGACCGAGTGCTGACATGTGGCAAGACGCTCCTTGGGGCGCGTCTTGCTGGGGCTTCTCTCATGGAGGCACTCAGTCAGACCCAGTGTTGACATGTGGCAAGACGCTCCTCGGGGCTCGTCTTGCTTGGGCCTCTCTCCTGGAGGTGCTCAGTCAGACCCAGTGGTGACACGTGGCAAGACGCTCCTCGGGTCGCGTCTTGCTTAGGCCTCTCTCCTGGAGGCGCTCAGTCAGACCCAGTGTTGACACGTGGCAAGACGCTCCTCGGGGCGCATCTTGCTTGGGCCTCTCTCATGGAGGCCCTCTGTCAGACCCAGTGTTGACATGTGTCAACACGCTCCTCGGGGCGCGTCTTGCTTTGGCCTCTCTCCTGGAGGCGCTCAGTCAGACCGAGTGCTGACATGTGGCAAGAAGCTCCTCGGGGCGCGTCTTGCTTGGGCTTCTCTCCTGGAGGCCCTCAGTCAGACCCATTGTTGACATGTGGCAAGACGCTCCTCGGGGCGCGTCTTGCTTGGGCTTCTCTCCTGGAGGCCCTCAGTCAGACCCATTGTTGACATGTGGCAAGACGCTCCTCGGGGCGCGTCTTGCTTGGGCCTCTCTCCAGAAGGCCCTCAATAGGACCCAGTGTTGACATGTGGCAAGACGCTCCTCGGGGCGCGTCTTGCTTGGGCTTCTCTCCTGGAGGCGCTCAGTCAGACCCAGTGTTGTCATGTGGCAAGACGCTCCTCAGGGCGCGTCTTGGTTGGGCCTCTCTCCTGGAGGCGCTCAGTCAGACCCAGTGGTGACATGTGGCAAGACGCTCCTCGGGGCACGTCTTGCTTGGGCTTCTCTCCTGGAGGCCCTCAGTCAGACCCATTGTTGACATGTGGCAAGACGCTCCTCGGGGCACGTCTTGCTTGGGCCTCTCTCCTGGAGGCGCTCAGTCAGACCGAGTGCTGACATGTGGCAAGAAGCTCCTCGGGGCGCGTCTTGCTTGGGCTTCTCTCCTGGAGGCCCTCAGTCAGACCCATTGTTGACATGTGGCAAGACGCTCCTCGGGGCGCGTCTTGCTTGGGCTTCTCTCCTGGAGGCGCTCAGTCAGACCCAGTGTTGTCATGTGGCAAGACGCTCCTCAGGGCGCGTCTTGGTTGGGCCTCTCTCCTGGAGGCGCTCAGTCAGACCCAGTGGTGACATGTGGCAAGACGCTCCTCGGGGCGCGTATTGCTTGGGCCTCTCTCCTGGATGCCCTCTGTCAGACCGAGTGTTGACATGTGGCAAGATTCTCCTCGGGGCGCGTCTTGCTTGGGCTTCTCTCATGGAGGCCCTCAGTCAGACCCAGTGTGGACATGTGTCAAGACGCTCCTCGGGGCGTGTCTTGCTTGGGCTTCTCTCCTGGAGGCCCTCAGTCAGACCCATTGTTGACATGTGGCAAGACGCTCCTCGGGGCACGTCTTGCTTGGGCCTCTCTCCTGGAGGCGCTCAGTCAGACCGAGTAGTGACATGTGGCAAGACACTCATCGGGGCGCGTCTTGCTGGGGCCTCTCTCCTGGAGGCACTCAGTCAGACCCAGTGTTGACACGTGGCAAGACGCTCCTCGGGGCGCGTCTTGCTTGGGCTTCTCTCTTGGAGGCCCTCAGTCAGACCCATTGTTTACATGTGGCAAGACGCTCCTCGGGGCGCATCTTGCTTGGGCCTCTCTCCTGGAGGCCCTCTGTCAGCCCCAGTGTTGACATGTGTCAAGACGCTCCCCGGGGTGCGTCTTGCTTGGGCTTCTCTCCTGGAGGCCCTCAGTCAGACCCATTGTTGACATGTGGCAAGACGCTCCTCGGGGCGCGTCTTGCTTGGGCCTCTCTCCTGGAGGCGCTCAGTCAGACCCACTGGTGACATGTGGCAAGACGCTCCTCGGGGCGCGTATTGCTTGGGCCTCTCTCCTGGAGAGCCTCTGTCAGACCCAGTGTTGACATGTTGCAAGACGCTCCTCGGGGCGCGTCTTGCTGGGGCTTCTCTCATGGAGGCACTCAGTCAGACCCAGTGTTGACATGTGGCAAGATGCTCCTCGGGGCGCGTCTTGCTTGGGCCTCTCTCCTGGAGGCCCTCTGTCAGACCTGTGTTGACATGTGGCAAAACGCTCCTAGGGGCGCGTCTTGCATGGGCCTCTCTCCTGGAGGCGCTCAGTCAGACCCAGTGGTGACATATGTTAAGACGCTCCTCGGGGCGCGTCTTGCTTGGGCCTCTCTCCTGGAGGCCCTCCGTCAGACCCAGTGTTGACATGTGGCAAGACACTCCTTAGGGCGCATCTTGCTTGGGCTTCTCTCCTGGAGGCCCTCAGTCAGACCCAGTGTTGACAAGTGTCAAGATGCTCCTCGGGGCGCGTCTTGCTTGGGCCTCTCTCCTGGAGGCCCTCAGTCAAACCCATTGTTGACATGTGGCAAGACGCTCCTCGGGGCGCGTCTTGCTTGGGCTTCTCTCCTGGAGGCCCTCAGTCAGACCCATTGTTGACATGTGGCAAGACACTCCTCGGGGCGCGTCTTGCTTGGGCCTCTCTCATGGAGGCCCTCTGTCAGACCCAGTGCTGACATGTGGCAAGACGCTCCTCGGGGCGCGTCTTGCTTGGGCCTCTCTCCTGGAGGCGCTCAGTCAGACCGAGTGCTGACATAAGGCAAGACGCTCCTCGGGGCGCGTCTTGCTGGGACCTCTCTCCTGGAGGCGCTCAGTCAGACCCATTGCTGACATGTGGCAAGACGCTCCTCGGGGCGCGTCTTGCTTGGGCCTCTCTCCTGGAGGCGCTCAGTCAGACTGAGTAGTGACATGTGGCAAGACGCTCCTCGGGGCGCGTCTTGCTTGGGCCTCTCTCCTGGAGGCCCTCTGTCAGACCCATTGTTGACATGTGGCAAGACGCTCCTCGGGGAGCGTCTTTCTTTGGCCTCTCTCCTGGAGGCGCTCAGTCAGACCGAGTGCTGACATAAGGCAAGACGCTCCTCGGGGCGCGTCTTGCTGGGGCCTCTCTCCTGGAGGCGCTCAATCAGACTCAGTGGTAACACGTTGCAAGACGCTCCTCGGGGCGCGTCTTGCTTGGGCTTCTCTCCTGGAGGCCCTCAATCAGACCCATTGTTGACATGTGGCAAGACGCTCCTCGGGGCGCGTCTTGCTTGGGCCTCTCTCCTGGAGAAGCTCAGTCAGACCGAGTGCTGACATAAGGCATGACGCTCCTCGGGGCGCGTCATGCTGGGGCCTCTCTCCTGGAGGCCCTCAGTCAGACCCATTGTTGACATGTGGCAAGATGCTCCTTTGGGCGCGTCTTGCTTGGGCCTCTCTCCATGAGGCGCTCAGTCAGACCGAGTGCTGACATGTGGCAAGACGCTCCTCGGGCCGCATGTTGCTTGGGCTTCTCTCCTGGAGGCCCTCAGTCAGACCGAGTGCTGACATGTGGCAAGACGCTCCTCGGGGCGCGTCTTGCTTGGGCCTCTCTCCTGGAGGCGCTCAGTCAGACCGAGTCCTGAAATATGTCAAGACGCTCCTCGGGGCACGTCTTGCTCGGGATTCTCCCCTGTAGGCCCTCAGTCAGACCCATTGTTGACATGTGGCAAGACGCTCCTCGGGGCGCATCTTGCTTGGGCCTCTCTCCTGGAGGCGCTCAGTCAGACCGAGTGCTGACATGTGGCAAGACGCTCCTCGCGGCGCGTCTTGCTGGGGCTTCTCTCCTGGAGGCGCTCAGTCAGACCCAGGGTTGACATGTGACAAGACGCTCCTCGGGGCGCCTCTTGCTTGGGTCTCTCTCCTGGAGGCGCTCAGTCAGACCCAGAGGTGACATGTGGCAAGACGCTCCTCGGGGCGCGTCTTGCTTGGGCCTCTCTCCTGGATGCCCTCTGTCAGACCCATTATTGACATGTGGCAAGACGCTCCTTGGGGCGCGTCTTGCTTGGGCCTCTCTCCTGGAGGCGCTCAGTCAGACCGAGTGCTGACAAAAGGCAAGACGCTCCTCGGGGCGCGTCTTGTTGGGGCCTCTCTCCTGGAGGCGCTCAATCAGACCCAGTGGTGACACGTGGCAAGACACTCCTCGGGGCGCGTCTTGCTTGGGCTTCTCTCCTGGAGGCCCTCAGTCAGACCCATTGTTGACATGTGGCAAGACACTCCTCGGGGCGCGTCTTGCTTGGGCCTCTCTCCTGGAGAAGCTCAGTCAGACCGAGTGCTGACATAAGGCAAGACGCTCCTCGGGGCGCGTCATGCTGGGGCCTCTCTCCTGGAGGCGCTCAGTCAGACCCAGTGCTGACATGTGGCATGACACTCCTCGGGGCGCGTCTTGCTTGGGCCTCTCTCCTGGAGGCGCTCAGTCAGACCCAGTGGTGACATGTGGCAAGACGCTCCTTGGGGCCCGTCTTGCTTCGCCCTCTCTCCTGGAGTCGCTCAGTCAGACCCAGTGGTGACATGTGGCAAGACGCTCCTCGGGGCGCGTATTGCTTGGGCCTCTCTCCTGGAGGCCCTCTGTCAGACCCAGTGTTGACATGTGGCAAGACGCTCCTCGGGGCGCGTCTTGCTTGGGCTTCTCTCATGGAGGCCCTCAGTCAGACCCATTGTTTACATGTGGAAAGACGATCCTCGGGGTGCGTCTTGCTTGGGCCTCTCTCCTGGAGGCGCTCCGTCAGACCGAGTGCTGACATGTGGCAAGACGCTCCTCGGGGCGCGCCTTGCTGGGGCTTCTCTCCTGGAGGCGTTCAGTCAGACCGAGTGCTGACATGTGGCAAGACGCTCCTCGGGCCTTGTCTTGCTTGGGCTTCTCTCCTGGAGGCCCTCAGTCAGACTCATTGTTGACATGTGGCAAGATGCTCCTCCGGGCGCGTCTTGCTTGGGCCTCTCTCCTGGAGGCGCTCAGTCAGACCCAGTGTTGACATGTGACAAGACGCTCCTCGGGGCGCGTCTTGCTTGGGTCTCTCTCCTGGAGGCGCTCAGTCAGACCCAGAGGTGACATGTGGCAAGACGCTCCTCGGGGCGCGTCTTGCTTGGGCCTCTCTCCTGGAGGCCCTCTGTCAGACCCATTGTTGACATGTGGCAAGACGCTCCTCGGGGCGCGTCTTGCTTGGGCCTCTCTCCTGGAGGCGATCAGTCAGACCGAGTGCTGACATAAGGCAAGACGCTCCTCGGGGCGCGTCTTGCTGGGGCCTCTCTCCTGGAGGCGCTCAATCAGACCCAGTGGTGACATGTGGCAAGACGCTCCTCGGGTCGCGTCTTGCTGGGGCCTCTCTCCTGGAGGCGCTCAATCAGACCCAGTGGTGACATGTGGCAAGACGCTCCTCGGGTCACGTCTTGCTTGGGCCTCTCTCCTGGAGAAGCTCAGTCAGACCCAGTGGTGACATGTGGCAAGACGCTCCTCGGGGCGCGTATTGCTTGGGCCTCTCTCCTGGATGCCTTCTGTCAAACCGAGTGTTGACATGTGGCAGGACGCTCCTCGGGGCGCGTCTTGCTGGGGCTTCTCTCCTGGAGAAACTCAGTCAGACCCAGTGTTGACATGTGACAAGACGCTCCTCGGGGCACGTCTTGCTTGGGCCTCTCTGCTGGAGGCGCTCAGTCAGACCCAGTGGTGACATGTGGCAAGACGCTCCTCGGGGCGCGTATTGCTTGGGCCTCTCTCCTGGAGGCCCTCTGTCAGACCCAGTGTTGACATGTGGCAAGACGCTCCTCGGGGCGCGTCTTGCTTGGGCCTCTCTCCTGGATGCCCTCTGTCAGACCCATTATTGACATGTGGCAAGACGCTCCTTGGGGCGCGTCTTGCTTGGGCCTCTCTCCTGGAGGCGCTCAATCAGACCCAGTGGTGACACGTGGCAAGACACTCCTCGGGGCGCGTCTTGCTTGGGCTTCTCTCCTGGAGGCCCTCAGTCAGACCCATTGTTGACATGTGGCAAGACACTCCTCGGGGCGCGTCTTGCTTGGGCCTCTCTCCTGGAGAAGCTCAGTCAGACCGAGTGCTGACATAAGGCAAGACGCTCCTCGGGGCGCGTCATGCTGGGGCCTCTCTCCTGGAGGCGCTCAGTCAGACCCAGTGCTGACATGTGGCATGACACTCCTCGGGGCGCGTCTTGCTTGGGCCTCTCTCCTGGAGGCGCTCAGTCAGACCCAGTGGTGACATGTGGCAAGACGCTCCTTGGGGCCCGTCTTGCTTCGCCCTCTCTCCTGGAGTCGCTCAGTCAGACCCAGTGGTGACATGTGGCAAGACGCTCCTCGGGGCGCGTATTGCTTGGGCCTCTCTCCTGGAGGCCCTCTGTCAGACCCAGTGTTGACATGTGGCAAGACGCTCCTCGGGGCGCGTCTTGCTTGGGCTTCTCTCATGGAGGCCCTCAGTCAGACCCATTGTTTACATGTGGAAAGACGATCCTCGGGGTGCGTCTTGCTTGGGCCTCTCTCCTGGAGGCGCTCCGTCAGACCGAGTGCTGACATGTGGCAAGACGCTCCTCGGGGCGCGTCTTGCTGGGGCTTCTCTCCTGGAGGCGTTCAGTCAGACCGAGTGCTGACATGTGGCAAGACGCTCCTCGGGCCGCGTCTTGCTTGGGCTTCTCTCCTGGAGGCCCTCAGTCAGACTCATTGTTGACATGTGGCAAGATGCTCCTCCGGGCGCGTCTTGCTTGGGCCTCTCTCCTGGAGGCGCTCAGTCAGACCCAGTGTTGACATGTGGCAAGACGCTCCTCGGGGCGCGTCTTGCTTGGGCTTCTCTCCTGGAGGCCCTCAGTCAGACCCATTGTTGACATGTGGCAAGACGCTCCTCGGGGCGCGTCTTGCTTGGGCCTCTCTCCTGGAGGCGCTCAGTCAGACCCAGTGTTGACATGTGACAAGACGCTCCTCGGGGCGCGTCTTGCTTGGGTCTCTCTCCTGGAGGCGCTCAGTCAGACCCAGAGGTGACATGTGGCAAGACGCTCCTCGGGGCGCGTCTTGCTTGGGCCTCTCTCCTGGAGGCCCTCTGTCAGACCCATTGTTGACATGTGGCAAGACGCTCCTCGGGGCGCGTCTTGCTTGGGCCTCTCTCCTGGAGGCGATCAGTCAGACCGAGTGCTGACATAAGGCAAGACGCTCCTCGGGGCGCGTCTTGCTGGGGCCTCTCTCCTGGAGGCGCTCAATCAGACCCAGTGGTGACATGTGGCAAGACGCTCCTCGGGTCGCGTCTTGCTGGGGCCTCTCTCCTGGAGGCGCTCAATCAGACCCAGTGGTGACATGTGGCAAGACGCTCCTCGGGTCACGTCTTGCTTGGGCCTCTCTCCTGGAGAAGCTCAGTCAGACCCAGTGGTGACATGTGGCAAGACGCTCCTCGGGGCGCGTATTGCTTGGGCCTCTCTCCTGGATGCCTTCTGTCAAACCGAGTGTTGACATGTGGCAGGACGCTCCTCGGGGCGCGTCTTGCTGGGGCTTCTCTCCTGGAGAAACTCAGTCAGACCCAGTGTTGACATGTGACAAGACGCTCCTCGGGGCACGTCTTGCTTGGGCCTCTCTGCTGGAGGCGCTCAGTCAGACCCAGAGGTGACATGTGGCAAGACGCTCCTCGGGGCGCGTCTTGCTTGGGCCTCTCTCCTGGAGGCCCTCTGTCAGACCCAGTGTTGACATGTGGCAAGACGCTGCTCCGGGCGCGTCTTGCTTGGGCCTCTCTCCTGGAGGCGCTCAGTCAGACCCAGTGTTGACATGTGGCAAGACGCTCCTCGGGGCGCGTCTTGCTTGGGCTTCTCTCCTGGAGGCCCTCATTCAGACTCATTGTTGACATGTGGCAAGATGCTCCTCCGGGCGCGTCTTGCTTGGGCCTCTCTCCTGGAGGCGCTCAGTCAGACCCAGTGTTGACATGTGGCAAGACGCTCCTCGGGGCGCGTCTTGCTTGGGCTTCTCTCCTGGAGGCCCTCAGTCAGACCCATTGTTGACATGTGGCAAGACACTCCTCGGGGCGCGTCTTGCTTGGGCCTCTCTCCTGGAGGCGCTCAGTCAGACCGAGTGCTGACATGTGGCAAGACGCTCCTCGGGGCACGTCTTGCTCGGGATTCTCTCCTGTAGGCCCTCAGTCAGACCCATTGTTGACATGTGGCAAGACGCTCCTCGGGGCGCATCTTGCTTGGACCTCTCTCCTGGAGGCGCTCAGTCAGACCGAGTGCTGACATGTGGCAAGACACTCCTTGGGGCGCGTCTTGCTGGGGCTTCTTTCCTGGAGGCGCTCAGTCAGACCCAGTGTTGACATGTGACAAGACGCTCCTCGGGCGCGTCTTGCTTGGGTCTCTCTCCTGGAGGCGCTCAGTCACACCCAGAGGTGACATGTGGCAAGACGCTCCTCGGGGCGCATCTTGCTTGGGCCTCTCTCCTGGAGGCCCTCTGTCGGACCCATTGTTGACATGTGGCAAGACGCTCCTCGGGGCGCGTCTTGCTTGGGCCTCTCTCCTGGAGGCGCTCAGTCAGACCGAGTGCTGACATAAGGCAAGACGCTCCTCGGGGCGCGTCTTGCGGGGGCCTCTCTCCTGGAGGCGCTCAATCAGACCCAGTGGTGACATGTGGCAAGACGCTCCTCGGGGCGCGTCTTGCTTGGGCCTCTCTCCTGGAGAAGCTCAGTCAGACCGAGTGCTGACATGTGGCAAGACGCTCCTCGGGGCACGTCTTGCTCGGGATTCTCTCCTGTAGGCCCTCAGTCAGACCCATTGTTGACATGTGGCAAGACGCTCCTCGGGGCGCATCTTGCTTGGACCTCTCTCCTTGAGGCGCTCAGTCAGACCGAGTGCTGACATCTGGGGCTTCTTTCCTGGAGGCGCTCAGTCAGATCCAGTGTTGACATGTGACAAGACGCTCCTCGGGCGCGTCTTGCTTGGGTCTCTCTCCTGGAGGCGCTCAGTCACACCCAGAGGTGACATGTGGCAAGAAGCTCCTCGGGGCGCGTCTTGCTTGGGCCTCTCTCCTGGAGGCCCTCTGTCAGACCCATTGTTGACATGTGGCAAGACGCTCCTCGGGGCGCGTCTTGCTTGGGCCTCTCTCCTGGAGGCGCTCAGTCAGACCGAGTGCTGACATAAGGGGCGGGTCTTGCTGGGGCCTCTCTCCTGGAGGCGCTCAATCAGACCCAGTGGTGACATGTGGCAAGACGCTCCTCGGGAAGCGTCTTGCTTGGGCCTCTCTCCTGGAGAATCTCAGTCAGACCCAGTGGTGACATGTGGCAAGACGCTCCTCGGGGCGCTTATTGCTTGGGCCTCTCTCCTGGATGCCCTCTGTCAGACCGAGTGTTGACATGTGGCAAGACGCTCCTCGGGGCGCGTCTTACTTGGGCCTCTCTCCTGGAGGCGCACAGTCAGACCGAGTGCTCACATGTGGCAAGACGCTCCTCGGGGCGCGTCTTGCTGGGGCTTCTCTCCTGGAGAAACTCAGTCAGACATAGTGTTGACATGTGACAAGAAGCTCCTCGGGGCACGTCTTACTTGGGCCTCTCTGCTGGAGGCGCTCAGTCAGACCCAGAGGTGACATGTGGCAAGACGCTCCTCGGGGCGCGTCTTGCTTGGGCTTCTCTCCTGGAGGCCCTCAGTCAGACCCATTGTTGACATGTGGCAAGACGCTCCTCGGGGCGCGTCTTGCTTGGGCCTCTCTCCTGGAGGCGCTCAGTCAGACCGAGTGCTGACATGTAGCAAGACGCTCCTCGGGGCACGTCTTGCTCGGGATTCTCTCCTGTAGGCCCTCAGTCAGACCCATTGTTGACATGTGGCAAGACGCTCCTCGGGGCGCATTTTGCTTGGGCCTCTCACCTGGAGGCGCTCAGTCAGACCGAGTGCTGACATGTGGCAAGACGCTCCTCAGGGCACGTCTTGCTGGGGCTTCTTTCCTGGAGGCGCTCAGTCAGACCCAGTGTTGACATGTGACAAGACGCTCCTCGGGCGCGTCTTGCTTGGGTCTCTCTCCAGGAGGCGATCAGTCACACCCAGAGGTGACATGTGGCAAGACGCTCCTCGGGGCGCGTCTTGTTGGGGCCTCTCTCCTGGAGGCGCTCAATCAGACCCAGTGGTGACACGTGGCAAGACACTCCTCGGGGCGCGTCTTGCTTGGGCTTCTCTCCTGGAGGCCCTCAGTCAGACCCATTGTTGACATGTGGCAAGACACTCCTCGGGGCGCGTCTAGCTTGGGCCTCTCTCCTGGAGAAGCTCAGTCAGACCGAGTGCTGACATAAGGCAAGACGCTCCTCGGGGCGCGTCATGCTGGGGCCTCTCTCCTGGAGGCGCTCAGTCAGACCCAGTGCTGACATGTGGCATGACACTCCTCGGGGCGCGTCTTGCTTGGGCCTCTCTCCTGGAGGCGCTCAGTCAGACCCAGTGGTGACATGTGGCAAGACGCTCCTTGGGGCCCGTCTTGCTTCGCCCTCTCTCCTGGAGTCGCTCAGTCAGACCCAGTGGTGACATGTGGCAAGACGCTCCTCGGGGCGCGTATTGCTTGGGCCTCTCTCCTGGAGGCCCTCTGTCAGACCCAGTGTTGACATGTGGCAAGACGCTCCTCGGGGCGCGTCTTGCTTGGGCTTCTCTCATGGAGGCCCTCAGTCAGACCCATTGTTTACATGTGGAAAGACGATCCTCGGGGTGCGTCTTGCTTGGGCCTCTCTCCTGGAGGCGCTCCGTCAGACCGAGTGCTGACATGTGGCAAGACGCTCCTCGGGGCGCGTCTTGCTGGGGCTTCTCTCCTGGAGGCGTTCAGTCAGACCGAGTGCTGACATGTGGCAAGACGCTCCTCGGGCCGCGTCTTGCTTGGGCTTCTCTCCTGGAGGCCCTCTGTCAGACCCATTGTTGACATGTGGCAAGACGCTCATCGGGGCGCGTCTTGCTTGGGCCTCTCTCCTGGAGGCGATCAGTCAGACCGAGTGCTGACATAAGGCAAGACGCTCCTCGGGGCGCGTCTTGCTGGGGCCTCTCTCCTGGAGGCGCTCAATCAGACCCAGTGGTGACATGTGGCAAGACGCTCCTCGGGTCGCGTCTTGCTGGGGCCTCTCTCCTGGAGGCGCTCAATCAGACCCAGTGGTGACATGTGGCAAGACGCTCCTCGGGTCACGTCTTGCTTGGGCCTCTTTCCTGGAGAAGCTCAGTCAGACCCAGTGGTGACATGTGGCAAGACGCTCCTCGGGGCGCGTATTGCTTGGGCCTCTCTCCTGGATGCCTTCTGTCAAACCGAGTGTTGACATGTGGCAGGACGCTCCTCGGGGCGCGTCTTGCTGGGGCTTCTCTCCTGGAGAAACTCAGTCAGACCCAGTGTTGACATGTGACAAGACGCTCCTCGGGGCACGTCTTGCTTGGGCCTCTCTGCTGGAGGCGCTCAGTCAGACCCAGAGGTGACATGTGGCAAGACGCTCCTCGGGGCGCGTCTTGCTTGGGCCTCTCTCCTGGAGGCCCTCTGTCAGACCCAGTGTTGACATGTGGCAAGACGCTGCTCCGGGCGCGTCTTGCTTGGGCCTCTCTCCTGGAGGCGCTCAGTCAGACCCAGTGTTGACATGTGGCAAGACGCTCCTCGGGGCGCGTCTTGCTTGGGCTTCTCTCCTGGAGGCCCTCATTCAGACTCATTGTTGACATGTGGCAAGATGCTCCTCCGGGCGCGTCTTGCTTGGGCCTCTCTCCTGGAGGCGCTCAGTCAGACCCAGTGTTGACATGTGGCAAGACGCTCCTCGGGGCGCGTCTTGCTTGGGCTTCTCTCCTGGAGGCCCTCAGTCAGACCCATTGTTGACATGTGGCAAGACACTCCTCGGGGCGCGTCTTGCTTGGGCCTCTCTCCTGGAGGCGCTCAGTCAGACCGAGTGCTGACATGTGGCAAGACGCTCCTCGGGGCACGTCTTGCTCGGGATTCTCTCCTGTAGGCCCTCAGTCAGACCCATTGTTGACATGTGGCAAGACGCTCCTCGGGGCGCATCTTGCTTGGACCTCTCTCCTGGAGGCGCTCAGTCAGACCGAGTGCTGACATGTGGCAAGACGCTCCTTGGGGCGCGTCTTGCTGGGGCTTCTTTCCTGGAGGCGCTCAGTCAGACCCAGTGTTGACATGTGACAAGACGCTCCTCGGGCGCGTCTTGCTTGGGTCTCTCTCCTGGAGGCGCTCAGTCACACCCAGAGGTGACATGTGGCAAGACGCTCCTCGGGGCGCATCTTGCTTGGGCCTCTCTCCTGGAGGCCCTCTGTCGGACCCATTGTTGACATGTGGCAAGACGCTCCTCGGGGCGCGTCTTGCTTGGGCCTCTCTCCTGGAGGCGCTCAGTCAGACCGAGTGCTGACATAAGGCAAGACGCTCCTCGGGGCGCGTCTTGCGGGGGCCTCTCTCCTGGAGGCGCTCAATCAGACCCAGTGGTGACATGTGGCAAGACGCTCCTCGGGGCGCGTCTTGCTTGGGCCTCTCTCCTGGAGAAGCTCAGTCAGACCGAGTGCTGACATGTGGCAAGACGCTCCTCGGGGCACGTCTTGCTCGGGATTCTCTTCTGTAGGCCCTCAGTCAGACCCATTGTTGACATGTGGCAAGACGCTCCTCGGGGCGCATCTTGCTTGGACCTCTCTCCTTGAGGCGCTCAGTCAGACCGAGTGCTGACATCTGGGGCTTCTTTCCTGGAGGCGCTCAGTCAGACCCAGTGTTGACATGTGACAAGACGCTCCTCGGGCGCGTCTTGCTTGGGTCTCTCTCCTGGAGGCGCTCAGTCACACCCAGAGGTGACATGTGGCAAGAAGCTCCTCGGGGCGCATCTTGCTTGGGCCTCTCTCCTGGAGGCCCTCTGTCAGACCCATTGTTGACATGTGGCAAGACGCTCCTCGGGGCGCGTCTTGCTTGGGCCTCTCTCCTGGAGGAACTCAGTCAGACCGAGTGCTGACATAAGGGGTGCGTCTTGCTGGGGCCTCTCTCCTGGAGGCGCTCAATCAGACCCAGTGGTGACATGTGGCAAGACGCTCCTCGGGAAGCGTCTTGCTTGGGCCTCTCTCCTGGAGAATCTCAGTCAGACCCAGTGGTGACATGTGGCAAGACGCTCCTCGGGGCGCTTATTGCTTGGGCCTCTCTCCTGGATGCCCTCTGTCAGACCGAGTGTTGACATGTGGCAAGACGCTCCTCGGGGCGCGTCTTGCTTGGGCCTCTCTCCTGGAGGCGCACAGTCAGACCGAGTGCTCACATGTGGCAAGACGCTCCTCGGGGCGCGTCTTGCTGGGGCTTCTCTCCTGGAGAAACTCAGTCAGACATAGTGTTGACATGTGACAAGAAGCTCCTCGGGGCACGTCTTACTTGGGCCTCTCTGCTGGAGGCGCTCAGTCAGACCCAGAGGTGACATGTGGCAAGACGCTCCTCGGGGCGCGTCTTGCTTGGGCTTCTCTCCTGGAGGCCCTCAGTCAGACCCATTGTTGACATGTGGCAAGACGCTCCTCGGGGCGCGTCTTGCTTGGGCCTCTCTCCTGGAGGCGCTCAGTCAGACCGAGTGCTGACATGTAGCAAGACGCTCCTCGGGGCACGTCTTGCTCGGGATTCTCTCCTGTAGGCCCTCAGTCAGACCCATTGTTGACATGTGGCAAGACGCTCCTCGGGGCGCATTTTGCTTGGGCCTCTCACCTGGAGGCGCTCAGTCAGACCGAGTGCTGACATGTGGCAAGACGCTCCTCGGGGCACGTCTTGCTGGGGCTTCTTTCCTGGAGGCGCTCAGTCAGACCCAGTGTTGACATGTGACAAGACGCTCCTCGGGCGCGTCTTGCTTGGGTCTCTCTCCAGGAGGCGATCAGTCACACCCAGAGGTGACATGTGGCAAGACGCTCCTCGGGGCGCGTCTTGCTTGGGCCTCTCTCCTGTAGAAGCTCAGTCAGACCGAGTGCTGACATAAGGCAAGACGCTCCACGGGGCGCGTCATGCTGGGGCCTCTCTCCTGGAGGCGCTCAGTCAGACCCATTGCTGACATGTGGCATGACGCTCCTCGGGGCGCGTCTTGCTTGGGCTTCTCTCCTGGAGGCCCTCAGTCAGACCCATTGTTGACATGTGGCAAGACGCTCCTCGGGGCGCGTCTTGCTTGGGCCTCTCTCCTGGAGGCGCTCAGTCAGACCGAGTCCTGAAATATGTCAAGACGCTCCTCGGGGCACGTCTTGCTTGGGATTCTCCCCTGTAGGCCCTCAGTCAGACCCATTGTTGACATGTGGCAAGACGCTCCTCGGGGCGCATCTTGCTTGGGCCTCTCTCCTGGAGGCGCTCAGTCAGACCGAGTGCTGACATGTGGCAAGACGCTCCTCGCGGCGCGTCTTGCTGGGGCTTCTCTCCTGGAGGCGCTCAGTCAGACCCAGGGTTGACATGTGACAAGACGCTCCTCGGGGCGCGTCTTGCTTGGGTCTCTCTCCTGGAGGCGCTCAGTCAGACCCAGAGGTGACATGTGGCAAGACGCTCCTCGGGGCGCGTCTTGCTTGGGCCTCTCTCCTGGATGCCCTCTGTCAGACCCATTATTGACATGTGGCAAGACGCTCCTTGGGGCGCGTCTTGCTTGGGCCTCTCTCCTGGAGGCGCTCAGTCAGACCGAGTGCTGACAAAAGGCAAGACGCTCCTCGGGGCGCGTCTTGTTGGGGCCTCTCTCCTGGAGGCGCTCAATCAGACCCAGTGGTGACACGTGGCAAGACACTCCTCGGGGCGCGTCTTGCTTGGGCTTCTCTCCCGGAGGCCCTCAGTCAGACCCATTGTTGACATGTGGCAAGACACTCCTCGGGGCGCGTCTTGCTTGGGCCTCTCTCCTGGAGAAGCTCAGTCAGACCGAGTGCTGACATAAGGCAAGACGCTCCTCGGGGCGCGTCATGCTGGGGCCTCTCTCCTGGAGGCGCTCAGTCAGACCCAGTGCTGACATGTGGCATGACACTCCTCGGGGCGCGTCTTGCTTGGGCCTCTCTCCTGGAGGCGCTCAGTCAGACCCAGTGGTGACATGTGGCAAGACGCTCCTTGGGGCCCGTCTTGCTTCGCCCTCTCTCCTGGAGTCGCTCAGTCAGACCCAGTGGTGACATGTGGCAAGACGCTCCTCGGGGCGCGTATTGCTTGGGCCTCTCTCCTGGAGGCCCTCTGTCAGACCCAGTGTTGACATGTGGCAAGACGCTCCTCGGGGCGCGTCTTGCTTGGGCTTCTCTCATGGAGGCCCTCAGTCAGACCCATTGTTTACATGTGGAAAGACGATCCTCGGGGTGCGTCTTGCTTGGGCCTCTCTCCTGGAGGCGCTCCGTCAGACCGAGTGCTGACATGTGGCAAGACGCTCCTCGGGGCGCGTCTTGCTGGGGCTTCTCTCCTGGAGGCGTTCAGTCAGACCGAGTGCTGACATGTGGCAAGACGCTCCTCGCGCCGCGTCTTGCTTGGGCTTCTCTCCTGGAGGCCCTCAGTCAGACTCATTGTTGACATGTGGCAAGATGCTCCTCCGGGCGCGTCTTGCTTGGGCCTCTCTCCTGGAGGCGCTCAGTCAGACCCAGTGTTGACATGTGGCAAGACGCTCCTCGGGGCGCGTCTTGCTTGGGCTTCTCTCCTGGAGGCCCTCAGTCAGACCCATTGTTGACATGTGGCAAGACGCTCCTCGGGGCGCGTCTTGCTTGGGCCTCTCTCCTGGAGGCGCTCAGTCAGACCCAGTGTTGACATGTGACAAGACGCTCCTCGGGGCGCGTCTTGCTTGGGTCTCTCTCCTGGAGGCGCTCAGTCAGACCCAGAGGTGACATGTGGCAAGACGCTCCTCGGGGCGCGTCTTGCTTGGGCCTCTCTCCTGGAGGCGATCAGTCAGACCGAGTGCTGACATAAGGCAAGACGCTCCTCGGGGCGCGTCTTGCTGGGGCCTCTCTCCTGGAGGCGCTCAATCAGACCCAGTGGTGACATGTGGCAAGACGCTCCTCGGGTCACGTCTTGCTTGGGCCTCTCTCCTGGAGAAGCTCAGTCAGACCCAGTGGTGACATGTGGAAGAGACGCTCCTCGGGGCGCGTATTGCTTGGGCCTCTCTCCTGGATGCCTTCTGTCAGACCGAGTGTTGACATGTGGCAAGACGCTCCTCGGGGCGCGTCTTGCTGGGGCTTCTCTCCTGGAGAAACTCAGTCAGACCCAGTGTTGACATGTGACAAGACGCTCCTCGGGGCACGTCTTGCTTGGGCCTCTCTGCTGGAGGCGCTCAGTCAGACCCAGAGGTGACATGTGGCAAGACGCTCCTCGGGGCGCGTCTTGCTTGGGCCTCTCTCCTGGAGGCCCTCTGTCAGACCCAGTGTTGACATGTGGCAAGACACTGCTCCGGGCGCGTCTTGCTTGGGCCTCTCTCCTGGAGGCGCTCAGTCAGACCCAGTGTTGACATGTGGCAAGACGCTCCTCGGGGCGTGTCTTGCTTGGGCTTCTCTCCTGGAGGCCCTCATTCAGACTCATTGTTGACATTTGGCAAGATGCTCCTCCGGGCGCGTCTTGCTTGGGCCTCTCTCCTGGAGGCGCTCAGTCAGACCCAGTGTTGACATGTGGCAAGACGCTCCTCGGGGCGCGTCTTGCTTGGGCTTCTCTCCTGGAGGCCCTCAGTCAGACCCATTGTTGACATGTGGCAAGACACTCCTCGGGGCGCGTCTTGCTTGGGCCTCTCTCCTGGAGGCGCTCAGTCAGACCGAGTGCTGACATGTGGCAAGATGCTCCTCGGGGCACGTCTTGCTCGGGATTCTCTCCTGTAGGCCCTCAGTCAGACCCATTGTTGACATGTGGCAAGACGCTCCTCGGGGCGCATCTTGCTTGGACCTCTCTCCTGGAGGCGCTCAGTCAGACCGAGTGCTGACATGTGGCAAGACGCTCCTTGGGGCGCGTCTTGCTGGGGCTTCTTTCCTGGAGGCGCTCAGTCAGACCCAGAGGTGACATGTGGCAAGACGCTCCTCGGGGCGCATCTTGCTTGGGCCTCTCTCCTGGAGGCCCTCTGTCAGACCCATTGTTGACATGTGGCAAGACGCTCCTCGGGGCGCGTTTTGCTTGGGCCTCTCTCCTGGAGGCGCTCAGTCAGACCGAGTGCTGACATAAGGCAAGACGCTCCTCGGGGCGCGTCTTGCGGGGGCCTCTCTCCTGGAGGCGCTCAATCAGACCCAGTGGTGACATGTGGCAAGACGCTCCTCGGGGCGCGTCTTGCTTGGGCCTCTCTCCTGGAGAAGCTCAGTCAGACCGAGTGCTGACATGTGGCAAGACGCTCCTCGGGGCACGTCTTGCTCGGGATTCTCTCCTGTAGGCCCTCAGTCAGACCCATTGTTGACATGTGGCAAGACGCTCCTCGGGGCGCATCTTGCTTGGACCTCTCTCCTTGAGGCGCCCAGTCAGACCGAGTGCTGACATCTGGGGCTTCTTTCCTAGAGGCGCTCAGTCAGACCCAGTGTTGACATGTGACAAGACGCTCCTCGGGCGCGTCTTGCTTGGGTCTCTCTCCTGGAGGCGCTCAGTCACACCCAGAGGTGACATGTGGCAAGAAGCTCCTCGGGGCGCATCTTGCTTGGGCCTCTCTCCTGGAGGCCCTCTGTCAGACCCATTGTTGACATGTGGCAAGACGCTTCTCGGGGCGCGTCTTGCTTGGGCCTCTCTCCTGGAGGCGCTCAGTCAGACCGAGTGCTGACATAAGGGGCGCGTCTTGCTGGGGCCTCTCTCCTGGAGGCGCTCAATCAGACCCAGTGGTGACATGTGGCAAGACGCTCCTCGGGAAGCGTCTTGCTTGGGCCTCTCTCCTGGAGAATCTCAGTCAGACCCAGTGGTGACATGTGGCAAGACGCTCCTCGGGGCGCTTATTGCTTGGGCCTCTCTCCTGGATGCCCTCTGTCAGACCGAGTGTTGACATGTGGCAAGACGCTCCTCGGGGCGCGTCTTGCTTGGGCCTCTCTCCTGGAGGCGCACAGTCAGACCGAGTGCTCACATGTGGCAAGACGCTCCTCGGGGCGCGTCTTGCTGGGGCTTCTCTCCTGGAGAAACTCAGTCAGACCCAGTGTTGACATGTGACAAGAAGCTCCTCGGGGCACGTCTTACTTGGGCCTCTCTGCTGGAGGCGCTCAGTCAGACCCAGAGGTGACATGTGGCAAGACGCTCCTCGGGGCGCGTCTTGCTTGGGCTTCTCTCCTGGAGGCCCTCAGTCAGACCCATTGTTGACATGTGGCAAGACGCTCCTCGGGGCACGTCTTGCTTGGGCCTCTCTCCTGGAGGCGCTCAGTCAGACCGAGTGCTGACATGTAGCAAGACGCTCCTCGGGGCACGTCTTGCTCGGGATTCTCTCCTGTAGGCCCTCAGTCAGACCCATTGTTGACATGTGGCAAGACGCTCCTCGGGGCGCATTTTGCTTGGGCCTCTCACCTGGAGGCGCTCAGTCAGACCGAGTGCTGACATGTGGCAAGACGCTCCTCGGGGCACGTCTTGCTGGGGCTTCTTTCCTGGAGGCGCTCAGTCAGACCCAGTGTTGACATGTGACAAGACGCTCCTCGGGCGCGTCTTGCTTGGGTCTCTCTCCAGGAGGCGATCAGTCACACCCAGAGGTGACATGTGGCAAGACGCTCCTCGGGGCGCGTCTTGCTTGGGCCTCTCTCCTGTAGAAGCTCAGTCAGACCGAGTGCTGACATAAGGCAAGATGCTCCTCGGGGCGCGTCATGCTGGGGCCTCTCTCCTGGAGGCGCTCAGTCAGACCCAGTGCTGACATGTGGCATGACGCTCCTCGGGGCGCGTCTTGCTTGGGCATCTCTCCTGGAGGCGCTCAGTCAGACCCAGTGGTGACATGTGGCAAGACGCTTCTTGGGGCGCGTCTTGCTTGGGCCTCTCTCCTGGAGGCGCTCAGTCAGACCCAGTGGTGACATGTGGCAAGACGCTCCTCGGGGCGCGTATTGCTTGGGCCTCTCTCCTGGAGGCCCTCTGTCAGACCCAGTGTTGACATGTGGCAAGACGCTCCTCGGGGCGCGTCTTGCTGGGGCTTCTCTCCTGGAGGCGTTCAGTCAGACCGAGTGCTGACATGTGGCAAGACGCTCCTCGGGGCGCGTCTTGCTTGGGCTTCTCTCCTGGAGGCCCTCAGTCAGACTCATTGTTGACATGTGGCAAGACGCTCCTCGGGGCACGTCTTGCTTGGGCCTCTCTCCTGGAGGCGCACAGTCAGACCGAGTGCTGACATGTGGCAAGACGCTCCTCGGGGCGCGTCTTGCTGGGGCTTCTCTCCTGGAGCCGCTCAGTCACACCCAGTGTTGACATGTGACAAGACACTCCTCTGGGCGCGTCTTGCTTGGGCCTCTCTCCTGGAGGCGATCAGTCAGACCCAGAGGTGACATGTTGCAAGACGCTCCTCGGGGCGCGTCTTGCTTGGGCCTCTCTCCTGGAGGCCCTCTGTCAGACCCAGTGTTGACATGTGAAAAGACGCTCCTCCGGGCGCGTCTTGCTTGGGCCTCTCTCCTGGAGGCGCTCAGTCAGACCCAGTGTTGACATGTGGCAAGACGCTCCTCGGGGCGCGTCTTCCTGGGGCTTCTCTCCTGGAGGCGCTCAGTCAGACCCAGTGTTGACATGTGATAAGACGCTCCTCGGGGCGCGTCTTGCTTGGGCCTCTCTGCTGGAGGCGCTCAGTCAGACCCAGAGGTGACATGTGGCAAGATGCTCCTCGGGGCGCGTCTTGCTTGGGCCTCTCTCCTGGAGGCCCTCTGTCAGACCCATTGTTGACATGTGGCAAGACGCTCCTCGGGGCGCTTCTTGCTTGGGCCTCTCTCCTGGAGGCGCTCAGTCAGACCCAGTGGTGACATTTGACAAGACGCTCCTCGTGGCGCGTCTTGCTTGGGCCTCTCTCCTGGAGGTGCTCAGTCAGACCGAGTAGTGACATGTGGCAAGACGCTCCTCGGGGCGCGTCTTGCTTGGGCCTCTCTCCTGGAGGCGCTCAGGCAGTCCCAGTGTTGACATGTGTCAAGACGTTCCTGGGCGTTTCTTGCTTGGGCCTCTCTCCTGGAGACGCTCAGTCAGACCCAGTGTTGACATGTGGCAAGACGCTCCTCGGGGCGCGTCTTGCTTGGGCCTCTCTCCTGGAGGCCCTCTGTCAGACCCAGTGTTGACATTTGGCAAGACGCTCCTCCGGGCGCGTATTGCTTGGGCCTCTCTCCTGGAGGCGCTCAGTCAGACCCAGTGTTGACATGTGGCAAGACGCACCTCGGGGCGCGTCTTGTTTGGGCCTCTCTCCTGGAGGCGCTCAGTCAGACCTAGTGTTGACATGTGGCAAGGCGCTCCTCGGGGCGCGTCTTGCTTGGGCCTCTCTCCTGGAGGCCCTCAATCAGACCCAGTGTTGACACGTGGCAAGACGCTCCTCGAGGCGTGTCTTGCTTGGGCCTCTCTCCTGGAGGCGCTCAGTCAGACCGAGTACTGACATGTGGCATGACGCTCCTCGGGTCGCGTCTTGCTTGGGCCTCTCTCCTGGAGGCGCTCTGTCAGACCCAGTGGTGACATGTGACAAGACAGTCCTCAAGGCGCGTCTTCCTTGGGCCTCTCTCCTGGAGGCCCTCTGTCAGCCCCAGTGTTGACATGTGTCAAGACGCTCCTCGGGGTGCATCTAGCTTGGGCTTCTCTCCTGGAGGCCCTCAGTCAGACCCAGTGTTGACAAGTGTCAAGACGCTCCTCGGAGCGCATCTTGCTTGTGCCTCTCTCCTGGAGACGCTCAGTCAGACCCAGTGTTGACATGTGACAAGACGCTCCTCATTGCGCGTCTTGCTTGGGCCTCTCTCCTGGAGGCGCTCAGTCAGTCCCAGAGGTGACATGTGGCAAGACGCTCCTCGGGGCGCGTCTTGCTGGGGCTTCTCTCCTGGAGGCGTTCAGTCAGACCGAGTGCTGACATGTGGCAAGACGATCCTCGGGGCGCGTCTTGCTTGGGCTTCTCTCCTGGAGGCCCTCAGTCAGACTCATTGTTGACATGTGGCAAGACGCTCCTCGGGGCACGTCTTGCTTGGGCCTCTCTCCTGGAGGCGCACAGTCAGACCGAGTGCTGACATGTGGCAAGACGCTCCTCGGGGCGCGTCTTGCTGGGGCTTCTCTCCTGGAGCCGCTCAGTCACACCCAGTGTTGACATGTGACAAGACGCTCCTCGGGGCGCGTCTTGCTTGGGCCTCTCTCCTGGAGGCGATCAGTCAGACCCAGAGGTGACATGTTGCAAGACGCTCCTCGGGGCGCGTCTTGCTTGGGCCTCTCTCCTGGAGGCCCTCTGTCAGACCCAGTGTTGACATGTGAAAAGACGCTCCTCCGGGCGCGTCTTGCTTGGGCCTCTCTCCTGGAGGCGCTCAGTCAGACCCAGTGTTGACATGTGGCAAGACGCTCCTCGGGGCGCGTCTTCCTGGGGCTTCTCTCCTGGAGGCGCTCAGTCAGACCCAGTGTTGACATGTGATAAGACGCTCCTCGGGGCGCGTCTTGCTTGGGCCTCTCTGCTGGAGGCGCTCAGTCAGACCCAGAGGTGACATGTGGCAAGATGCTCCTCGGGGCGCGTCTTGCTTGGGCCTCTCTCCTGGAGGCCCTCTGTCAGACCCATTGTTGACATGTGGCAAGACGCTCCTCGGGGCGCTTCTTGCTTGGGCCTCTCTCCTGGAGGCGCTCAGTCAGACCCAGTGGTGACATTTGACAAGACGCTCCTCGTGGCGCGTCTTGCTTGGGCCTCTCTCCTGGAGGTGCTCAGTCAGACCGAGTAGTGACATGTGGCAAGACGCTCCTCGGGGCGCGTCTTGCTTGGGCCTCTCTCCTGGAGGCGCTCAGGCAGTCCCAGTGTTGACATGTGTCAAGACGTTCCTGGGCGTTTCTTGCTTGGGCCTCTCTCCTGGAGACGCTCAGTCAGACCCAGTGTTGACATGTGGCAAGACGCTCCTCGGGGCGCGTCTTGCTTGGGCCTCTCTCCTGGAGGCCCTCTGTCAGACCCAGTGTTGACATGTGGCAAGACGCTCCTCCGGGCGCGTATTGCTTGGGCCTCTCTCCTGGAGGCGCTCAGTCAGACCCAGTGTTGACATGTGGCAAGACGCACCTCGGGGCGCGTCTTGTTTGGGCCTCTCTCCTGGAGGCGCTCAGTCAGACCTAGTGTTGACATGTGGCAAGGCGCTCCTCGGGGCGCGTCTTGCTTGGGCCTCTCTCCTGGAGGCCCTCAATCAGACCCAGTGTTGACACGTGGCAAGACGCTCCTCGAGGCGTGTCTTGCTTGGGCCTCTCTCCTGGAGGCGCTCAGTCAGACCGAGTACTGACATGTGGCATGACGCTCCTCGGGTCGCGTCTTGCTTGGGCCTCTCTCCTGGAGGCGCTCTGTCAGACCCAGTGGTGACATGTGACAAGACAGTCCTCAAGGCGCGTCTTCCTTGGGCCTCTCTCCTGGAGGCCCTCTGTCAGCCCCAGTGTTGACATGTGTCAAGACGCTCCTCGGGGTGCATCTAGCTTGGGCTTCTCTCCTGGAGGCCCTCAGTCAGACCCAGTGTTGACAAGTGTCAAGACGCTCCTCGGAGCGCATCTTGCTTGTGCCTCTCTCCTGGAGACGCTCAGTCAGACCCAGTGTTGACATGTGACAAGACGCTCCTCATTGCGCGTCTTGCTTGGGCCTCTCTCCTGGAGGCGCTCAGTCAGTCCCAGAGGTGACATGTGGCAAGACGCTCCTCGGGGCGCGTCTTAATTTGGCCTCTCTCCTGGAGGCGCTCTGTCAGACCGAGTGCTGACATGTGGCAAGACGCTCCTCGGGGCGCGTCTTGCTGGGGCTTCTCTCCTGGAGGCGTTCAGTCAGACCGAGTGCTGACATGTGGCAAGACGCTCCTCGGGGCACGTCTTGCTTGGGCTTCTCTCCTAGAGGCCCTCAGTCAGAATCATTGTTGACATGTGGCAAGACGCTCCTCGGGGTGCGTCTTGCTTGGGCCTCTCTCCTGGAGGTGCACAGTCAGACCGAGTGCTGACATGTGGCAAGACGCTCCTCGGGGCGCGTCTTGCTGGGGCTTCTCTCCTGGAGGCGCTCAGTCAGACCCAGTGTTGACATGTGACAAGACGCTCCTCGGGGCGCGTCTTGCTTGGGCCTCTCTCCTGGAGGCGCTTAGTCAGACCCAGAGGTGACATGTGGCAAGACGCTCCTCGGGGCGCGTCTTGCTTGGGCCTCTCTCCTGGAGGCCCTCAATCAGACCCAGTGTTGACATGTGGCAAGACGCTCCTCGAGGCGCGTCTTGCTTGGGCCTCTCTCCTGGAGGCGCTCTGTCAGACCCAGTGGTGACATGTGGCAAGACAGTCCTCGGGGCGCGTCTTCCTTGGGCCTCTCTCCTGGAGACCCTCTGTCAGCCCCAGTGTTGACATGTGTCAAGACGCTCCTCGGGGTGCATCTTGCTTGGGCTTCTCTCCTGGAGGCCCTCTGTCAGACCCAGTGTTTACATGTGGCAAGACGCTCCTTGGGGCGCGTCTTGCTTGGGCCTCTCTCCTGGAGGCGCTCAGTCAGACCGAGTGCTGACAAAAGGCAAGACGCTCCTCGGGGCGCGTCTTGTTGGGGCCTCTCTCCTGGAGGCGCTCAATCAGACCCAGTGGTGACACGTGGCAAGACACTCCTCGGGGCGCGTCTTGCTTGGGCTTCTCTCCTGGAGGCCCTCAGTCAGACCCATTGTTGACATGTGGCAAGACACTCCTCGGGGCGCGTCTTGCTTGGGCCTCTCTCCTGGAGAAGCTCAGTCAGACCGAGTGCTGACATAAGGCAAGACGCACCTCGGAGCGCGTCTTGTTTGGGCCTCTCTCCTGGAGGCGCTCAGTCAGACCCAGTGTTGACATGTGGCAAGGCGCTCCTCGGGGCGCATCTTGCTTGGGCCTCTCTCCTGGAGGCCCTCAATCAGACCCAGTGTTGACACGTGGCAAGACGCTCCTCGAGGCGCGTCTTGCATGGGCCTCTCTCCTGGAGGCGCTCAGTCAGACCGAGTACTGACATGTGGCATGACGCTCCTCGGGTCGCGTCTTGCTTGGGCTTCTCTCCTGGAGAAACTCAGTCAGACCCAGTGTTGACATGTGACAAGACGCTCCTCGGGGCGCATCTTGCTTGGGCCTCTCTGCTGGAGGCGCTCAGTCAGACCCAGAGGTGACATGTGGCAAGACGCTCCTCGGGGCGCGTCTTGCTTGGGCCTCTCTCCTGGAGGCGCTCAGTCAGACCGAGTCCTGAAATATGTCAAGACGCTCCTCGGGGCACGTCTTGCTCAGGATTCTCCCCTGTAGGCCCTCAGTCAGACCCATTGTTGACATGTGGCAAGACGCTCCTCGGGGCGCATCTTGCTTGGGCCTCTCTCCTGGAGGCGCTCAGTCAGACCGAGTGCTGACATGTGGCAAGACGCTCCTCGCGGCGCGTCTTGCTGGGGCTTCTCTCCTGGAGGCGCTCAGTCAGACCCAGGGTTGACATGTGACAAGACGCTCCTCGGGGCGCGTCTTGCTTGGGTCTCTCTCCTGGAGGCGCTCAGTCAGACCCAGAGGTGACATGTGGCAAGACGCTCCTCGGGGCGCGTCTTGCTTGGGCCTCTCTCCTGGAGGCCCTCTGTCAGACCCATTGTTGACATGTGGCAAGACGCTCCTTGGGTCGCGTCTTGCTTGGGCCTCTCTCCTGGAGGCGCTCAGTCAGACCGAGTGCTGACAAAAGGCAAGATGCTCCTCGGGGCGCGTCTTGTTGGGGCCTCTCTCCTGGAGGCGCTCAATCAGACCCAGTGGTGACACGTGGCAAGACACTCCTCGGGGCGCGTCTTGCTTGGGCTTCTCTCCTGGAGGCCCTCAGTCAGACCCATTGTTGACATGTGGCAAGACACTCCTCGGGGCGCGTCTTGCTTGGGCCTCTCTCCTGGAGAAGCTCAGTCAGACCGAGTGCTGACATAAGGCAAGACGCTCCTCGGGGCGCGTCATGCTGGGGCCTCTCTCCTGGAGGCGCTCAGTCAGACCCAGTGCTGACATGTGGCATGACACTCCTCGGGGCGCGTCTTGCTTGGGCCTCTCTCCTGGAGGCGCTCAGTCAGACCCAGTGGTGACATGTGGCAAGACGCTCCTTGGGGCCCGTCTTGCTTCGCCCTCTCTCCTGGAGTCGCTCAGTCAGACCCAGTGGTGACATGTGGCAAGACGCTCCTCGGGGCGCGTATTGCTTGGGCCTCTCTCCTGGAGGCCCCCTGTCAGACCCAGTGTTGACATGTGGCAAGACGCCCCTCGGGGCGCGTCTTGCTTGGGCTTCTCTCATGGAGGCCCTCAGTCAGACCCATTGTTTACATGTGGAAAGACGATCCTCGGGGTGCGTCTTGCTTGGGCCTCTCTCCTGGAGGCGCTCCGTCAGACCGAGTGCTGACATGTGGCAAGACGCTCCTCGGGGCGCGTCTTGCTGGGGCTTCTCTCCTGGAGGCGTTCAGTCAGACCGAGTGCTGACATGTGGCAAGACGCTCCTCGGGCCGCGTCTTGCTTGGGCTTCTCTCCTGGAGGCCCTCAGTCAGACTCATTGTTGACATGTGGCAAGATGCTCCTCCGGGCGCGTCTTGCTTGGGCCTCTCTCCTGGAGGCGCTCAGTCAGACCCAGTGTTGACATGTGGCAAGACGCTCCTCGGGGCGCGTCTTGCTTGGGCTTCTCTCCTGGAGGCCCTCAGTCAGACCCATTGTTGACATGTGGCAAGACGCTCCTCGGGGCGCGTCTTGCTTGGGCCTCTCTCCTGGAGGCGCTCAGTCAGACCCAGTGTTGACATGTGACAAGACGCTCCTCGGGGCGCGTCTTGCTTGGGTCTCTCTCCTGGAGGCGCTCAGTCAGACCCAGAGGTGACATGTGGCAAGACGCTCCTCGGGGCGCGTCTTGCTTGGGCCTCTCTCCTGGAGGCCCTCTGTCAGACCCATTGTTGACATGTGGCAAGACGCTCCTCGGGGCGCGTCTTGCTTGGGCCTCTCTCCTGGAGGCGATCAGTCAGACCGAGTGCTGACATAAGGCAAGACGCTCCTCGGGGCGCGTCTTGCTGGGGCCTCTCTCCTGGAGGCGCTCAATCAGACCCAGTGGTGACATGTGGCAAGACGCTCCTCGGGTCGCGTCTTGCTGGGGCCTCTCTCCTGGAGGCGCTCAATCAGACCCAGTGGTGACATGTGGCAAGACGCTCCTCGGGTCGCGTCTTGCTTGGGCCTCTCTCCTGGAGAAGCTCAGTCAGACCCAGTGGTGACATGTGGCAAGACACTCATCGGGGCGCGTATTGGTTGGGCCTCTCTCCTGGATGCCTTCTGTCAGACCGAGTGTTGACATGTGGCAAGACGCTCCTCGGGGCGCGTCCTGCTGGGGCTTCTCTCCTGGAGAAACTCAGTCAGACCCAGTGTTGACATGTGACAAGACGCTCCTCGGGGCACGTCTTGCTTGGGCCTCTCTGCTGGAGGCGCTCAGTCAGACCCAGAGGTGACATGTGGCAAGACGCTCCTCGGGGCGCGTCTTGCTTGGGCCTCTCTCCTGGAGGCCCTCTGTCAGACCCAGTGTTGACATGTGGCAAGACGCTGCTCCGGGCGCGTCTTGCTTGGGCCTCTCTCCTGGAGGCGCTCAGTCAGACCCAGTGTTGACATGTGGCAAGACGCTCCTCGGGGCGCGTCTTGCTTGGGCTTCTCTCCTGGAGGCCCTCATTCAGACTCATTGTTGACATGTGGCAAGATGCTCCTCCGGGCGCGTCTTGCTTGGGCCTCTCTCCTGGAGGCGCTCAGTCAGACCCAGTGTTGACATGTGGCAAGACGCTCCTCGGGGCGCGTCTTGCTTGGGCTTCTCTCCTGGAGGCCCTCAGTCAGACCCATTGTTGACATGTGGCAAGACACTCCTCGGGGCGCGTCTTGCTTGGGCCTCTCTCCTGGAGGCGCTCAGTCAGACCGAGTGCTGACATGTGGCAAGACGCTCCTCGGGGCACGTCTTGCTCGGGATTCTCTCCTGTAGGCCCTCAGTCAGACCCATTGTTGACATGTGGCAAGACGCTCCTCGGGGCGCATCTTGCTTGGACCTCTCTCCTGGAGGCGCTCAGTCAGACCGAGTGCTGACATGTGGCAAGACGCTCCTTGGGGCGCGTCTTGCTGGGGCTTCTTTCCTGGAGGCGCTCAGTCAGACCCAGTGTTGACATGTGACAAGACGCTCCTCGGGCGCGTCTTGCTTGGGTCTCTCTCCTGGAGGCGCTCAGTCACACCCAGAGGTGACATGTGGCAAGACGCTCCTCGGGGCGCATCTTGCTTGGGCCTCTCTCCTGGAGGCCCTCTGTCAGACCCATTGTTGACATGTGGCAAGACGCTCCTCGGGGAGCGTCTTGCTTGGGCCTCTCTCCTGGAGGCGCTCAATCAGACCCAGTGGTGACATGTGGCAAGACGCTCCGCGGGGCGCGTCTTGCTGGGGCCTCTCTCCTGGAGAAGCTCAGTCAGACCGAGTGCTGACATGTGGCAAGACGCTCCTCGGGGCACGTCTTGCTCGGGATTCTCTCCTGTAGGCCCTCAGTCAGACCCATTGTTGACATGTGGCAAGACTCTCCTCGGGGCACATCTTGCTTGGACCTCTCTCCTTGAGGCGCTCAGTCAGACCGAGTGCTGACATCTGGGGCTTCTTTCCTGGAGGCGCTCAGTCAGACCCAGTGTTGACATGTGACAAGACGCTCCTCGGGCGCGTCTTGCTTGGGTCTCTCTCCTGGAGGCGCTCAGTCACACCCAGAGGTGACATGTGGCAAGAAGCTCCTCGGGGCGCATCTTGCTTGGGCCTCTCTCCTGGAGGCCCTCTGTCAGACCCATTGTTGACATGTGGCAAGACGCTCCTCGGGGCGCGTCTTGCTTGGGCCTCTCTCCTGGAGGCGCTCAGTCAGACCGAGTGCTGACATAAGGGGCGCGTCTTGCTGGGGCCTCTCTCCTGGAGGCGCTCAATCAGACCCAGTGGTGACATGTGGCAAGACGCTCCTCGGGAAGCGTCTTTCTTGGGCCTCTCTCCTGGAGAATCTCAGTCAGACCCAGTGGTGACATGTGGCAAGACGCTCCTCGGGGCGCTTATTGCTTGGGCCTCTCTCCTGGATGCCCTCTGTCAGACCGAGTGTTGACCTGTGGCAAGACGCTCCTCGGGGCGCGTCTTGCTTGGGCCTCTCTCCTGGAGGCGCACAGTCAGACCGAGTGCTCACATGTGGCAAGACGCTCCTCGGGGCGCGTCTTGCTGGGGCTTCTCTCCTGGAGAAACTCAGTCAGACCCAGTGTTGACATGTGACAAGAAGCTCCTCGGGGCACGTCTTACTTGGGCCTCTCTGCTGGAGGCGCTCAGTCAGACCCAGAGGTGACATGTGGCAAGACGCTCCTCGGGGCGCGTCTTGCTTGGGCTTCTCTCCTGGAGGCCCTCAGTCAGACCCATTGTTGACATGTGGCAAGACGCTCCTCGGGGCGCGTCTTGCTTGGGCCTCTCTCCTGGAGGCGCTCAGTCAGACCGACTGCTGACATGTAGCAAGACGCTCCTCGGGGCGCGTCTTGCTGGGGCTTCTCTCCTGGAGGCGCTCAGTCACACCCAGTGTTGACATGTGACAAGACGCTCCTCGGGGCGCGTCTTGCTTGGGCCTCTCTCCTGGAGGCGATCAGTCAGACCCAGAGGTGACATGTGGCAAGACGCTCCTCGGGGCGCGTCTTGCTTGGGCCTCTCTCCTGGAGGCCCTCTGTCAGACCCAGTGTTGACATGTGAAAAGACGCTCCTCCGGGCGCGTCTTGCTTGGGCCTCTCTCCTGGAGGCGCTCAGTCAGACCCAGTGTTGACATGTGGCAAGACGCTCCTCGGGGCGCGTCTTCCTGGGGCTTCTCTCCTGGAGGCGCTCAGTCAGACCCAGTGTTGACATGTGATAAGACGCTCCTCGGGGCGCGTCTTGCTTGGGCCTCTCTGCTGGAGGCGCTCAGTCAGACCCAGAGGTGACATGTGGCAAGATGCTCCTCGGGGCGCGTCTTGCTTGGGCCTCTCTCCTGGAGGCCCTCTGTCAGACCCATTGTTGACATGTGGCAAGACGCTCCTCGGGGCGCTTCTTGCTTGGGCCTCTCTCCTGGAGGCGCTCAGTCAGACCCAGTGGTGACATGTGACAAGACGCTCCTCGTGGCGCGTCTTGCTTGGGCCTCTCTCCTGGAGGCGCTCAGTCAGACCGAGTAGTGACATGTGGCAAGACGCTCCTCGGGGCGCGTCTTGCTTGGGCCTCTCTCCTGGAGGCGCTCAGGCAGTCCCAGTGTTGACATGTGTCAAGACGTTCCTGGGCGTTTTTTGCTTGGGCCTCTCTCCTGGAGACGCTCAGTCAGACCCAGTGTTGACATGTGGCAAGACGCTCCTCGGGGCGCGTCTTGCTTGGGCCTCTCTCCTGGAGGCGCTCAGTCAGACCCAGTGTTGACATGTGGCAAGACGCTCCTCGGGGCGCGTCTTGCTGGGGCTTCTCTCCTGGAGGCGTTCAGTCAGACCGAGTGCTGACATGTGGCAAGACGCTCCTCGGGGCGCGTCTTGCTTGCGCTTCTCTCCTGGAGGCCCTCAGTCAGACTCATTGTTGACATGTGGCAAGACGCTCCTCGGGGCACGTCTTGCTTGGGCCTCTCTCCTGGAGGCGCACAGTCAGACCGAGTGCTGACATGTGGCAAGACGCTCCTCGGGGCGCGTCTTGCTGGGGCTTCTCTCCTGGAGGCGCTCAGTCACACCCAGTGTTGACATGTGACAAGACGCTCCTCGGGGCGCGTCTTGCTTGGGCCTCTCTCCTGGAGGCGATCAGTCAGACCCAGAGGTGACATGTGGCAAGACGCTCCTCGGGGCGCGTCTTGCTTGGGCCTCTCTCCTGGAGGCCCTCTGTCAGACCCAGTGTTGACATGTGAAAAGACGCTCCTCCGGGCGCGTCTTGCTTGGGCCTCTCTCCTGGAGGCGCTCAGTCAGACCCAGTGTTGACATGTGGCAAGACGCTCCTCGGGGCGCGTCTTCCTGGGGCTTCTCTCCTGGAGGCGCTCAGTCAGACCCAGTGTTGACATGTGATAAGACGCTCCTCGGGGCGCGTCTTGCTTGGGCCTCTCTGCTGGAGGCGCTCAGTCAGACCCAGAGGTGACATGTGGCAAGATGCTCCTCGGGGCGCGTCTTGCTTGGGCCTCTCTCCTGGAGGCCCTCTGTCAGACCCATTGTTGACATGTGGCAAGACGCTTCTCGGGGCGCTTCTTGCTTGGGCCTCTCTCCTGGAGGCGCTCAGTCAGACCCAGTGGTGACATTTGACAAGACGCTCCTCGTGGCGCGTCTTGCTTGGGCCTCTCTCCTGGAGGCGCTCAGTCAGACCGAGTAGTGACATGTGGCAAGACGCTCCTCGGGGCGCGTCTTGCTTGGGCCTCTCTCCTGGAGGCGCTCAGGCAGTCCCAGTGTTGACATGTGTCAAGACGTTCCTGGGCGTTTCTTGCTTGGGCCTCTCTCCTGGAGACGCTCAGTCAGACCCAGTGTTGACATGTGGCAAGACGCTCCTCGGGGCGCGTCTTGCTTGGGCCTCTCTCCTGGAGGCCCTCTGTCAGACCCAGTGTTGACATGTGGCAAGACGCTCCTCCGGGCGCGTATTGCTTGGGCCTCTCTCCTGGAGGCGCTCAGTCAGACCCAGTGTTGACATGTGGCAAGACGCACCTCGGGGCGCGTCTTGTTTGGGCCTCTCTCCTGGAGGCGCTCAGTCAGACCTAGTGTTGACATGTGGCAAGGCGCTCCTCGGGGCGCGTCTTGCTTGGGCCTCTCTCCTGGAGGCCCTCAATCAGACCCAGTGTTGACACGTGGCAAGACGCTCCTCGAGGCGTGTCTTGCTTGGTTCTCTCTCCTGGAGGCGCTCAGTCAGACCGAGTACTGACATGTGGCATGACGCTCCTCGGGTCGCGTCTTGCTTGGGCCTCTCTCCTGGAGGCGCTCTGTCAGACCCAGTGGTGACATGTGGCAAGACAGTCCTCGGGGCGCGTCTTCCTTGGGCCTCTCTCCTGGAGGCCCTCTGTCAGCCCCAGTGTTGACATGTGTCAAGACGCTCCTCGGGGTGCATCTAGCTTGGGCTTCTCTCCTGGAGGCCCTCTGTCAGACCCAGTGTTGACATGTGGCAATACACTCCTCGGGGCGCGTCTTGCTTGGGCTTCTCTCATGGAGGCCCTCAGTCAGACCCAGTGTTGACAAGTGTCAAGACGCTCCTCGGAGCGCATCTTGCTTGTGCCTCTCTCCTGGAGACGCTCAGTCAGACCCAGTGTTGACATGTGACAAGACGCTCCTCATTGCGCGTCTTGCTTGGGCCTCTCTCCTGGAGGCGCTCAGTCAGACCCAGAGGTGACATGTGGCAAGACGCTCCTCGGGGCGCGTCTTAATTTGGCCTCTCTCCTGGAGGCGCTCTGTCAGACCGAGTGCTGACATGTGGCAAGACGCTCCTCGGGGCGCGTCTTGCTGGGGCTTCTCTCCTGGAGGCGTTCAGTCAGACCGAGTGCTGACATGTGGCAAGACGCTCCTCGGGGCACGTCTTGCTTGGGCTTCTCTCCTAGAGGCCCTCAGTCAGAATCATTGTTGACATGTGGCAAGACGCTCCTCGGGGTGCGTCTTGCTTGGGCCTCTCTCCTGGAGGTGCACAGTCAGACCGAGTGCTGACATGTGGCAAGACGCTCCTCGGGGCGCGTCTTGCTGGGGCTTCTCTCCTGGAGGCGCTCAGTCAGACCCAGTGTTGACATGTGACAAGACGCTCCTCGGGGCGCGTCTTGCTTGGGCCTCTCTCCTGGAGGCGCTTAGTCAGACCCAGAGGTGACATGTGGCAAGACGCTCCTCGGGGCGCGTCTTGCTTGGGCCTCTCTCCTGGAGGCCCTCAATCAGACCCAGTGTTGACATGTGGCAAGACGCTCCTCAAGGCGCGTCTTGCTTGGGCCTCTCTCCTGGAGGCGCTCAGTCAGACCGAGTACTGACATGTGGCATGACGCTCCTCGGGTCACGTCTTGCTTGGGCCTCTCTCCTGGAGGCGCTCTGTCAGACCCAGTGGTGACATGTGGCAAGACAGTCCTCGGGGCGCGTCTTCCTTGGGCCTCTCTCCTGGAGACCCTCTGTCAGCCCCAGTGTTGACATGTGTCAAGACGCTCCTCGGGGTGCATCTTGCTTGGGCTTCTCTCCTGGAGGCCCTCTGTCAGACCCAGTGTTGACATGTGGCAAGACGCTCCTCCGGGCGCGTCTTGCTTGGGCCTCTCTCCTGGAGGCGCTCAGTCAGACCCAGTGTTGACATGTGGCAAGACGCACCTCGGGGCGCGTCTTGTTTGGGCCTCTCTCCTGGAGGCGCTCAGTCAGACCCAGTGTTGACATGTGGCAAGGCGCTCCTCGGGGCGCGTCTTGCTTGGGCCTCTCTCCTGGAGGCCCTCAATCAGACCCAGTGTTGACACGTGGCAAGACGCTCCTCGAGGCGCGTCTTGCATGGGCCTCTCTCCTGGAGGCGTTCAGTCAGACCGAGTACTGACATGTGGCATGACGCTCCTCGGGTCGCGTCTTGCTTGGGCCTCTCTCCTGGAGGCGCTCTGTCAGACCCAGTGGTGACATGTGGCAAGACAGTCCTCGGGGCGCGTCTTCCTTGGGCCTCTCCCCTGGAGGCCCTCTGTCAGCCCCAGTGTTGACATGTGTCAAGAAGCTCCTCGGGGTGCATCTTGCTTGGGCTTCTCTCCTGGAGGCCCTCTGTCAGACCCAGTGTTGACATGTGGCAAGACACTCCTCGGGGCGTGTCTTGCTTGGGCTTCTCTCATGGAGGCCCTCAGTCAGACCCAGTGTTGACAAGTGTCAAGACGCTCCTCGGAGCGCGTCTTGCTTGGGCCTCTCTCCTGGAGACGCTCAGTCAGACCCAGTGTTGACATGTGACAAGACGCTCCTCATGGCGCGTCTTGCTTGGGCCTCTCTCCTGGAGGCGCTCAGTCAGACCCAGAGGTGACATGTGGCAAGACGCTCCTCGGGGCGCATCTTAATTTGGCCTCTCTCCTGGAGGCGCTCAGTCAGACCGAGTGCTGACATGTGGCAAGACGCTCCTCGGGGCGCGTCTTGCTGGGGCTTCTCTCCTGGAGGCGTTCAGTCAGACCGAGTGCTGACATGTGGCAAGACGCTCCTCGGGGCACGTCTTGCTTGGGCTTCTCTCCTAGAGGCCCTCAGTCAGAATCATTGTTGACATGTGGCAAGACGCTCCTCGGGGTGCGTCTTGCTTGGGGCTCTCTCCTGGAGGCGCACAGTCAGACCGAGTGCTGACATGTGGCAAGACGCTCCTCGGGGCGCGTCTTGCTGGGGCTTCTCTCCTGGAGGCGCTCAGTCAGACCCAGTGTTGACATGTGACAAGACGCTCCTCGGGGCGCGTCTTGCTTGGGCCTCTCTCCTGGAGGCGCTCAGTCAGACCCAGAGGTGACATGTGGCAAGACGCTCCTCGGGGCGCGTCTTGCTTGGGCCTCTCTCCTGGAGGCCCTCAATCAGACCCAGTGTTGACACGTGGCAAGACGCTCCTCGAGGCGCATCTTGCTTGGGCCTCTCTCCTGGAGGCGCTCAGTCAGACCGAGTACTGACATGTGGTATGACGCTCCTCGGGTCGCGTCTTGCTTGGGCCTCTCTCCTGGAGGCGCTCTGTCAGACCCAGTGGTGACATGTGGCAAGACAGTCCTCGGGGCGCGTCTTCCTTGGGCCTCTCTCCTGGAGACCCTCTGTCAGCCCCAGTGTTGACATGTGTCAAGACGCTCCTCGGGGTGCATCTTGCTTGGGCTTCTCTCCTGGAGGCCCTCTGTCAGACCCAGTGTTGACATGTGGCAAGACACTCCTCGGGGCGCGTCTTGCTTGGGCTTCTCTCATGGAGGCCCTCAGTCAGACCTAGTGTTGACAAGTGTCAAGACGCTCCTCTGGGCGCGTCTTGCTTGGGCCTCTCTCCTGGAGGCGCTCAGTCAGACCCAGAGGTGACATGTGGCAAGACGCTCCTCGGGGCGCGTCTTAATTTGGCCTCTCTCCTGGAGGCGCTCAGTCAGAACGAGTGCTGACATGTGGCAAGACGCTTCTCGGGGCGCGTCTTGCTGGGGCTTCTCTCCTGGAGGCATTCAGTCAGACCGAGTGCTGACACGTGGCAAGACGCTCCTCGGGGCACGTCTTGCTTGGGCTTCTCTCCTAGAGGCCCTCAGTCAGAATCATTGTTGACATGTGGCAAGACGCTCCTCGGGGTGCGTCTTGCTGGGGCTTCTCTCCTGGAGGCGCACAGTCAGACCGAGTGCTGACATGTGGCAAGACGCTCCTCGGGGCGCGTCTTGCTGGGGCTTCTCTCCTGGAGGCGCTCAGTCAGACCCAGTGTTGACATGTGACAAGACGCTCCTCGGGGCGCGTCTTGCTTGGGCCTCTCTCCTGGAGGCGCTCAGTCAGACCCAGAGGTGACATGTGGCAAGACGCTCCTCGGGGCGCGTCTTGCTTGGGCCTCTCTCCTGGAGGTGCTCAGTCAGACCCAGTGGTGACATATGGCAAGACGCTCCTCGGGGCGCGTATTGCTTGGGCCTCTCTCCTGGAGGCCCTCTGTCAGACCCAGTGTTGACATGTGGCAAGACACTCCTCGGGGCACGTCTTGCTTGGGATTCTCTCATGGAGGCCCTCAGTCAGACCCAGTGTTGACAAGTGTCAAGACGCTCCTCGGGGTGCGTCTTGCTTGGGCCTCTCTCCTGGAGGCGCTCAGTCAGACCCATTGTTGACATGTGGCAAGACGCTCCTCGGGGCGCTTCTTGCTTGGGCCTCTCTCCTGGAGGCGCTCAGTCAGACCCAGTGTTGACATGTGGCAAGATGCTCCTCGGGGCGCGTCTTGCTTGGGCCTCTCTACTGGAGGCGCTCAGTCAGACCCAGTGTTCACATGTGGCAAGACGCTCCTCGGCGCGCGTCTTGCTTGGGCCTCTCTCCTGGAGGAGCTCAGTCAGACCCAGTGTTGACATGTGGCAAGACGCTCCTCGGGGCGCGTCATGCTTGGGCCTCTCTCCTGGAGACGCTCAGTCAGACCCAGTGTTGACATGTGGCAAGACGCTCCTCGGGGCGCGTCTTGCTTGGGCCTCTCTCCTGGAGGCGCTCAGTCAGACCCAGCGGTGACATGTGGCTAGACGCTCCTCGGGGCACGTATTGCTTGGGCCTCTCTCCTGGAGGCCCTCTGTCAGAACCAGTGTTGACTTGTGTCAAGATGCCCCTCGGGGCGCGTCTTGCTTGGGCCTTTCTCCTGGAGGCGCTCAGTCAGACCCAGTGTTGACATGTGGCAAGACGCTCCTCGGGGCGCATCTTGCTTGGGCCTCTCTCCTGGAGGCGCACAGTCAGACCGAGTGCTCACATGTGGCAAGACGCTGCTCCGGGCGCGTCTTGCTTGGGCCTCTCTCCTGGAGGCCCTCAATCAGACCCAGTGTTGACACGTGGCAAGACGCTCCTCGAGGCGCGTCTTGCTTGGGCCTCTCTCCTGGAGGCGCTCAGTCAGACCGAGTACTGACATGTGGCATGACGCTCCTCGGGTCGCGTCTTGCTTGGGCCTCTCTCCTGGAGGCGCTCTGTCAGACCCAGTGGTGACATGTGGCAAGACAGTCCTCGGGGCGCGTCTTCCTTGGGCCTCTCTCCTGGAGACCCTCTGTCAGCCCCAGTGTTGACATGTGTCAAGACGCTCCTCGGGGTGCATCTTGCTTGGGCTTCTCTCCTGGAGGCCCTCTGTCAGACCCAGTGTTGACATGTGGCAAGACACTCCTCGGGGCGCGTCTTGCTTGGGCTATTCTCATGGAGGCCCTCAGTCAGACCCAGTGTTGACAAGTGTCAAGACGCTCCTCGGGGCGCGTCTTGCTTGGGCCTCTCTCCTGGAGGCCCTCTGTCAGACCGAGTGCTGACATGTGGCAAGACGCTCCTCGGGGCGCGTCTTGCTGGGGCTTCTCTCCTGGAGGCGCTCAGTCAGACCCAGTGTTGACATGTGACAAGACGCTCCTCGGGGCGCGTCTTGCTTGGGCCTCTCTCCTGGAGGCGCTTAGTCAGACCCAGAGGTGACATGTGGCAAGACGCTCCTCGGGGCGCGTCTTGCTTGGGCCTCTCTCCTGGAGGCGCTCAGTCAGACCCAGTGTTGACATGTGGCAAGACGCACCTCGGGGCGCGTCTTGTTTGGGCCTCTCTCCTGGAGGCGCTCAGTCAGACCCAGTGTTGACATGTGGCAAGGCGCTCCTCGGGGCGCGTCTTGCTTGGGCCTCTCTCCTGGAGGCCCTCAATCAGACCCAGTGTTGACACGTGGCAAGACGCTCCTCGAGGCGCGTCTTGCATGGGCCTCTCTCCTGGAGGCGTTCAGTCAGACCGAGTACTGACATGTGGCATGACGCTCCTCGGGTCGCGTCTTGCTTGGGCCTCTCTCCTGGAGGCGCTCTGTCAGACCCAGTGGTGACATGTGGCAAGACAGTCCTCGGGGCGCGTCTTCCTTGGGCCTCTCCCCTGGAGGCCCTCTGTCAGCCCCAGTGTTGACATGTGTCAAGAAGCTCCTCGGGGTGCATCTTGCTTGGGCTTCTCTCCTGGAGGCCCTCTGTCAGACCCAGTGTTGACATGTGGCAAGACACTCCTCGGGGCGTGTCTTGCTTGGGCTTCTCTCATGGAGGCCCTCAGTCAGACCCAGTGTTGACAAGTGTCAAGACGCTCCTCGGAGCGCGTCTTGCTTGGGCCTCTCTCCTGGAGACGCTCAGTCAGACCCAGTGTTGACATGTGACAAGACGCTCCTCATGGCGCGTCTTGCTTGGGCCTCTCTCCTGGAGGCGCTCAGTAAGACCCAGAGGTGACATGTGGCAAGACGCTCCTCGGGGCGCGTCTTAATTTGGCCTCTCTCCTGGAGGCGCTCAGTCAGACCGAGTGCTGACATGTGGCAAGACGCTCCTCGGGGCGCGTCTTGCTGGGGCTTCTCTCCTGGAGGCGTTCAGTCAGACCGAGTGCTGACATGTGGCAAGACGCTCCTCGGGGCACGTCTTGCTTGGGCTTCTCTCCTAGAGGCCCTCAGTCAGAATCATTGTTGACATGTGGCAAGACGCTCCTCGGGGTGCGTCTTGCTTGGGGCTCTCTCCTGGAGGCGCACAGTCAGACCGAGTGCTGACATGTGGCAAGACGCTCCTCGGGGCGCGTCTTGCTGGGGCTTCTCTCCTGGAGGCGCTCAGTCAGACCCAGTGTTGACATGTGACAAGACGCTCCTCGGGGCGCGTCTTGCTTGGGCCTCTCTCCTGGAGGCGCTCAGTCAGACCCAGAGGTGACATGTGGCAAGACGCTCCTCGGGGCGCGTCTTGCTTGGGCCTCTCTCCTGGAGGCCCTCAATCAGACCCAGTGTTGACACGTGGCAAGACGCTCCTCGAGGCGCATCTTGCTTGGGCCTCTCTCCTGGAGGCGCTCAGTCAGACCGAGTACTGACATGTGGTATGACGCTCCTCGGGTCGCGTCTTGCTTGGGCCTCTCTCCTGGAGGGGCTCTGTCAGACCCAGTGGTGACATGTGGCAAGACAGTCCTCGGGGCGCGTCTTCCTTGGGCCTCTCTCCTGGAGACCCTCTGTCAGCCCCAGTGTTGACATGTGTCAAGACGCTCCTCGGGGTGCATCTTGCTTGGGCTTCTCTCCTGGAGGCCCTCTGTCAGACCCAGTGTTGACATGTGGCAAGACACTCCTCGGGGCGCGTCTTGCTTGGGCTTCTCTCATGGAGGCCCTCAGTCAGACCTAGTGTTGACAAGTGTCAAGACGCTCCTCTGGGCGCGTCTTGCTTGGGCCTCTCTCCTGGAGGCGCTCAGTCAGACCCAGAGGTGACATTTGGCAAGACGCTCCTCGGGGCGCGTCTTAATTTGGCCTCTCTCCTGGAGGCGCTCAGTCAGAACGAGTGCTGACATGTGGCAAGACGCTTCTCGGGGCGCGTCTTGCTGGGGCTTCTCTCCTGGAGGCATTCAGTCAGACCGAGTGCTGACACGTGGCAAGACGCTCCTCGGGGCACGTCTTGCTTGGGCTTCTCTCCTAGAGGCCCTCAGTCAGAATCATTGTTGACATGTGGCAAGACGCTCCTCGGGGTGCGTCTTGCTGGGGCTTCTCTCCTGGAGGCGCACAGTCAGACCGAGTGCTGACATGTGGCAAGACGCTCCTCGGGGCGCGTCTTGCTGGGGCTTCTCTCCTGGAGGCGCTCAGTCAGACCCAGTGTTGACATGTGACAAGACGCTCCTCGGGGCGCGTCTTGCTTGGGCCTCTCTCCTGGAGGCGCTCAGTCAGACCCAGAGGTGACATGTGGCAAGACGCTCCTCGGGGCGCGTCTTGCTTGGGCCTCTCTCCTGGAGGTGCTCAGTCAGACCCAGTGGTGACATATGGCAAGACGTTCCTCGGGGCGCGTATTGCTTGGGCCTCTCTCCTGGAGGCCCTCTGTCAGACCCAGTGTTGACATGTGGCAAGACACTCCTCGGGGCACGTCTTGCTTGGGATTCTCTCATGGAGGCCCTCAGTCAGACCCAGTGTTGACAAGTGTCAAGACGCTCCTCGGGGTGCGTCTTGCTTGGGCCTCTCTCCTGGAGGCGCTCAGTCAGACCCATTGTTGACATGTGGCAAGACGCTCCTCGGGGCGCTTCTTGCTTGGGCCTCTCTCCTGGAGGCGCTCAGTCAGACCCAGTGTTGACATGTGGCAAGACGCTCCTCGGGGCGCGTCTTGCTTGGGCCTCTCTACTGGAGGCGCTCAGTCAGACCCAGTGTTCACATGTGGCAAGACGCTCCTCGGGGCGCGTCTTGCTTGGGCCTCTCTCCTGGAGGAGCTCAGTCAGACCCAGTGTTGACATGTGGCAAGACGCTCCTCGGGGCGCGTCATGCTTGGGCCTCTCTCCTGGAGACGCTCAGTCAGACCCAGTGTTGACATGTGGCAAGACGCTCCTCGGGGCGCGTCTTGCTTGGGCCTCTCTCCTGGAGGCGCTCAGTCAGACCCAGCGGTGACATGTGGCTAGACGCTCCTCGGGGCACGTATTGCTTGGGCCTCTCTCCTGGAGGCCCTCTGTCAGAACCAGTGTTGACTTGTGTCAAGATGCCCCTCGGGGCGCGTCTTGCTTGGGCCTTTCTCCTGGAGGCGCTCAGTCAGACCCAGTGTTGACATGTGGCAAGACGCTCCTCGGGGCGCATCTTGCTTGGGCCTCTCTCCTGGAGGCGCACAGTCAGACCGAGTGCTCACATGTGGCAAGACGCTGCTCCGGGCGCGTCTTGCTTGGGCCTCTCTCCTGGAGGCCCTCAATCAGACCCAGTGTTGACACGTGGCAAGACGCTCCTCGAGGCGCGTCTTGCTTGGGCCTCTCTCCTGGAGGCGCTCAGTCAGACCGAGTACTGACATGTGGCATGACGCTCCTCGGGTCGCGTCTTGCTTGGGCCTCTCTCCTGGAGGCGCTCTGTCAGACCCAGTGGTGACATGTGGCAAGACAGTCCTCGGGGCGCGTCTTCCTTGGGCCTCTCTCCTGGAGACCCTCTGTCAGCCCCAGTGTTGACATGTGTCAAGACGCTCCTCGGGGTGCATCTTGCTTGGGCTTCTCTCCTGGAGGCCCTCTGTCAGACCCAGTGTTGACATGTGGCAAGACACTCCTCGGGGCGCGTCTTGCTTGGGCTATTCTCATGGAGGCCCTCAGTCAGACCCAGTGTTGACAAGTGTCAAGACGCTCCTCGGGGCGCGTCTTGCTTGGGCCTCTCTCCTGGAGGCCCTCTGTCAGAACCAGTGTTGATATGTGGCTAGACGCTCCTAGGGGCGCGTCTTGCTTGGGCCTCTCTCCTGGAAGCGCTCAGTCAGACCGAGTGCTGACTTGTGGCTAGACGCTCCTCGGGGCGCGTCTTGCTTGGGCCTCTCTCCTGGAGGTGCTCAGTCAGACCCAGTGGTGACATATGGCAAGACGCTCCTCGGGGCGCGTATTGCTTGGGCCTCTCTCCTGGAGGCCCTCTGTCAGACCCAGTGTTGACATGTGGCAAGACACTCCTCGGGGCACGTCTTGCTTGGGATTCTCTCATGGAGGCCCTCAGTCAGACCCAGTGTTGACAAGTGTCAAGACGCTCCTCGCGCGCGTCTTGCTTGGGCCTCTCTCCTGGAGGCGCTCAGTCAGACCCATTGTTGACATGTGGCAAGACGCTCCTCGGGGCGCTTCTTGCTTGGGCCTCTCTCCTGGAGGCGCTCAGTCAGACCCAGTGTTGACATGTGGCAAGACCCTCCTCGGGGCGTGTCTTGCTTGGGCCTCTCTCCTGGAGGCGCTCAGTCAGACCTAGTGTTCACATGTGGCAAGACGCTCCTCGGGGCGCGTCTTGCTTGGGCCTCTCTCCTGGAGGCGCTCAGTCAGACCCAGTGTTGACATGTGGCAAGACGCTCCTCGGGGCGCTTCATGCTTGGGCCTCTCTCCTTGAGACGCTCAGTCAGACCCAGTGTTGACATGTGGCAAGACGCTCCTCGGGGCGCGTCTTGCTTGGGCCTCTCTCCTGGAGGCGCTCAGTCAGACCCAGTGGTGACATGTGGCTAGACGCTCCTCGGGGCACGTATTGCTTGGGCCTCTCTCCTGGAGGCCCTCTGTCAGACCCAGTGTTGACATGTGTCAAGACGCCCCTCGGGGCGCGTCTTGCTTGGGCCTTTCTCCTGGAGGCGCTCAGTCAGACCCAGTGTTGACATGTGGCAAGACGCTCCTCGGGGCGCGTCTTGCTTGGGCCTCTCTCCTGGAGGCGCACAGTCAGACCGAGTGCTCACATATGGCAAGACGCTCCTCCGGGCGCGTCTTGCTTGGGCCTCTCTCCTGGAGGCGCTCAGTCATACCCAGTGTTGACATGTGGCAAGATGCTCCTGGGGGCGCGTCTTGCTGGGGCTTCTCTCCTGGAGGCGCTCAGTCAGACTCAGTGTTGACATGTGACAAGACGCTCCTCGGGGCGCGTCTTGCTTGGGCCTCTCTCCTGGAGGCGCTAGGTCAGACCGAGTGCTGACATAAGGCAAGACGCTCCTCGGGGCGCGTCTTGCTGGGGCCTCTCTCCTGGAGGCGCTCAATCAGACCCAGTGGTGACACGTGGCAAGACACTCCTCGGGGCGCTTCTTGCTTGGGCCTCTCTCCTGGAGGCGCTCAGTCAGACCCAGTGATGACATGTGGCAAGACGCTCCTCGGGGCACGTCTTGCTTGGGCCTCTCTCCTCGAGGCGCTCAGTCAGACCAGATGTTCACATGTGGCAAGACGCTCCTCGGGGCGCGTCTTGCTTGGGCCTCTCTCCTGGAGGCGCTCAGTCAGACCCAGTGTTGACATGTGGCAAGACGCTCCTCGGGGCGCGTCATGCTTGGGACTCTCTCCTGGAGGCGCTCAGTCAGACCCAGTGTTGACATGTGGCAAGACGCTCCTCGGGGCGCGTCTTGTTTGGGCCTCTCTCCTGGAGGCGCTCAGTCAGACCGAGTGCTGACATGTGGCAAGACGCTCCTCGGGGCACGTCTTGCTTGGGCCTCTCTCCTGGAGGCCCTCTGTCAGACCCAGTGTTGACATGTGTCAAGACGCCCCTCGGGGCGCGTCTTGCTTGGGCCTCTCTCCTGGAGGCGCTCAGTCAGACCCAGTGTTGACATGTGGCAAGACGCTCCTCGGGGCGCGTCTTGCTTGGGCCTCTCTCCTGGAGGCGCACAGTCAGACCAGAGTGCTGACATGTGGCAAGACGCTCCTTGGGGCGCGTCTTGCTTGGGCCTCTCTCCTGGAGGCGCTCAGTCAGACCGAGTGCTGACATGTGGCAAGACGCTCCTCGGGGCGCGTCTTGCTGGGGCTTCTCTCCTGGAGGCGTTCAGTCAGACCGAGTGCTGACATGTGGCAAGACGCTCCTCGGGGCACGGTTTGCTTGGGCTTCTCTCCTAGAGGCCCTCAGTCAGAATCATTGTTGACATGTGGCAAGACGCTCCTCGGGGTGCGTCTTGCTCGGGCCTCTCTCCTGGAGGCCCTCTGTCAGAACCAGTGTTGATATGTGGCTAGACGCTCCTAGGGGCGCGTCTTGCTTGGGCCTCTCTCCTGGAAGCGCTCAGTCAGACCGAGTGCTGACATGTGGCAAGACGCTCCTCGGGGCGCGTCTTGCTTGGGCCTCTCTCCTGGAGGTGCTCAGTCAGACCCAGTGGTGACATATGGCAAGACGCTCCTCGGGGCGCGTATTGCTTGGGCCTCTCTCCTGGAGGCCCTCTGTCAGACCCAGTGTTGACATGTGGCAAGACACTCCTCGGGGCACGTCTTGCTTGGGATTCTCTCATGGAGGCCCTCAATCAGACCCAGTGTTGACACGTGGCAAGACGCTCCTCGAGGCGCGTCTTGCTTGGGCCTCTCTCCTGGAGGCGCTCAGTCAGACCGAGTACTGACATGTGGCATGACGCTCCTCGGGTCGCGTCTTGCTTGGGCCTCTCTCCTGGAGGCGCTCTGTCAGACCCAGTGGTGACATGTGGCAAGACAGTCCTCGGGGCGCGTCTTCCTTGGGCCTCTCTCCTGGAGACCCTCTGTCAGCCCCAGTGTTGACATGTGTCAAGACGCTCCTCGGGGTGCATCTTGCTTGGGCTTCTCTCCTGGAGGCCCTCTGTCAGACCCAGTGTTGACATGTGGCAAGACACTCCTCGGGGCGCGTCTTGCTTGGGCTATTCTCATGGAGGCCCTCAGTCAGACCCAGTGTTGACAAGTGTCAAGACGCTCCTCGGGGCGCGTCTTGCTTGGGCCTCTCTCCTGGAGGCCCTCTGTCAGAACCAGTGTTGATATGTGGCTAGACGCTCCTAGGGGCGCGTCTTGCTTGGGCCTCTCTCCTGGAAGCGCTCAGTCAGACCGAGTGCTGACTTGTGGCTAGACGCTCCTCGGGGCGCGTCTTGCTTGGGCCTCTCTCCTGGAGGTGCTCAGTCAGACCCAGTGGTGACATATGGCAAGACGCTCCTCGGGGCGCGTATTGCTTGGGCCTCTCTCCTGGAGGCCCTCTGTCAGACCCAGTGTTGACATGTGGCAAGACACTCCTCGGGGCACGTCTTGCTTGGGATTCTCTCATGGAGGCCCTCAGTCAGACCCAGTGTTGACAAGTGTCAAGACGCTCCTCGCGCGCGTCTTGCTTGGGCCTCTCTCCTGGAGGCGCTCAGTCAGACCCATTGTTGACATGTGGCAAGACGCTCCTCGGGGCGCTTCTTGCTTGGGCCTCTCTCCTGGAGGCGCTCAGTCAGACCCAGTGTTGACATGTGGCAAGACCCTCCTCGGGGCGCGTCTTGCTTGGGCCTCTCTCCTGGAGGCGCTCAGTCAGACCTAGTGTTCACATGTGGCAAGACGCTCCTCGGGGCGCGTCTTGCTTGGGCCTCTCTCCTGGAGGCGCTCAGTCAGACCCAGTGTTGACATGTGGCAAGACGCTCCTCGGGGCGCTTCATGCTTGGGCCTCTCTCCTTGAGACGCTCAGTCAGACCCAGTGTTGACATGTGGCAAGACGCTCCTCGGGGCGCGTCTTGCTTGGGCCTCTCTCCTGGAGGCGCTCAGTCAGACCCAGTGGTGACATGTGGCTAGACGCTCCTCGGGGCACGTATTGCTTGGGCCTCTCTCCTGGAGGCCCTCTGTCAGACCCAGTGTTGACATGTGTCAAGACGCCCCTCGGGGCGCGTCTTGCTTGGGCCTTTCTCCTGGAGGCGCTCAGTCAGACCCAGTGTTGACATGTGGCAAGACGCTCCTCGGGGCGCGTCTTGCTTGGGCCTCTCTCCTGGAGGCGCACAGTCAGACCGAGTGCTCACATATGGCAAGACGCTCCTCCGGGCGCGTCTTGCTTGGGCCTCTCTCCTGGAGGCGCTCAGTCATACCCAGTGTTGACATGTGGCAAGATGCTCCTGGGGGCGCGTCTTGCTGGGGCTTCTCTCCTGGAGGCGCTCAGTCAGACTCAGTGTTGACATGTGACAAGACGCTCCTCGGGGCGCGTCTTGCTTGGGCCTCTCTCCTGGAGGCGCTAGGTCAGACCGAGTGCTGACATAAGGCAAGACGCTCCTCGGGGCGCGTCTTGCTGGGGCCTCTCTCCTGGAGGCGCTCAATCAGACCCAGTGGTGACACGTGGCAAGACGCTCCTCGGGGCGCTTCTTGCTTGGGCCTCTCTCCTGGAGGCGCTCAGTCAGACCCAGTGATGACATGTGGCAAGACGCTCCTCGGGGCACGTCTTGCTTGGGCCTCTCTCCTCGAGGCGCTCAGTCAGACCAGATGTTCACATGTGGCAAGACGCTCCTCGGGGCGCGTCTTGCTTGGGCCTCTCTCCTGGAGGCGCTCAGTCAGACCCAGTGTTGACATGTGGCAAGACGCTCCTCGGGGCGCGTCATGCTTGGGACTCTCTCCTGGAGGCGCTCAGTCAGACCCAGTGTTGACATGTGGCAAGACGCTCCTCGGGGCGCGTCTTGTTTGGGCCTCTCTCCTGGAGGCGCTCAGTCAGACCGAGTGCTGACATGTGGCAAGACGCTCCTCGGGGCACGTCTTGCTTGGGCCTCTCTCCTGGAGGCCCTCTGTCAGACCCAGTGTTGACATGTGTCAAGACGCCCCTCGGGGCGCGTCTTGCTTGGGCCTCTCTCCTGGAGGCGCTCAGTCAGACCCAGTGTTGACATGTGGCAAGACGCTCCTCGGGGCGCGTCTTGCTTGGGCCTCTCTCCTGGAGGCGCACAGTCAGACCAGAGTGCTGACATGTGGCAAGACGCTCCTTGGGGCGCGTCTTGCTTGGGCCTCTCTCCTGGAGGCGCTCAGTCAGACCGAGTGCTGACATGTGGCAAGACGCTCCTCGGGGCGCGTCTTGCTGGGGCTTCTCTCCTGGAGGCGTTCAGTCAGACCGAGTGCTGACATGTGGCAAGACGCTCCTCGGGGCACGGTTTGCTTGGGCTTCTCTCCTAGAGGCCCTCAGTCAGAATCATTGTTGACATGTGGCAAGACGCTCCTCGGGGTGCGTCTTGCTCGGGCCTCTCTCCTGGAGGCCCTCTGTCAGAACCAGTGTTGATATGTGGCTAGACGCTCCTAGGGGCGCGTCTTGCTTGGGCCTCTCTCCTGGAAGCGCTCAGTCAGACCGAGTGCTGACATGTGGCAAGACGCTCCTCGGGGCGCGTCTTGCTTGGGCCTCTCTCCTGGAGGTGCTCAGTCAGACCCAGTGGTGACATATGGCAAGACGCTCCTCGGGGCGCGTATTGCTTGGGCCTCTCTCCTGGAGGCCCTCTGTCAGACCCAGTGTTGACATGTGGCAAGACACTCCTCGGGGCACGTCTTGCTTGGGATTCTCTCATGGAGGCCCTCAGTCAGACCCAGTGTTGACAAGTGTCAAGACGCTCCTCGGGGCGCGTCTTGCTTGGGCCTCTCTCCTGGAGGCGCTCAGTCAGACCCATTGTTGACATGTGGCAAGACGCTCCTCGGGGCGCTTCTTGCTTGGGCCTCTCTCCTGGAGGCGCTCAGTCAGACCCAGTGTTGACATGTGGCAAGACGCTCCTCGGGGTGCGTCTTGCTTGGGCCTCTCTCCTGGAGGCGCTCAGTCAGACCCAGTGTTCACATGTGGCAAGACGCTCCTCGGGGCGCGTCTTGCTTGGGCCTCTCTCCTGGAGGCGCTCAGTCAGACCCAGTGTTGACATGTGGCAAGACGCTCCTCGGGGCGCGTCATGCTTGGGCCTCTCTCCTGGAGACGCTCAGTCAGACCCAGTGTTGACATGTGGCAAGACGCTCCTCGGGGCGCGTCATGCTTGGGCCTCTCTCCTGGAGGCGCTCAGTCAGACCGAGTGCTGACATGTGGCAAGACGGTCCTCGGGGCGCGTCTTGCTTGGAACTCTCTCCTGGAGGCGCTCAGTCAGACCCAGTGGTGACATGTGGCTAGACGCTCCTCCGGGCACGTATTGCTTGGGCCTCTCTCCTGGAGGCCCTCTGTCAGACCCAGTGTTGACATGTGTCAAGACGTCCCTCGGGGCGCGTCTTGCTTGGGCCTCTCTCCTGGAGGCGCTCAGTCAGACCCAGTGTTGACATGTGGCAAGACGCTCCTCGGGGCGCGTCTTGCTTGGGCTTCTCTCCTGGAGGCGTTCAGTCAGACCGAGTGCTGACATGTGGCAAGACGCTCCTCGGGGCGCGTCTTGCTTGGGCTTCTCTCCTGGAGGCCCTCAGTCAGACTCATTGTTGACATGTGGCAAGATGCTCCTTCGGGCGCGTCTTGCTTGGGCCTCTCCCCTGGAGGCGCTCAGTCAGACCCAGTGTTGACATGTGGCAAGACGCTCCTCGGGGCGCGTCTTGCTGGGGCTTCTTTCCTGGAGGCGCTCAGTCAGACCCAGTGTTGACATGTGACAAGACGCTCCTCGGGCGCGTCTTGCTTGGGTCTCTCTCCTGGAGGTGCTCAGTCACACCCAGAGGTGACATGTGGCAAGACGCTCCTCGGGGTGCGTCTTGCTTGGGCCTCTCTCCTGGAGGCCCTCTGTCAGACCCATTGTTGACATGTGGCAAGACGCTCCTCGGGGCGCGTCTTGCTTGGGCCTCTCTCCTGGAGGCGCTCAGTCAGACCCAGTGATGACATGTGGCAAGACGCTCCTCGGGGCACGTCTTGCTTGGGCCTCTCTCCTCGAGGCGCTCAGTCAGACCAGATGTTCACATGTGGCAAGACGCTCCTCGGGGCGCGTCTTGCTTGGGCCTCTCTCCTGGAGGCGCTCAGTCAGACCCAGTGTTGACATGTGGCAAGACGCTCCTCGGGGCGCGTCATGCTTGGGACTCTCTCCTGGAGGCGCTCAGTCAGACCCAGTGTTGACATGTGGCAAGACGCTCCTCGGGGCGCGTCTTGTTTGGGCCTCTCTCCTGGAGGCGCTCAGTCAGACCGAGTGCTGACATGTGGCAAGACGCTCCTCGGGGCACGTCTTGCTTGGGCCTCTCTCCTGGAGGCCCTCTGTCAGACCCAGTGTTGACATGTGTCAAGACGCCCCTCGGGGCGCGTCTTGCTTGGGCCTCTCTCCTGGAGGCGCTCAGTCAGACCCAGTGTTGACATGTGGCAAGACGCTCCTCGGGGCGCGTCTTGCTTGGGCCTCTCTCCTGGAGGCGCACAGTCAGACCAGAGTGCTGACATGTGGCAAGACGCTCCTTGGGGCGCGTCTTGCTTGGGCCTCTCTCCTGGAGGCGCTCAGTCAGACCGAGTGCTGACATGTGGCAAGACGCTCCTCGGGGCGCGTCTTGCTGGGGCTTCTCTCCTGGAGGCGTTCAGTCAGACCGAGTGCTGACATGTGGCAAGACGCTCCTCGGGGCACGGTTTGCTTGGGCTTCTCTCCTAGAGGCCCTCAGTCAGAATCATTGTTGACATGTGGCAAGACGCTCCTCGGGGTGCGTCTTGCTCGGGCCTCTCTCCTGGAGGCCCTCTGTCAGAACCAGTGTTGATATGTGGCTAGACGCTCCTAGGGGCGCGTCTTGCTTGGGCCTCTCTCCTGGAAGCGCTCAGTCAGACCGAGTGCTGACATGTGGCAAGACGCTCCTCGGGGCGCGTCTTGCTTGGGCCTCTCTCCTGGAGGTGCTCAGTCAGACCCAGTGGTGACATATGGCAAGACGCTCCTCGGGGCGCGTATTGCTTGGGCCTCTCTCCTGGAAGCGCTCAGTCAGACCGAGTGCTGACTTGTGGCTAGACGCTCCTCGGGGCGCGTCTTGCTTGGGCCTCTCTCCTGGAGGTGCTCAGTCAGACCCAGTGGTGACATATGGCAAGACGCTCCTCGGGGCGCGTATTGCTTGGGCCTCTCTCCTGGAGGCCCTCTGTCAGACCCAGTGTTGACATGTGGCAAGACACTCCTCGGGGCACGTCTTGCTTGGGATTCTCTCATGGAGGCCCTCAGTCAGACCCAGTGTTGACAAGTGTCAAGACGCTCCTCGCGCGCGTCTTGCTTGGGCCTCTCTCCTGGAGGCGCTCAGTCAGACCCATTGTTGACATGTGGCAAGACGCTCCTCGGGGCGCTTCTTGCTTGGGCCTCTCTCCTGGAGGCGCTCAGTCAGACCCAGTGTTGACATGTGGCAAGACCCTCCTCGGGGCGCGTCTTGCTTGGGCCTCTCTCCTGGAGGCGCTCAGTCAGACCTAGTGTTCACATGTGGCAAGACGCTCCTCGGGGCGCGTCTTGCTTGGGCCTCTCTCCTGGAGGCGCTCAGTCAGACCCAGTGTTGACATGTGGCAAGACGCTCCTCGGGGCGCTTCATGCTTGGGCCTCTCTCCTTGAGACGCTCAGTCAGACCCAGTGTTGACATGTGGCAAGACGCTCCTCGGGGCGCGTCTTGCTTGGGCCTCTCTCCTGGAGGCGCTCAGTCAGACCCAGTGGTGACATGTGGCTAGACGCTCCTCGGGGCACGTATTGCTTGGGCCTCTCTCCTGGAGGCCCTCTGTCAGACCCAGTGTTGACATGTGTCAAGACGCCCCTCGGGGCGCGTCTTGCTTGGGCCTTTCTCCTGGAGGCGCTCAGTCAGACCCAGTGTTGACATGTGGCAAGACGCTCCTCGGGGCGCGTCTTGCTTGGGCCTCTCTCCTGGAGGCGCACAGTCAGACCGAGTGCTCACATATGGCAAGACGCTCCTCCGGGCGCGTCTTGCTTGGGCCTCTCTCCTGGAGGCGCTCAGTCATACCCAGTGTTGACATGTGGCAAGATGCTCCTGGGGGCGCGTCTTGCTGGGGCTTCTCTCCTGGAGGCGCTCAGTCAGACTCAGTGTTGACATGTGACAAGACGCTCCTCGGGGCGCGTCTTGCTTGGGCCTCTCTCCTGGAGGCGCTAGGTCAGACCGAGTGCTGACATAAGGCAAGACGCTCCTCGGGGCGCGTCTTGCTGGGGCCTCTCTCCTGGAGGCGCTCAATCAGACCCAGTGGTGACACGTGGCAAGACGCTCCTCGGGGCGCTTCTTGCTTGGGCCTCTCTCCTGGAGGCGCTCAGTCAGACCCAGTGATGACATGTGGCAAGACGCTCCTCGGGGCACGTCTTGCTTGGGCCTCTCTCCTCGAGGCGCTCAGTCAGACCAGATGTTCACATGTGGCAAGACGCTCCTCGGGGCGCGTCTTGCTTGGGCCTCTCTCCTGGAGGCGCTCAGTCAGACCCAGTGTTGACATGTGGCAAGACGCTCCTCGGGGCGCGTCATGCTTGGGACTCTCTCCTGGAGGCGCTCAGTCAGACCCAGTGTTGACATGTGGCAAGACGCTCCTCGGGGCGCGTCTTGTTTGGGCCTCTCTCCTGGAGGCGCTCAGTCAGACCGAGTGCTGACATGTGGCAAGACGCTCCTCGGGGCACGTCTTGCTTGGGCCTCTCTCCTGGAGGCCCTCTGTCAGACCCAGTGTTGACATGTGTCAAGACGCCCCTCGGGGCGCGTCTTGCTTGGGCCTCTCTCCTGGAGGCGCTCAGTCAGACCCAGTGTTGACATGTGGCAAGACGCTCCTCGGGGCGCGTCTTGCTTGGGCCTCTCTCCTGGAGGCGCACAGTCAGACCAGAGTGCTGACATGTGGCAAGACGCTCCTTGGGGCGCGTCTTGCTTGGGCCTCTCTCCTGGAGGCGCTCAGTCAGACCGAGTGCTGACATGTGGCAAGACGCTCCTCGGGGCGCGTCTTGCTGGGGCTTCTCTCCTGGAGGCGTTCAGTCAGACCGAGTGCTGACATGTGGCAAGACGCTCCTCGGGGCACGGTTTGCTTGGGCTTCTCTCCTAGAGGCCCTCAGTCAGAATCATTGTTGACATGTGGCAAGACGCTCCTCGGGGTGCGTCTTGCTCGGGCCTCTCTCCTGGAGGCCCTCTGTCAGAACCAGTGTTGATATGTGGCTAGACGCTCCTAGGGGCGCGTCTTGCTTGGGCCTCTCTCCTGGAAGCGCTCAGTCAGACTGAGTGCTGACATGTGGCAAGACGCTCCTCGGGGCGCGTCTTGCTTGGGCCTCTCTCCTGGAGGTGCTCAGTCAGACCCAGTGGTGACATATGGCAAGACGCTCCTCGGGGCGCGTATTGCTTGGGCCTCTCTCCTGGAGGCCCTCTGTCAGACCCAGTGTTGACATGTGGCAAGACACTCCTCGGGGCACGTCTTGCTTGGGATTCTCTCATGGAGGCCCTCAGTCAGACCCAGTGTTGACAAGTGTCAAGACGCTCCTCGGGGCGCGTCTTGCTTGGGCCTCTCTCCTGGAGGCGCTCAGTCAGACCCATTGTTGACATGTGGCAAGACGCTCCTCGGGGCGCTTCTTGCTTGGGCCTCTCTCCTGGAGGCGCTCAGTCAGACCCAGTGTTGACATGTGGCAAGACGCTCCTCGGGGTGCGTCTTGCTTGGGCCTCTCTCCTGGAGGCGCTCAGTCAGACCCAGTGTTCACATGTGGCAAGACGCTCCTCGGGGCGCGTCTTGCTTGGGCCTCTCTCCTGGAGGCGCTCAGTCAGACCCAGTGTTGACATGTGGCAAGACGCTCCTCGGGGCGCGTCATGCTTGGGCCTCTCTCCTGGAGACGCTCAGTCAGACCCAGTGTTGACATGTGGCAAGACGCTCCTCGGGGCGCGTCATGCTTGGGCCTCTCTCCTGGAGGCGCTCAGTCAGACCGAGTGCTGACATGTGGCAAGACGGTCCTCGGGGCGCGTCTTGCTTGGAACTCTCTCCTGGAGGCGCTCAGTCAGACCCAGTGGTGACATGTGGCTAGACGCTCCTCCGGGCACGTATTGCTTGGGCCTCTCTCCTGGAGGCCCTCTGTCAGACCCAGTGTTGACATGTGTCAAGACGTCCCTCGGGGCGCGTCTTGCTTGGGCCTCTCTCCTGGAGGCGCTCAGTCAGACCCAGTGTTGACATGTGGCAAGACGCTCCTCGGGGCGCGTCTTGCTTGGGCTTCTCTCCTGGAGGCGTTCAGTCAGACCGAGTGCTGACATGTGGCAAGACGCTCCTCGGGGCGCGTCTTGCTTGGGCTTCTCTCCTGGAGGCCCTCAGTCAGACTCATTGTTGACATGTGGCAAGATGCTCCTTCGGGCGCGTCTTGCTTGGGCCTCTCCCCTGGAGGCGCTCAGTCAGACCCAGTGTTGACATGTGGCAAGACGCTCCTCGGGGCGCGTCTTGCTTGGGCTTCTCTCCTGGAGGCCCTTAGTCAGACCCATTGTTGACATGTGGCAAGACGCTCCTCGGGGCGCGTCTTGCTGGGGCTTCTTTCCTGGAGGCGCTCAGTCAGACCCAGTGTTGACATGTGACAAGACGCTCCTCGGGCGCGTCTTGCTTGGGTCTCTCTCCTGGAGGTGCTCAGTCACACCCAGAGGTGACATGTGGCAAGACGCTCCTCGGGGTGCGTCTTGCTTGGGCCTCTCTCCTGGAGGCCCTCTGTCAGACCCATTGTTGACATGTGGCAAGACGCTCCTCGGGGCGCGTCTTGCTTGGGCCTCTCTCCTGGAGGCGCTCAGTCAGACCCAGTGATGACATGTGGCAAGACGCTCCTCGGGGCACGTCTTGCTTGGGCCTCTCTCCTCGAGGCGCTCAGTCAGACCAGATGTTCACATGTGGCAAGACGCTCCTCGGGGCGCGTCTTGCTTGGGCCTCTCTCCTGGAGGCGCTCAGTCAGACCCAGTGTTGACATGTGGCAAGACGCTCCTCGGGGCGCGTCATGCTTGGGACTCTCTCCTGGAGGCGCTCAGTCAGACCCAGTGTTGACATGTGGCAAGACGCTCCTCGGGGCGCGTCTTGTTTGGGCCTCTCTCCTGGAGGCGCTCAGTCAGACCGAGTGCTGACATGTGGCAAGACGCTCCTCGGGGCACGTCTTGCTTGGGCCTCTCTCCTGGAGGCCCTCTGTCAGACCCAGTGTTGACATGTGTCAAGACGCCCCTCGGGGCGCGTCTTGCTTGGGCCTCTCTCCTGGAGGCGCTCAGTCAGACCCAGTGTTGACATGTGGCAAGACGCTCCTCGGGGCGCGTCTTGCTTGGGCCTCTCTCCTGGAGGCGCACAGTCAGACCAGAGTGCTGACATGTGGCAAGACGCTCCTTGGGGCGCGTCTTGCTTGGGCCTCTCTCCTGGAGGCGCTCAGTCAGACCGAGTGCTGACATGTGGCAAGACGCTCCTCGGGGCGCGTCTTGCTGGGGCTTCTCTCCTGGAGGCGTTCAGTCAGACCGAGTGCTGACATGTGGCAAGACGCTCCTCGGGGCACGGTTTGCTTGGGCTTCTCTCCTAGAGGCCCTCAGTCAGAATCATTGTTGACATGTGGCAAGACGCTCCTCGGGGTGCGTCTTGCTCGGGCCTCTCTCCTGGAGGCCCTCTGTCAGAACCAGTGTTGATATGTGGCTAGACGCTCCTAGGGGCGCGTCTTGCTTGGGCCTCTCTCCTGGAAGCGCTCAGTCTGACCGAGTGCTGACATGTGGCAAGACGCTCCTCGGGGCGCGTCTTGCTTGGGCCTCTCTCCTGGAGGTGCTCAGTCAGACCCAGTGGTGACATATGGCAAGACGCTCCTCGGGGCGCGTATTGCTTGGGCCTCTCTCCTGGAGGCCCTCTGTCAGACCCAGTGTTGACATGTGGCAAGACACTCCTCGGGGCACGTCTTGCTTGGGATTCTCTCATGGAGGCCCTCAGTCAGACCCAGTGTTGACAAGTGTCAAGACGCTCCTCGGGGCGCGTCTTGCTTGGGCCTCTCTCCTGGAGGCGCTCAGTCAGACCCATTGTTGACATGTGGCAAGACGCTCCTCGGGGCGCTTCTTGCTTGGGCCTCTCTCCTGGAGGCGCTCAGTCAGACCCAGTGTTGACATGTGGCAAGACGCTCCTCGGGGTGCGTCTTGCTTGGGCCTCTCTCCTGGAGGCGCTCAGTCAGACCCAGTGTTCACATGTGGCAAGACGCTCCTCGGGGCGCGTCTTGCTTGGGCCTCTCTCCTGGAGGCGCTCAGTCAGACCCAGTGTTGACATGTGGCAAGACGCTCCTCGGGGCGCGTCATGCTTGGGCCTCTCTCCTGGAGACGCTCAGTCAGACCCAGTGTTGACATGTGGCAAGACGCTCCTCGGGGCGCGTCATGCTTGGGCCTCTCTCCTGGAGGCGCTCAGTCAGACCGAGTGCTGACATGTGGCAAGACGGTCCTCGGGGCGCGTCTTGCTTGGGCCTCTCTCCTGGAGGCGCTCAGTCAGACCCAGTGGTGACATGTGGCTAGACGCTCCTCCGGGCACGTATTGCTTGGGCCTCTCTCCTGGAGGCCCTCTGTCAGACCCAGTGTTGACATGTGTCAAGACGTCCCTCGGGGCGCGTCTTGCTTGGGCCTCTCTCCTGGAGGCGCTCAGTCAGACCCAGTGTTGACATGTGGCAAGACGCTCCTCGGGGCGCGTCTTGCTTGGGCTTCTCTCCTGGAGGCGTTCAGTCAGACCGAGTGCTGACATGTGGCAAGACGCTCCTCGGGGCGCGTCTTGCTTGGGCTTCTCTCCTGGAGGCCCTCAGTCAGACTCATTGTTGACATGTGGCAAGATGCTCCTTCGGGCGCGTCTTGCTTGGGCCTCTCCCCTGGAGGCGCTCAGTCAGACCCAGTGTTGACATGTGGCAAGACGCTCCTCGGGGCACGTCTTGCTCGGGATTCTCTCCTGTAGGCCCTCAGTCAGACCGAGTGCTGACATGTGGCAAGACGCTCCTCGGGGCGCATCTTGCTGGGGCTTCTTTCCTGGAGGCGCTCAGTCAGACCCAGTGTTGACATGTGACAAGACGCTCCTCGGGCGCGTCTTGCTTGGGTCTCTCTCCTGGAGGCGCTCAGTCACACCCAGAGGTGACATGTGGCAAGACGCTCCTCGGGGCGCGTCTTGCTTGGGCCTCTCTCCTGGAGGCCCTCTGTCAGACCCATTGTTGACATGTGGCAAGACGCTCCTCGGGGCGCGTCTTGCTTGGGCCTCTCTCCTGGAGGCGCTCAGTCAGACCGAGTGCTGACATAAGGCAAGACGCTCCTCGGGGCGCGTCTTGCTGGGGCCTCTCTCCTGGAGGCGCTCAATCAGACCCAGTGGTGACATGTGGCAAGACGCTCCTCGGGGCGCGTCTTGCTTGGGCCTCTCTCCTGGAGAAGCTCAGTCAGACCCAGTTGTGACATGTGGCAAGACGCTCCTCGGGGCGCGTATTGCTTGGGCCTCTCTCCTGGATGCCCTCTGTCAGACCGAGTGTTGACATGTGGCAAGACGCTCCTCGGGGCGCGTCTTGCTTGGGCCTCTCTCCTGGAGGCGCACAGTCAGACCGAGTGCTCACATGTGGCAAGACGCTCCTCGGAGCGCGTCTTGCTGGGGCTTCTCTCCTGGAGAAACTCAGTCAGACCCAGTGTTGACATGTGACAAGAAGCTCCTCGGGGCGCGTCTTACTTGGGCCTCTCTGCTGGAGGCGCTCAGTCAGACCCAGAGGTGACATGTGGCAAGACGCTCCTCGGGGCGCGTCTTGCTTGGGCTTCTCTCCTGGAGGCCCTCAGTCAGACCCATTGTTGACATGTGGCAAGACGCTCCTCGGGGCGCATCTTGCTTGGGCCTCTCTCCTGGAGGCCCTCTGTCAGACCCAGTGTTGACATGTGTCAAGACGCCCCTCGGGGCGCGTCTTGCTTGGGCCTCTCTCCTGGAGGCGCTCAGTCAGACCCAGTGTTGACATGTGGCAAGACGCTCCTCGGGGCGCGTCTTGCTTGGGCCTCTCTCCTGGAGGCGCACAGTCAGACCAGAGTGCTGACATGTGGCAAGACGCTCCTTGGGGCGCGTCTTGCTTTGGCCTCTCTCCTGGAGGCGCTCAGTCAGACCGAGTGCTGACATGTGGCAAGACGCTCCTCGGGGCGCGTCTTGCTGGGGCTTCTCTCCTGGAGGCGTTCAGTCAGACCGAGTGCTGACATGTGGCAAGACGCTCCTCGGGGCACGGTTTGCTTGGGCTTCTCTCCTAGAGGCCCTTAGTCAAAATCATTGTTGACATGTGGCAAGACGCTCCTCGGGGTGCGTCTTGCTCGGGCCTCTCTCCTGGAGGCCCTCTGTCAGAACCAGTGTTGATATGTGGCTAGACGCTCCTAGGGGCGCGTCTTGCTTGGGCCTCTCTCCTGGAAGCGCTCAGTCAGACCGAGTGCTGACATGTGGCAAGACGCTCCTCGGGGCGCGTCTTGCTTGGGCCTCTCTCCTGGAGGTGCTCAGTCAGACCCAGTGGTGACATATGGCAAGACGCTCCTCGGGGCGCGTATTTCTTGGGCCTCTCTCCTGGAGGCCCTCTGTCAGACCCAGTGTTGACATGTGGCAAGACACTCCTCGGGGCACGTCTTGCTTGGGATTCTCTCATGGAGGCCCTCAGTCAGACTCATTGTTGACATGTGGCAAGATGCTCCTTCGGGCGCGTCTTGCTTGGGCCTCTCCCCTGGAGGCGCTCAGTCAGACCCAGTGTTGACATGTGGCAAGACGCTCCTCGGGGCGCGTCTTGCTTGGACCTCTCTCCTGGAGGCGCTCAGTCAGACCGAGTGCTGACATGTGGCAAGACTCTCCTCGGGGCGCGTCTTGCTGGGGCTTCTTTCCTGGAGGCGCTCAGTCAGACCCAGTGTTGACATGTGACAAGACGCTCCTCGGGCGCGTCTTGCTTGGGTCTCTCTCCTGGAGGCGCTCAGTCACACCCAGAGGTGACATGTGGCAAGACGCTCCTCGGGGTGCGTCTTGCTTGGGCCTCTCTCCTGGAGGCCCTCTGTCAGACCCATTGTTGACATGTGGCAAGACGCTCCTCGGGGCGCGTCTTGCTTGGGCCTCTCTCCTGGAGGCGCTCAGTCAGACCGAGTGCTGACATAAGGCAAGACGCTCCTCGGGGCGCGTCTTGCTGGGGCCTCTCTCCTGGAGGCGCTCAATCAGACCCAGTGGTGACATGTGGCAAGACGCTCCTCGGGGCGCGTCTTGCTTGGGCCTCTCTCCTGGAGAAGCTCAGTCAGACCGAGTGCTGACATGTGGCAAGACGCTCCTCGGGGCACGTCTTGCTCGGGATTCTCTCCTGTAGGCCCTCAGTCAGACCGAGTGCTGACATGTGGCAAGACGCTCCTCGGGGCGCATCTTGCTGGGGCTTCTTTCCTGGAGGCGCTCAGTCAGACCCAGTGTTGACATGTGACAAGACGCTCCTCGGGCGCGTCTTGCTTGGGTCTCTCTCCTGGAGGCGCTCAGTCACACCCAGAGGTGACATGTGGCAAGACGCTCCTCGGGGCGCGTCTTGCTTGGGCCTCTCTCCTGGAGGCCCTCTGTCAGACCCATTGTTGACATGTGGCAAGACGCTCCTCGGGGCGCGTCTTGCTTGGGCCTCTCTCCTGGAGGCGCTCAGTCAGACCGAGTGCTGACATAAGGCAAGACGCTCCTCGGGGCGCGTCTTGCTGGGGCCTCTCTCCTGGAGGCGCTCAATCAGACCCAGTGGTGACATGTGGCAAGACGCTCCTCGGGGCGCGTCATGCTTGGGCCTCTCTCCTGGAGAAGCTCAGTCAGACCCAGTTGTGACATGTGGCAAGACGCTCCTCGGGGCGCGTATTGCTTGGGCCTCTCTCCTGGATGCCCTCTGTCAGACCGAGTGTTGACATGTGGCAAGACGCTCCTCGGGGCGCGTCTTGCTTGGGCCTCTCTCCTGGAAGCGCTCAGTCAGACCGAGTGCTGACATGTGGCAAGACGCTCCTCGGGGTGCGTCTTGCTTGGGCCTCTCTCCTGGAGGTGCTCAGTCAGACCCAGTGGTGACATATGGCAAGACGCTCCTCGGGGCGCGTATTTCTTGGGCCTCTCTCCTGGAGGCCCTCTGTCAGACCCAGTGTTGACATGTGGCAAGACACTCCTCGGGGCACGTCTTGCTTGGGATTCTCTCATGGAGGCCCTCAGTCAGACTCATTGTTGACATGTGGCAAGATGCTCCTTCGGGCGCGTCTTGCTTGGGCCTCTCCCCTGGAGGCGCTCAGTCAGACCCAGTGTTGACATGTGGCAAGACGCTCCTCGGGGCGCGTCTTGCTTGGGCTTCTCTCCTGGAGGCCCTTAGTCAGACCCATTGTTGACATGTGGCAAGACGCTCCTCGGGGCGCGTCTTGCTTGGACCTCTCTCCTGGAGGCGCTCAGTCAGACCGAGTGCTGACATGTGGCAAGACGCTCCTCGGGGCGCGTCTTGCTGGGGCTTCTTTCCTGGAGGCGCTCAGTCAGACCCAGTGTTGACATGTGACAAGACGCTCCTCGGGCGCGTCTTGCTTGGGTCTCTCTCCTGGAGGCGCTCAGTCACACCCAGAGGTGACATGTGGCAAGACGCTCCTCGGGGTGCGTCTTGCTTGGGCCTCTCTCCTGGAGGCCCTCTGTCAGACCCATTGTTGACATGTGGCAAGACGCTCCTCGGGGCGCGTCTTGCTTGGGCCTCTCTCCTGGAGGCGCTCAGTCAGACCGAGTGCTGACATAAGGCAAGACGCTCCTCGGGGCGCGTCTTGCTGGGGCCTCTCTCCTGGAGGCGCTCAATCAGACCCAGTGGTGACATGTGGCAAGACGCTCCTCGGGGCGCGTCTTGCTTGGGCCTCTCTCCTGGAGAAGCTCAGTCAGACCGAGTGCTGACATGTGGCAAGACGCTCCTCGGGGCACGTCTTGCTCGGGATTCTCTCCTGTAGGCCCTCAGTCAGACCGAGTGCTGACATGTGGCAAGACGCTCCTCGGGGCGCATCTTGCTGGGGCTTCTTTCCTGGAGGCGCTCAGTCAGACCCAGTGTTGACATGTGACAAGACGCTCCTCGGGCGCGTCTTGCTTGGGTCTCTCTCCTGGAGGCGCTCAGTCACACCCAGAGGTGACATGTGGCAAGACGCTCCTCGGGGCGCGTCTTGCTTGGGCCTCTCTCCTGGAGGCCCTCTGTCAGACCCATTGTTGACATGTGGCAAGACGCTCCTCGGGGCGCGTCTTGCTTGGGCCTCTCTCCTGGAGGCGCTCAGTCAGACCGAGTGCTGACATAAGGCAAGACGCTCCTCGGGGCGCGTCTTGCTGGGGCCTCTCTCCTGGAGGCGCTCAATCAGACCCAGTGGTGACATGTGGCAAGACGCTCCTCGGGGCGCGTCTTGCTTGGGCCTCTCTCCTGGAGAAGCTCAGTCAGACCCAGTTGTGACATGTGGCAAGACGCTCATCGGGGCGCGTATTGCTTGGGCCTCTCTCCTGGATGCCCTCTGTCAGACCGAGTGTTGACATGTGGCAAGACGCTCCTCGGGGCGCGTCTTGCTTGGGCCTCTCTCCTGGAGGCGCACAGTCAGACCGAGTGCTGACATGTGGCAAGACGCTCCTCAGGGCGCGTCTTGCTTGGGCTTCTCTCCTGGAGGCGCTCAGTCAGACCCATTGTTGACATGTGGCAAGACGCTCCTCGGGGCGCTTCTTGCTTGGGCCTCTCTCCTGGAGGCGCTCAGTCAGACCCAGTGTTGACATGTGGCAAGACGCTCCTCGGGGTGCGTCTTGCTTGGGCCTCTCTCCTGGAGGCGCTCAGTCAGACCCAGTGGTGACATGTGGCTAGACGCTCCTCCGGGCACGTATTGCTTGGGCCTCTCTCCTGGAGGCCCTCTGTCAGACCCAGTGTTGACATGTGTCAAGACGTCCCTCGGGGCGCGTCTTGCTTGGGCCTCTCTCCTGGAGGCGCTCAGTCAGACCCAGTGTTGACATGTGGCAAGACGCTCCTCGGGGCGCGTCTTGCTTGGGCTTCTCTCCTGGAGGCGTTCAGTCAGACCGAGTGCTGACATGTGGCAAGACGCTCCTCGGGGCGCGTCTTGCTTGGGCTTCTCTCCTGGAGGCCCTCAGTCAGACTCATTGTTGACATGTGGCAAGATGCTCCTTCGGGCGCGTCTTGCTTGGGCCTCTCCCCTGGAGGCGCTCAGTCAGACCCAGTGTTGACATGTGGCAAGACGCTCCTCGGGGCACGTCTTGCTCGGGATTCTCTCCTGTAGGCCCTCAGTCAGACCGAGTGCTGACATGTGGCAAGACGCTCCTCGGGGCGCATCTTGCTGGGGCTTCTTTCCTGGAGGCGCTCAGTCAGACCCAGTGTTGACATGTGACAAGACGCTCCTCGGGCGCGTCTTGCTTGGGTCTCTCTCCTGGAGGCGCTCAGTCACACCCAGAGGTGACATGTGGCAAGACGCTCCTCGGGGCGCGTCTTGCTTGGGCCTCTCTCCTGGAGGCCCTCTGTCAGACCCATTGTTGACATGTGGCAAGACGCTCCTCGGGGCGCGTCTTGCTTGGGCCTCTCTCCTGGAGGCGCTCAGTCAGACCGAGTGCTGACATAAGGCAAGACGCTCCTCGGGGCGCGTCTTGCTGGGGCCTCTCTCCTGGAGGCGCTCAATCAGACCCAGTGGTGACATGTGGCAAGACGCTCCTCGGGGCGCGTCATGCTTGGGCCTCTCTCCTGGAGAAGCTCAGTCAGACCCAGTTGTGACATGTGGCAAGACGCTCCTCGGGGCGCGTATTGCTTGGGCCTCTCTCCTGGATGCCCTCTGTCAGACCGAGTGTTGACATGTGGCAAGACGCTCCTCGGGGCGCGTCTTGCTTGGGCCTCTCTCCTGGAAGCGCTCAGTCAGACCGAGTGCTGACATGTGGCAAGACGCTCCTCGGGGTGCGTCTTGCTTGGGCCTCTCTCCTGGAGGTGCTCAGTCAGACCCAGTGGTGACATATGGCAAGACGCTCCTCGGGGCGCGTATTTCTTGGGCCTCTCTCCTGGAGGCCCTCTGTCAGACCCAGTGTTGACATGTGGCAAGACACTCCTCGGGGCACGTCTTGCTTGGGATTCTCTCATGGAGGCCCTCAGTCAGACTCATTGTTGACATGTGGCAAGATGCTCCTTCGGGCGCGTCTTGCTTGGGCCTCTCCCCTGGAGGCGCTCAGTCAGACCCAGTGTTGACATGTGGCAAGACGCTCCTCGGGGCGCGTCTTGCTTGGGCTTCTCTCCTGGAGGCCCTTAGTCAGACCCATTGTTGACATGTGGCAAGACGCTCCTCGGGGCGCGTCTTGCTTGGACCTCTCTCCTGGAGGCGCTCAGTCAGACCGAGTGCTGACATGTGGCAAGACGCTCCTCGGGGCGCGTCTTGCTGGGGCTTCTTTCCTGGAGGCGCTCAGTCAGACCCAGTGTTGACATGTGACAAGACGCTCCTCGGGCGCGTCTTGCTTGGGTCTCTCTCCTGGAGGCGCTCAGTCACACCCAGAGGTGACATGTGGCAAGACGCTCCTCGGGGTGCGTCTTGCTTGGGCCTCTCTCCTGGAGGCCCTCTGTCAGACCCATTGTTGACATGTGGCAAGACGCTCCTCGGGGCGCGTCTTGCTTGGGCCTCTCTCCTGGAGGCGCTCAGTCAGACCGAGTGCTGACATAAGGCAAGACGCTCCTCGGGGCGCGTCTTGCTGGGGCCTCTCTCCTGGAGGCGCTCAATCAGACCCAGTGGTGACATGTGGCAAGACGCTCCTCGGGGCGCGTCTTGCTTGGGCCTCTCTCCTGGAGAAGCTCAGTCAGACCGAGTGCTGACATGTGGCAAGACGCTCCTCGGGGCACGTCTTGCTCGGGATTCTCTCCTGTAGGCCCTCAGTCAGACCGAGTGCTGACATGTGGCAAGACGCTCCTCGGGGCGCATCTTGCTGGGGCTTCTTTCCTGGAGGCGCTCAGTCAGACCCAGTGTTGACATGTGACAAGACGCTCCTCGGGCGCGTCTTGCTTGGGTCTCTCTCCTGGAGGCGCTCAGTCACACCCAGAGGTGACATGTGGCAAGACGCTCCTCGGGGCGCGTCTTGCTTGGGCCTCTCTCCTGGAGGCCCTCTGTCAGACCCATTGTTGACATGTGGCAAGACGCTCCTCGGGGCGCGTCTTGCTTGGGCCTCTCTCCTGGAGGCGCTCAGTCAGACCGAGTGCTGACATAAGGCAAGACGCTCCTCGGGGCGCGTCTTGCTGGGGCCTCTCTCCTGGAGGCGCTCAATCAGACCCAGTGGTGACATGTGGCAAGACGCTCCTCGGGGCGCGTCTTGCTTGGGCCTCTCTCCTGGAGAAGCTCAGTCAGACCCAGTTGTGACATGTGGCAAGACGCTCATCGGGGCGCGTATTGCTTGGGCCTCTCTCCTGGATGCCCTCTGTCAGACCGAGTGTTGACATGTGGCAAGACGCTCCTCGGGGCGCGTCTTGCTTGGGCCTCTCTCCTGGAGGCGCACAGTCAGACCGAGTGCTGACATGTGGCAAGACGCTCCTCAGGGCGCGTCTTGCTTGGGCTTCTCTCCTGGAGGCGCTCAGTCAGACCCATTGTTGACATGTGGCAAGACGCTCCTCGGGGCGCTTCTTGCTTGGGCCTCTCTCCTGGAGGCGCTCAGTCAGACCCAGTGTTGACATGTGGCAAGACGCTCCTCGGGGTGCGTCTTGCTTGGGCCTCTCTCCTGGAGGCGCTCAGTCAGACCCAGTGGTGACATGTGGCTAGACGCTCCTCCGGGCACGTATTGCTTGGGCCTCTCTCCTGGAGGCCCTCTGTCAGACCCAGTGTTGACATGTGTCAAGACGTCCCTCGGGGCGCGTCTTGCTTGGGCCTCTCTCCTGGAGGCGCTCAGTCAGACCCAGTGTTGACATGTGGCAAGACGCTCCTCGGGGCGCGTCTTGCTTGGGCTTCTCTCCTGGAGGCGTTCAGTCAGACCGAGTGCTGACATGTGGCAAGACGCTCCTCGGGGCGCGTCTTGCTTGGGCTTCTCTCCTGGAGGCCCTCAGTCAGACTCATTGTTGACATGTGGCAAGATGCTCCTTCGGGCGCGTCTTGCTTGGGCCTCTCCCCTGGAGGCGCTCAGTCAGACCCAGTGTTGACATGTGGCAAGACGCTCCTCGGGGCACGTCTTGCTCGGGATTCTCTCCTGTAGGCCCTCAGTCAGACCGAGTGCTGACATGTGGCAAGACGCTCCTCGGGGCGCATCTTGCTGGGGCTTCTTTCCTGGAGGCGCTCAGTCAGACCCAGTGTTGACATGTGACAAGACGCTCCTCGGGCGCGTCTTGCTTGGGTCTCTCTCCTGGAGGCGCTCAGTCACACCCAGAGGTGACATGTGGCAAGACGCTCCTCGGGGCGCGTCTTGCTTGGGCCTCTCTCCTGGAGGCCCTCTGTCAGACCCATTGTTGACATGTGGCAAGACGCTCCTCGGGGCGCGTCTTGCTTGGGCCTCTCTCCTGGAGGCGCTCAGTCAGACCGAGTGCTGACATAAGGCAAGACGCTCCTCGGGGCGCGTCTTGCTGGGGCCTCTCTCCTGGAGGCGCTCAATCAGACCCAGTGGTGACATGTGGCAAGACGCTCCTCGGGGCGCGTCTTGCTTGGGCCTCTCTCCTGGAGAAGCTCAGTCAGACCCAGTTGTGACATGTGGCAAGACGCTCCTCGGGGCGCGTATTGCTTGGGCCTCTCTCCTGGATGCCCTCTGTCAGACCGAGTGTTGACATGTGGCAAGACGCTCCTCGGGGCGCGTCTTGCTTGGGCCTCTCTCCTGGAGGCGCACAGTCAGACCGAGTGCTCACATGTGGCAAGACGCTCCTCGGAGCGCGTCTTGCTGGGGCTTCTCTCCTGGAGAAACTCAGTCAGACCCAGTGTTGACATGTGACAAGAAGCTCCTCGGGGCGCGTCTTACTTGGGCCTCTCTGCTGGAGGCGCTCAGTCAGACCCAGAGGTGACATGTGGCAAGACGCTCCTCGGGGCGCGTCTTGCTTGGGCTTCTCTCCTGGAGGCCCTCAGTCAGACCCATTGTTGACATGTGGCAAGACGCTCCTCGGGGCGCATCTTGCTTGGGCCTCTCTCCTGGAGGCCCTCTGTCAGACCCAGTGTTGACATGTGTCAAGACGCCCCTCGGGGCGCGTCTTGCTTGGGCCTCTCTCCTGGAGGCGCTCAGTCAGACCCAGTGTTGACATGTGGCAAGACGCTCCTCGGGGCGCGTCTTGCTTGGGCCTCTCTCCTGGAGGCGCACAGTCAGACCAGAGTGCTGACATGTGGCAAGACGCTCCTTGGGGCGCGTCTTGCTTTGGCCTCTCTCCTGGAGGCGCTCAGTCAGACCGAGTGCTGACATGTGGCAAGACGCTCCTCGGGGCGCGTCTTGCTGGGGCTTCTCTCCTGGAGGCGTTCAGTCAGACCGAGTGCTGACATGTGGCAAGACGCTCCTCGGGGCACGGTTTGCTTGGGCTTCTCTCCTAGAGGCCCTTAGTCAAAATCATTGTTGACATGTGGCAAGACGCTCCTCGGGGTGCGTCTTGCTCGGGCCTCTCTCCTGGAGGCCCTCTGTCAGAACCAGTGTTGATATGTGGCTAGACGCTCCTAGGGGCGCGTCTTGCTTGGGCCTCTCTCCTGGAAGCGCTCAGTCAGACCGAGTGCTGACATGTGGCAAGACGCTCCTCGGGGCGCGTCTTGCTTGGGCCTCTCTCCTGGAGGTGCTCAGTCAGACCCAGTGGTGACATATGGCAAGACGCTCCTCGGGGCGCGTATTTCTTGGGCCTCTCTCCTGGAGGCCCTCTGTCAGACCCAGTGTTGACATGTGGCAAGACACTCCTCGGGGCACGTCTTGCTTGGGATTCTCTCATGGAGGCCCTCAGTCAGACTCATTGTTGACATGTGGCAAGATGCTCCTTCGGGCGCGTCTTGCTTGGGCCTCTCCCCTGGAGGCGCTCAGTCAGACCCAGTGTTGACATGTGGCAAGACGCTCCTCGGGGCGCGTCTTGCTTGGACCTCTCTCCTGGAGGCGCTCAGTCAGACCGAGTGCTGACATGTGGCAAGACTCTCCTCGGGGCGCGTCTTGCTGGGGCTTCTTTCCTGGAGGCGCTCAGTCAGACCCAGTGTTGACATGTGACAAGACGCTCCTCGGGCGCGTCTTGCTTGGGTCTCTCTCCTGGAGGCGCTCAGTCACACCCAGAGGTGACATGTGGCAAGACGCTCCTCGGGGTGCGTCTTGCTTGGGCCTCTCTCCTGGAGGCCCTCTGTCAGACCCATTGTTGACATGTGGCAAGACGCTCCTCGGGGCGCGTCTTGCTTGGGCCTCTCTCCTGGAGGCGCTCAGTCAGACCGAGTGCTGACATAAGGCAAGACGCTCCTCGGGGCGCGTCTTGCTGGGGCCTCTCTCCTGGAGGCGCTCAATCAGACCCAGTGGTGACATGTGGCAAGACGCTCCTCGGGGCGCGTCTTGCTTGGGCCTCTCTCCTGGAGAAGCTCAGTCAGACCGAGTGCTGACATGTGGCAAGACGCTCCTCGGGGCACGTCTTGCTCGGGATTCTCTCCTGTAGGCCCTCAGTCAGACCGAGTGCTGACATGTGGCAAGACGCTCCTCGGGGCGCATCTTGCTGGGGCTTCTTTCCTGGAGGCGCTCAGTCAGACCCAGTGTTGACATGTGACAAGACGCTCCTCGGGCGCGTCTTGCTTGGGTCTCTCTCCTGGAGGCGCTCAGTCACACCCAGAGGTGACATGTGGCAAGACGCTCCTCGGGGCGCGTCTTGCTTGGGCCTCTCTCCTGGAGGCCCTCTGTCAGACCCATTGTTGACATGTGGCAAGACGCTCCTCGGGGCGCGTCTTGCTTGGGCCTCTCTCCTGGAGGCGCTCAGTCAGACCGAGTGCTGACATAAGGCAAGACGCTCCTCGGGGCGCGTCTTGCTGGGGCCTCTCTCCTGGAGGCGCTCAATCAGACCCAGTGGTGACATGTGGCAAGACGCTCCTCGGGGCGCGTCTTGCTTGGGCCTCTCTCCTGGAGAAGCTCAGTCAGACCCAGTTGTGACATGTGGCAAGACGCTCATCGGGGCGCGTATTGCTTGGGCCTCTCTCCTGGATGCCCTCTGTCAGACCGAGTGTTGACATGTGGCAAGACGCTCCTCGGGGCGCGTCTTGCTTGGGCCTCTCTCCTGGAGGCGCACAGTCAGACCGAGTGCTCACATGTGGCAAGACGCTCCTCGGAGCGCGTCTTGCTGGGGCTTCTCTCCTGGAGAAACTCAGTCAGACCCAGTGTTGACATGTGACAAGAAGCTCCTCGGGGCGCGTCTTACTTGGGCCTCTCTGCTGGAGGCGCTCAGTCAGACCCAGAGGTGACATGTGGCAAGACGCTCCTCGGGGCGCGTCTTGCTTGGGCTTCTCTCCTGGAGGCCCTCAGTCAGACCCATTGTTGACATGTGGCAAGACGCTCCTCGGGGCGCTTCTTGCTTGGGCCTCTCTCCCGGAGGCGCTCAGTCAGACCGAGTGCTGACATGTGGCAAGACGCTCCTCGGGGCACGTCTTGCTCGGGATTCTCTCATGTAGGCCCTCAGTCAGACCCATTGTTGACATGTGGCAAGACGCTCCTCGGGGCGCATCTTGCTCTGGCCTCTCTCCTGGAGGCGCTCAGTCAGACCGAGTGCTGACATGTGGCAAGACGCTCCTCGGGGCGCGTCTTGCTGGGGCTTCTTTCCTGGAGGCGCTCAGTCAGACCCAGTGTTGACATGTGACAAGACGCTCCTCGGGCGCGTCTTGCTTGGGTCTCTCTCCTGGAGGCGCTCAGTCACACCGAGAGGTGACATGTGGCAAGACGCTCCTCGGGGAGCGTCTTGCTTGGGCCTCTCTCCTGGAGAAGCTCAGTCAGACCGAGTGCTGACATAAGGCAAGACGCTCCTCGGGGCGCGTCATGCTGGGGCCTCTCTCCTGGAGGTGCTCAGTCAGACCCAGTGCTGACATGTGGCATGACGCTCCTCGGGGCGCGTCTTGCTTGGGCCTCTCTCCTGGAGGCGCTCAGTCAAACCCAGTGGTGACATGTGGCAAGACGCTCCTCGGGGCGCGTATTGCTTGGGCCTCTCTCCTGGAGGCCCTCTGTCAGACCCAGTGTTGACATCTGGCAAGACGCTCCTCGGGGCGCGTCTTGCTGGGGCTTCTCTCCTGGAGGCGTTCAGTCAGACCGAGTGCTGACATGTGGCAAGACGCTCCTCGGGGCGCGTCTTGCTTGGGCTTCTCTCCTGGAGGCCCTCAGTCAGACTCATTGTTGACATGTGGCAAGATGCTCCTCGGGGCACGTCTTGCTTGGGCCTCTCTCCTGGAGGCGCACAGTCAGACCGAGTGCTGACATGTGGCAAGACGCTCCTCGGGGCGCGTCTTGCTGGGGCTTCTCTCCTGGAGGCGCTCAGTCACACCCAGTGTTGACATGTGACAAGACGCTCCTCGGGGCGCGTCTTGCTTGGGCCTCTCTCCTGGAGGCGATCAGTCAGACCCAGAGGTGACATGTGGCAAGACGCTCCTCGGGGCGCGTCTTGCTTGGGCCTCTCTCCTGGAGGTCCTCTGTCAGACCCAGTGTTGACATGTGAAAAGACGCTCCTCCGGGCGCGTCTTGCTTGGACCTCTCTCCTGGAGGCGCTCAGTCAGACCCAGTGTTGACATGTGGCAAGACGCTCCTCGGGGCGCGTCTTGCTTGGGCTTCTCTCCTGGAGGCCCTCAGTCAGACCCATTGTTGACATGTGGCAAGACGCTCCTCGGGGCGCGTCTTGCTTGGGCCTCTCTCCTGGAGGCCCTCTGTCAGACCGAGTGCTGACATGTGGCAAGATTCTCCTCGGGGCGCGTCTTGATTGGGCTTCTCTCCTGGAGGCCCTCAGTCAGACCCATTGTTTACATGTGGCAAGACGCTCCTCGGGATGCATCTTGCTTGGGCCTCTCTCCTGGAGGCGCTCAGTCAGACCGAGTGCTGACATGTGGCAAGACGCTCCTCGGGGCGCGTCTTCCTGGGGCTTCTCTCCTGGAGGTGCTCAGTCAGACCCAGTGTTGACATGTGATAAGACGCTCCTCGGGGCGCGTCTTGCTTTGGCCTCTCTGCTGGAGGCGCTCAGTCAGACCCAGAGGTGACATGTGGCAAGATGCTCCTGGGGGCGCGTCTTGCTTGGGCCTCTCTCCTGGAGGCCCTCTGTCAGACCCATTGTTGACATGTGGCAAGACGCTCCTCGGGGCGCGTCTTGCTTGGGCCTCTCTCCTGGAGGCCCTCTGTCAGACCCAGTGTTGACATGTGGCAAGACGCTCCTCCGGGCGCGTCTTGCTTGGGCCTCTCTCCTGGCGGCGCTCAGTCAGACCCAGTGTTGACATGTGGCAAGACGCACCTCGGGGCGCGTCTTGTTTGGGCCTCTCTCCTGGAGGCGCTCAGTCAGACCCAGTGTTGACATGTGGCAAGGCGCTCCTCGGGGCGCGTCTTGCTTGGGCCTCTCTCCTGGAGGCCCTCAATCAGACCCAGTGTTGACACGTGGCAAGACGCTCCTCGAGGCGCGTCTTGCTTGGGCCTCTCTCCTGGAGGCGCTCAGTCAGACCGAGTACTGACATGTGGCATGATGCTCCTCGGGTCGCGTCTTGCTTGGGCCTCTCTCCTGGAGGCGCTCTGTCAGACCCAGTGGTGACATGTGGCAAGACAGTCCTCGGGGCGCGTCTTCCTTGGGCCTCTCTCCTGGAGGCCCTCTGTCAGCCCCAGTGTTGACATGTGTCAAGACGCTCCTCGGGGTGCATCTTGCTTGGGCTTCTCTCCTGGAGGCCCTCTGTCAGACCCAGTGTTGACATGTGGCAAGACACTCCTCGGGGCGCGTCTTGCTTGGGCTTCTCTCATGGAGGCCCTCAGTCAGACCCAGTGTTGACAAGTGTCAAGACGCTCCTCGGGGCGCGTCTTGCTTGAGCCTCTCTCCTGGAGACGCTCAGTCAGACCCAGTGTTGACATGTGACAAGACGCTCCTCATGGCTCGTCTTGCTTGGGCCTCTCTCCTGGAGGCGCTCAGTCAGACCCAGAGGTGACATGTGGCAAGACACTCCTCGGGGCGCGTATTGCTTGGGCCTCTCTCCTGGATGCCCTCTGTCAGACCGAGTGTTGACATGTGGCAAGACGCTCATCGGGGCGCGTCTTGCTTGGTCCTCTCTCCTGGAGGCGCACAGTCAGACCGAGTGCTCACATGTGGCAAGACGCTCCTCGGAGCGCGTCTTGCTGGGGCTTCTCTCCTGGAGAAACTCAGTCAGACCCAGTGTTGACATGTGACAAGAAGCTCCTCGGGGCGCGTCTTACTTGGGCCTCTCTGCTGGAGGCGCTCAGTCAGACCCAGAGGTGACATGTGGCAAGACGCTCCTCGGGGCACGTCTTGCTTGGGCTTCTCTCCTGGAGGCCCTCAGTCAGACCCATTGTTGACATATGGCAAGACGCTCCTCTGGGCGCGTCTTGCTTGGGCCTCTCTCCTGGAGGCGCTCAGTCAGACCGAGTGCTGACATGTGGCAAGACGCTCCTCGGGGCACGTCTTGCTCGGGATTCTCTCATGTAGGCCCTCAGTCAGACCCATTGTTGACATGTGGCAAGACGCTCCTCGGGGCGCATCTTGCTTGGGCTTCTCTCCTGGAGGCGCTCAGTCAGACCGAGTGCTGACATGTGGCAAGACGCTCCTCGGGGCGCGTCTTGCTGGGGCTTCTTTCCTGGAGGCGCTCAGTCAGACCCAGTGTTGACATGTGACAAGACGCTCCTCGGGCGCGTCTTGCTTGGGTCTCTCTCCTGGAGGCGCTCAGTCACACCGAGAGGTGACATGTGGCAAGACGCTCCTCGGGGCGCGTCTTGCTTGGGCCTCTCTCCTGGAGAAGCTCAGTCAGACCGAGTGCTGACATAAGACAAGACGCTCCTCGGGGCGCGTCATGCTGGGGCCTCTCTCCTGGAGGTGCTCAGTCAGACCCAGTGCTGACATGTGGCATGACGCTCCTCGGGGCGCGTCTTGCTTGGGCCTCTCTCCTGGAGGCGCTCAGTCAGACCCAGTGGTGACATGTGGCAAGACGCTCCTCGGGGCGCGTATTGCTTGGGCCTCTCTCCTGGAGGCCCTCTGTCAGACCCAGTGTTGACATGTGGCAAGACGCTCCTCGGGGCGCGTCTTGCTGGGGCTTCTCTCCTGGAGGCGTTCAGTCAGACCGAGTGCTGACATGTGGCAAGACGCTCCTCGGGGCGCGTCTTGCTTGGGCTTCTCTCCTGGAGGCCCTCAGTCAGACTCATTGTTGACATGTGGCAAGATGCTCCTCGCGGCACGTCTTGCTTGGGCCTCTCTCCTGGAGGCGCACAGTCAGACCGAGTGCTGACATGTGGCAAGACGCTCCTCGGGGCGCGTCTTGCTGGGGCTTCTCTCCTGGAGGCGCTCAGTCACACCCAGTGTTGACATGTTACAAGACGCTCCTCGGGGCGCGTCTTGCTTGGGCCTCTCTCCTGGAGGCGATCAGTCAGACCCAGAGGTGACATGTGGCAAGACGCTCCTCGGGGCGCGTCTTGCTTGGGCCTCTCTCCTGGAGGTCCTCTGTCAGACCCAGTGTTGACATGTGAAAAGACGCTCCTCCGGGCGCGTCTTGCTTGGGCCTCTCTCCTGGAGGCGCTCAGTCAGACCCAGTGTTGACATGTGGCAAGACGCTCCTCGGGGCGCGTCTTGCTTGGGCTTCTCTCCTGGAGGCCCTCAGTCAGACCCATTGTTGACATGTGGCAAGACGCTCCTCGGGGCGCGTCTTGCTTGGGCCTCTCTCCTGGAGGCCCTCTGTCAGACCTAGTGCGGACATGTGGCAAGATTCTCCTCGGGGCGCGTCTTGATTGGGCTTCTCTCCTGGAGGCCCTCAGTCAGACCCATTGTTTACATGTGGCAAGACGCTCCTCGGGATGCATCTTGCTTGGGCCTCTCTCCTGGAGGCGCTCAGTCAGACCGAGTGCTGACATGTGGCAAGACGCTCCTCGGGGCGCGTCTTCCTGGGGCTTCTCTCCTGGAGGCGCTCAGTCAGACCCAGTGTTGACATGTGATAAGACGCTCCTCGGGGCGCGTCTTGCTTGGGCCTCTCTGCTGGAGGCGCTCAGTCAGACCCAGAGGTGACATGTGGCAAGATGCTCCTCGGGGCGCGTCTTGCTTGGGCCTCTCTCCTGGAGGCCCTCTGTCAGACCCATTGTTGACATGTTGCAAGACGCTCCTCGGGGCGCGTCTTGCTTGGGCCTCTCTCCTGGAGGCCCTCTGTCAGACCCAGTGTTGACATGTGGCAAGACGCTCCTCCGGGCGCGTCTTGCTTGGGCCTCTCTCCTGGCGGCGCTCAGTCAGACCCAGTGTTGACATGTGGCAAGACGCACCTCGGGGCGCGTCTTGTTTGGATCTCTCCTGGAGGCGCTCAGTCAGACCCAGTGTTGACATGTGGCAAGGCGCTCCTCGGGGCGCGTCTTGCTTGGGCCTCTCTCCTGGAGGCCCTCAATCAGACCCAGTGTTGACACGTGGCAAGACGCTCCTCGAGGCGCGTCTTGCTTGGGCCTCTCTCCTGGAGGCGCTCAGTCAGACCGAGTACTGACATGTGGCATGATGCTCCTCGGGTCGCGTCTTGCTTGGGCCTCTCTCCTGGAGGCGCTCTGTCAGACCCAGTGGTGACATGTGGCAAGACAGTCCTCGGGGCGCGTCTTCCTTGGGCCTCTCTCCTGGAGGCCCTCTGTCAGCCCCAGTGTTGACATGTGTCAAGACGCTCCTCGGGGTGCATCTTGCTTGGGCTTCTCTCCTGGAGGCCCTCTGTCAGACCCAGTGTTGACATGTGGCAAGACACTCCTCGGGGCGCGTCTTGCTTGGGCTTCTCTCATGGAGGCCCTCAGTCAGACCCAGTGTTGACAAGTGTCAAGACGCTCCTCGGGGCGCGTCTTGCTTGAGCCTCTCTCCTGGAGACGCTCAGTCAGACCCAGTGTTGACATGTGACAAGACGCTCCTCATGGCTCGTCTTGCTTGGGCCTCTCTCCTGGAGGCGCTCAGTCAGACCCAGAGTTGACATGTGGCAAGACGCTCCTCGGGGCGCGTCTTGCTTTGGCCTCTCTCCTGGAGGCGCTCAATCAGACCGAGTGCTGACATGTGGCAAGACGCTCCTCGGGGCGCGTCTTGCTGGGGCTTCTCTCCTGGAGGCGTTCAGTCAGACCGAGTGCTGACATGTGGCAAGACGCTCCTCGGGGCACGTCTTGCTTGGGCTTCTCTCCTAGAGGCCCTCAGTCAGAATCATTGTTGACATGTGGCAGGACGCTCCTCGGGGCACGTCTTGCTTGGGCTTCTCTCCTAGAGGCCCTCAGTCAGAATCATTGTTGACATGTGGCAAGACGCTACTCGGGGTGCGTCTTGCTCAGGCCTCTCTCCTGGAGGCCCTCTGTCAGAACCAGTGTTGATATGTGGCTAGACGCTCCTAGGGGCGCGTCTTGCTTGGGCCTCTCTCCTGGAAGCGCTCAGTGAGACCGAGTGCTGACATGTGGCAAGACGCTCCTCGGGGCGCGACTTGCTTGGGCCTCTCTCCTGGAGGTGCTCAGTCAGACCCAGTGGTGACATATGGCAAGACGCTCCTCGGGGCGTGTATTGCTTGGGCCTCTCTCCTGGAGGCCCTCTGTCAGACCCAGTGTTGACATGTGGCAAGACACTCCTCGGGGCACGTCTTGCTTGGGATTCTCTCATGGAGGCCCTCAGTCAGACCCAGTGTTGACAAGTGTCAAGACGCTCCTCGGGGCGCGTCTTGCTTGGGCCTCTCTTCTGGAGGCGCTCAGTCAGACCCATTGTTGACATGTGGCAAGACGCTCCTCGGGGCGCTTCTTGCTTGGGCCTCTCTCCTGGAGGCGCTCAGTCAGACCGAGTGCTGACATGTGGCAAGACGCTCCTCGGGGCGCGTCTTGCTTGGGCCTCTCTCCTGGAGGTGCTCAGTCAGACCCAGTGGTGACATATGGCAAGACGCTCCTCGGGGCGCGTATTGCTTGGGCCTCTCTCCTGGAGGCCCTCTGTCAGACCCAGTGTTGACATGTGGCAAGACACTCCTCGGGGCACGTCTTGCTTGGGATTCTCTCATGGAGGCTCTCAGTCAGACCCAGTGTTGACATGTGGCAAGACGCTCCTCGGGGCGCTTCTTGCTTGGGCCTCTCTCCTGGAGGCGCTCAGTCAGACCCAGTGTTGACATGTGGCAAGACGCTCCTCGGGGCGCGTCTTGCTTGGGCCTCTCTCCTGGAGGCGCTCAGTCAGACCCAGTGTTCACATGTGGCAAGACGCTCCTCGGGGCGCGTCTTGCTTGGGCCTCTCTCCTGGAGGCGCTCAGTCAGACCCAGCGTTGACATGTGGCAAGACGCTCCTCGGGGCGCGTCATGCTTGGGCCTCTCTCCTGGAGACGCTCAGTCAGACCCAGTGTTGACATGTGGCAAGACGCTCCTCGGGGCGCGTCTTGCTTGGGCCTCTCTCCTGGAGGCGCTCAGTCAGACCGAGTGCTGACATGTGGCAAGACGGTCCTCGGGGCGCGTCTTGCTTGGGCCTCTCTCCTGGAGGCGCTCAGTCAGACCCAGTGGTGACATGTGGCTAGATGCTCCTCGGGGCACGTATTGCTTGGGCCTCTCTCCTGGAGGCCCTCTGTCAGACCCAGTGTTGACATGTGTCAAGACGCCCCTCGGGGCGCGTCTTGCTTGGGCCTCTCTCCTGGAGGCGCTCAGTCAGACCCAGTGTTGACATGTGGCAAGACGCTCCTCGGGGCGCGTCTTGCTTGGGCCTCTCTCCTGGAGGCGCACAGTCAGACCGAGTGCTCACATGTGGCAAGACGCTCCTACGGGCGCGTCTTGCTTGGGCCTCTCTCCTGGAGGCGCTCAGTCAGACTCAGTGTTGACATGTGACAAGACGGTCCTCGGGGCGCGTCTTGCTTGGGTCTCTCTCCTGGAGGCGCTCAGTCAGACCCAGACGTGACATGTGGCAAGACGCTCCTCGGGGCGCGTCTTGCTTTGGCCTCTCTCCTGGAGGCGCTCAGTCAGACCGAGTGCTGACATAAGGCAAGACGCTCCTCGGGGCGCGTCTTGCTGGGGCCTCTCTCCTGGAGGCGCTCAATCAGACCCAGTGGTGACACGTGGCAAGACGCTCCTCGGGGCGCTTCTTGCTTGGGCCTCTCTCCTGGAGGCGCTCAGTCAGACCAGAGTGCTGACATGTGGCAAGACGCTCCTCGGGGCGCGTCTTGCTTGGGCTTCTCTCCTGGAGGCCCTCAGTCAGACTCATTGTTGACATGTGGCAAGATGCTCCTCCGGGCGCGTCTTGCTTGGGCCTCTCTCCTGGAGGCGCTCAGTCAGACCCAGTGTTGACATGTGGCAAGACGCTCCTCGGGGCGCGTCTTGCTTGGGCTTCTCTCCTGGAGGCCCTCAGTCAGACCCATTGTTGACATGTGGCAAGACGCTCCTCGGGGTGCGTCTTGCTTTGGCCTCTCTCCTGGAGGCGCTCAGTCAGACCCAGTGTTGACATGTGACAAGACGCTCCTCGGGGCGCGTCTTGCTTGGGTCTCTCTCCTGGAGGCGCTCAGTCAGACCCAGAGGTGACATGTGGCAAGACGCTCCTCGGGGCGCGTCTTGCTTGGGCCTCTCTCCTGGAGGCCCTCTGTCAGACCCATTGTTGACATGTGGCAAGACGCTCCTCGGGGCGCGTCTTGCTTGGGCCTCTCTCCTGGAGGCGATCAGTCAGACCGAGTGCTGACATAAGGCAAGACGCTCCTCGGGGCGCGTCTTGCTGGGGCCTCTCTCCTGGAGGCGCTAAATCAGACCCAGTGGTGACATGTGGCAAGACGCTCCTCGGGTCGCGTCTTGCTTGGGCCTCTCTCCTGGAGAAGCTCAGTCAGACCCAGTGGTGACATGTGGCAAGACGCTCCTCAGGGCGCGTATTGCTTGGGCCTCTCTCCTGGATGCCTTCTGTCAGACCGAGTGTTGACATGTGGCAAGACGCTCCTCGGCGCGCGTCTTGCCAACGGCCTCTCTCCTGGAGGCGCACAGTCAGACCGAGTGCACACATGTGGCAATACGCTCCTCGGGGCGCGTCTTGCTGGGGCTTCTCTCCTGGAGAAACTCAGTCAGACCCAGTGTTGACATGTGACAAGACGCTCCTCGGGGCGCGTCTTGCTTGGGCCTCTCTGCTGGAGGCGCTCAGTCAGACCCAGAGGTGACATGTGGCAAGACGCTCCTCGGGGCGCGTCTTGCTTGGGCTTCTCTCCTGGAGGCCCTCATTCAGACTCATTGTTGACATGTGGCAAGATGCTCCTCCGGGCGCGTCTTGCTTGGGCCTCTCTCCTGGAGGCGCTCAGTCAGACCCAGTGTTGACATGTGGCAAGACGCTCCTCGGGGCGCGTCTTGCTTGGGCTTCTCTCCTGGAGGCCCTCAGTCAGACCCATTGTTGACATGTGGCAAGACGCTCCTCGAGGCGCGTCTTGCTTGGGCCTCTCTCCTGGAGGCGCTCAGTCAGACAGAGTGCTTACATGTGGCAAGACGCTCCTCGGGGCACGTCTTGCTCGGGATTCTCTGCTGTAGGCCCTCAGTCAGACCCATTGTTGACATGTGGCAAGACGCTCCTCGGGGCGCATCTTGCTTGGACCTCTCTCCTGGAGGCGCTCTGTCAGACCGAGTGCTGACATGTGGCAAGACGCTCCTCGGGGCGCATCTTGCTGGGGCTTCTTTCCTGGAGGCGCTCAGTCAGACCCAGTGTTGACATGTGACAAGACGCTCCTCGGGGCGCGTCTTGCTTGGGCCTCTCTCCTGGAGGCGCTCAGTCAGACCGAGTGCTGACATGTGGCAAGACGGTCCTCGGGGCGCGTCTTGCTTGGGCCTCTCTCCTGGAGGCGCTCAGTCAGACCCAGTGGTGACATGTGGCTAGATGCTCCTCGGGGCACGTATTGCTTGGGCCTCTCTCCTGGAGGCCCTCTGTCAGACCCAGTGTTGACATGTGTCAAGACGCCCCTCGGGGCGCGTCTTGCTTGGGCCTCTCTCCTGGAGGCGCACAGTCAGACCGAGTGCTCACATGTGGCAAGACGCTCCTCCGGGCGCGTCTTGCTTGGGCCTCTCTCCTGGAGGCGCTCAGTCAGACTCAGTGTTGACATGTGACAAGACGCTCCTCGGGGCGCGTCTTGCTTGGGTCTCTCTCCTGGAGGCGCTCAGTCAGACCCAGAGGTGACATGTGGCAAGACGCTCCTCGGGGCGCGTCTTGCTTTGGCCTCTCTCCTGGAGGCGCTCAGTCAGACCGAGTGCTGACATAAGGCAAGACGCTCCTCGGGGCGCGTCTTGCTGGGGCCTCTCTCCTGGAGGCGCTCAATCAGACCCAGTGGTGACACGTGGCAAGACGCTCCTCGGGGCGCTTCTTGCTTGGGCTTCTCTCCTGGAGGCGTTCAGTCAGACCGAGTGCTGACATGTGGCAAGACGCTCCTCGGGGCGCGTCTTGCTTGGGCTTCTCTCCTGGAGGCCCTCAGTCAGACTCATTGTTGACATGTGGCAAGATGCTCCTCCGGGCGCGTCTTGCTTGGGCCTCTCTCCTGGAGGCGCTCAGTCAGACCCAGTGTTGACATGTGGCAAGACGCTCCTCGGGGCGCGTCTTGCTTGGGCTTCTCTCCTGGAGGCCCTCAGTCAGACCCATTGTTGACATGTGGCAAGACGCTCCTCGGGGTGCGTCTTGCTTGGGCCTCTCTCCTGGAGGCGCTCAGTAGGACCCAGTGTTGACATGTGACAAGACGCTCCTCGGGGCGCGTCTTGCTTGGGTCTCTCTCCTGGAGGCGCTCAGTCAGACCCAGAGGTGACATGTGGCAAGACGCTCCTCGGGGCGCGTCTTGCTTGGGCCTCTCTCCTGGAGGCCCTCTGTCAGACCCATTGTTGACATGTGGCAAGACGCTCCGCGGGGCGCGTCTTGCTTGGGCCTCTCTCCTGGAGGCGATCAGTCAGACCGAGTGCTGACATAAGGCAAGACGCTCCTCGGGGCGCGTCTTGCTGGGGCCTCTCTCCTGGAGGCGCTAAATCAGACCCAGTGGTGACATGTGGCAAGACGCTCCTCGGGTCGCGTCTTGCTTGGGCCTCTCTCCTGGAGAAGCTCAGTCAGACCCAGTGGTGACATGTGGCAAGACGCTCCTCAGGGCGCGTATTGCTTGGGCCTCTCTCCTGGATGCCTTCTGTCAGACCAAGTGTTGACATGTGGCAAGACGCTCCTCGGCGCGCGTCTTGCCAACGGCCTCTCTCCTGGAGGCGCACAGTCAGACCGAGTGCACACATGTGGCAAGACGCTCCTCGGGGCGCGTCTTGCTGGGGCTTCTCTCCTGGAGAAACTCAGTCAGACCCAGTGTTGACATGTGACAAGACGCTCCTCGGGGCGCGTCTTGCTTGGGCCTCTCTGCTGGAGGCGCTCAGTCAGACCCAGAGGTGACATGTGGCAAGACGCTCCTCGGGGCGCGTCTTGCTTGGGCCTCTCTCCTGGAGGCCCTCTGTCAGACCCAGTGTTGACATGTGGCAAGACGCTGCTCCGGGCGCGTCTTGCTTGGGCCTCTCTCCTGGAGGCGCTCAGTCAGACCCAGTGTTGACATGTGGCAAGACGCTCCTCGGGGCGCGTCTTGCTTGGGCTTCTCTCCTGGAGGCCCTCATTCAGACTCATTGTTGAAATGTGGCAAGATGCTCCTCCGGGCGCGTCTTGCTTGGGCCTCTCTCCTGGAGGCGCTCAGTCAGACCGAGTGCTGACATAAGGCAAGACGCTCCTCGGGGCGCGTCTTGCTGGGGCCTCTCTCCTGGAGGCGCTCAATCAGACCCAGTGGTGACATGTGGCAAGACGCTCCTCGGGGCGCAAATTGCTTGGGCCTCTCTCCTGGAGAAGCTCAGTCAGACCGAGTGCTGACATGTGGCAAGACGCTCCTCGGGGCACGTCTTGCTCGGGATTCTCTCCTGTAGGCCCTCAGTCAGACCCATTGTTGACATGTGGCAAGACGCTCCTCGGGGCGCATCTTGCTTGGACCTCTCTCCTTGAGGCGCTCAGTCAGACCGAGTGCTGACATGTGGCAAGACGCTCCTCGGGGCGCGTCTTGCTGGGGCTTCTTTCCTGGAGGCGCTCAGTCAGACCCAGTGTTGACATGTGACAAGACGCTCCGCGGGCGCGTCTTGCTTGGGTCTCTCTCCTGGAGGCGCTCAGTCACACCCAGAGGTGACATGTGGCAAGACGCTCCTCGGGGCGCGTCTTGCTTGGGCCTCTCTCCTGGAGGCCCTCTGTCAGACCCATTGTTGACATGTGGCAAGACGCTCCTTGGGGCGCGTCTTGCTTGGGCCTCTCTCCTGGAGGCGCTCAGTCAGACCGAGTGCTGACATAAGGCAAGACGCTCCTCGGGGCGCGTCTTGCTGGGGCCTCTCTCCTGGAGAAGCTCAATCAGACCCAGTGGTGACATGTGGCAAGACGCTCCTCGGGGCGCGTATTGCTTGTGCCTCTCTCCTGGATGCCCTCTGTCAGACCGAGTGTTGACATGTGGCAAGACGCTCCTCGGGGCGCGTCTTGCTTGGGCCTCTCTCCTGGAGGCGCACAGTCAGACTGAGTGCTCATATGTGGCAAGACGCTCCTCGGGGCGCGTCTTGCTGGGGCTTCTCTCCTGGAGAAACTCAGTCAGACCCAGTGTTGACATGTGACAAGAAGCTCCTCGGGGCGCGTCTTACTTGGGCCTCTCTGCTGGAGGCGCTCAGTCAGACCCAGAGGTGACATGTGGCAAGACGCTCCTCGGGGCGCGTCTTGCTTGGGCTTCTCTCCTGGAGGCCCTCAGTCAGACCCATTGTTGACATGTGGCAAGACGCTCCTCGGGGCGCGTCTTGCTTGGGCTTCTCTCCTGGAGGCCCTCAGTCAGACCCATTGTTGACATGTGGCAAGACGCACCTCGGGGCACGTCTTGCTCGGGACTCTCTCATGTAGGCCCTCAGTCAGACCCATTGTTGACATGTGGCAAGATGCTCCTCGGGGCGCATCTTGCTTGGGCCTCTCTCCTGGAGGCGCTCAGTCAGACCGAGTGTTGACATGTGGCAAGACGCTCCTCGGGGCGCGTCTTGCTGGGGCTTCTTTCCTGGAGGCGCTCAGTCAGACCCAGTGTTGACATGTGACAAGACGCTCCTCGGGCGCGTCTTGCTTGGGTCTCTCTCCTGGAGGCGCTCAGTCACACCCAGAGGTGACATGTGGCAAGACGCTCCTCGGGGCGCGTCTTGCTTGGGCCTCTCTCCTGGAGAAGCTCAGTCAGACCGAGTGCTGATATAAGGCAAGACGCTCCTCGGGGCGCGTCATGCTGGGGCCTCTCTCCTGGAGGCGCTCAGTCAGACCCAGTGCTGACATGTGGCATGACGCTCCCCGGGGCGCGTCTTGCTTGGGCCTCTCTCCTGGAGGCGCTCAGTCAGACCCAGTGGTGACATGTGTTAAGACGCTCCTTGGGGCGCGTCTTGCTTGGGCCTCTCTCCTGGAGGCGCTCAGTCAGACCCAGTGGTGACATGTGGCAATACGCTCCTCGGGGCGCGTATTGCTTGGGCCTCTCTCCTGGAGGCCCTCTGTCAGACCCAGTGTTGACATGTGGCAAGACGCTCCTCGGGGCGCGTCTTGCAGGGGCTTCTCTCCTGGAGGCGTTCAGTCAGACCGAGTGCTGACATGTGGCAAGACGCTCCTCGGGGCGCGTCTTGCTTGGGCTTCTCTCCTGGAGGCCCTCAGTCAGACCCATTGTTGACATGTGGCAAGACGCTCCTCGGGGCGCGTCTTGATTGGGCATCTCTCCTGGAGGCCCTCAGTCAGACCCATTGTTTACATGTGGCAAGACGCTCCTCGGGGCGCGTCTTCCTGGGGCTTCTCTCCTGGAGGCGCTCAGTCAGACCCAGTGTTGACATGTGATAAGACGCTCCTCGGGGCGCGTCTTGCTTGGGCCTCTCTGCTGGAGGCGCTCAGTCAGACCCAGAGGTGACATGTGGCAAGATGCTCCTCGGGGCGCGTCTTGCTTGGGCCTCTCTCCTAGAGGCCCTCTGTCAGACCCATTGTTGACATGTGGCAAGACGCTCCTCGGGGCGCGTCTTGCTTGGGCCTCTCTCCTGGAGGCGCTCAGTCAGACCCAGTGGTGACATGTGGCAAGACGCTCCTCGGGGCGCGTCTTGCTTGGGCTTCGCTCCTGGAGGCCCTCAGTCAGACCCATTGTTGACATGTGGCAAGACGCTCCTCGGGGCGCGTCTTGCTTGGGCCTCTCTCCTGGAGGCGCTCAGTCAGACAGAGTGCTGACATGTGGCAAGACGCTCCTCGGGGCACGTCTTGCTCGGGATTCTCTGCTGTAGGCCCTCAGTCAGACCCATTGTTGACATGTGGCAAGACGCTCCTCGGGGCACATCTTGCTTGGAAATCTCTCCTGGAGGCGCTCTGTCAGACCGAGTGCTGACATGTGGCAAGACGCTCCTCGGGGCGCATCTTGCTGGGGCTTCTTTCCTGGAGGCGCTCAGTCAGACCCAGTGTTGACATGTGACAAGACGCTCCTCGGGCGCGTCTTGCTTGGGTCTCTCTCCTGGAGGCGCTCAGTCACACCCAGAGGTGACATGTGGCAAGACGCTCCTCAGGGCGCGTCTTGCTTGGGCCTCTCTCCTGGAGGCCCTCTGTCAGACCCATTGTTGACATGTGGCAAGACGCTCCTCGGGGCGCGTCTTGCTTGGGCCTCTCTCCCGGAGGCCCTCTGTCAGACCCATTGTTGACATGTGGCAAGACGCTCCTCGGGGCGCGTCTTGCTTGGGCCTCTCTCCTGGAGGCGCTCAGTCAGACCGAGTGCTGACATAAGGCAAGACGCTCCTCGGGGCGCGTCTTGCTGGGGCCTCTCTCCTGGAGGCGCTCAATCAGACCCAGTGGTGACATGTGGCAAGACGCTCCTCGGGGCGCGTCTTGCTTGGGCCTCTCTCCTGGAGAAGCTCAGTCAGACCCAGTGGTGACATGTGGCAAGACGCTCCTCGGGGCGCGTATTGCTTGTGCCTCTCTCCTGGATGCCCTCTGTCAGACCGAGTGTTGACATGTGGCAAGACGCTCCTCGGGGCGCGTCTTGCTTGGGCCTCTCTCCTGGAGGCGCACAGTCAGACTGAGTGCTCATATGTGGCAAGACGCTCCTCGGGGCGCGTCTTGCTGGGGCTTCTCTCCTGGAGAAACTCAGTCAGACCCAGTGTTGACATGTGACAAGAAGCACCTCGGGGCGCGTCTTACTTGGGCCTCTCTGCTGGAGGCGCTCAGTCAGACCCAGAGGTGACATGTGGCAAGACGCTCCTCGGGGCGCGTCTTGCTTGGGCTTCTCTCCTGGAGGCCCTCAGTCAGACCCATTGTTGACATGTGGCAAGACGCTCCTCGGGGCGCGTCTTGCTTGGGCCTCTCTCCTGGAGGCGCTCAGTCAGACCGAGTGCTGACATGTGGCAAGACGTTCCTCGGGGCACGTCTTGCTCGGGATTCTCTCATGTAGGCCCTCAGTCCGACCCATTGTTGACATGTGGCAAGATGCTCCTCGGGGCGCATCTTGCTTGGGCCTCTCTCCTGGAGGCGCTCAGTCAGACCGAGTGTTGACATGTGGCAAGACGCTCCTCGGGGCGCGTCTTGCTGGGGCTTCTTTCCTGGAGGCGCTCAGTCAGACCCAGTGTTGACATGTGACAAGACGCTCCTCGGGCGCGTCTTGCTTGGGTCTCTCTCCTGGAGGCGCTCAGTCACACCCAGAGGTGACATGTGGCAAGACGCTCCTCGGGGCGCGTCTTGCTTGGGCCTCTCTCCTGGAGAAGCTCAGTCAGACCGAGTGCTGATATGTGGCAAGACGCTCCTCGGGGCGCGTCTTGCTGGGGCTTCTCTCCTGGAGAAACTCAGTCAGACCCAGTGTTGACATGTGACAAGAAGCTCCTCGGGGCGCGTCTTACTTGGGCCTCTCTGCTGGAGGCGCTCAGTCAGACCCAGAGGTGACATGTGGCAAGACGCTCCTCGGGGCTCGTCTTGCTTGGGCTTCTCTCCTGGAGGCCCTCAGTCAGACCCATTGTTGACATGTGGCAAGACGCTCCTCGGGGCGCGTCTTGCTTGGTCCTCTCTCCTGGAGGCGCTCAGTCAGACCGAGTGCTGACATGTGGCAAGACGCTCCTCGGGGCACGTCTTGCTCGGGATTCTCTCATGTAGGCCCTCAGTCAGACCCATTGTTGACATGTGGCAAGATGCTCCTCGGGGCGCATCTTGCTTGGGCCTCTCTCCTGGAGGCGCTCAGTCAGACCGAGTGTTGACATTTGGCAAGACGCTCCTTGGGGCGCGTCTTGCTGGGGCTTCTTTCCTGGAGGCGCTCAGTCAGACCCAGTGTTGACATGTGACAAGACGCTCCTCGGGCGCGTCTTGCTTGGGTCTCTCTCCTGGAGGCGCTCAGTCACACCCAGAGGTGACATGTGGCAAGACGCTCCTCGGGGCGCGTCTTGCTTGGGCCTCTCTCCTGGAGAAGCTCAGTCAGACCGAGTGCTGATATAAGGCAAGACGCTCCTCGGGGCGCGTCATGCTGGGGCCTCTCTCCTGGAGGCGCTCAGTCAGACCCAGTGCTGACATGTGGCATGACGCTCCCCGGGGCGCGTCTTGCTTGGGTCTCTCTCCTGGAGGCGCTCAGTCAGACCCAGACGTGACATGTGGCAAGACGCTCCTCGGGGCGCGTCTTGCTTTGGCCTCTCTCCTGGAGGCGCTCAGTCAGACCGAGTGCTGACATAAGGCAAGACGCTCCTCGGGGCGCGTCTTGCTGGGGCCTCTCTCCTGGAGGCGCTCAATCAGACCCAGTGGTGACACGTGGCAAGACGCTCCTCGGGGCGCTTCTTGCTTGGGCCTCTCTCCTGGAGGCGCTCAGTCAGACCAGAGTGCTGACATGTGGCAAGACGCTCCTCGGGGCGCGTCTTGCTTGGGCTTCTCTCCTGGAGGCCCTCAGTCAGACTCATTGTTGACATGTGGCAAGATGCTCCTCCGGGCGCGTCTTGCTTGGGCCTCTCTCCTGGAGGCGCTCAGTCAGACCCAGTGTTGACATGTGGCAAGACGCTCCTCGGGGCGCGTCTTGCTTGGGCTTCTCTCCTGGAGGCCCTCAGTCAGACCCATTGTTGACATGTGGCAAGACGCTCCTCGGGGTGCGTCTTGCTTTGGCCTCTCTCCTGGAGGCGCTCAGTCAGACCCAGTGTTGACATGTGACAAGACGCTCCTCGGGGCGCGTCTTGCTTGGGTCTCTCTCCTGGAGGCGCTCAGTCAGACCCAGAGGTGACATGTGGCAAGACGCTCCTCGGGGCGCGTCTTGCTTGGGCCTCTCTCCTGGAGGCCCTCTGTCAGACCCATTGTTGACATGTGGCAAGACGCTCCTCGGGGCGCGTCTTGCTTGGGCCTCTCTCCTGGAGGCGATCAGTCAGACCGAGTGCTGACATAAGGCAAGACGCTCCTCGGGGCGCGTCTTGCTGGGGCCTCTCTCCTGGAGGCGCTAAATCAGACCCAGTGGTGACATGTGGCAAGACGCTCCTCGGGTCGCGTCTTGCTTGGGCCTCTCTCCTGGAGAAGCTCAGTCAGACCCAGTGGTGACATGTGGCAAGACGCTCCTCAGGGCGCGTATTGCTTGGGCCTCTCTCCTGGATGCCTTCTGTCAGACCGAGTGTTGACATGTGGCAAGACGCTCCTCGGCGCGCGTCTTGCCAACGGCCTCTCTCCTGGAGGCGCACAGTCAGACCGAGTGCACACATGTGGCAATACGCTCCTCGGGGCGCGTCTTGCTGGGGCTTCTCTCCTGGAGAAACTCAGTCAGACCCAGTGTTGACATGTGACAAGACGCTCCTCGGGGCGCGTCTTGCTTGGGCCTCTCTGCTGGAGGCGCTCAGTCAGACCCAGAGGTGACATGTGGCAAGACGCTCCTCGGGGCGCGTCTTGCTTGGGCTTCTCTCCTGGAGGCCCTCATTCAGACTCATTGTTGACATGTGGCAAGATGCTCCTCCGGGCGCGTCTTGCTTGGGCCTCTCTCCTGGAGGCGCTCAGTCAGACCCAGTGTTGACATGTGGCAAGACGCTCCTCGGGGCGCGTCTTGCTTGGGCTTCTCTCCTGGAGGCCCTCAGTCAGACCCATTGTTGACATGTGGCAAGACGCTCCTCGAGGCGCGTCTTGCTTGGGCCTCTCTCCTGGAGGCGCTCAGTCAGACAGAGTGCTTACATGTGGCAAGACGCTCCTCGGGGCACGTCTTGCTCGGGATTCTCTGCTGTAGGCCCTCAGTCAGACCCATTGTTGACATGTGGCAAGACGCTCCTCGGGGCGCATCTTGCTTGGACCTCTCTCCTGGAGGCGCTCTGTCAGACCGAGTGCTGACATGTGGCAAGACGCTCCTCGGGGCGCATCTTGCTGGGGCTTCTTTCCTGGAGGCGCTCAGTCAGACCCAGTGTTGACATGTGACAAGACGCTCCTCGGGGCGCGTCTTGCTTGGGCCTCTCTCCTGGAGGCGCTCAGTCAGACCGAGTGCTGACATGTGGCAAGACGGTCCTCGGGGCGCGTCTTGCTTGGGCCTCTCTCCTGGAGGCGCTCAGTCAGACCCAGTGGTGACATGTGGCTAGATGCTCCTCGGGGCACGTATTGCTTGGGCCTCTCTCCTGGAGGCCCTCTGTCAGACCCAGTGTTGACATGTGTCAAGACGCCCCTCGGGGCGCGTCTTGCTTGGGCCTCTCTCCTGGAGGCGCACAGTCAGACCGAGTGCTCACATGTGGCAAGACGCTCCTCCGGGCGCGTCTTGCTTGGGCCTCTCTCCTGGAGGCGCTCAGTCAGACTCAGTGTTGACATGTGACAAGACGCTCCTCGGGGCGCGTCTTGCTTGGGTCTCTCTCCTGGAGGCGCTCAGTCAGACCCAGAGGTGACATGTGGCAAGACGCTCCTCGGGGCGCGTCTTGCTTTGGCCTCTCTCCTGGAGGCGCTCAGTCAGACCGAGTGCTGACATAAGGCAAGACGCTCCTCGGGGCGCGTCTTGCTGGGGCCTCTCTCCTGGAGGCGCTCAATCAGACCCAGTGGTGACACGTGGCAAGACGCTCCTCGGGGCGCTTCTTGCTTGGGCTTCTCTCCTGGAGGCGTTCAGTCAGACCGAGTGCTGACATGTGGCAAGACGCTCCTCGGGGCGCGTCTTGCTTGGGCTTCTCTCCTGGAGGCCCTCAGTCAGACTCATTGTTGACATGTGGCAAGATGCTCCTCCGGGCGCGTCTTGCTTGGGCCTCTCTCCTGGAGGCGCTCAGTCAGACCCAGTGTTGACATGTGGCAAGACGCTCCTCGGGGCGCGTCTTGCTTGGGCTTCTCTCCTGGAGGCCCTCAGTCAGACCCATTGTTGACATGTGGCAAGACGCTCCTCGGGGTGCGTCTTGCTTGGGCCTCTCTCCTGGAGGCGCTCAGTAGGACCCAGTGTTGACATGTGACAAGACGCTCCTCGGGGCGCGTCTTGCTTGGGTCTCTCTCCTGGAGGCGCTCAGTCAGACCCAGAGGTGACATGTGGCAAGACGCTCCTCGGGGCGCGTCTTGCTTGGGCCTCTCTCCTGGAGGCCCTCTGTCAGACCCATTGTTGACATGTGGCAAGACGCTCCGCGGGGCGCGTCTTGCTTGGGCCTCTCTCCTGGAGGCGATCAGTCAGACCGAGTGCTGACATAAGGCAAGACGCTCCTCGGGGCGCGTCTTGCTGGGGCCTCTCTCCTGGAGGCGCTAAATCAGACCCAGTGGTGACATGTGGCAAGACGCTCCTCGGGTCGCGTCTTGCTTGGGCCTCTCTCCTGGAGAAGCTCAGTCAGACCCAGTGGTGACATGTGGCAAGACGCTCCTCAGGGCGCGTATTGCTTGGGCCTCTCTCCTGGATGCCTTCTGTCAGACCAAGTGTTGACATGTGGCAAGACGCTCCTCGGCGCGCGTCTTGCCAACGGCCTCTCTCCTGGAGGCGCACAGTCAGACCGAGTGCACACATGTGGCAAGACGCTCCTCGGGGCGCGTCTTGCTGGGGCTTCTCTCCTGGAGAAACTCAGTCAGACCCAGTGTTGACATGTGACAAGACGCTCCTCGGGGCGCGTCTTGCTTGGGCCTCTCTGCTGGAGGCGCTCAGTCAGACCCAGAGGTGACATGTGGCAAGACGCTCCTCGGGGCGCGTCTTGCTTGGGCCTCTCTCCTGGAGGCCCTCTGTCAGACCCAGTGTTGACATGTGGCAAGACGCTGCTCCGGGCGCGTCTTGCTTGGGCCTCTCTCCTGGAGGCGCTCAGTCAGACCCAGTGTTGACATGTGGCAAGACGCTCCTCGGGGCGCGTCTTGCTTGGGCTTCTCTCCTGGAGGCCCTCATTCAGACTCATTGTTGAAATGTGGCAAGATGCTCCTCCGGGCGCGTCTTGCTTGGGCCTCTCTCCTGGAGGCGCTCAGTCAGACCGAGTGCTGACATAAGGCAAGACGCTCCTCGGGGCGCGTCTTGCTGGGGCCTCTCTCCTGGAGGCGCTCAATCAGACCCAGTGGTGACATGTGGCAAGACGCTCCTCGGGGCGCAAATTGCTTGGGCCTCTCTCCTGGAGAAGCTCAGTCAGACCGAGTGCTGACATGTGGCAAGACGCTCCTCGGGGCACGTCTTGCTCGGGTTTCTCTCCTGTAGGCCCTCAGTCAGACCCATTGTTGACATGTGGCAAGACGCTCCTCGGGGCGCATCTTGCTTGGACCTCTCTCCTTGAGGCGCTCAGTCAGACCGAGTGCTGACATGTGGCAAGACGCTCCTCGGGGCGCGTCTTGCTGGGGCTTCTTTCCTGGAGGCGCTCAGTCAGACCCAGTGTTGACATGTGACAAGACGCTCCGCGGGCGCGTCTTGCTTGGGTCTCTCTCCTGGAGGCGCTCAGTCACACCCAGAGGTGACATGTGGCAAGACGCTCCTCGGGGCGCGTCTTGCTTGGGCCTCTCTCCTGGAGGCCCTCTGTCAGACCCATTGTTGACATGTGGCAAGACGCTCCTCGGGGCGCGTCTTGCTTGGGCCTCTCTCCTGGAGGCGCTCAGTCAGACCGAGTGCTGACATAAGGCAAGACGCTCCTCGGGGCGCGTCTTGCTGGGGCCTCTCTCCTGGAGAAGCTCAATCAGACCCAGTGGTGACATGTGGCAAGACGCTCCTCGGGGCGCGTATTGCTTGTGCCTCTCTCCTGGATGCCCTCTGTCAGACCGAGTGTTGACATGTGGCAAGACGCTCCTCGGGGCGCGTCTTGCTTGGGCCTCTCTCCTGGAGGCGCACAGTCAGACTGAGTGCTCATATGTGGCAAGACGCTCCTCGGGGCGCGTCTTGCTGGGGCTTCTCTCCTGGAGAAACTCAGTCAGACCCAGTGTTGACATGTGACAAGAAGCTCCTCGGGGCGCGTCTTACTTGGGCCTCTCTGCTGGAGGCGCTCAGTCAGACCCAGAGGTGACATGTGGCAAGACGCTCCTCGGGGCGCGTCTTGCTTGGGCTTCTCTCCTGGAGGCCCTCAGTCAGACCCATTGTTGACATGTGGCAAGACGCTCCTCGGGGCGCGTCTTGCTTGGGCTTCTCTCCTGGAGGCCCTCAGTCAGACCCATTGTTGACATGTGGCAAGACGCACCTCGGGGCACGTCTTGCTCGGGACTCTCTCATGTAGGCCCTCAGTCAGACCCATTGTTGACATGTGGCAAGATGCTCCTCGGGGCGCATCTTGCTTGGGCCTCTCTCCTGGAGGCGCTCAGTCAGACCGAGTGTTGACATGTGGCAAGACGCTCCTCGGGGCGCGTCTTGCTGGGGCTTCTTTCCTGGAGGCGCTCAGTCAGACCCAGTGTTGACATGTGACAAGACGCTCCTCGGGCGCGTCTTGCTTGGGTCTCTCTCCTGGAGGCGCTCAGTCACACCCAGAGGTGACATGTGGCAAGACGCTCCTCGGGGCGCGTCTTGCTTGGGCCTCTCTCCTGGAGAAGCTCAGTCAGACCGAGTGCTGATATAAGGCAAGACGCTCCTCGGGGCGCGTCATGCTGGGGCCTCTCTCCTGGAGGCGCTCAGTCAGACCCAGTGCTGACATGTGGCATGACGCTCCCCGGGGCGCGTCTTGCTTGGGCCTCTCTCCTGGAGGCGCTCAGTCAGACCCAGTGGTGACATGTGTTAAGACGCTCCTTGGGGCGCGTCTTGCTTGGGCCTCTCTCCTGGAGGCGCTCAGTCAGACCCAGTGGTGACATGTGGCAATACGCTCCTCGGGGCGCGTATTGCTTGGGCCTCTCTCCTGGAGGCCCTCTGTCAGACCCAGTGTTGACATGTGGCAAGACGCTCCTCGGGGCGCGTCTTGCAGGGGCTTCTCTCCTGGAGGCGTTCAGTCAGACCGAGTGCTGACATGTGGCAAGACGCTCCTCGGGGCGCGTCTTGCTTGGGCTTCTCTCCTGGAGGCCCTCAGTCAGACCCATTGTTGACATGTGGCAAGACGCTCCTCGGGGCGCGTCTTGATTGGGCATCTCTCCTGGAGGCCCTCAGTCAGACCCATTGTTTACATGTGGCAAGACGCTCCTCGGGGCGCGTCTTCCTGGGGCTTCTCTCCTGGAGGCGCTCAGTCAGACCCAGTGTTGACATGTGATAAGACGCTCCTCGGGGCGCGTCTTGCTTGGGCCTCTCTGCTGGAGGCGCTCAGTCAGACCCAGAGGTGACATGTGGCAAGATGCTCCTCGGGGCGCGTCTTGCTTGGGCCTCTCTCCTAGAGGCCCTCTGTCAGACCCATTGTTGACATGTGGCAAGACGCTCCTCGGGGCGCGTCTTGCTTGGGCCTCTCTCCTGGAGGCGCTCAGTCAGACCCAGTGGTGACATGTGGCAAGACGCTCCTCGGGGCGCGTCTTGCTTGGGCTTCGCTCCTGGAGGCCCTCAGTCAGACCCATTGTTGACATGTGGCAAGACGCTCCTCGGGGCGCGTCTTGCTTGGGCCTCTCTCCTGGAGGCGCTCAGTCAGACAGAGTGCTGACATGTGGCAAGACGCTCCTCGGGGCACGTCTTGCTCGGGATTCTCTGCTGTAGGCCCTCAGTCAGACCCATTGTTGACATGTGGCAAGACGCTCCTCGGGGCACATCTTGCTTGGAAATCTCTCCTGGAGGCGCTCTGTCAGACCGAGTGCTGACATGTGGCAAGACGCTCCTCGGGGCGCATCTTGCTGGGGCTTCTTTCCTGGAGGCGCTCAGTCAGACCCAGTGTTGACATGTGACAAGACGCTCCTCGGGCGCGTCTTGCTTGGGTCTCTCTCCTGGAGGCGCTCAGTCACACCCAGAGGTGACATGTGGCAAGACGCTCCTCAGGGCGCGTCTTGCTTGGGCCTCTCTCCTGGAGGCCCTCTGTCAGACCCATTGTTGACATGTGGCAAGACGCTCCTCGGGGCGCGTCTTGCTTGGGCCTCTCTCCTGGAGGCCCTCTGTCAGACCCATTGTTGACATGTGGCAAGACGCTCCTCGGGGCGCGTCTTGCTTGGGCCTCTCTCCTGGAGGCGCTCAGTCAGACCGAGTGCTGACATAAGGCAAGACGCTCCTCGGGGCGCGTCTTGCTGGGGCCTCTCTCCTGGAGGCGCTCAATCAGACCCAGTGGTGACATGTGGCAAGACGCTCCTCGGGGCGCGTCTTGCTTGGGCCTCTCTCCTGGAGAAGCTCAGTCAGACCCAGTGGTGACATGTGGCAAGACGCTCCTCGGGGCGCGTATTGCTTGTGCCTCTCTCCTGGATGCCCTCTGTCAGACCGAGTGTTGACATGTGGCAAGACGCTCCTCGGGGCGCGTCTTGCTTGGGCCTCTCTCCTGGAGGCGCACAGTCAGACTGAGTGCTCATATGTGGCAAGACGCTCCTCGGGGCGCGTCTTGCTGGGGCTTCTCTCCTGGAGAAACTCAGTCAGACCCAGTGTTGACATGTGACAAGAAGCACCTCGGGGCGCGTCTTACTTGGGCCTCTCTGCTGGAGGCGCTCAGTCAGACCCAGAGGTGACATGTGGCAAGACGCTCCTCGGGGCGCGTCTTGCTTGGGCTTCTCTCCTGGAGGCCCTCAGTCAGACCCATTGTTGACATGTGGCAAGACGCTCCTCGGGGCGCGTCTTGCTTGGGCCTCTCTCCTGGAGGCGCTCAGTCAGACCGAGTGCTGACATGTGGCAAGACGTTCCTCGGGGCACGTCTTGCTCGGGATTCTCTCATGTAGGCCCTCAGTCCGACCCATTGTTGACATGTGGCAAGATGCTCCTCGGGGCGCATCTTGCTTGGGCCTCTCTCCTGGAGGCGCTCAGTCAGACCGAGTGTTGACATGTGGCAAGACGCTCCTCGGGGCGCGTCTTGCTGGGGCTTCTTTCCTGGAGGCGCTCAGTCAGACCCAGTGTTGACATGTGACAAGACGCTCCTCGGGCGCGTCTTGCTTGGGTCTCTCTCCTGGAGGCGCTCAGTCACACCCAGAGGTGACATGTGGCAAGACGCTCCTCGGGGCGCGTCTTGCTTGGGCCTCTCTCCTGGAGAAGCTCAGTCAGACCGAGTGCTGATATGTGGCAAGACGCTCCTCGGGGCGCGTCTTGCTGGGGCTTCTCTCCTGGAGAAACTCAGTCAGACCCAGTGTTGACATGTGACAAGAAGCTCCTCGGGGCGCGTCTTACTTGGGCCTCTCTGCTGGAGGCGCTCAGTCAGACCCAGAGGTGACATGTGGCAAGACGCTCCTCGGGGCGCGTCTTGCTTGGGCTTCTCTCCTGGAGGCCCTCAGTCAGACCCATTGTTGACATGTGGCAAGACGCTCCTCGGGGCGCGTCTTGCTTGGTCCTCTCTCCTGGAGGCGCTCAGTCAGACCGAGTGCTGACATGTGGCAAGACGCTCCTCGGGGCACGTCTTGCTCGGGATTCTCTCATGTAGGCCCTCAGTCAGACCCATTGTTGACATGTGGCAAGATGCTCCTCGGGGCGCATCTTGCTTGGGCCTCTCTCCTGGAGGCGCTCAGTCAGACCGAGTGTTGACATTTGGCAAGACGCTCCTTGGGGCGCGTCTTGCTGGGGCTTCTTTCCTGGAGGCGCTCAGTCAGACCCAGTGTTGACATGTGACAAGACGCTCCTCGGGCGCGTCTTGCTTGGGTCTCTCTCCTGGAGGCGCTCAGTCACACCCAGAGGTGACATGTGGCAAGACGCTCCTCGGGGCGCGTCTTGCTTGGGCCTCTCTCCTGGAGAAGCTCAGTCAGACCGAGTGCTGATATAAGGCAAGACGCTCCTCGGGGCGCGTCATGCTGGGGCCTCTCTCCTGGAGGCGCTCAGTCAGACCCAGTGCTGACATGTGGCATGACGCTCCCCGGGGCGCGTCTTGCTTGGGCCTCTCTCCTGGAGGCGCTCAGTCAGACCCAGTGGTGACATGTGTTAAGACGCTCCTTGGGGCGCGTCTTGCTTGGGCCTCTCTCCTGGAGGCGCTCAGTCAGACCCAGTGGTGACATGTGGCAATACGCTCCTCGGGGCGCGTATTGCTTGGGCCTCTCTCCTGGAGGCCCTCTGTCAGACCCAGTGTTGACATGTGGCAAGACGCTCCTCGGGGCGCGTCTTGCAGGGGCTTCTCTCCTGGAGGCGTTCAGTCAGACCGAGTGCTGACATGTGGCAAGACGCTCCTCGGGGCGCGTCTTGCTTGGGCTTCTCTCGGAGGCCCTCAGTCAGACTCATTGTTGACATGTGGCAAGATGCTCCTCGGGGCACGTCTTGCTTGGGCCTCTCTCCTGGAGGCGCACAGTCAGACCGAGTGCTGACATGTGGCAAGACGCTCCTCGGGGCGCGTCTTGCTGGGGCTTCTCTCCTGGAGGCGCTCAGTCACACCCAGTGTTGACATGTGACAAGACGCTCCTCGGGGCGTGTCTTGCTTGGGCCTCTCTCCTGGAGGCGATCAGTCAGACCCAGAGGTGACATGTGGCAAGACGCTCCTCGGGGCGCATCTTGCTTGGGCCTCTCTCCTGGAGGTCCTCTGTCAGACTCAGTGTTGACATGTGAAAAGACGCTCCTCCGGGCGCGTCTTGCTTGGGCCTCTCTCCTGGAGGCGCTCAGTCAGACCCAGTGTTGACATGTGGCAAGACGCTCCTCGGGGCGCGTCTTGCTTGGGCTTCTCTCCTGGAGGCCCTCAGTCAGACCCATTGTTGACATGTGGCAAGACGCTCCTCGGGGCGCGTCTTGATTGGGCATCTCTCCTGGAGGCCCTCAGTCAGACCCATTGTTTACATGTGGCAAGACGCTCCTCGGGGCGCGTCTTCCTGGGGCTTCTCTCCTGGAGGCGCTCAGTCAGACCCAGTGTTGACATGTGATAAGACGCTCCTCGGGGCGCGTCTTGCTTGGGCCTCTCTGCTGGAGGCGCTCAGTCAGACCCAGAGGTGACATGTGGCAAGATGCTCCTCGGGGCGCGTCTTGCTTGGGCCTCTCTCCTAGAGGCCCTCTGTCAGACCCATTGTTGACATGTGGCAAGACGCTCCTCGGGGCGCGTCTTGCTTGGGCCTCTCTCCTGGAGGCGCTCAGTCAGACCCAGTGGTGACATGTGGCAAGACGCTCCTCGGGGCGCGTCTTGCTTGGGCTTCGCTCCTGGAGGCCCTCAGTCAGACCCATTGTTGACATGTGGCAAGACGCTCCTCGGGGCGCGTCTTGCTTGGGCCTCTCTCCTGGAGGCGCTCAGTCAGACAGAGTGCTGACATGTGGCAAGACGCTCCTCGGGGCACGTCTTGCTCGGGATTCTCTGCTGTAGGCCCTCAGTCAGACCCATTGTTGACATGTGGCAAGACGCTCCTCGGGGCACATCTTGCTTGGAAATCTCTCCTGGAGACGCTCTGTCAGACCGAGTGCTGACATGTGGCAAGACGCTCCTCGGGGCGCATCTTGCTGGGGCTTCTTTCCTGGAGGCGCTCAGTCAGACCCAGTGTTGACATGTGACAAGACGCTCCTCGGGCGCGTCTTGCTTGGGTCTCTCTCCTGGAGGCGCTCAGTCACACCCAGAGGTGACATGTGGCAAGACGCTCCTCAGGGCGCGTCTTGCTTGGGCCTCTCTCCTGGAGGCCCTCTGTCAGACCCATTGTTGACATGTGGCAAGACGCTCCTCGGGGCGCGTCTTGCTTGGGCCTCTCTCCTGGAGGCGCTCAGTCAGACCGAGTGCTGACATAAGGCAAGACGCTCCTCGGGGCGCGTCTTGCTGGGGCCTCTCTCCTGGAGGCGCTCAATCAGACCCAGTGGTGACATGTGGCAAGACGCTCCTCGGGGCGCAAATTGCTTGGGCCTCTCTCCTGGAGAAGCTCAGTCAGACCGAGTGCTGACATGTGGCAAGACGCTCCTCGGGGCACGTCTTGCTCGGGATTCTCTACTGTAGGCCCTCAGTCAGACCCATTGTTGACATGTGGCAAGACGCTCCTCGGGGCGCATCTTGCTTGGACCTCTCTCCTTGAGGCGCTCAGTCAGACCGAGTGCTGACATGTGGCAAGACGCTCCTCGGGCGGCGTCTTGCTGGGGCTTCTTTCCTGGAGGCGCTCAGTCAGACCCAGTGTTGACATGTGACAAGACGCTCCGCGGGCGCGTCTTGCTTGGGTCTCTCTCCTGGAGGCGCTCAGTCACACCCAGAGGTGACATGTGGCAAGACGCTCCTCGGGGCGCGTCTTGCTTGGGCCTCTCTCCTGGAGGCCCTCTGTCAGACCCATTGTTGACATGTGGCAAGACGCTCCTCGGGGCGCGTCTTGCTTGGGCCTCTCTCCTGGAGGCGCTCAGTCAGACCGAGTGCTGACATAAGGCAAGACGCTCCTCGGGGCGCGTCTTGCTGGGGCCTCTATCCTGGAGGCGCTCAATCAGACCCAGTGGTGACATGTGGCAAGACGCTCCTCGGAGCGCGTCTTGCTTGGGCCTCTCTCCTGGAGAAGCTCAGTCAGACCCAGTGGTGACATGTGGCAAGACGCTCCTCGGGGCGCGTATTGCTTGTGCCTCTCTCCTGGATGCCCTCTGTCAGACCGAGTGTTGACATGTGGCAAGACGCTCCTCGGGGTGCGTCTTGCTTGGGCCTCTCTCCTGGAGGCGCTCAGTCAGACCGAGTGCTGACATGTGGCAAGACGTTCCTCGGGGCACGTCTTGCTCGGGATTCTCTCATGTAGGCCCTCAGTCCGACCCATTGTTGACATGTGGCAAGATGCTCCTCGGGGCGCATCTTGCTTGGGCCTCTCTCCTGGAGGCGCTCAGTCAGACCGAGTGTTGACATGTGGCAAGACGCTCCTCGGGGCGCGTCTTGCTGGGGCTTCTTTCCTGGAGGCGCTCAGTCAGACCCAGTGTTGACATGTGACAAGACGCTCCTCGGGCGCGTCTTGCTTGGGTCTCTCTCCTGGAGGCGCTCAGTCACACCCAGAGGTGACATGTGGCAAGACGCTCCTCGGGGCGCGTCTTGCTTGGGCCTCTCTCCTGGAGAAGCTCAGTCAGACCGAGTGCTGATATAAGGCAAGACGCTCCTCGGGGCGCGTCATGCTGGGGCCTCTCTCCTGGAGGCGCTCAGTCAGACCCAGTGCTGACATGTGGCATGACGCTCCCCGGGGCGTGTCTTGCTTGGGCCTCTCTCCTGGAGGCGCTCAGTCAGACCCAGTGGTGACATGTGTTAAGACGCTCCTTGGGGCGCGTCTTGCTTGGGCCTCTCTCCTGGAGGCGCTCAGTCAGACCCAGTGGTGACATGTGGCAATACGCTCCTCGGGGCGCGTATTGCTTGGGCCTCTCTCCTGGAGGCCCTCTGTCAGACCCAGTGTTGACATGTGGCAAGACGCTCCTCGGGGCGCGTCTTGCTGGGGCTTCTCTCCTGGAGGCGTTCAGTCAGACCGAGTGCTGACATGTGGCAAGACGCTCCTCGGGGCGCGTCTTGCTGGGGCTTCTCTCCTGGAGGCGCTCAGTCACACCCAGTGTTGACATGTGACAAGACGCTCCTCGGGGCGTGTCTTGCTTGGGCCTCTCTCCTGGAGGCGATCAGTCAGACCCAGAGGTGACATGTGGCAAGACGCTCCTCGGGGCGCATCTTGCTTGGGCCTCTCTCCTGGAGGTCCTCTGTCAGACTCAGTGTTGACATGTGAAAAGACGCTCCTCCGGGCGCGTCTTGCTTGGGCCTCTCTCCTGGAGGCGCTCAGTCAGACCCAGTGTTGACATGTGGCAAGACGCTCCTCGGGGCGCGTCTTGCTTGGGCTTCTCTCCTGGAGGCCCTCAGTCAGACCCATTGTTGACATGTGGCAAGACGCTCCTCGGGGCGCGTCTTGATTGGGCATCTCTCCTGGAGGCCCTCAGTCAGACCCATTGTTTACATGTGGCAAGACGCTCCTCGGGATGCATCTTGCTTGGGCCTCTCTCCTGGAGGCGCTCAGTCAGACCGAGTGCTGACATGTGGCAAGACGCTCCTCGGGGCGCGTCTTCCTGGGGCTTCTCTCCTGGAGGCGCTCAGTCAGACCCAGTGTTGACATGTGATAAGACGCTCCTCGGGGCGCGTCTTGCTTGGGCCTCTCTGCTGGAGGCGCTCAGTCAGACCCAGAGGTGACATGTGGCAAGATGCTCCTCGGGGCGCGTCTTGCTTGGGCCTCTCTCCTAGAGGCCCTCTGTCAGACCCATTGTTGACATGTGGCAAGACGCTCCTCGGGGCGCGTCTTGCTTGGGCCTCTCTCCTGGAGGCGCTCAGTCAGACCCAGTGGTGACATGTGGCAAGACGCTCCTCGTGGCGCGTATTGATTGGGCCTCTCTCCTGGAGGCCCTCTGTCAGACCCAGTGTTGACATGTGGCAAGACGCTCCTCGGGGCACGTCTTGCTTGGGCCTCTCTCCTGGAGGCGCTCAGGCAGACCCAGTGTTGACATGTGTCAAGACACTCCTGGGCGTTTCTTGCTTGGGCCTCTCTCCTGGAGACGCTCAGTCAGACCCAGTGTTGACATGTGGCAAGAAGCTCCTCGGGGCGCGTCTTGCTTGGGCCTCTCTCCTGGAGGCCCTCTGTCAGACCCAGTGTTGACATGTGGCAAGACGCTCCTCCGGGCGCGTCTTGCTTGGGTCTCTCTCCTGGCGGCGCTCAGTCAGACCCAGTGTTGACATGTGGCAAGACGCACCTCGGGGCGCGTCTTGTTTGGGCCTCTCTCCTGGAGGCGCTCAGTCAGACCCAGTGTTGACATGTGGCAAGGCGCTCCTCGGGGCGCGTCTTGCTTGGGCCTCTCTCCTGGAGGCCCTCAATCAGACCCAGTGTTGACACGTGGCAAGACGCTCCTCGAGGCGCGTCTTGCTTGGGCCTCTCTCCTGGAGGCGCTCAGTCAGACCGAGTACTGACATTTGGCATGATGCTCCTCGGGTCGCGTCTTGCTTGGGCCTCTCTCCTGGAGGCGCTCCTTCAGACCCAGTGGTGACATGTGGCAAGACAGTCCTCGGGGCGCGTCTTCCTTGGGCCTCTCTCCTGGAGGCCCTCTGTCAGCCCCAGTGTTGACATGTGTCAAGACGCTCCTCGGGGTGCATCTTGCTTGGGCTTCTCTCCTGGGGGCCCTCTGTCAGACCCAGTGTTGACATGTGGCAAGACACTCCTTGGGGCGCGTCTTGCTTGGGCTTCTCTCATGGAGGCCCTCAGTCAGACCCAGTGTTGACAAGTGTCAAGACGCTCCTCGGGGCGCGTCTTGCTTGGGCCTCTCTCCTGGAGACGCTCAGTCAGACCCAGTGTTGACATGTGACAAGACGCTCCTCATGGCGCGTCTTGCTTGGGCCTCTCTCCTGGAGGTGCTCAGTCAGACCCAGTGGTGACATATGGCAAGACGCTCCTCGGGGCGCGTATTGCTTGGGCCTCTCTCCTGGAGGCCCTCTGTCAGACCCAGTGTTGACATGTGGCAAGACACTCCTCGGGGCACGTCTTGCTTGGGATTCTCTCATGGAGGCCCTCAGTCAGACCCAGTGTTGACAAGTGTCAAGACGCTCCTCGGGGCGCGTCTTGCTTGGGCCTCTCTCCTGGAGGCGCTCATTCAGACCCATTGTTGACATGTGGCAAGACTCTCCTCGGGGCGCTTCTTGCTTGGGCCTCTCTCCTGGAGGCGCTCAGTCAGACCCAGTGTTGACATGTGGCAAGACGCTCCTCGGGGCGCGTCATGCTTGGGCCTCTCTCCTGGAGACGCTCAGTCAGACCCAGTGTTGACATGTGCCAAGACGCTCCTCTGGGCGCGTCTTGCTTGGGCCTCTCTCCTGGAGGCGCTCAGTCAGACCCAGTGGTGACATGTGGCTAGACGCTCCTCGGGGCGCGTATTGCTTGGGTCTCTCTCCTGGAGGCCCTCTGTCAGACCCAGTGTTGACATGTGTCAAGACGCCCCTCGGGGCGCGTCTTGCTTGGGCCTCTCTCCTGGAGGCGCTCAGTCAGACCCAGTGTTGACATGTGGCAAGACGCTCCTCGGGGCGCGTCTTGCTTGGGCCTCTCTCCTGGAGGCGCACAGTCAGACCGAGTGCTCACATGTGGCAAGACGCTCCTCCAGGCGCGTCTTGCTTGGGCCTCTCTCCTGGAGGCGCTCAGTCATACCCAGTGTTGACATGTGGCAAGATGCTCCTCGGGGCGCGTCTTGCTGGGGCTTCTCTCCTGGAGGCGCTCAGTCAGACTCAGTGTTGACATGTGACAAGACGCTCCTCGGGGCGCGTCTTGCCTGGGTCTCTCTCCTGGAGGCGCTCAGTCAGACCCAGAGGTGACATGTGGCAAGACGCTCCTCGGGGGGCGTCTTGATTTGGCCTCTCTCCTGGAGGCGCTCAGTCAGACCGAGTGCTGACATAAGGCAAGACGCTCCTCGGGGCGCGTCTTGCTGGGGCCTCTCTCCTGGAAGCGCTCAGTCAGACCGAGTGCTGACATGTGGCAAGACGCTCCTCGGGGCGCGTCTTGCTTGGGCCTCTCTCCTGGAAGCGCTCAGTCAGACCCAGTGGTGACATATGGCAAGACGCTCCTCGGGGCGCGTATTGCTTGGGCCTCTCTCCTGGAGGCCCTCTGTCAGACCCAGTGTTGACATGTGGCAAGACACTCCTCGGGGCACGTCTTGCTTGGGCCTCTCTCCTGGAGGCGCTCATTCAGACCCACTGTTGACATGTGGCAAGACGCTCCTCGGGGCGCTTCTTGCTTGGGCCTCTCTCCTGGAGGCGCTCAGTCAGACCCAGTGTTGACATGTGGCAAGACGCTCCTCGGGGCGCGTCTTGCTTGGGCCTCTCTCCTGGAGGCGCTCAGTCAGACCCAGTGTTCACATGTGGCAAGACGCTCCTCGGGGCGCGTCTTGCTTGGGCCTCTCTCCTGGAGGCGCTCAGTCAGACCCAGTGTTGATATGTGGCAAGACGCTCCTCGGGGCGCGTCATGCTTGGGCCTCTCTCCTGGAGACGCTCAGTCAGACCCAGTGTTGACATGTGGCAAGACGCTCCTCGGGGTGCGTCTTGCTTGGGCCTCTCTCCTGGAGGCGCTCAGTCAGACCCAGTGGTGACATGTGGCTAGACGCTCCTCGGGGCACGTATTGCTTGGGCCTCTCTCCTGGAGGCCCTCTGTCAGACCCAGTGTTGACATGTGTCAAGACGCCCCTCGGGGCGCGTCTTGCTTGGGCCTCTCTCCTGGAGGCGCTCAGTCAGACCCAGTGTTGACATGTGGCAAGACGCTCCTCGGGGCGCGTCTTGCTTGGGCCTCTCTCCTGGAGGCGCACAGTCAGACCGAGTTCTCACATGTGGCAAGACGCTCCTCCGGGCGCGTCTTGCTTGGGCCTCTCTCCTGGAGGCGCTCAGTGATACCCAGTGTTGACATGTGGCAAGATGCTCCTCGGGGCGCGTCTTGCTGGGGCTTCTCTCCTGGAGGCGCTCAGTCAGACTCAGTGTTGACATGTGACAAGACGCTCCTCGGGGCGCGTCTTGCCTGGTCTCTCTCCTGGAGGCGCTCAGTCAGACCCAGAGGTGACATGTGGCAAGACGCTCCTCGGGGCGCGTCTTGCTTTGGCCTCTCTCCTGGAGGCGCTCAGTCAGACCGAGTGCTGACATAAGGCAAGACGCTCCTCGGGGCGCGTCTTGCTGGGGCCTCTCTCCTGGAGGCGCTCAATCAGACCCAGTGGTGACACGTGGCAAGATGCTCCTCGGGCGCTTCTTGCTTGGGCCTCTCTCCTGGAGGCGCTCAGTCAGACCCAGTGATGACATGTGGCAAGACGCTCCTCGGGGCACGTCTTGCTTGGGCCTCTCTCCTCGAGGCGCTCAGTCAGACCAGATGTTCACATGTGGCAAGACGATCCTCGGGGCGCGTCTTGCTTGGGCCTCTCTCCTGGAGGCGCTCAGTCAGACCCAGTGTTGACATGTGGCAAGACGCTCCTCGGGGCGCGTCATGCTTGGGACTCTCTCCTGGAGGCGCTCAGTCAGACCCAGTGTTGACATGTGGCAAGACGCTCCTCGGGGCGCGTCTTGCTTGGGCCTCTCTCCTGGAGGCCCTCAGTCAGACCGAGTGCTGACATGTGGCAAGACGCTCCTCGGGGCGCGTCTTGCTTGGGCCTCTCTCCTGGAGGCCCTCTGTCAGACCCAGTGTTGACATGTGTCAAGACGCCCCTCGGGGCGCGTCTTGCTTGGGCCTCTCTCCTGGAGGCGCTCAGTCAGACCCAGTGTTGACATGTGGCAAGACGCTCCTCGCGGCGCGTCTTGCTTTGGCCTCTCTCCTGGAGGCGCTCATTCAGACCGAGTGCTGACATGTGGCAAGACGCTCCTCGGGGCGCGTCTTGCTGGGGCTTCTCTCCTGGAGGCGTTCAGTCAGACCGAGTGCTGACATGTGGCAAGACGCTCCTCGGGGCGCGTCTTGCTTGGGCCTCTCTCCTGGAGGTGCTCAGTCAGACCCAGTGGTGACATATGGCAAGACGCTCCTCGGGGCGCGTATTGCTTGGGCCTCTCTCCTGGAGGCCCTCTGTCAGACCCAGTGTTGACATGTGGCAAGACACTCCTCGGGGCACGTCTTGCTTGGGATTCTCTCATGGAGGCCCTCAGTCAGACCCAGTGTTGACATGTGGCAAGACGCTCCTCGGGGCGCGTCTTGCTTGGGCTTCTCTCCTGGAGGCCCTTAGTCAGACCCATTGTTGACATGTGGCAAGACGCTCCTCGGGGCGCGTCTTGCTTGGGCCTCTCTCCTGGAGGCGCTCAGTCAGACCCAGTGTTGACATGTGACAAGACGCTCCTCGGGGCGCGTCTTGCTTGGGTCTCTCTCCTGGAGGCGCTCAGTCAGACCCAGAGGTGACATGTGGCAAGACGCTCCTCGGGGCGCGTCTTTTTTGGGCCTCTCTCCTGGAGGCCCTCTGTCAGACCCATTGTTGACATGTGGCAAGACGCTCCTCGGGGCGCGTCTTGCTTGGGCCTCTCTCCTGGAGGCGATCAGTCAGACCGAGTGCTGACATAAGGCAAGACGCTCCTCGGGGCGCGTCTTGCTGGGGCCTCTCTCCTGGAGGCGCTAAATCAGACCCAGTGGTGACATGTGGCAAGACGCTCCTCGGGTCGCGTCTTGCTTGGGCCTCTCTCCTGGAGAAGCTCAGTCAGACCCAGTGGTGACATGTGGCAAGACGCTCCTCGGGGCGCGTATTGCTTGGGCCTCTCTCCTGGATGCCTTCTGTCAGACCGAGTGTTGACATGTGGCAAGACGCTCCTCGGGGCGCGTCTTGCCAACGGCCTCTCTCCTGGAGGCGCACAGTCAGACCGAGTGCTCACATGTGGCAAGACGCTCCTCGGGGCGCGTCTTGCTGGGGCTTCTCTCCTGGAGAAACTCAGTCAGACCCAGTGTTGACATGTGACAAGACGCTCCTCGGGGCGCGTCTTGCTTGGGCCTCTCTGCTGGAGGCGCTCAGTCAGACCCAGAGGTGACATGTGGCAAGACGCTCCTCGGGGCTCGTCTTGCTTGGGCCTCTCTCCTGGAGGCCCTCTGTCAGACCCAGTGTTGACATGTGGCAAGACGCTGCTCCGGGCGCGTCTTGCTTGGGCCTCTCTCCTGGAGGCGCTCAGTCAGACCCAGTGTTGACATGTGGCAAGACGCTCCTCGGGGCGCGTCTTGCTTGGGCCTCTCTCCTGGAGGGGCTCAGTCAGACCGAGTGCTGACATGTGGCAAGATGCTCCTCGGGGCACGTCTTGCTCGGGATTCTCTCCTGTAGGCCCTCAGTCAGACCCATTGTTGACATGTGGCAAGACGCTCCTCGGGGCGCGTCTTGCTTGGGTCTCTCTCCTGGAGGCGCTAAGTCACACCCAGAGGTGACATGTGGCAAGACGCTCCTCGGGGCGCGTCTTGCTTGGGCCTCTCTCCTGGAGGCCCTCTGTCAGACCCATTGTTGACATGTGGCAAGACGCTCCTCGGGGCGCGTCTTGCTTGGGCCTCTCTCCTGGAGGCGCTCAGTCAGACCGAGTGCTGACATAAGGCAAGACGCTCCTCGGGGCGCGTCTTGCTGGGGCCTCTCTCCTGGAGGCGCTCAATCAGACCCAGTGGTGACATGTGGCAAGACGCTCCTCGGGGCGCGTCTTGCTTGGGCCTCTCTCCTGGAGAAGCTCAGTCAGACCGAGTGCTGACATGTGGCAAGACGCTCCTCGGGGCACGTCTTCCTCGGGATTCTCTCCTGTAGGCCCTCAGTCAGACCCATTTTTGACATGTGGCAAGACGCTCCTCGGGGCGCATCTTGCTTGGACCTCTCTCCTTGAGGCGCTCAGTCAGACCGAGTGCTGACATGTGGCAAGACGCTCCTCGGGGCGCGTCTTGCTGGGGCTTCTTTCCTGGAGGCGCTCAGTCAGACCCAGTGTTGACATGTGACAAGACGCTCCTCGGGCGCGTCTTGCTTGAGTCTCTCTCCTGGAGGCGCTCAGTCACACCCAGAGGTGACATGTGGCAAGACGCTCCTCGAGCGCGTCTTGCTTGGGCCTCTCTCCTGGAGGCCCTCTGTCAGACCCATTGTTGACATGTGGCAAGACGCTCCTCGGGGCGCGTCTTGCTTGGGCCTCTCTCCTGGAGGCGCTCAGTCAGACCGAGTGCTGACATAAGGCAAGACGCTCCTCGGGGCGCGTCTTGCTGGGGCCTCTCTCCTGGAGGCGCTCAATCAGACCCAGTGGTGACATGTGGCAAGACGCTCCTCGGGGCGCGTCTTGCTTGGGCCTCTCTCCTGGAGAAGCTCAGTCAGACCCAGTGGTGACATGTGGCAAGACGCTCCTCGGGGCGCGTATTGCTTGTGCCTCTCTCCTGGATGCCCTCTGTCAGACCGAGTGTTGACATGTGGCAAGACGCTCCTCGGGGCGTGTCTTGCTTGGGCCTCTCTCCTGGAGGCGCACAGTCAGACCGAGTGCTCACATGTGGCAAGACGCTCCTCGGGGCGCGTCTTGCTGGGGCTTCTCTCCTGGAGAAACTCAGTCAGACCCAGTGTTGACATGTGACAAGAAGCTCCTCGGGGCGCGTCTTACTTGGGCCTCTCTGCTGGAGGCGCTCAGTCAGACCCAGAGGTGACATGTGGCAAGACGCTCCTCGGGGCGCGTCTTGCTTGGGCTTCTCTCCTGGAGGCCCTCAGTCAGACCCATTGTTGACATGTGGCAAGACGCTCCTCGGGGCGCGTCTTGCTTGGGCCTCTCTCCTGGAGGCGCTCAGTCAGACCGAGTGCTGACATGTGGCAAGACGCTCCTCGGGGCACGTCTTGCTCGGGATTCTCTCATGTAGGCCCTCAGTCAGACCCATTGTTGACATGTGGCAAGATGCTCCTCGGGGCGCATCTTGCTTGGGCCTCTCTCCTGGAGGCGCTCAGTCAGACCGAGTGTTGACATGTGGCAAGACGCTCCTCGGGGCGCGTCTTGCTTGGGCTTCTTTCCTGGAGGCGCTCAGTCAGACCCAGTGTTGACATGTGACAAGACGCTCCTCGGGCGCGTCTTGCTTGGGTCTCTCTCCTGGAGGCGCTCAGTCACACCCAGAGGTGACATGTGGCAAGACGCTCCTCGGGGCGCGTCTTGCTTGGGCCTCTCTCCTGGAGAAGCTCAGTCAGACCGAGTGCTGATATAAGGCAAGACGCTCCTCGGGGCGCGTCATGCTGGGGCCTCTCTCCTGGAGGAGCTCAGTCAGACCCAGTGCTGACATGTGGCATGACGCTCCTCGGGGCGCGTCTTGCTTGGGCCTCTCTCCTGGAGGCGCTCAGTCAGACCCAGAGGTGACATGTGGCAAGACGCTCCTTGGGGCGCGTCTTGCTTGGGCCTCTCTCCTGCAGGCGCTCAGTCAGACCCAGTGGTGACATGTGGCAAGACGCTCTTCGGGGCGCGTCTTGCTTGGGCCTCTCTCCTGGAGGCCCTCTGTCAGACCCAGTGTTGACATGTGGCAAGACGCTCCTCGGGGCGCGTCTTGCCAACGGCCTCTCTCCTGGAGGCGCACAGTCAGACCGAGTGCACACATGTGGCAAGACGCTCCTCGGGGCGCGTCTTGCTGGGGCTTCTCTCCTGGAGAAACTCAGTCAGACCCAGTGTTGACATGTGAGAAGACGCTCCTCGGGGCGCGTCTTGCTTGGGCCTCTCTGCTGGAGGCGCTCAGTCAGACCCAGAGGTGACATGTGGCAAGACGCTCCTCGGGGCGCGTCTTGCTTGGGCCTCTCTCCTGGAGGCCCTCTGTCAGACCCAGTGTTGACATGTGGCAAGACGCTGCTCCGGGCGCGTCTTGCTTGGGCCTCTCTCCTGGAGGCGCTCAGTCAGACCCAGTGTTGACATGTGGCAAGACGTTCCTCGGGGCGCGTCTTGCTTGGGCTTCTCTCCTGGAGGCCCTCATTCAGACTCATTGTTGACATGTGGCAAGATGCTCCTCCGGGCGCGTCTTGCTTGGGCCTCTCTCCTGGAGGCGCTCAGTCAGACCCAGTGTTGACATGTGGCAAGACGCTCCTCGGGGCGCGTCTTGCTTGGGCTTCTCTCCTGGAGTCCCTCAGTCAGACCCATTGTTGACATGTGGCAAGACGCTCCTCGGGGCGCGTCTTGCTTGGGCCTCTCTCCTGGAGGCGCTCAGTCAAACAGAGTGCTGACATGTGGCAAGACGCTCCTCGGGGCACGTCTTGCTCGGGATTCTCTCCTGTAGGCCCTCAGTCAGACCCATTGTTGACATGTGGCAAGACGCTCCTCGGGGCGCATCTTGCTTGGACCTCTCTCCTGGAGGCGCTCTGTCAGAGCGAGTGCTGGCATGTGGCAAGACGCTCCTCGGGCGCGTCTTGCTTGGGTCTCTCTCCTGGAGGCGCTCAGTCACACCCAGAGGTGACATGTGGCAAGATGCTCCTCGGGGCGCGTCTTGCTTGGGCCTCTCTCCTGGAGGCCCTCTGTCAGACCCATTGTTGACATGTGGCAAGACGCTCCTCGGGGCGCGTCTTGCTTGGGCCTCTCTCCTGGAGGCGCTCAGTCAGACCGAGTGCTGACATAAGGCAAGACGCTCCTCGGGGCACGTCTTGCTGGGGCCTCTCTCCTGGAGGCGCTCAATCAGACCCAGTGGTGACATGTGGCAAGACGCTCCTCGGGGCGCATCTTGCTTGGGCCTCTCTCCTGGAGAAGCTCAGTCAGACCGAGTGCTGACATGTGGCAAGACGCTCCTCGGGGCACGTCTTGCTCGGGATTCTCTCCTGTAGGCCCTCAGTCAGACCCATTGTTGACATGTGGCAAGACGCTCCTCGGGGCGCATCTTGCTTGGACCTCTCTCCTTGAGGCGCTCAGTCAGACCGAGTGCTGACATGTGGCAAGACGCTCCTCGGGGCGCGTCTTGCTGGGGCTTCTTTCCTGGAGGCGCTCAGTCAGACCCAGTGTTGACATGTGACAAGACGCTCCTCGGGCGCGTCTTGCTTGGGTCTCTCTCCTGGAGGCGCTCAGTCACACCCAGAGGTGACATGTGGCAAGACGCTCCTCGGGGCGCGTCTTGCTTGGGCCTCCTTCCTGGAGGCCCTCTGTCAGACCCATTGTTGACATGTGGCAAGACGCTCCTCGGGGCGCATCTTGCTTGGGCCTCTCTCCTGGAGGCGCTCAGTCAGACCGAGTGCTGACATAAGGCAAGACGCTCCTCGGGGCGTGTCTTGCTGGGGCCTCTCTCCTGGAGGCGCTCAATCAGACCCAGTGGTGACATGTGGCAAGACGCTCCTCGGGGTGCGTCTTGCTTGGGCCTCTCTCCTGGAGAAGCTCAGTCAGACCCAGTGGTGACATGTGGCAAGACGCTCCTCGGGGCGCGTATTGCTTGTGCCTCTCTCCTGGATGCCCTCTGTCAGACCGAGTGTTGACATGTGGCAAGACGCTCCTCGGGGCGCGTCTTGCTTGGGCCTCTCTCCTGGAGGCGCACAGTCAGACCGAGTGCTCACATGTGGCAAGACGCTCCTCGGGGCGCGTCTTGCTGGGGCTTCTCTCCTGGAGAAACTCAGTCAGACCCAGTGTTGACATGTGACAAGAAGCTCCTCGGGGCGCGTCTTACTTGGGCCTCTCTGCTGGAGGCGCTCAGTCAGACCCAGAGGTGACATGTGGCAAGACGCTCCTCGGGGCGCGTCTTGCTTGGGCTTCTCTCCTGGAGGCCCTCAGTCAGACCCATTGTTGACATGTGGCAAGACGCTCCTCGGGGCGCGTCTTGCTTGGGCCTCTCTCCTGGAGGCGCTCAGTCAGACCAAGTGCTGACATGTGGCAAGACGCTCCTCGGGGCACGTCTTGCTCGGGATTCTCTCATGTAGGCCCTCAGTCAGACCCATTGTTGACATGTGGCAAGATGCTCCTCGGGGCGCATCTTGCTTGGGCCTCTCTCCTGGAGGCGCTCAGTCAGACCGAGTGTTGACATGTGGCAAGACGCTCCTCGGGGCGCGTCTTGCTGGGGCTTCTTTTCTGGAGGCGCTCAGTCAGACCCAGTGTTGACATGTGACAAGACGCTCCTCGGGCGCGTCTTGCTTGGGTCTCTCTCCTGGAGGCGCTCAGTCACACCCAGAGGTGACATGTGGCAAGACGCTCCTCGGGGCGCGTCTTGCTTGGGCCTCTCTCCTGGAGAAGCTCAGTCAGACCGAGTGCTCATATAAGGCAAGACGCTCCTCGGGGCGCGTCATGCTGGGGCCTCTCTCCTGGAGGCGCTCAGTCAGACCCAGTGCTGACATGTGGCATGACGCTCCTCGGGGCGCGTCTTGCTTGGGCCTCTCTCCTGGAGGCGCTCAGTCAGACCCAGTGGTGACATGTGGCAAGACGCTCCTTGGGGCGCCTCTTGCTTGGGCCTCTCTCCTGGAGGCGCTCAGTCAGACCCAGTGGTGACATGTGGCAAGACGCTCCTCGGGGCGCGTATTGCTTGGGCCTCTCTCCTGGAGGCCCTCTGTCAGACCCAGTGTTGACATGTGGCAAGACGCTCCTCGGGGCGCGTCTTGCTGGGGCTTCTCTCCTGGAGGCGTTCAGTCAGACCTTGTGCTGACATGTGGCAAGACGCTCCTCGGGGCGCGTCTTGCTTGGGCTTCTCTCCTGGAGGCCCTCAGTCAGACTCATTGTTGACATGTGGCAAGATGCTCCTCGGGGCACGTCTTGCTTGGGCCTCTCTCCTGGAGGCGCACAGTCAGACCGAGTGCTGACATGTGGCAAGACGCTCCTCGGGGCGCGTCTTGCTTGGGCCTCTCTCCTGGAGAAGCTCAGTCAGACCGAGTGCTCATATAAGGCAAGACGCTCCTCGGGGCGCGTCATGCTGGGGCCTCTCTCCTGGAGGCGCTCAGTCAGACCCAGTGCTGACATGTGGCATGACGCTCCTCGGGGCGCGTCTTGCTTGGGCCTCTCTCCTGGAGGCGCTCAGTCAGACCCAGTGGTGACATGTGGCAAGACGCTCCTTGGGGCGCGTCTTGCTTGGGCCTCTCTCCTAGAGGCGCTCAGTCAGACCCAGTGGTGACATGTGGCAAGACGCTCCTCGGGGCGCGTATTGCTTGGGCCTCTCTCCTGGAGGCCCTCTGTCAGACCGAGTGTTGACATGTGGCAAGACGCTCCTCGGGGCGCGTCTTGCTTGGGCCTCTCTCCTGGAGGCGCACAGTCAGACCGAGTGCTCACATGTGGCAAGACGCTCCTCGGGGCGCGTCTTGCTGGGGCTTCTCTCCTGGAGAAACTCAGTCAGACCCAGTGTTGACATGTGACAAGAAGCTCCTCGGGGCGCGTCTTACTTGGGCCTCTCTGCTGGAGGCGCTCAGTCAGACCCAGAGGTGACATGTGGCAAGACGCTCCTCGGGGCGCGTCTTGCTTGGGCTTCTCTCCTGGAGGCCCTCAGTCAGACCCATTGTTGACATGTGGCAAGACGCTCCTCGGGGCGCGTCTTGCTTGGGCCTCTCTCCTGGAGGCGCTCAGTCAGACCAAGTGCTGACATGTGGCAAGACGCTCCTCGGGGCACGTCTTGCTCGGGATTCTCTCATGTAGGCCCTCAGTCAGACCCATTGTTGACATGTGGCAAGATGCTCCTCGGGGCGCATCTTGCTTGGGCCTCTCTCCTGGAGGCGCTCAGTCAGACCGAGTGTTGACATGTGGCAAGACGCTCCTCGGGGCGCGTCTTGCTTGGGCCTCTCTCCTGGAGAAGCTCAGTCAGACCGAGTGCTCATATAAGGCAAGACGCTCCTCGGGGCGCGTCATGCTGGGGCCTCTCTCCTGGAGGCGCTCAGTCAGACCCAGTGCTGACATGTGGCATGACGCTCCTCGGGGCGCGTCTTGCTTGGGCCTCTCTCCTGGAGGCGCTCAGTCAGACCCAGTGGTGACATGTGGCAAGACGCTCCTTGGGGCGCCTCTTGCTTGGGCCTCTCTCCTGGAGGCGCTCAGTCAGACCCAGTGGTGACATGTGGCAAGACGCTCCTCGGGGCGCGTATTGCTTGGGCCTCTCTCCTGGAGGCCCTCTGTCAGACCCAGTGTTGACATGTGGCAAGACGCTCCTCGGGGCGCGTCTTGCTGGGGCTTCTCTCCTGGAGGCGTTCAGTCAGACCTTGTGCTGACATGTGGCAAGACGCTCCTCGGGGCGCGTCTTGCTTGGGCTTCTCTCCTGGAGGCCCTCAGTCAGACTCATTGTTGACATGTGGCAAGATGCTCCTCGGGGCACGTCTTGCTTGGGCCTCTCTCCTGGAGGCGCACAGTCAGACCGAGTGCTGACATGTGGCAAGACGCTCCTCGGGGCGCGTCTTGCTTGGGCCTCTCTCCTGGAGAAGCTCAGTCAGACCGAGTGCTCATATAAGGCAAGACGCTCCTCGGGGCGCGTCATGCTGGGGCCTCTCTCCTGGAGGCGCTCAGTCAGACCCAGTGCTGACATGTGGCATGACGCTCCTCGGGGCGCGTCTTGCTTGGGCCTCTCTCCTGGAGGCGCTCAGTCAGACCCAGTGGTGACATGTGGCAAGACGCTCCTTGGGGCGCGTCTTGCTTGGGCCTCTCTCCTAGAGGCGCTCAGTCAGACCCAGTGGTGACATGTGGCAAGACGCTCCTCGGGGCGCGTATTGCTTGGGCCTCTCTCCTGGAGGCCCTCTGTCAGACCGAGTGTTGACATGTGGCAAGACGCTCCTCGGGGCGCGTCTTGCTTGGGCCTCTCTCCTGGAGGCGCACAGTCAGACCGAGTGCTCACATGTGGCAAGACGCTCCTCGGGGCGCGTCTTGCTGGGGCTTCTCTCCTGGAGAAACTCAGTCAGACCCAGTGTTGACATGTGACAAGAAGCTCCTCGGGGCGCGTCTTACTTGGGCCTCTCTGCTGGAGGCGCTCAGTCAGACCCAGAGGTGACATGTGGCAAGACGCTCCTCGGGGCGCGTCTTGCTTGGGCTTCTCTCCTGGAGGCCCTCAGTCAGACCCATTGTTGACATGTGGCAAGACGCTCCTCGGGGCGCGTCTTGCTTGGGCCTCTCTCCTGGAGGCGCTCAGTCAGACCAAGTGCTGACATGTGGCAAGACGCTCCTCGGGGCACGTCTTGCTCGGGATTCTCTCATGTAGGCCCTCAGTCAGACCCATTGTTGACATGTGGCAAGATGCTCCTCGGGGCGCATCTTGCTTGGGCCTCTCTCCTGGAGGCGCTCAGTCAGACCGAGTGTTGACATGTGGCAAGACGCTCCTCGGGGCGCGTCTTGCTTGGGCCTCTCTCCTGGAGAAGCTCAGTCAGACCGAGTGCTCATATAAGGCAAGACGCTCCTCGGGGCGCGTCATGCTGGGGCCTCTCTCCTGGAGGCGCTCAGTCAGACCCAGTGCTGACATGTGGCATGACGCTCCTCGGGGCGCGTCTTGCTTGGGCCTCTCTCCTGGAGGCGCTCAGTCAGACCCAGTGGTGACATGTGGCAAGACGCTCCTTGGGGCGCCTCTTGCTTGGGCCTCTCTCCTGGAGGCGCTCAGTCAGACCCAGTGGTGACATGTGGCAAGACGCTCCTCGGGGCGCGTATTGCTTGGGCCTCTCTCCTGGAGGCCCTCTGTCAGACCCAGTGTTGACATGTGGCAAGACGCTCCTCGGGGCGCGTCTTGCTGGGGCTTCTCTCCTGGAGGCGTTCAGTCAGACCTTGTGCTGACATGTGGCAAGACGCTCCTCGGGGCGCGTCTTGCTTGGGCTTCTCTCCTGGAGGCCCTCAGTCAGACTCATTGTTGACATGTGGCAAGATGCTCCTCGGGGCACGTCTTGCTTGGGCCTCTCTCCTGGAGGCGCACAGTCAGACCGAGTGCTGACATGTGGCAAGACGCTCCTCGGGGCGCGTCTTGCTTGGGCCTCTCTCCTGGAGAAGCTCAGTCAGACCGAGTGCTCATATAAGGCAAGACGCTCCTCGGGGCGCGTCATGCTGGGGCCTCTCTCCTGGAGGCGCTCAGTCAGACCCAGTGCTGACATGTGGCATGACGCTCCTCGGGGCGCGTCTTGCTTGGGCCTCTCTCCTGGAGGCGCTCAGTCAGACCCAGTGGTGACATGTGGCAAGACGCTCCTTGGGGCGCGTCTTGCTTGGGCCTCTCTCCTAGAGGCGCTCAGTCAGACCCAGTGGTGACATGTGGCAAGACGCTCCTCGGGGCGCGTATTGCTTGGGCCTCTCTCCTGGAGGCCCTCTGTCAGACCCAGTGTTGACATGTGGCAAGACGCTCCTCGGGGCGCGTCTTGCTGGGGCTTCTCTCCTGGAGGCGTTCAGTCAGACCTTGTGCTGACATGTGGCAAGACGCTCCTCGGGGCGCGTCTTGCTTGGGCTTCTCTCCTGGAGGCCCTCAGTCAGACTCATTGTTGACATGTGGCAAGATGCTCCTCGGGGCACGTCTTGCTTGGGCCTCTCTCCTGGAGGCGCACAGTCAGACCGAGTGCTGACATGTGGCAAGACGCTCCTCGGGGCGCGTCTTGCTTGGGCCTCTCTCCTGGAGGCGATCAGTCAGACCCAGAGGTGACAAGTGGCAAGACGCTCCTCGGGGCGCGTCTTGCTTGGGCCTCTCTCCTGGAGGTCCTCTGTCAGACTCAGTGTTGACATGTGAAAAGACGCTCCTCCGGGCGCGTCTTGCTTGGGCCTCTCTCCTGGAGGCGCTCAGTCAGACCCAGTGTTGACATGTGGCAAGACGCTCCTCGGGGCGCGTCTTGCTTGGGCTTCTCTCCTGGAGGCCCTCAGTCAGACCCATTGTTGACATGTGGCAAGACGCTCCTCGGGGCGCGTCTTGATTGGGCATCTCTCCTGGAGGCCCTCAGTCAGACCCATTGTTTACATGTGGCAAGACGCTCCTCGGGATGCATCTTGCTTGGGCCTCTCTCCTGGAGGCGCTCAGTCAGACCGAGTGCTGACATGTGGCAAGACGCTCCTCAGGGCGCGTCTTCCTGGGGCTTCTCTCCTGGAGGCGCTCAGTCAGACCCAGTGTTGACATGTGATAAGACGCTCCTCGGGGCGCGTCTTGCTTGGGCCTCTCTGCTGGAGGCGCTCAGTCAGACCCAGAGGTGACATGTGGCAAGATGCTCCTCGGGGCGCGTCTTGCTTGGGCCTCTCTCCTAGAGGCCCTCTGTCAGACCCATTGTTGACATGTGGCAAGACGCTCCTCGGGGTGCGTCTTGCTTGGGCCTCTCTCCTGGAGGCGCTCAGTCAGACCCAGTGGTGACATGTGGCAAGATGCTCCTCGTGGCGCGTATTGATTGGGCCTCTCTCCTGGAGGCCCTCTGTCAGACCCAGTGTTGACATGTGGCAAGACGCTCCTCGGGGCACGTCTTGCTTGGGCCTCTCTCCTGGAGGCGCTCAGGCAGACCCAGTGTTGACATGTGTCAAGACGCTCCTGGGCGTTTCTTGCTTGGGCCTCTCTCCTGGAGACGCTCAGTCAGACCCAGTGTTGACATGTGGCAAGACGCTCCTCGGGGCGCGTCTTGCTTGGGCCTCTCTCCTGGAGGCGCTCAGTCAGACCCAGTGTTGACATGTGGCAAGGCGCTCCTCGGGGCGCGTCTTGCTTGGGCGTCTCTCCTGGAGGCCCTCAATCAGACCCAGTGTTGACACGTGGCAAGACGCTCCTCGAGGCGCGTCTTGCTTGGGCCTCTCTCCAGGAGGCGCTCAGTCAGACCGAGTACTGACATTTGGCATGATGCTCCTCGGGTCGCGTCTTGCTTGGGCCTCTCTCCTGGAGGCGCTCTGTCAGACCCAGTGGTGACATGTGGCAAGACAGTCCTCGGGGCGCGTCTTCCTTGGGCCTCTCTCCTGGAGGCCCTCTGTCAGCCCCAGTGTTGACATGTGTCAAGACGCTCCTCGGGGTGCATCTTGCTTGGGATTCTCTTCTGGGGGCCCTCTGTCAGACCCAGTGTTGACATGTGGCAAGACACTCCTTGGGGCGCGTCTTGCTTGGGCTTCTCTCATGGAGGCCCTCAGTCAGACCCAGTGTTGACAAGTGTCAAGACGCTCCTCGGGGCGCGTCTTGCTTGGGCCTCTCTCCTGGAGACGCTCAGTCAGACCCAGTGTTGACATGTGACAAGACGCTCCTCATGGCGCTTCTTGCTTGGGCCTCTCTCCTGGAGGTGCTCAGTCAGACCCAGTGGTGACATATGGCAAGACGCTCCTCGGGGCGCGTATTGCTTGGGCCTCTCTCCTGGAGGCCCTCTGTCAGACCCAGTGTTGACATGTGGCAAGACACTCCTCGGGGCACGTCTTGCTTGGGATTCTCTCATGGAGGCCCTCAGTCAGACCCAGTGTTGACAAGTGTCAAGACGCTCCTCGGGGCGCGTCTTGCTTGGGCCTCTCTCCTGGAGGCGCTCATTCAGACCCATTGTTGACATGTGGCAAGACGCTCCTCGGGGCGCTTCTTGCTTGGGCCTCTCTCCTGGAGGCGCTCAGTCAGACCCAGTGTTGACATGTGGCAAGACGCTCCTCGGGGCGCGTCATGCTTGGGCCTCTCTCCTGGAGACGCTCAGTCAGACCCAGTGTTGACATGTGCCAAGACGCTCCTCTGGGCGCGTCTTGCTTGGGCCTCTCTCCTGGAGGCGCTCAGTCAGACCCAGTGGTGACATGTGGCTAGACGCTCCTCAGGGCACGTATTGCTTGGGCCTCTCTCCTGGAGGCCCTCTGTCAGACCCAGTGTTGACATGTGTCAAGACGCCCCTCGGGGCGCGTCTTGCTTGGGCCTCTCTCCTGGAGGCGCACAGTCAGATCGAGTGCTCACATGTGGCAAGACGCTCCTCCGGGCGCTTCTTGCTTGGGACTCTCCTGGAGGAGCTCAGTCATACCCAGTGTTGACATGTGGCAAGATGCTCCTCGGGGAGCGTCTTGCTGGGGCTTCTCTCCTGGAGGCGCTCAGTCAGACTCAGTGTTGACATGTGACAAGACGCTCCTCGGGGCGCGTCTTGCCTGGGTCTCTCTCCTGGAGGCGCTCAGTCAGACCCAGAGGTGACATGTGGCAAGACGCTCCTCGGGGCGCATCTTGCTTTGGCCTCTCTCCTGGAGGCGCTCAGTCAGACCGAGTGCTGACATAAGGCAAGACGCTCCTCGGGGCGCGTCTTGCTGGGGCCTCTCTCCTGGAAGCGCTCAGTCAGACCGAGTGCTGACATGTGGCAAGACGCTCCTCGGGGCGCGTCTTGCTTGGGCCTCTCTCCTGGAAGCGCTCAGTCAGACCCAGTGGTGACATATGGCAAGATGCTCCTCGGGGCGCGTATTGCTTGGGCCTCTCTCCTGGAGGCCCTCTGTCAGACCCAGTGTTGACATGTGGCAAGACACTCCTCGGGGCACGTCTTGCTTGGGCCTCTCTCCTGGAGGCGCTCATTCAGAGCCATTGTTGACATGTGGCAAGACGCTCCTCGGGGCGCTTCTTGCTTGGGCCTCTCTCCTGGAGGCGCTCAGTCAGACCCAGTGTTGACATGTGGCAAGACGCTCCTCGGGGCGCGTCTTGCTTGGGCCTCTCTCCTGGAGGCGCTCAGTCAGACCCAGTGTTCACTTGTGGCAAGACGCTCCTCGGGGCGCGTCTTGCTTGGGCCTCTCTCCTGGAGGTGCTCAGTCAGACCCAGTGTTGACATGTGGCAAGACGCTCCTCGGGGCGCGTCATGCTTGGGCCTCTCTCCTGGAGACGCTCAGTCAGACCCAGTGTTGACATGTGGCAAGACGCTCCTCGGGGCGCGTCTTGCTTGGGCCTCTCTCCTGGAGGCGCTCAGTCAGACCCAGTGGTGACATGTGGCTAGACGCTCCTCGGGGCACGTATTGCTTGGGCCTCTCTCCTGGAGGCCCTCTGTCAGACCAAGTGTTGACATGTGTCAAGACGCCCCTCGGGGCGCGTCTTGCTTGGGCCTCTCTCCTGGAGGTGCTCAGTCAGACCCAGTGTTGACATGTGGCAAGACGCTCCTCGGGGCGCGTCTTGCTTGGAACTCTCTCCTGGAGGCGCACAGTCAGACCGAGTGCTCACATGTGGCAAGACGCTCCTCCGGGCGCGTCTTGCTTGGGCCTCTCTCCTGGAGGGGCTCAGTGATACCCAGTGTTGACATGTGGCAAGATGCTCCTCGGGGCGCGTCTTGCTGGGGCTTCTCTCCTGGAGGCGCTCAGTCAGACTCAGTGTTGACATGTGACAAGACGCTCCTCAGGGCGCGTCTTGCCTGGGTCTCTCTCCTGGAGGCGCTCAGTCAGACCCAGAGGTGACATGTGGCAAGACGCTCCTCGGGGCGCGTCTTGCTTTGGCCTCTCTCCTGGAGGCGCTCAGTCAGACCGAGTGCTGACATAAGGCAAGACGCTCCTCGGGGCGCGTCTTGCTGGGGCCTCTCTCCTGGAGGCGCTCAATCAGACCCAGTGGTGACACGTGGCAAGACGCTCCTCGGGGCGCTTCTTGCTTGGGCCTCTCTCCTGGAGGCGCTCAGTCAGACCCAGTGATGACATGTGGCAAGACGCTCCCCGGGGCACGTCTTGCTTGGGCCTCTCTCCTCGAGGCGCTCAGTCAGACCAGATGTTCACATGTGGCAAGACGATCCTCTGGGCGCGTCTTGCTTGGGCCTCTCTCCTGGAGGCGCTCAGTCAGACCCAGTGTTGACATGTGGCAAGACGCTCCTCGGGGCGCGTCATGCTTGGGACTCTCTCCTGGAGGCGCTCAGTCAGACCCAGTGTTGACATGTGGCAAGACGCTCCTCGGGGCGCGTCTTGCTTGGGCCTCTCTCCTGGAGGCCCTCAGTCAGACCGAGTGCTGACATGTGGCAAGACGCTCCTCGGGGCGCGTCTTGCTTGGGCCTCTCTCCTGGAGGCCCTCTGTCAGACCCAGTGTTGACATGTGTCAAGACGCCCCTCGGGGCGCGTCTTGCTTGGGCCTCTCTCCTGGAGGCGCTCAGTCAGACCCAGTGTTGACATTTGGCAAGACGCTCCTCGCGGCGCGTCTTGCTTTGGCCTCTCTCCTGGAGGCGCTCAGTCAGACCGAGTGCGGACATGTGGCAAGACGCTCCTCGGGGCGCGTCTTGCTGGGGCTTCTCTCCTGGAGGCGTTCAGTCAGACTGAGTGCTGACATGTGGCAAGACGCTCCTCGGGGCACGTCTTGCTTGGGCTTCTCTCCTAGAGGCCCTCAGTCAGAATCATTGTTGACATGTGGCAAGACGCTCCTCGGGGTGCGTCTTGCTCGGGCCTCTCTCCTGGAGGCCCTCTGTCAGAACCAGTGTTGATATGTGGCTAGACGCTCCTAGGGGCACGTCTTGCTTGGGCCTCTCTCCTGGAAGCGCTCAGTCAGACCGAGTGCTGACATGTGGCAAGACGCTCCTCGGGGCGCGTCTTGCTTGGGCCTCTCTCCTGGAGGTGCTCAGTCAGACCCAGTGGTGACATATGGCAAGACGCTCCTCGGGGCGCGTATTGCTTGGGCCTCTCTCCTGGAGGCCCTCTGTCAGACCCAGTGTTGACATGTGGCAAGACACTCCTCGGGGCACGTCTTGCTTGGGATTCTCTCATGGAGGCCCTCAGTCAGACCCAGTTCTGACAAGTGTCAAGACACTCCTCGGGGCGCGTCTTGCTCGGGCCTCTCTCCTGGAGGCCCTCAGTCAGAATCATTGTTGACATGTGGCAAGACGCTCCTCGGGGTGCGTCTTGCTCGGGCCTCTCTCCTGGAGGCCCTCAATCAGACCCATTGTTGACACGTGGCAAGACGCTCCTCGGGGCGCGTCTTGCTTTAGCCTCTCTCCTGGAGGCGCTCAGTCAGACCGAGTAGTGACGTGGAATGACGCTCCTCGGGGCGCGTGTTGCTTGGGCCTCTCTCCTGGAGGCGCTCAGTCAGACCCAGTGGCGACATGTGGCAAGACGCTCCTCCGGGCGCATCTTGCTTGGGCCTCTCTCCTGGAGGCGCTCAGTCATACCCAGTGTTGACATGTGGCAAGATGCTCCTCGGGGCGCGTCTTGCTGGGGCTTCTCTCCTGGAGGCGCTCAGTCAGACTCAGTGTTGACATGTGACAAGACGCTCCTCGGTGCGCGTCTTGCCTGGGTCTCTCTCCTGGAGGCGCTCAGTCAGACCCAGAGGTGACATGTGGCAAGACGCTCCTCGGGGCGCGTCTTGCTTTGGCCTCTCTCCTGGAGGCGCTCAGTCAGACCGAGTGCTGACATAAGGCAAGACGCTCCTCGGGGCGCGTCTTGCTGGGGCCTCTCTCCTGGAGGTGCTCAATCAGACCCAGTGGTGACACGTGGCAAGACGCTCCTCGGGGCGCTTCTTGCTTGGGCCTCTCTCCTGGAGGCGCTCAGTCAGACCCAGTGATGACATGTGTCAAAACGCTCCTCGGGGCACGTCTTGCTTGGGCCTCTCTCCTCGAGGCGCTCAGTCAGACCAGATGTTCACATGTGGCAAGACGCTCCTCGGGGCGCGTCTTGCTTGGGCCTCTCTCCTGGAGGCGCTCAGTCAGAGCCAGTGTTGACATGTGGCAAGACGCTCCTCGGGGCGCGTCATGCTTGGGACTCTCTCCTGGAGGCGCTCAGTCAGACCCAGTGTTGACATGTGGCAAGACGCTCCTCGGGGCGCGTCTTGCTTGGGCCTCTCTCCTGGAGGCGCTCAGTCAGACCGAGTGCTGACATGTGGCAAGACGCTCCTCGGGGCGCGTCTTGCTTGGGCCTCTCTCCTGGAGGCCCTCTGTCAGACCCAGTGTTGACATGTGTCAAGACGCCCCTCGGGGCGCGTCTTGCTTGGGCCTCTCTCCTGGAGGCGCTCAGTCAGACCCAGTGTTGACATGTGGCAAGATGCTCCTCGGGGCGCGTCTTGCTTTGGCCTCTCTCCTGGAGGCGCTCAGTCAGACCGAGTGCTGACATGTGGCAAGACGCTCCTCGGGGCGCGTCTTGCTGGGGCTTCTCTCCTAGAGGCGTTCAGTCAGACCGAGTGCTGACATGTGGCAAGACGCTCCTTGGGGCACGTCTTGCTTGGGCTTCTCTCCTAGAGGCCCTCAGTCAGAATCATTGTTGACATGTGGCAAGACGCTCCTCGGGGTGCGTCTTGCTCGGGCCTCTCTCCTGGAGGCCCTCTGTCAGAACCAGTGTTGATATGTGGCTAGACGCTCCTAGGGGCGCGTCTTGCTTGGGCCTCTCTCCTGGAGGCGCTCAGTCAGACCGAGTGCTGACATGTGGCATGACGCTCCTCGGGGCGCGTCTTGCTTGGGCCTCTCTCCTGGAGGTGCTCAGTCAGACCCAGTGGTGACATATGGCAAGACGCTCCTCGGGGCGCGTATTGCTTGGGCCTCTCTCCTGGAGGCCCTCTGTCAGACCCAGTGTTGACATGTGGCAAGACACTCCTCGGGGCACGTCTTGCTTGGGATTCTCTCATGGAGGCCCTCAGTCAGACCCAGTGTTGACATGTGGCAAGACGCTCCTCGGGGCGCGTCTTGCTTGGGCCTCTCTCCTGGAGGCCCTCAGTCAGACCCAGTGTTCACATGTGGCAAGACGCTCCTCGGGGCGCGTCTTGCTTGGGCCTCTCTCCTGGAGGCGCTCAGTCAGACCCAGTGTTGACATGTGGCAAGACGCTCCTCGGGGCGCGTCATGCTTGGGCCTCTCTCCTGGAGACGCTCAGTCAGACCCAGTGTTGACATGTGGCAAGACGCTCCTCTGGGCGCGTCTTGCTTGGGCCTCTCTCCTGGAGGCGCTCAGTCAGACCGAGTGCTGACATGTGGCAAGACGCTCCTCGGGGCGCGTCTTGCTTGGGCCTCTCTCCTGGAGGCGCTCTTTCAGACCCAGTGGTGACATGTGGCTAGACGCTCCTCGGGGCACGTATTGCTTGGGCCTCTCTCCTGGAGGCCCTCTGTCAGACCCAGTGTTGACATGTGTCAAGACGCCCCTCGGGGCGCGTCCTGCTTGGGCCTCTCTCCTGGAGGCGCTCAGTCAGACCCAGTGTTGACATGTGGCAAGACGCTCCTCGGGGCGCGTCTTGCTTGGGCCTCTCTCCTGGAGGCGCACAGTCAGACCGAGTGCTCACATGTGGGAAGACGCTCCTCCGGGCGCGTCTTGCTTGGGCCTCTCTCCTGGAGGCGCTCAGTCAGACCCAGTGTTGACATGCTGCAAGATGCTCCTCGGGGCGCGTCTTGCTGGGGCTTCTCTCCTGGAGGCGCTCAGTCAGACTCAGTGTTGACATGTGACAAGACGCTCCTCGGGGAGCGTCTTGCTTGGGTTTCTCTCCTGGAGGCGCTCAGTCAGACCCAGAGGTGACATGTGGCAAGACGCTCCTCGGGGCGCGTCTTGCTTTGGCCTCTCTCCTGGAGGCGCTCAGTCAGACCGAGTGCTGACATAAGGCAAGACGCTCCTCGGGGCGCGTCTTGCTGGGGCCTCTCTCCTGGAGGCGCTCAATCAGACCCAGTGGTGACACGTGGCAAGACGCTCCTCGGGGCACGTATTGCTTGGGCCTCTCTCCTGGAGGCCCTCTGTCAGACCCAGTGGTGACATGTGGCTAGACGCTCCTCGGGGCACGTATTGCTTGGGCCTCTCTCCTGGAGGCCCTCTGTCAGACCCAGTGTTGACATGTGTCAAGACGCCCCTCGGGGCGCGTCTTGCTTGGGCCTCTCTCCTGGAGGCGCTCAGTCAGACCCAGTGTTGACATGTGGCAAGACGCTCCTCGGGGCGCGTCTTGCTTGGGCCTCTCTCCTGGAGGCGCACAGTCAGACCGAGTGCTCACATGTGGCAAGACGCTCCTCCGGGCGCGTCTTGCTTGGGCCTCTCTCCTGGAGGCGCTCAGTCAGACCCAGTGTTGACATGCTGCAAGATGCTCCTCGGGGCGCGTCTTGCTGGGGCTTCTCTCCTGGAGGCGCTCAGTCAGACTCAGTGTTGACATGTGACAAGACGCTCCTCGGGGCGCGTCTTGCTTGGGTTTCTCTCCTGGAGGCGCTCAGTCAGACCCAGAGGTGACATGTGGCAAGACGCTCCTCGGGGCGCGTCTTGCTTTGGCCTCTCTCCTGGAGGCGCTCAGTCAGACCGAGTGCTGACATAAGGCAAGACGCTCCTCGGGGCGCGTCTTGCTGGGGCCTCTCTCCTGGAGGCGCTCAATCAGACCCAGTGGTGACACGTGGCAAGACGCTCCTCGGGGCGCTTCTTGCTTGGGCCTCTCTCCTGGAGGCGCTCAGTCAGACCCAGTGATGACATGTGGCAAGACGCTCCTCGGGGCACGTCTTGCTTGGGCCTCTCTCCTCGAGGCGCTCAGTCAGACCCAGTGTTCACATGTGGCAAGACGCTCCTCGGAACGCGTCTTGCTTGGGCCTCTCTCCTGGAGGCGCTCAGTCAGACCCAGTGTTGACATGTGGCAAGACGCTCCTCGGGGCGCATCTTGCTTGGGCCTCTCTCCTGGAGGCGCTCAGTCAGACCGAGTGCTGACATGTGGCAAGACTCTCCTCGGGGCGCGTCTTGCTTGGGCCTCTCTCCTAGAGGCGCTCAGTCAGACCCAGTGGTGACATTTGGCTAGACGCTCCTCGGGGCACGTATTGCTTGGGCCTCTCTCCTGGAGGCCCTCTGTCAGACCCAGTGTTGACATGTGTCAAGACGCCCCTCGGGGCGCGTCTTGCTTGGGCCTCTCTCCTGGAGGCGCTCAGTCAGACCCAGTGTTGACATGTGGCAAGACGCTCCTCGGGGCGCGTCTTGCTTGGGCCTCTCTCCTGGAGGCGCTCAGTCAGACCGAGTGCTGACATGTGGCAAGACTCTCCTCGGGGCGCGTCTTGCTTGGGCCTCTCTCCTAGAGGCGCTCAGTCAGACCCAGTGGTGACATTTGGCTAGACGCTCCTCGGGGTACGTATTGCTTGGGCCTCTCTCCTGGAGGCCCTCTGTCAGACCCAGTGTTGACATGTGTCAAGACGCCCCTCGGGGCGCGTCTTGCTTGGGCCTCTCTCCTGGAGGCGCTCAGTCAGACCCAGTGTTGACACGTGGCAAGACGCTCCTCGGGGCGCGTCTTGCTTTGGCCTCTCTCCTGGAGGCGCTCAGTCAGACCGAGTAGTGACATGTGGAATGACGCTCCTCGGGGCGCGTCTTGCTTGGGCCTCTCTCCTGGAGGCGCTCAGTCAGACCGAGTGCTGACATGTGGCAAGACGCTCCTCGGGGCGCGTCTTGCTTGGGCCTCTCTCCTGGAGGCGCTCTGCCAGACCCAGTGGTGACATGTGGCTAGACGCTCCTCGGGGCACGTATTGCTTGGGCCTCTCTCCTGGATGCCCTCTGTCAGACCCAGTGTTGACATGTGTCAAGACGCCCCTCGGGGCGCGTCTTGCTTGGGCCTCTCTCCTGGAGGCGCTCAGTCAGACCCAGTGTTGACATGTGGCAAGACGCTCCTCGGGGCGCGTCTTGCTTGGGCCTCTCTCCTGGAGGCGCACAGTCAGACCGAGTGCTCACATGTGGCAAGACGCTCCTCCGGGCGCGTCTTGCTTGGGCCTCTCTCCTGGAGGCGCTCAGTCAGACCCAGTGTTGACATGCTGCAAGATGCTCCTCGGGGCGCGTCTTGCTGGGGCTTCTCTCCTGGAGGCGCTCAGTCAGACTCAGTGTTGACATGTGACAAGACGCTCCTCGGGGCGCGTCTTGCTTGGGTTTCTCTCCTGGAGGCGCTCAGTCAGACCCAGAGGTGACATGTGGCAAGACGCTCCTCGGGGCGCGTCTTGCTTTGGCCTCTCTCCTGGAGGCGCTCAGTCAGACCGAGTGCTGACATAAGGCAAGACGCTCCTCGGGGCGCGTCTTGCTGGGGCCTCTCTCCTGGAGGCGCTCAATCAGACCCAGTGGTGACACGTGGCAAGACGCTCCTCGGGGCGCTTCTTGCTTGGGCCTCTCTCCTGGAGGCGCTCAGTCACGCCCAGTGATGACATGTGGCAAGACGCTCCTCGGGGCACGTCTTGCTTGGGCCTCTCTCCTCGAGGCGCTCAGTCAGACCCAGTGTTCACATGTGGCAAGACGCTCCTCGGGGCGCGTCTTGCTTGGGCCTCTCTCCTGGAGGCGCTCAGTCAGACCCAGTGTTGACATGTGGCAAGACGCTCCTCGGGGCGCGTCTTGCTTGGGCCTCTCTCCTGGAGGCGCTCAGTCAGACCGAGTGCTGACATGTGGCAAGACTCTCCTCGGGGCGCGTCTTGCTTGGGCCTCTCTCCTAGAGGCGCTCAGTCAGACCCAGTGGTGACATTTGGCTAGACGCTCCTTGGGGCACGTATTGCTTGGGCCTCTCTCCTGGAGGCCCTCTGTCAGACCCAGTGTTGACATGTGTCAAGACGCCCCTCGGGGCGCGTCTTGCTTGGGCCTCTCTCCTGGAGGCGCTCAGTCAGACCCAGTGTTGACACGTGGCAAGACGCTCCTCGGGGCGCGTCTTGCTTTGGCCTCTCTCCTGGAGGCGCTCAGTCAGACCGAGTAGTGACATGTGGAATGACGCTCCTCGGGGCGCGTGTTGCTTCGGCCTCTCTCCTGGAGGCGCTCAGTCAGACCCAGTGTTGACACGTGGCAAGACGCTCCTCGGGGCGCGTCTTGCTTTGGCCTCTCTCCTGGAGGCGCTCAGTCAGACCGAGTAGTGACATGTGGAATGACGCTCCTCGGGGCGCGTGTTGCTTGGGCCTCTCTCCTGGAGGCGCTCAGTCAGACCCAGTGGTGACATGTGGCAAGACGCTCCTCGGGGCGCGTCTTGCTCGGGCCTCTCTCCTGGAGGCGCTCAGTCAGACCGAGTGCTGACATATGGCAGGACTTTCCTCGGGGCGCGTATTGCTTGGGCCTCTCTACTGGAGGCCCTTTGTCAGACCCAGTGTTGACATGTGGCAAGACACTCCTCGGGGCGCGTCTTGCTTGGGATTCTCTCATGGAGGCCCTCAGTCAGACCCAGTGTTGACAAGTGTCAAGACGCTCCTCGGGGCGCGTCTTGCTTGGGCCTCTCTCCTGGAGGCGCTCAGTCAGATCCATTGTTGACATGTGGCAAGACGCTCCTCGGGGCGCTTCTTGCTTTGGCCTCTCTCCTGGAGGCGCTCAGTCAGACCCAGTGTTGACATGTGGCAAGACGCTCCTCGGGGCGCGTCTTGCTTGGGCCTCTCTCCTGGAGGCGCTCAGTCAGACCCAGTGTTCACATGTGGCAAGACGCTCCTCGGGGCGCGTCTTGCTCGGGCCTCTCTCCTGGAGGCCCTCTGTCAGAACCAGTGTTGATATGTGGCTAGACGCTCCTAGGGGCGCGTCTTGCTTGGGCCTCTCTCCTGGAGGCGCTCAGTTAGACCAAGTGCTGACATATGGCAAGACGCTCCTCGGGGCGCGTATTGCTTGGGCCTCTCTCCTGGAGGCCCTCTGTCAGACCCAGTGTTGACATGTGGCAAGACACTCCTCGGGGCACGTCTTGCTTGGGATTCTCTCATGGAGGCCCTCAGTCAGACCCAGTGTTGACAAGTGTCAAGACGCTCCTCGGGGCGCGTCTTGCTTGGGCCTCTATCCTGGAGGCGCTCAGTCAGATCCATTGTTGACATGTGGCAAGACGCTCCTCGGGGCGCTTCTTGCTTGGGCCTCTCTCCTGGAGGCGCTCAGTAAGACCCAGTGTTGACATGTGGCAAGACGCTCCTCGGGGCGCTTCTTGCTTGGGCCTCTCTCCTGGAGGCGCTCAGTAAGACCCAGTGTTGACATGTGGCAAGACGCTCCTCGGGGCGCGTCTTGCTTGGGCCTCTCTCCTGGAGGCGCTCATTCAGACCCAGTGTTCACATGTGGCAAGACGCTCCTCGGGGCGCATCTTGCTTGGGCCTCTCTCCTGTAGGCGCACAGTCAGACCGAGTGCTGACATGTGGCAAGACGCTCCTCGGGGCGCGTCTTGCTGCGGCTTCTCTCCTGGAGGCGCTCAGTCAGACCCAGTGTTGACATGTGACAAGACGCTCCTCGGGGCGCGTCTTGCTTGGGCCTCTCTCCTGGAGGCGATCAGTCAGACCCAGAGGTGACATGTGGCAAGACGCTCCTCGGGGCGCGTCTTGCTTGGGCCTCTCTCCTGGAGGCCCTCTGTCAGACCCAATGTTGACATGTGAAAAGACGCTCCTCCGGGCGCGTCTTGCTTGGGCCTCTCTCCAGGAGGCGCTCAGTCAGACCCAGTGTTGACATGTGGCAAGACGCTCCTCGGGATGCATCTTGCTTGGGCCTCTCTCCTGGAGGCGCTCAGTCAGACCGAGTGCTGACATGTGGCAAGACGCTCCTCGGGACGCGTCTTCCTGGGGCTTCTCTCCTGGAGGCGCTCAGTCAGACCCAGTGTTGACATGTGACAAGACGCTCCTCGGGGCGCGTCTTGCTTGGGCCTCTCTGCTGGAGAAGCTCAGTCAGACCCAGTGGTGACATGTGGCAAGACGCTCCTCGTGGCGCGTATTGCTTGGGCCTCTCTCCTGGAGGCCCTCTGTCAGACCCAGTGATGACATGTGGCAAGACGCTCCTCAGGGCGCGTCTTGCTTTGGCCTCTCTCCTGGAGGCGCTCAGTCAGACCGAGTGCTGACATGTGGCAAGACGCTCCTCGGGGCGTGTCTTGCTGGGGCTTCTCTCCTGGAGGCGTTCAGTCAGACCGAGTGCTGACATGTGGCAAGACGCTCCTCGGGGCACGTCTTGCTTGGGCTTCTCTCCTGGAGGCCCTCAGTCAGCATCATTGTTGACATGTGGCAAGACTCTCCTCGGGGCGCGTCATGCTGGGGCCTCTCTCCTGGAGGCGCTCAGTCAGACCCAGTGCTGACAAGTGGCATGACGCTCCTCGGGGCGCGTCTTGCTTGGGCCTCTCTCCTGGAGGCGCTCAGTCAGACCCAATGGTGACATGTGGCAAGACGCTCCTTGGGGAGCGTATTGCTTGAGCCTCTCTCCTGGAGGCCATCTGTCAGACCCAGTGTTGACATGTGGCAAGACGCTCCTCGGGGCGTGTCTTGCTTGGGCTTCTCTCATTGAGGCCCTCAGTCAGACCCATTCTTTACATGTGGAAAAACGCTCCTCGGGGTGCATCTTGCTTGGGCCTCTCTCCTGGAGGCGCTCCGTCAGACCGAGTGCTGACATGTGGCAAGACTCTCCTCGGGGCGCATCTTGCTGGGGCTTCTCTCCTGCAGGCGTTCAGTCAGACCGAGTGCTGACATGTGGCAAGACGCTCCTCGGGGCGCGTCTTGCTTGGGCTTCTCTCCTGGAGGCCCTCAGTCAGACTCATTGTTGACATGTGGCAAGACGCTCCTCGGGGCGTGTCTTGCTTGGGCTTCTCTCATGGAGGCCCTCAGTCAGACCCATTGTTTACATGTTGAAAGACGCTCCTCGGGGCATGTCTTGCTTGGGCCTCTCTCCTGGAGGCGCACAGTCAGACCGAGTGCTGACATGTGGCAAGACGCTCCTCGGGGAGCGTCTTGCTGGGGCTTCTCTCCTGGAGGCGCTCAGTCAGACACAGTGTTGACATGTGACAAGACGCTCCTCGGGGCGCGTCTTGCTTGGTCCTCTCTCCTGGAGGCGATCAGTCAGACCCAGAGGTGACATGTGGCAAGACGCTCCTCGGGGCGCGTCTTGCTCTGGCCTCTCTCCTGGAGGCCCTCTGTCAAACCCAGTGTTGACATGTGAAAAGACGCTCCTCCGGGCGCGTCTTGCTTGGGCCTCTCTCCTGGAGGCGCTCAGTCAGACTCAGTGTTGATATGTGGCAAGACGCTCCTCAGGGCGCGTCTTGCTTGGGCTTCTCTCCTGGAGGCCCTCAGTCAGACCCATTGTTGACATGTGGCAAGACGCTCCTTGGGGCGCGTCTTGCTTGGGCCTCTCTCCTGGAGGCCCTCTGTCAGACCGAGTGCTGACATGTGGCAAGATTCTCCTTGGGGCGCGTCTTGATTGGGCTTCTCTCCTGGAGGCCCTCAGTCAGACGCATTGTTTACATGTGGCAAGACGCTCCTCGGGATGCATCTTGCTTGGGCCTCTCTCCTGGAGGCGCTCAGTCAGACCGAGTGCTGACATGTGGGAAGACGCTCCTCGGGGCGCGTCTTCCTGGGGCTTCTCTCCTGGAGGCGCTCAGTCAGACCCAGTGTTGACATGTGACAAGACGCTCCTTTGGGCGCGTCTTGCTTGGGCCTCTCTGCTGAAGAAGCTCAGTCAGACCCAGTGGTGACATGTGGCAAGACGCTCCTCGTGGCGCGTATTGCTTGGGCCTCTCTCCTGGAGGCCCTCTGTCAGACCCAGTGATGACATGTGGCAAGACGCTCCTCGGGGCGCGTCTTGCTTTGGCCTCTCTCCTGGAGGCGCTCAGTCAGACCGAGTGCTGACATGTGGCAAGACGCTCCTCGGGGCGTGTCTTGCTGGGGCTTCTCTCCTGGAGGCGTTCAGTCAGACCGAGTGCTGACATGTGGCAAGACGCTCCTCGGGGCACGTCTTGCTTGGGCTTCTCTCCTGGAGGCCCTCAGTCAGAATCATTGTTGACATGTGGCAAGACGCTCCTCGGGGCGCGTCATGCTGGGGCCTCTCTCCTGGAGGCGCTCAGTCAGACCCAGTGCTGACAAGTGGCATGACGCTCCTCGGGGCGCGTCTTGCTTGGGCCTCTCTCCTGGAGGCGCTCAGTCAGACCCAGTGGTGACATGTGGCAAGACGCTCCTTGGGGCGCGTATTGCTTGGGCCTCTCTCCTGGAGGCCCTCTGTCAGACCCAGTGTTGACATGTGGCAAGACGCTCCTCGAGGCGTGTCTTGCTTGGGCTTCTCTCATGGAGGCCCTCAGTCAGACCCATTGTTTACATGTGGAAAGACGCTCCTCGGGGTGCATCTTGCTTGGGCCTCTCTCCTGGAGGCGCTCCGTCAGACCGAGTGCTGACATGTGGTAAGACGCTCCTCGGGGCGCATCTTGCTGGGGCTTCTCTCCTGGAGGCGTTCAGTCACACCGAATGCTGACATGTGGCAAGACGCTCCTCGGGGCGCGTCTTGCTTGGGCTTCTCTCCTGGAGGCCCTCAGTCAGACTCATTGTTGACATGTGGCAAGACGCTCCTCGGGGCATGTCTTGCTTGGGCCTCTCTCCTGGAGGCGCACAGTCAGACCGAGTGCTGACATGTGGCAAGACGCTCCTCGGGGCGCGTCTTGCTGGGGCTTCTCTCCTGGAGGCGCTCAGTCAGACCCAGTGTTGACATGTGACAAGACGCTCCTCTGGGTGCGTCTTGCTTGGTCCTCTCTCCTGGAGGCGATCAGTCAGACCCAGAGGTGACATGTGGCAAGACATTCCTCGGGGCGCGTCTTGCTCTGGCCTCTCTCCTGGAGGCCCTCTGTCAGACCCAGTGTTGACATGTGAAAAGACGCTCCTCCGGGCGCGTCTTGCTTGGGCCTCTCTCCTGGAGGCGCTCAGTCAGACTCAGTGTTGAGTTATGGCAAGACGCTCCTCGGGGCGCGTCTTGCTTGGGCTTCTCTCCTGGAGGCCCTAAGTCAGACCCATTGTTGACATGTGGCAAGACGCTCCTTGGGGCGCGTCTTGCTTGGGCCTCTCTCCTGAAGGCCCTCTGTCAGACCGAGTGCTGACATGTGGCAAGATTCTCCTCGGGGCGCGTCTTGATTGGGCTTCTCTCCTGGAGGCCCTCAGTCAGACGCATTGTTTACATGTGGCAAGACGCTCCTCGGGATGCATCTTGCTTGGGCCTCTCTCATGGAGGCGCTCAGTCAGACCGAGTGCTGACATGTGGCAAGACGTTACTCGGGGCGCGTCTTCCTGGGGCTTCTCTCCTGGAGGCGCTCAGTCAGACCCAGTGTTGACATGTGACAAGACGCTCCTCGGGGCGCGTCTTGCTTGGGCCTCTCTGCTGGAGAAGCTCAGTCAGACCCAGTGGTGACATGTGGCAAGACGCTCCTCGTGGCGCGTATTGCTTGGGCCTCTCTTCTGGAGGCCCTCTGTCAGACCCAGTGATGACATGTGGCAAGACGCTCGTCGGGGCGCGTCTTGCTTGGGCCTCTCTCCTGGAGGCGCTCAGTCAGACCGAGTGCTGACATAAGGCAAGACGCTCCTCGGGGCACGTCTTGCTGGGGCCTCTCTCCTGGAGGCGCTCAATCAGACCCAGTGGTGACACGTGGCAAGACGCTCCTCGGGGCGCGTCTTGCTTGGGCTTCTCTCCTGGAGGCCCTCAGTCAGACCCATTGTTGACATGTGGCAAGACGCTCCTCGGGGCGCGTCTTGCTTGGGCTTCTCTCCTGGAGGCGCTCAGTCAGACCCAGTGTTGACATGTGACAAGACGCTCCTCGGGGCGCGTCTTGCTTGGTCCTCTCTCCTGGAGGCGATCAGTCAGACCCAGAGGTGACATGTGGCAAGACGCTCCTCGGGGCGCGTCTTGCTCTGGCCTCTCTCCTGGAGGCCCTCTGTCAGACCCAGTGTTGACATGTGAAAAGACGCTCCTCCGGGCGCGTCTTGCTTGGGCCTCTCTCCTGGAGGCGCTCAGTCAGACTCAGTGTTGATATGTGGCAAGACGCTCCTCGGGGCGCGTCTTGCTTGGGCTTCTCTCCTGGAGGCCCTCAGTCAGACCCATTGTTGACATGTGGCAAGACGCTCCTTGGGGCGCGTCTTGCTTGGGCCTCTCTCCTGGAGGCCCTCTGTCAGACCGAGTGCTGACATAAGGCAAGACGCTCCTCGGGGCGCGTCATGCTGGGGCCTCTCTCCTGGAGGCGCTCAGTCAGACCCAGTGCTGACATGTGGCATGACGCTCCTCGGGTCGCGTCTTGCTTGGGCCTCTCTCCTGGAGGCGCTCAGTCAGACCCAGTGGTGACATGTGGCAAGACGCTCCTTGGGGCGCGTCTTGCTTGGGCCTCTCTCCTGGAGGCGCTCAGTCAGACCAAGTGGTGACATGTGCCAAGACGCTCCTCGGGGCGCGTATTGCTTGGGCCTCTCTCCTGGAGGCCCTCTGTCAGACCCAGTGTTGACATGTGGCAAGACGCTCCTCGGGGCGCGTCTTGCTTGTGCTTCTCTCATGGAGGCCCTCATTCAGACCCATTGTTTACATGTGGAAAGACGCTCCTCGGGGTGCGTCTTGCTTGGGCCTCTCTCCTGGAGGCGCTCCGTCAGACCGAGTGCTGACATGTGGCAAGACGCTCCTCGGGGCGCATCTTGCTTGGGCCTCTCTCCTGTAGGCGCACAGTCAGACCGAGTGCTGACATGTGGCAAGACGCTCCTCGGGGCGCGTCTTGCTGCGGCTTCTCTCCTGGAGGCGCTCAGTCAGACCCAGTGTTGACATGTGACAAGACGCTCCTCGGGGCACGTCTTGCTTGGGCCTCTCTCCTGGAGGCGATCAGTCAGACCCAGAGGTGACATGTGGCAAGACGCTCCTCGGGGCGCGTCTTGCTTGGGCCTCTCTCCTGGAGGCCCTCTGTCAGACCCAGTGTTGACATGTGAAAAGACGCTCCTCCGGGCGCGTCTTGCTTGGGCCTCTCTCCTGGAGGCGCTCAGTCAGACCCAGTGTTGACATGTGGCAAGACGCTCCTCGGGATGCATCTTGCTTGGGCCTCTCTCCTGGAGGCGCTCAGTCAGACCGAGTGCTGACATGTGGCAAGACGCTCCTCGGGACGCGTCTTCCTGGGGCTTCTCTCCTGGAGGCGCTCAGTCAGACCCAGTGTTGACATGTGACAAGACGCTCCTCGGGGCGCGTCTTGCTTGGGCCTCTCTGCTGGAGAAGCTCAGTCAGACCCAGTTGTGACATGTGGCAAGACGCTCCTCGTGGCGCGTATTGCTTGGGCCTCTCTCCTGGAGGCCCTCTGTCAGACCCAGTGATGACATGTGGCAAGACGCTCCTCGGGGCGCGTCTTGCTTTGGCCTCTCTCCTGGAGGCGCTCAGTCAGACCGAGTGCTGACATGTGGCAAGACGCTCCTCGGGGCGTGTCTTGCTGGGGCTTCTCTCCTGGAGGCGTTCAGTCAGACCAAGTGCTGACATGTGGCAAGACGCTCCTCGGGGCACGTCTTGCTTGGGCTTCTCTCCTGGAGGCCCTCAGTCGGAATCATTGTTGACATGTGGCAAGACGCTCCTCGGGGCGCGTCATGCTGGGGCCTCTCTCCTGGAGACGCTCAGTCAGACCCAGTGCTGACAAGTGGCATGACGCTCCTCGGGGCGCGTCTTGCTTCGGCCTCTCTCCTGGAGGCGCTCAGTCAGACCCAGTGGTGACATGTGGCAAGACGCTCCTTGGGGCGCGTATTGCTTTGGCCTCTCTCCTGGAGGCCCTCTGTCAGACCCAGTGTTGACATGTGGCAAGACACTCCTCGGGGCGTGTCTTGCTTGGGCTTCCCTCATGGAGGCCCTCAGTCAGACCCATTGTTTACATGTGGAAAGACGCTCCTCGGGGTGCATCTTGCTTGGGCCTCTCTCCTGGAGGCGCTCCGTCAGACCGAGTGCTGACATGTGGCAAGACGCTCCTCGGGGCGCATCTTGCTGGGGCTTCTCTCCTGGAAGCGTTCAGTCAGACCGAGTGCTGACATGTGGCAAGACGCTCCTCGGGGCGCGTCTTGCTTGGGCTTCTCTCCTGGAGGCCCTCAGTCAGACTCATTGTTGACATGTGGCAAGACGCTCCTCGGGGCATGTCTTGCTTGGGCCTCTCTCCTGGAGGCGCACAGTCAGACCGAGTGCTGACATGTGGCAAGACGCTTCTCGGGGCGCGTCTTGCTGGGGCTTCTCTCCTGGAGGCGCTCAGTCAGACCCAGTGTTGACATGTGACAAGACGCTCCTCGGGGCGCGTCTTGCTTGGTCCTCTCTCCTGGAGGCGATCAGTCAGACCCAGAGGTGACATGTGGCAAGACGCTCCTCGGGGCGCGTCTTGCTCTGGCCTCTCTCCTGGAGGCCCTCTGTCAGACCCAGTGTTGACATGTGAAAAGACGCTCCTCCGGGCGCGTCTTGCTTGGGCCTCTCTCCTGGAGGCGCTCAGTCAGACTCAGTGTTGATATGTGGCAAGACGCTCCTCGGGGCGCGTCTTGCTTGGACTTCTCTCCTGGAGGCCCTCAGTCAGACCCATTGTTGACATGTGGCAAGACGCTCCTCGGGGCGCGTCTTGCTTGGGCCTCTCTCCTGGAGGCCCTCTGTCAGACCGAGTGCTGACATGTGGCAAGATTCTCCTTGGGGCGCGTCTTGATTGGGCTTCTCTCCTGGAGGCCCTCAGTCAGACGCATTGTTTACATGTGGCAAGACGCTCCTCGGGAGGCATCTTGCTTGGGCCTCTCTCCTGGAGGCGCTCAGTCAGACCGAGTGCTGACATGTGGCAAGACGCTCCTCGGGGCGCGTCTTCCTGGGGCTTCTCTCCTGGAGGCGCTCAGTCAGACCCAGTGTTGACATGTGACAAGACGCTCCTCGGGGCGCGTCTTGCTTGGGCCTCTCTGCTGGAGAAGCTCAGTCAGACCCAGTGGTGACATGTGGCAAGATGCTCCTCGTGGCGCGTATTGCTTGGGCCTCTCTCCTGGAGGCCCTCTGTCAGACCCAGTGCTGACATGTGGCAAGACGCTCCTCAGGGCGTGTCTTGCTGGGGCTTCTCTCCTGGAGGCGTTCAGTCAGACCGAGTGCTGACATGTGGCAAGACGCTCCTCGGGGCACGTCTTGCTTGGGCTTCTCTCCTGGAGGCCCTCAGTCAGAATCATTGTTGACATGTGGCAAGACGCTCCTCGGGGCGCGTCATGCTGGGGCCTCTCTCCTGGAGGCGCTCAGTCAGACCCAGTGCTGACAAGTGGCATGACGCTCCTCGGGGCGCGTCTTGCTTGGGCCTCTCTCCTGGAGGCGCTCAGTCAGACCCAGTGGTGACATGTGGCAAGACGCTCCTTGGGGCGCGTATTGCTTGGGCCTCTCTCCTGGAGGCCCTCTGTCAGACCCAGTGTTGACATGTGGCAAGACGCTCCTCGGGGCGTGTCTTGCTTGGGCTTCTCTCATGGAGGCCCTCAGTCAGACCCATTGTTTACATGTGGAAAGACGCTCCTCGGGGTGCATCTTGCTTGGGCCTCTCTCCTGGAGGCGCTCCGTCAGACCGAGTGCTGACATGTGGCAAGACGCTCCTCGGGGCGCATCTTGCTGGGGCTTCTCTCCTGGAGGCGTTCAGTCAGACCGAGTGCTGACATGTGGCAAGACGCTCCTCGGGGCGCGTCTTGCTTGGTCCTCTCTCCTGGAGGTGATCAGTCAGACCCAGAGGTGACATGTGGCAAGACGCTCCTCGGGGCGCGTCTTGCTCTGGCCTCTCTCCTGGAGGCCCTCTGTCAGACCCAGTGTTGACATGTGAAAAGACGCTCCTCCGGGCGCGTCTTGCTTGGGCCTCTCTCCTGGAGGCGCTCAGTCAGACTCAGTGTTGATATGTGGCAAGACGCTCCTCGGGGCGCGTCTTGCTTGGGCTTCTCTCCTGGAGGCCCTCAGTCAGACCCATTGTTGACATGTGGCAAGACGCTCCTTGGGGCGCGTCTTGCTTGGGCCTCTCTCCTGGAGGCCCTCTGTCAGACCGAGTGCTGACATAAGGCAAGACGCTCCTCGGGGCGCGTCATGCTGGGGCCTCTCTCCTGGAGGCGCTCAGTCAGACCCAGTGCTGACATGTGGCATGACGCTCCTCGGGTCGCGTCTTGCTTGGGCCTCTCTCCTGGAGGCGCTCAGTCAGACCCAGTGGTGACATGTGGCAAGACGCTCCTTGGGGCGCGTCTTGCTTGGGCCTCTCTCCTGGAGGCGCTCAGTCAGACCAAGTGGTGACATGTGCCAAGACGCTCCTCGGGGCGCGTATTGCTTGGGCCTCTCTCCTGGAGGCCCTCTGTCAGACCCAGTGTTGACATGTGGCAAGACGCTCCTCGGGGCGCGTCTTGCTTGGGCTTCTCTCATGGAGGCCCTCATTCAGACCCATTGTTTACATGTGGAAAGACGCTCCTCGGGGTGCGTCTTGCTTGGGCCTCTCTCCTGGAGGCGCTCCGTCAGACCGAGTGCTGACATGTGGCAAGACACTCCTCGGGGCGCATCTTGCTTGGGCCTCTCTCCTGTAGGCGCACAGTCAGACCGAGTGCTGACATGTGGCAAGACGCTCCTCGGGGTGCGTCTTGCTGCGGCTTCTCTCCTGGAGGTGATCAGTCAGACCCAGAGGTGACATGTGGCAAGACGCTCCTCGGGGCGCGTCTTGCTCTGGCCTCTCTCCTGGAGGCCCTCTGTCAGACCCAGTGTTGACATGTGAAAAGACGCTCCTCCGGGCGCGTCTTGCTTGGGCCTCTCTCCTGGAGGCGCTCAGTCAGACTCAGTGTTGATATGTGGCAAGACGCTCCTCGGGGCGCGTCTTGCTTGGGCTTCTCTCCTGGAGGCCCTCAGTCAGACCCATTGTTGACATGTGGCAAGACGCTCCTTGGGGCGCGTCTTGCTTGGGCCTCTCTCCTGGAGGCCCTCTGTCAGACCGAGTGCTGACATAAGGCAAGACGCTCCTCGGGGCGCGTCATGCTGGGGCCTCTCTCCTGGAGGCGCTCAGTCAGACCCAGTGCTGACATGTGGCATGACGCTCCTCGGGTCGCGTCTTGCTTGGGCCTCTCTCCTGGAGGCGCTCAGTCAGACCCAGTGGTGACATGTGGCAAGACGCTCCTTGGGGCGCGTCTTGCTTGGGCCTCTCTCCTGGAGGCGCTCAGTCAGACCAAGTGGTGACATGTGCCAAGACGCTCCTCGGGGCGCGTATTGCTTGGGCCTCTCTCCTGGAGGCCCTCTGTCAGACCCAGTGTTGACATGTGGCAAGACGCTCCTCGGGGCGCGTCTTGCTTGGGCTTCTCTCATGGAGGCCCTCATTCAGACCCATTGTTTACATGTGGAAAGACGCTCCTCGGGGTGCGTCTTGCTTGGGCCTCTCTCCTGGAGGCGCTCCGTCAGACCGAGTGCTGACATGTGGCAAGACACTCCTCGGGGCGCATCTTGCTTGGGCCTCTCTCCTGTAGGCGCACAGTCAGACCGAGTGCTGACATGTGGCAAGACGCTCCTCGGGGCGCGTCTTGCTGCGGCTTCTCTCCTGGAGGCGCTCAGTCAGACCCAGTGTTGACATGTGACGAGACGCTCCTCGGGGCGCGTCTTGCTTGGGCCTCTCTCCTGGAGGCGATCAGTCAGACCCAGAGGTGACATGTGGCAAGACGCTCCTCGGGGCGCGTCTTGCTTGGGCCTCTCTCCTGGAGGCCCTCTGTCAGACCCAGTGTTGACATGTGAAAAGACGCTCCTCCGGGCGCGTCTTGCTTGGGCCTCTCTCCTGGAGGCGCTCAGTCAGACCCAGTGTTGACATGTGGCAAGACGCTCCTCGGGATGCATCTTGCTTGGGCCTCTCTCCTGGAGGCGCTCAGTCAGACCGAGTGCTGACATGTGGCAAGACGCTCCTCGGGGCGCGTCTTGCTTGGGCCTCTCTGCTGGAGAAGCTCAGTCAGACCCAGTGGTGACATGTGGCAAGACGCTCCTCGTGGCGCGTATTGCTTGGGCCTCTCTCCTGGAGGCCCTCTGTCAGACCCAGTGATGACATGTGGCAAGACGCTCCTCGGGGCGCGTCTTGCTTTGGCCTCTCTCCTGGAGGCGCTCAGTCAGACCGAGTGCTGACATGTGGCAAGACGCTCCTCGGGGCGTGTCTTGCTGGGGCTTCTCTCCTGGAGGCGTTCAGTCAGACCGAGTGCTGACATGTGGCAAGACGCTCCTCGGGGCACGTCTTGCTTGGGCTTCTCTCCTGGAGGCCCTCAGTCGGAATCATTGTTGACATGTGGCAAGACGCTCCTCGGGGCGCGTCATGCTGGGGCCTCTCTCCTGGAGACGCTCAGTCAGACCCAGTGCTTACAAGTGGCATGACGCTCCTCGGGGCGCGTCTTGCTTGGGCCTCTCTCCTGGAGGCGCTCAGTCAGACCCAGTGGTGACATGTGGCAAGACGCTCCTTGGGGCGCGTATTGCTTTGGCCTCTCTCCTGGAGGCCCTCTGTCAGACCCAGTGTTGACATGTGGCAAGACACTCCTCGGGGCGTGTCTTGCTTGGGCTTCCCTCATGGAGGCCCTCAGTCAGACCCATTGTTTACATGTGGAAAGACGCTCCTCGGGGTGCATCTTGCTTGGGCCTCTCTCCTGGAGGCGCTCCGTCAGACCGAGTGCTGACATGTGGCAAGACGCTCCTCGGGGCGCATCTTGCTGGGGCTTCTCTCCTGGAGGCGTTCAGTCAGACCGAGTGCTGACATGTGGCAAGACGCTCCTCGAGGCGCGTCTTGCTTGGGCTTCTCTCCTGGAGGCCCTCAGTCAGACTCATTGTTGACATGTGGCAAGACGCTCCTCGGGGCATGTCTTGCTTGGGCCTCTCTCCTGGAGGCGCACAGTCAGACCGAGTGCTGACATGTGGCAAGACGCTCCTCGGGGCGCGTCTTGCTGGGGCTTCTCTCCTGGAGGCGCTCAGTCAGACCCAGTGTTGACATGTGACAAGACGCTCCTCGGGGCGCGTCTTGCTTGGTCCTCTCTCCTGGAGGCGATCAGTCAGACCCAGAGGTGACATGTGGCAAGACGCTCCTCGGGGCGCGTCTTGCTCTGGCCTCTCACCTGGAGGCCCTCTGTCAGACCCAGTGTTGACATGTGAAAAGACGCTCCTCCGGGCACGTCTTGCTTGGGCCTCTCTCCTGGAGGCGCTCAGTCAGACTCAGTGTTGATATGTGGCAAGACGCTCCTCGGGGCGCGTCTTGCTTGGGCTTCTCTCCTGGAGGCCCTCAGTCAGACCCATTGTTTACATGTGGCAAGACGCTCCTTGGGGCGCGTCTTGCTTGGGCCTCTCTCCTGGAGGCCCTCTGTCAGACCGAGTGCTGACATGTGGCAAGATTCTCCTTGGGGCGCGTCTTGATTGGGCTTCTCTCCTGGAGGCCCTCAGTCAGACGCATTGTTTACATGTGGCAAGACGCTCCTCGGGAGGCATCTTGCTTGGGCCTCTCTCCTGGAGGCGCTCAGTCAGACCGAGTGTTGACATGTGGCAAGACGCTCCTCGGGGCGCGTCTTCCTGGGGCTTCTCTCCTGGAGGCGCTCAGTCAGACCCAGTGTTGACATGTGACAAGACGCTCCTCGGGGCGCGTCTTGCTTGGGCCTCTCTGCTGGAGAAGCTCAGTCAGACCCAGTGGTGACATGTGGCAAGACGCTCCTCGTGGCGCGTATTGCTTGGGCCTCTCTCCTGGAGGCCCTTTGTCAGACCCAGTGATGACATGTGGCAAGACGCACCTCGGGGCGCGTCTTGCTTTGGCCTCTCTCCTGGAGGCGCTCAGTCAGACCGAGTGCTGACATGTGGCAAGACGCTCCTCGGGGCGTGTCTTGCTGGGGCTTCTCTCCTGGAGGCGTTCAGTCAGACCGAGTGCTGACATGTGGCAAGACGCTCCTCGGGGCACGTCTTGCTTGGGCTTCTCTCCTGGAGGCCCTCAGTCAGAATCATTGTTGACATGTGGCAAGACGCTCCTCGGGGCGCGTCAGGCTGGGGCCTCTCTCCTGGAGGCGCTCAGTCAGACCCAGTGCTGACAAGTGGCATGACGCTCCTCGGGGCGCGTCTTGCTTGGGCCTCTCTCCTGGAGGCGCTCAGTCAGACCCAGTGGTGACATGTGGCAAGACGCTCCTTGGGGCGCGTATTGCTTGGGCCTCTCTCCTGGAGGCCCTCTGTCAGACCCAGTGTTGACATGTGGCAAGACGCTCCTCGGGGCGTGTCTTGCTTGGGCTTCTCTCATGGAGGCCCTCAGTCAGACCCATTGTTTACATGTGGAAAGACGCTCCTCGGGGTGCATCTTGCTTGGGCCTCTCTCCTGGAGGCGCTCCGTCAGACCGAGTGCTGACATGTGGCAAGACGCTCCTCGGGGCGCATCTTGCTGGGGCTTCTCTCCTGGAGGCGTTCAGTCAGACCGAGTGCTGACATGTGGCAAGACGCTCCTCGGGGCGCGTCTTGCTTGGGCTTCTCTCCTGGAGGCCCTCAGTCAGACTCATTGTTGACATGTGGCAAGACGCTCCTCGGGGCATGTCTTGCTTGGGCCTCTCTCCTGGAGGCGCACAGTCAGACCGAGTGCTGACATGTGGCAAGACGCTCCTCGGGGCGCGTCTTGCTGGGGCTTCTCTCCTGGAGGCGCTCAGTCAGACCCAGTGTTGACATGTGACAAGACGCTCCTCGGGGCGCGTCTTGCTTGGTCCTCTCTCCTGGAGGCGATCAGTCAGACCCAGAGGTGACATGTGGCAAGACGCTCCTCGGGGCGCGTCTTGCTCTGGCCTCTCTCCTGGAGGCCCTCTGTCAGACCCAGTGTTGACATGTGGCAAGACACTCCTCGGGGCGTGTCTTGCTTGGGCTTCCCTCATGGAGGCCCTCAGTCAGACCCATTGTTTACATGTGGAAAGACGCTCCTCGGGGTGCATCTTGCTTGGGCCTCTCTCCTGGAGGCGCTCCGTCAGACCGAGTGCTGACATGTGGCAAGACGCTCCTCGGGGCGCATCTTGCTGGGGCTTCTCTCCTGGAGGCGTTCAGTCAGACCGAGTGCTGACATGTGGCAAGACGCTCCTCGAGGCGCGTCTTGCTTGGGCTTCTCTCCTGGAGGCCCTCAGTCAGACTCATTGTTGACATGTGGCAAGACGCTCCTCGGGGCATGTCTTGCTTGGGCCTCTCTCCTGGAGGCGCACAGTCAGACCGAGTGCTGACATGTGGCAAGACGCTCCTCGGGGCGCGTCTTGCTGGGGCTTCTCTCCTGGAGGCGCTCAGTCAGACCCAGTGTTGACATGTGACAAGACGCTCCTCGGGGCGCGTCTTGCTTGGTCCTCTCTCCTGGAGGCGATCAGTCAGACCCAGAGGTGACATGTGGCAAGACGCTCCTCGGGGCGCGTCTTGCTCTGGCCTCTCACCTGGAGGCCCTCTGTCAGACCCAGTGTTGACATGTGAAAAGACGCTCCTCCGGGCACGTCTTGCTTGGGCCTCTCTCCTGGAGGCGCTCAGTCAGACTCAGTGTTGATATGTGGCAAGACGCTCCTCGGGGCGCGTCTTGCTTGGGCTTCTCTCCTGGAGGCCCTCAGTCAGACCCATTGTTTACATGTGGCAAGACGCTCCTTGGGGCGCGTCTTGCTTGGGCCTCTCTCCTGGAGGCCCTCTGTCAGACCGAGTGCTGACATGTGGCAAGATTCTCCTTGGGGCGCGTCTTGATTGGGCTTCTCTCCTGGAGGCCCTCAGTCAGACGCATTGTTTACATGTGGCAAGACGCTCCTCGGGAGGCATCTTGCTTGGGCCTCTCTCCTGGAGGCGCTCAGTCAGACCGAGTGCTGACATGTGGCAAGACGCTCCTCGGGGCGCGTCTTCCTGGGGCTTCTCTCCTGGAGGCGCTCAGTCAGACCCAGTGTTGACATGTGACAAGACGCTCCTCGGGGCGCGTCTTGCTTGGGCCTCTCTGCTGGAGAAGCTCAGTCAGACCCAGTGGTGACATGTGGCAAGACGCTCCTCGTGGCGCGTATTGCTTGGGCCTCTCTCCTGGAGGCCCTTTGTCAGACCCAGTGATGACATGTGGCAAGACGCACCTCGGGGCGCGTCTTGCTTTGGCCTCTCTCCTGGAGGCGCTCAGTCAGACCGAGTGCTGACATGTGGCAAGACGCTCCTCGGGGCGTGTCTTGCTGGGGCTTCTCTCCTGGAGGCGTTCAGTCAGACCGAGTGCTGACATGTGGCAAGACGCTCCTCGGGGCACGTCTTGCTTGGGCTTCTCTCCTGGAGGCCCTCAGTCAGAATCATTGTTGACATGTGGCAAGACGCTCCTCGGGGCGCGTCATGCTGGGGCCTCTCTCCTGGAGGCGCTCAGTCAGACCCAGTGCTGACAAGTGGCATGACGCTCCTCGGGGCGCGTCTTGCTTGGGCCTCTCTCCTGGAGGCGCTCAGTCAGACCCAGTGGTGACATGTGGCAAGACGCTCCTTGGGGCGCGTATTGCTTGGGCCTCTCTCCTGGAGGCCCTCTGTCAGACCCAGTGTTGACATGTGGCAAGACGCTCCTCGGGGCGTGTCTTGCTTGGGCTTCTCTCATGGAGGCCCTCAGTCAGACCCATTGTTTACATGTGGAAAGACGCTCCTCGGGGTGCATCTTGCTTGGGCCTCTCTCCTGGAGGCGCTCCGTCAGACCGAGTGCTGACATGTGGCAAGACGCTCCTCGGGGCGCATCTTGCTGGGGCTTCTCTCCTGGAGGCGTTCAGTCAGACCGAGTGCTGACATGTGGCAAGACGCTCCTCGGGGCGCGTCTTGCTTGGGCTTCTCTCCTGGAGGCCCTCAGTCAGACTCATTGTTGACATGTGGCAAGACGCTCCTCGGGGCATGTCTTGCTTGGGCCTCTCTCCTGGAGGCGCACAGTCAGACCGAGTGCTGACATGTGGCAAGACGCTCCTCGGGGCGCGTCTTGCTGGGGCTTCTCTCCTGGAGGCGCTCAGTCAGACCCAGTGTTGACATGTGACAAGACGCTCCTCGGGGCGCGTCTTGCTTGGTCCTCTCTCCTGGAGGCGATCAGTCAGACCCAGAGGTGACATGTGGCAAGACGCTCCTCGGGGCGCGTCTTGCTCTGGCCTCTCTCCTGGAGGCCCTCTGTCAGACCCAGTGTTGACATGTGAAAAGACGCTCCTCCGGGCGCGTCTTGCTTGGGCCTCTCTCCTGGAGGCGCTCAGTCAGACTCAGTGTTGATATGTGGCAAGACGCTCCTCGGGGCGCGTCTTGCCTGGGCTTCTCTCCTGGAGGCCCTCAGTCAGACCCATTGTTGACATGTGGCAAGACGCTCCTTGGGGCGCGTCTTGCTTGGGCCTCTCTCCTGAAGGCCCTCTGTCAGACCGAGTGCTGACATGTGGCAAGATTCTCCTCGGGGCTCGTCTTCATTGGGCTTCTCTCCTGGAGGCCCTCAGTCAGACGCATTGTTTACATGTGGCAAGACGCTCCTCGGGATGCATCTTGCTTGGGCCTCTCTCCTGGAGGCGCTCAGTAAGACCGAGTGCTGACATGTGGCAAGACGCTCCTCGGGGCGCGTCTTCCTGGGGCTTCTCTCCTGGAGGCGCTCAGTCAGACCCAGTGTTGACATGTGACAAGACGCTCCTCGGGGCGCGTCTTGCTTGGGCCTCTCTGCTGGAGAAGCTCAGTCAGACCCAGTGGTGACATGTGGCAAGACGCGCCTCGTGGCGCGTATTGCTTGAGCCTCTCTCCTGGAGGCCCTCTGTCAGACCCAGTGATGACATGTGGCAAGACGCTCGTCGGGGCGCGTCTTGCTTGGGCCTCTCTCCTGGAGGCGCTCAGTCAGACCGAGTGCTGACATAAGGCAAGACGCTCCTCGGGGCACGTCTTGCTGGGGCCTCTCTCCTGGAGGCGCTCAATCAGACCCAGTGGTGACACGTGGCAAGACGCTCCTCGGGGCGCGTCTTGCTTGGGCTTCTCTCCTGGAGGCCCTCAGTCAGACCCATTGTTGACATGTGGCAAGACGCTCCTCGGGGCGCGTCTTGCTTGGGCTTCTCTCCTGGAGGCGCTCAGTCAGACCCAGTGTTGACATGTGACAAGACGCTCCTCGGGGCGCGTCTTGCTTAGTCCTCTCTCCTGGAGGCGATCAGTCAGACCCAGAGGTGACATGTGGCAAGACGCTCCTCGGGGCGCGTCTTGCTCTGTCCTCTCTCCTGGAGGCCCTCTGTCAGACCCAGTGTTGACATGTGAAAAGACGCTCCTCCGGGCACGTCTTGCTTGGGCCTCTCTCCTGGAGGCGCTCAGTCAGACTCAGTGTTGATATGTGGCAAGACGCTCCTCGGGGCGCATCTTGCTTGGGCTTCTCTCCTGGAGGCCCTCAGTCAGACCCATTGTTGACATGTGGCAAGACGCTCCTTGGGGCGCGTCTTGCTTGGGCCTCTCTCCTGGAGGCCCTCTGTCAGACCGAGTGCTGACATAAGGCAAGACGCTCCTCGGGGCGCGTCATGCTGGGGCCTCTCTCCTGGAGGCGCTCAGTCAGACCCAGTGCTGACATGTGGCATGACGCTCCTCGGGTCGCGTCTTGCTTGGGCCTCTCTCCTGAAGGCGCTCAGTCAGACCCAGTGGTGACATGTGGCAAGACGCTCCTTGGGGCGCGTCTTGCTTGGGCCTCTCTCCTGGAGGCGCTCAGTCAGACCCAGTGTTGACATGGAGCAAGACGCTCCTCGGGGCGCGTCTTGCTTGGGCTTCTCTCATGGAGGCCCTCATTCAGACCCATTGTTTACATGTGGAAAGACGCTCCTCGGGGTGCGTCTTGCTTGGGCCTCTCTCCTGGAGGCGCTCCGTCAGACCGAGTGCTGACATGTGGCAAGACGCTCCTCGGGGCGCATCTTGCTTGGGCCTCTCTCCTGGAGGCGCACAGTCAGACCGAGTGCTGACATGTGGCAAGACGCTCCTCGGGGCGCGTCTTGCTGCGGCTTCTCTCCTGGAGGCGCTCAGTCAGACCCAGTGTTGACATGTGACAAGACGCTCCTCGGGGCGCGTCTTGCTTGGGCCTCTCTCCTGGAGGCGATCAGTCAGACCCAGAGGTGACATGTGGCAAGACGCTCCTCGGGTCGCGTCTTGCTTGGGCCTCTCTCCTGGAGGCCCTCTGTCAGACCCAGTGTTGACATGTGAAAAGACGCTCCTCCGGGCGCGTCTTGCTTGGGCCTCTCTCCTGGAGGCGCTCAGTCAGACCCAGTGTTAACATGTGGCAAGACGCTCCTCGGGGCGCGTCTTGCTTGGGCTTCTCTCCTGGAGGCCCTCAGTCAGACCCATTGTTGACATGTGGCAAGACGCTCCTCGGGGCGCGTCTTGCTTGGGCCTCTCTCCTGGAGGCCCTCTGTCAGACCGAGTGCTGACATGTGGCAAGACGCTCCTCGGGATGCATCTTGCTTGGGCCTCTCTCCTGGAGGCGCTCAGTCAGACCGAGTGCTGACATGTGGCAAGACGCTCCTCCGGGCGCGTCTTGCTTGGGCCTCTCTCCTGGAGGCGCTCAGTCAGACTCAGTGTTGATATGTGGCAAGACGCTCCGCGGGGCACGTCTTGCTTGGGCTTCTCTCCTGGAGGCCCTCAGTCAGACCCATTGTTGACATGTGGCAAGACGCTCCTTGGGGCGCGTCTTGCTTGGGCCTCTCTCCTGGAGGCCCTCTGTCAGACCGAGTGCTGACATGTGGCAAGATTCTCCTCGGGGCGCGTCTTGATTGGGCTTCTCTCCTGGAGGCCCTCAGTCAGACGCATTGTTTACATGTGGCAAGACGCTCCTCGGGATGCATCTTGCTTGGGCCTCTCTCCTGGAGGCGCTCAGTCAGACCGAGTGCTGACATGTGGCAAGACGCTCCTCGGGGCGCGTCTTCCTGGGGCTTCTCTCCTGGAGGCGCTCAGTCAGACCCAGTGTTGACATGTGACAAGACGCTCCTCGGGGCGCGTCTTGCTTGGGCCTCTCTGCTGGAGAAGCTCAGTCAGACCCAGTGGTGACATGTGGCAAGACGCTCCTCGTGGCGCGTATTGCTTGGGCCTCTCTCCTGGAGGCCCTCTGTCAGACCGAGTGCTGACATAAGGCAAGACGCTCCTCGGGGCGCCTCATGCTGGGGCCTCTCTCCTGGAGGCGCTCAGTCAGACCCAGTGCTGACATGTGGCATGACGCTCCTCGGGTCGCGTCTTGCTTGGGCCTCTCTCCTGGAGGCGCTCAGTCAGACCCAGTGGTGACATGTGGCAAGAAGCTCCTTGGGGCGCGTCTTGCTTGGGCCTCTCTCCTGGAGGCGCTCAGTCAGACCAAGTGGTGACATGTGCCAAGACGCTCCTCGGGGCGCGTATTGCTTGGGCCTCTCTCCTGGAGGCCCTCTGTCAGACCCAGTGTTGACATGTGGCAAGACGCTCCTCGGGGCGCGTCTTGCTTGGGCTTCTCTCATGGAGGCCCTCATTCAGACCCATTGTTTACATGTGGAAAGACGCTCCTCGGGGTGCGTCTTGCTTGGGCCTCTCTCCTGGAGGCGCTCCGTCAGACCGAGTGCTGACATGTGGCAAGACGCTCCTCGGGGCGCATCTTGCTTGGGCCTCTCTCCTGGAGGCGCACAGTCAGACCGAGTGCTGACATGTGGCAAGACGCTCCTCGGGGCGCGTCTTGCTGCGGCTTCTCTCCTGGAGGCGCTCAGTCACACCCAGTGTTGACATGTGACAAGACGCTCCTCGGGGCGCGTCTTGCTTGGGCTTCTCTCCTGGAGGCCCTCAGTCAGACTCATTGTTGACATGTGGCAAGACGCTCCTCGGGGCATGTCTTGCTTGGGCCTCTCTCCTGGAGGCGCACAGTCAGACCGAGTGCTGACATGTGGCAAGACGCTCCTCGGGGCGCGTCTTGCTGGGGCTTCTCTCCTGGAGGCGCTCAGTCAGACCCAGTGTTGACATGTGACAAGACGCTCCTCGGGGCGCGTCTTGCTTGGTCCTCTCTCCTGGAGGCGATCAGTCAGACCCAGAGGTGACATGTGGCAAGACGCTCCTCGGGGCGCGTCTTGCTCTGGCCTCTCTCCTGGAGGCCCTCTGTCAGACCCAGTGTTGATATGTGAAAAGACGCTCCTCCGGGCGCGTCTTGCTTGGGCCTCTCTCCTGGAGGCGCTCAGTCAGACTCAGTGTTGATATGTGGCAAGACGCTCCTCGGGGCGCGTCTTGCTTGGGCTTCTCTCCTGGAGGCCCTCAGTCAGACCCATTGTTGACATGTGGCAAGACGCTCCTTGGGGCGCGTCTTGCTTGGGCCTCTCTCCTGAAGGCCCTCTGTCAGACCGAGTGCTGACATGTGGCAAGATTCTCCTCGGGGCTCGTCTTCATTGGGCTTCTCTCCTGGAGGCCCTCAGTCAGACGCATTGTTTACATGTGGCAAGACGCTCCTCGGGATGCATCTTGCTTGGGCCTCTCTCCTGGAGGCGCTCAGTAAGACCGAGTGCTGACATGTGGCAAGACGCTCCTCGGGGCGCGTCTTCCTGGGGCTTCTCTCCTGGAGGCGCTCAGTCAGACCCAGTGTTGACATGTGACAAGACGCTCCTCGGGGCGCGTCTTGCTTGGGCCTCTCTGCTGGAGAAGCTCAGTCAGACCCAGTGGTGACATGTGGCAAGACGCGCCTCGTGGCGCGTATTGCTTGAGCCTCTCTCCTGGAGGCCCTCTGTCAGACCCAGTGATGACATGTGGCAAGACGCTCGTCGGGGCGCGTCTTGCTTGGGCCTCTCTCCTGGAGGCGCTCAGTCAGACCGAGTGCTGACATAAGGCAAGACGCTCCTCGGGGCACGTCTTGCTGGGGCCTCTCTCCTGGAGGCGCTCAATCAGACCCAGTGGTGACACGTGGCAAGACGCTCCTCGGGGCGCGTCTTGCTTGGGCTTCTCTCCTGGAGGCCCTCAGTCAGACCCATTGTTGACATGTGGCAAGACGCTCCTCGGGGCGCGTCTTGCTTGGGCTTCTCTCCTGGAGGCGCTCAGTCAGACCCAGTGTTGACATGTGACAAGACGCTCCTCGGGGCGCGTCTTGCTTAGTCCTCTCTCCTGGAGGCGATCAGTCAGACCCAGAGGTGACATGTGGCAAGACGCTCCTCGGGGCGCGTCTTGCTCTGTCCTCTCTCCTGGAGGCCCTCTGTCAGACCCAGTGTTGACATGTGAAAAGACGCTCCTCCGGGCACGTCTTGCTTGGGCCTCTCTCCTGGAGGCGCTCAGTCAGACTCAGTGTTGATATGTGGCAAGACGCTCCTCGGGGCGCATCTTGCTTGGGCTTCTCTCCTGGAGGCCCTCAGTCAGACCCATTGTTGACATGTGGCAAGACGCTCCTTGGGGCGCGTCTTGCTTGGGCCTCTCTCCTGGAGGCCCTCTGTCAGACCGAGTGCTGACATAAGGCAAGACGCTCCTCGGGGCGCGTCATGCTGGGGCCTCTCTCCTGGAGGCGCTCAGTCAGACCCAGTGCTGACATGTGGCATGACGCTCCTCGGGTCGCGTCTTGCTTGGGCCTCTCTCCTGAAGGCGCTCAGTCAGACCCAGTGGTGACATGTGGCAAGACGCTCCTTGGGGCGCGTCTTGCTTGGGCCTCTCTCCTGGAGGCGCTCAGTCAGACCCAGTGTTGACATGGAGCAAGACGCTCCTCGGGGCGCGTCTTGCTTGGGCTTCTCTCATGGAGGCCCTCATTCAGACCCATTGTTTACATGTGGAAAGACGCTCCTCGGGGTGCGTCTTGCTTGGGCCTCTCTCCTGGAGGCGCTCCGTCAGACCGAGTGCTGACATGTGGCAAGACGCTCCTCGGGGCGCATCTTGCTTGGGCCTCTCTCCTGGAGGCGCACAGTCAGACCGAGTGCTGACATGTGGCAAGACGCTCCTCGGGGCGCGTCTTGCTGCGGCTTCTCTCCTGGAGGCGCTCAGTCAGACCCAGTGTTGACATGTGACAAGACGCTCCTCGGGGCGCGTCTTGCTTGGGCCTCTCTCCTGGAGGCGATCAGTCAGACCCAGAGGTGACATGTGGCAAGACGCTCCTCGGGTCGCGTCTTGCTTGGGCCTCTCTCCTGGAGGCCCTCTGTCAGACCCAGTGTTGACATGTGAAAAGACGCTCCTCCGGGCGCGTCTTGCTTGGGCCTCTCTCCTGGAGGCGCTCAGTCAGACCCAGTGTTGACATGTGGCAAGACGCTCCTCGGGGCGCGTCTTGCTTGGGCTTCTCTCCTGGAGGCCCTCAGTCAGACCCATTGTTGACATGTGGCAAGACGCTCCTCGGGGCGCGTCTTGCTTGGGCCTCTCTCCTGGAGGCCCTCTGTCAGACCGAGTGCTGACATGTGGCAAGACGCTCCTCGGGATGCATCTTGCTTGGGCCTCTCTCCTGGAGGCGCTCAGTCAGACCGAGTGCTGACATGTGGCAAGACGCTCCTCCGGGCGCGTCTTGCTTGGGCCTCTCTCCTGGAGGCGCTCAGTCAGACTCAGTGTTGATATGTGGCAAGACGCTCCGCGGGGCACGTCTTGCTTGGGCTTCTCTCCTGGAGGCCCTCAGTCAGACCCATTGTTGACATGTGGCAAGACGCTCCTTGGGGCGCGTCTTGCTTGGGCCTCTCTCCTGGAGGCCCTCTGTCAGACCGAGTGCTGACATGTGGCAAGATTCTCCTCGGGGCGCGTCTTGATTGGGCTTCTCTCCTGGAGGCCCTCAGTCAGACGCATTGTTTACATGTGGCAAGACGCTCCTCGGGATGCATCTTGCTTGGGCCTCTCTCCTGGAGGCGCTCAGTCAGACCGAGTGCTGACATGTGGCAAGACGCTCCTCGGGGCGCGTCTTCCTGGGGCTTCTCTCCTGGAGGCGCTCAGTCAGACCCAGTGTTGACATGTGACAAGACGCTCCTCGGGGCGCGTCTTGCTTGGGCCTCTCTGCTGGAGAAGCTCAGTCAGACCCAGTGGTGACATGTGGCAAGACGCTCCTCGTGGCGCGTATTGCTTGGGCCTCTCTCCTGGAGGCCCTCTGTCAGACCGAGTGCTGACATAAGGCAAGACGCTCCTCGGGGCGCCTCATGCTGGGGCCTCTCTCCTGGAGGCGCTCAGTCAGACCCAGTGCTGACATGTGGCATGACGCTCCTCGGGTCGCGTCTTGCTTGGGCCTCTCTCCTGGAGGCGCTCAGTCAGACCCAGTGGTGACATGTGGCAAGAAGCTCCTTGGGGCGCGTCTTGCTTGGGCCTCTCTCCTGGAGGCGCTCAGTCAGACCAAGTGGTGACATGTGCCAAGACGCTCCTCGGGGCGCGTATTGCTTGGGCCTCTCTCCTGGAGGCCCTCTGTCAGACCCAGTGTTGACATGTGGCAAGACGCTCCTCGGGGCGCGTCTTGCTTGGGCTTCTCTCATGGAGGCCCTCATTCAGACCCATTGTTTACATGTGGAAAGACGCTCCTCGGGGTGCGTCTTGCTTGGGCCTCTCTCCTGGAGGCGCTCCGTCAGACCGAGTGCTGACATGTGGCAAGACGCTCCTCGGGGCGCATCTTGCTTGGGCCTCTCTCCTGGAGGCGCACAGTCAGACCGAGTGCTGACATGTGGCAAGACGCTCCTCGGGGCGCGTCTTGCTGCGGCTTCTCTCCTGGAGGCGCTCAGTCACACCCAGTGTTGACATGTGACAAGACGCTCCTCGGGGCGCGTCTTGCTTGGGCCTCTCTCCTGGAGGCGATCAGTCAGACCCAGAGGTGACATGTGGCAAGACGCTCCTCGGGGCGCGTCTTGCTTGGGCCTCTCTCCTGGAGGCCCTCTGTCAGACCCAGTGTTGACATGTGAAAAGACGCTCCTCCGGGCGCGTCTTGCTTGGGCCTCTCTCCTGGAGGCGCTCAGTCAGACCCAGTGTTGACATGTGGCAAGACGCTCCTCGGGGCGCGTCTTGCTTGGGCTTCTCTCCTGGAGGCCCTCAGTCAGACCCATTGTTGACATGTGGCAAGACGCTCCTCGGGGCGCGTCTTGCTTGGGCCTCTCTCCTGGAGGCCCTCTGTCAGACCGAGTGCTGACATGTGGCAAGACGCTCCTCGGGATGCATCTTGCTTGGGCCTCTCTCCTGGAGGCGCTCAGTCAGACCGAGTGCTGACATGTGGCAAGACGCTCCTCCGGGCGCGTCTTGCTTGGGCCTCTCTCCTGGAGGCGCTCAGTCAGACTCAGTGTTGATATGTGGCAAGACGCTCCGCGGGGCGCGTCTTGCTTGGGCTTCTCTCCTGGAGGCCCTCAGTCAGACCCATTGTTGACATGTGGCAAGACGCTCCTTGGGGCGCGTCTTGCTTGGGCCTCTCTCCTGGAGGCCCTCTGTCAGACCGAGTGCTGACATGTGGCAAGATTCTCCTCGGGGCGCGTCTTGATTGGGCTTCTCTCCTGGAGGCCCTCAGTCAGACGCATTGTTTACATGTGGCAAGACGCTCCTCGGGATGCATCTTGCTTGGGCCTCTCTCCTGGAGGCGCTCAGTCAGACCGAGTGCTGACATGTGGCAAGACGCTCCTCGGGGCGCGTCTTCCTGGGGCTTCTCTCCTGGAGGCGCTCAGTCAGACCCAGTGTTGACATGTGACAAGACGCTCCTCGGGGCGCGTCTTGCTTGGGCCTCTCTGCTGGAGAAGCTCAGTCAGACCCAGTGGTGACATGTGGCAAGACGCTCCTCGTGGCGCGTATTGCTTGGGCCTCTCTCCTGGAGGCCCTCTGTCAGACCTAGTGATGACATGTGGCAAGACGCTCCTCGGGGCGCATCTTGCTTGGGCCTCTCTCCTGGAGGCGCTCAGTCAGACCGAGTGCTGACATAAGGCAAGACGCTCCTCGGGGCACGTCTTGCTGGGGCCTCTCTCCTGGAGGCGCTCAATCAGACCCAGTGGTGACACGTGGCAAGACGCTCCTCGGGGCGCGTCTTGCTTGGGCTTCTCTCCTGGAGGCCCTCAGTCAGACCCATTGTTGACATGTGGCAAGACGCTCCTCGGGGCGCGTCTTGCTTGGGCCTCTCTCCTGGAGAAGCTCAGTCAGACCGAGTGCTGACATAAGGCAAGACGCTCCTCGGGGCGCGTCATGCTGGGGCCTCTCTCCTGGAGGCGCTCAGTCAGACCCAGTGCTGACATGTGGCATGACGCTCCTCGGGGCGCGTCTTGCTTGGGCCTCTCTCCTGGAGGCGCTCAGTCAGACCCAGTGGTGACATGTGGCAAGACGCTCCTTGGGCCGCGTCTTGCTTGGGCCTCTCTCCTGGAGGCGCTCAGTCAGACCAAGTGGTGACATGTGGCAAGACGCTCCTCGGGGCGCATATTGCTTGGGCCTCTCTCCTGGAGGCCCTCTGTCAGACCCAGTGTTTATATGTGGCAAGACGCTCCACGGGGCGCGTCTTGCTTGGGCTTCTCTCATGGAGGCCCTCATTCAGACCCATTGTTTACATGTGGAAAGACGCTCCTCGGGGTGCGTCTTGCTTGGGCCTCTCTCCTGGAGGCGCTCCGTCAGACCGAGTGCTGACATGTGGCAAGACGCTCCTCGGGGCGCATCTTGCTTGGGCCTCTCTCCTGGAGGCGCACAGTCAGACCGAGTGCTGACATGTGGCAAGACGCTCCTCGGGGCGCGTCTTGCTGCGGCTTCTCTCCTGGAGGCGCTCAGTCAGACCCAGTGTTGACATGTGACAAGACACTCCTCGGGGCGCGTCTTGCTTGGGCCTCTCTCCTGGAGGCGATCAGTCAGACCCAGAGGTGACATGTGGCAAGACGCTCCTCGGGGCGCGTCTTGCTTGGGCCTCTCTCCTGGAGGCCCTCTGTCAGACCCAGTGTTGACATGTGAAAAGACGCTCCTCCGGGCGCGTCTTGCTTGGGCCTCTCTCCTGGAGGCGCTCAGTCAGACCCAGTGTTGACATGTGGCAAGACGCTCCTCGGGGCGCGTCTTGCTTGGGCCTCTCTCCTGGAGGCCCTCTGTCAGACCCAGTGTTGACATGTGAAAAGACGCTCCTCCGGGCGCGTCTTGCTTGGGCCTCTCTCCTGGAGGCGCTCAGTCAGACCCAGTGTTGACATGTGGCAAGACGCTCCTCGGGGCGCGTCTTGCTTGGGCTTCTCTCCTGGAGGCCCTCAGTCAGACCCATTGTTGACATGTGGCAAGACGCTCCTCGGGGCGCGTCTTGCTTGGGCCTCTCTCCTGGAGGCCCTCTGTCAGACCGAGTGCTGACATGTGGCAAGACGCTCCTCGGGATGCATCTTGCTTGGGCCTCTCTCCTGGAGGCGCTCAGTCAGACCGAGTGCTGACATGTGGCAAGACGCTCCTCCGGGCGCGTCTTGCTTGGGCCTCTCTCCTGGAGGCGCTCAGTCAGACTCAGTGTTGATATGTGGCAAGACGCTCCGCGGGGCACGTCTTGCTTGGGCTTCTCTCCTGGAGGCCCTCAGTCAGACCCATTGTTGACATATGGCAAGACGCTCCTTGGGGCGCGTCTTGCTTGGGCCTCTCTCCTGGAGGCCCTCTGTCAGACCGAGTGCTGACATGTGGCAAGATTCTCCTCGGGGCGCGTCTTGATTGGGCTTCTCTCCTGGAGGCCCTCAGTCAGACGCATTGTTTACATGTGGCAAGACGCTCCTCGGGATGCATCTTGCTTGGGCCTCTCTCCTGGAGGCGCTCAGTCAGACCGAGTGCTGACATGTGGCAAGACGCTCCTCGGGGCGCGTCTTCCTGGGGCTTCTCTCCTGGAGGCGCTCAGTCAGACCCAGTGTTGACATGTGACAAGACGCTCCTCGGGGCGCGTCTTGCTTGGGCCTCTCTGCTGGAGAAGCTCAGTCAGACCCAGTGGTGACATGTGGCAAGACTCTCCTCGTGGCGCGTATTGCTTGGGCCTCTCTCCTGGAGGCCCTCTGTCAGACCGAGTGCTGACATAAGGCAAGACGCTCCTCGGGGCGCCTCATGCTGGGGCCTCTCTCCTGGAGGCGCTCAGTCAGACCCAGTGCTGACATGTGGCATGACGCTCCTCGGGTCGCGTCTTGCTTGGGCCTCTCTCCTGGAGGCGCTCAGTCAGACCCAGTGGTGACATGTGGCAAGAAGCTCCTTGGGGCGCGTCTTGCTTGGGCCTCTCTCCTGGAGGCGCTCAGTCAGACCAAGTGGTGACATGTGCCAAGACGCTCCTCGGGGCGCGTATTGCTTGGGCCTCTCTCCTGGAGGCCCTCTGTCAGACCCAGTGTTGACATGTGGCAAGACGCTCCTCGGGGCGCGTCTTGCTTGGGCTTCTCTCATGGAGGCCCTCATTCAGACCCATTGTTTACATGTGGAAAGACGCTCCTCGGGGTGCGTCTTGCTTGGGCCTCTCTCCTGGAGGCGCTCCGTCAGACCGAGTGCTGACATGTGGCAAGACGCTCCTCGGGGCGCATCTTGCTTGGGCCTCTCTCCTGGAGGCGCACAGTCAGACCGAGTGCTGACATGTGGCAAGACGCTCCTCGGGGCGCGTCTTGCTGCGGCTTCTCTCCTGGAGGCGCTCAGTCACACCCAGTGTTGACATGTGACAAGACGCTCCTCGGGGCGCGTCTTGCTTGGGCCTCTCTCCTGGAGGCGATCAGTCAGACCCAGAGGTGACATGTGGCAAGACGCTCCTCGGGGCGCGTCTTGCTTGGGCCTCTCTCCTGGAGGCCCTCTGTCAGACCCAGTGTTGACATGTGAAAAGACGCTCCTCCGGGCGCGTCTTGCTTGGGCCTCTCTCCTGGAGGCGCTCAGTCAGACCCAGTGTTGACATGTGGCAAGACGCTCCTCGGGGCGCGTCTTGCTTGGGCTTCTCTCCTGGAGGCCCTCAGTCAGACCCATTGTTGACATGTGGCAAGACGCTCCTCGGGGCGCGTCTTGCTTGGGCCTCTCTCCTGGAGGCCCTCTGTCAGACCGAGTGCTGACATGTGGCAAGACGCTCCTCGGGATGCATCTTGCTTGGGCCTCTCTCCTGGAGGCGCTCAGTCAGACCGAGTGCTGACATGTGGCAAGACGCTCCTCCGGGCGCGTCTTGCTTGGGCCTCTCTCCTGGAGGCGCTCAGTCAGACTCAGTGTTGATATGTGGCAAGACGCTCCGCGGGGCGCGTCTTGCTTGGGCTTCTCTCCTGGAGGCCCTCAGTCAGACCCATTGTTGACATGTGGCAAGACGCTCCTTGGGGCGCGTCTTGCTTGGGCCTCTCTCCTGGAGGCCCTCTGTCAGACCGAGTGCTGACATGTGGCAAGATTCTCCTCGGGGCGCGTCTTGATTGGGCTTCTCTCCTGGAGGCCCTCAGTCAGACGCATTGTTTACATGTGGCAAGACGCTCCTCGGGATGCATCTTGCTTGGGCCTCTCTCCTGGAGGCGCTCAGTCAGACCGAGTGCTGACAGGTGGCAAGACGCTCCTCGGGGCGCGTCTTCCTGGGGCTTCTCTCCTGGAGGCGCTCAGTCAGACCCAGTGTTGACATGTGACAAGACGCTCCTCGGGGCGCGTCTTGCTTGGGCCTCTCTGCTGGAGAAGCTCAGTCAGACCCAGTGGTGACATGTGGCAAGACGCTCCTCGTGGCGCGTATTGCTTGGGCCTCTCTCCTGGAGGCCCTCTGTCAGACCTAGTGATGACATGTGGCAAGACGCTCCTCGGGGCGCATCTTGCTTGGGCCTCTCTCCTGGAGGCGCTCAGTCAGACCGAGTGCTGACATAAGGCAAGACGCTCCTCGGGGCACGTCTTGCTGGGGCCTCTCTCCTGGAGGCGCTCAATCAGACCCAGTGGTGACACGTGGCAAGACGCTCCTCGGGGCGCGTCTTGCTTGGGCTTCTCTCCTGGAGGCCCTCAGTCAGACCCATTGTTGACATGTGGCAAGACGCTCCTCGGGGCGCGTCTTGCTTGGGCCTCTCTCCTGGAGAAGCTCAGTCAGACCGAGTGCTGACATAAGGCAAGACGCTCCTCGGGGCGCGTCATGCTGGGGCCTCTCTCCTGGAGGCGCTCAGTCAGACCCAGTGCTGACATGTGGCATGACGCTCCTCGGGGCGCGTCTTGCTTGGGCCTCTCTCCTGGAGGCGCTCAGTCAGACCCAGTGGTGACATGTGGCAAGACGCTCCTTGGGGCGCGTCTTGCTTGGGCCTCTCTCCTGGAGGCGCTCAGTCAGACCAAGTGGTGACATGTGGCAAGACGCTCCTCGGGGCGCATATTGCTTGGGCCTCTCTCCTGGAGGCCCTCTGTCAGACCCAGTGTTTATATGTGGCAAGACGCTCCACGGGGCGCGTCTTGCTTGGGCTTCTCTCATGGAGGCCCTCATTCAGACCCATTGTTTACATGTGGAAAGACGCTCCTCGGGGTGCGTCTTGCTTGGGCCTCTCTCCTGGAGGCGCTCCGTCAGACCGAGTGCTGACATGTGGCAAGACGCTCCTCGGGGCGCATCTTGCTTGGGCCTCTCTCCTGGAGGCGCACAGTCAGACCGAGTGCTGACATGTGGCAAGACGCTCCTCGGGGCGCGTCTTGCTGCGGCTTCTCTCCTGGAGGCGCTCAGTCAGACCCAGTGTTGACATGTGACAAGACACTCCTCGGGGCGCGTCTTGCTTGGGCCTCTCTCCTGGAGGCGATCAGTCAGACCCAGAGGTGACATGTGGCAAGACGCTCCTCGGGGCGCGTCTTGCTTGGGCCTCTCTCCTGGAGGCCCTCTGTCAGACACAGTGTTGACATGTGAAAAGACGCTCCTCCGGGCGCGTCTTGCTTGGGCCTCTCTCCTGGAGGCGCTCAGTCAGACCCAGTGTTGACATGTGGCAAGACGCTCCTCGGGGCGCGTCTTGCTTGGGCTTCTCTCCTGGAGGCCCTCAGTCAGACCCATTGTTGACATGTGGCAAGACGCTCCTCGGGGCGCGTCTTGCTTGGGCCTCTCTCCTGGAGGCCCTCTGTCAGACCGAGTGCTGACATGTGGCAAGACGCTCCTCGGGATGCATCTTGCTTGGGCCTCTCTCCTGGAGGCGCTCAGTCAGACCGAGTGCTGACATGTGGCAAGACGCTCCTCCGGGCGCGTCTTGCTTGGGCCTCTCTCCTGGAGGCGCTCAGTCAGACTCAGTGTTGATGTGTGGCAAGACGCTCCGCGGGGCGCGTCTTGCTTGGGCTTCTCTCCTGGAGGCCCTCAGTCAGACCCATTGTTGACATGTGGCAAGACGCTCCTTGGGGCGCGTCTTGCTTGGGCCTCTCTCCTGGAGGCCCTCTGTCAGACCGAGTGCTGACATGTGGCAAGATTCTCCTCGGGGCGCGTCTTGATTGGGCTTCTCTCCTGGAGGCCCTCAGTCAGACGCATTGTTTACATGTGGCAAGACGCTCCTCGGGATGCATCTTGCTTGGGCCTCTCTCCTGGAGGCGCTCAGTCAGACCGAGTGCTGACATGTGGCAAGACGCTCCTCGGGGCGCGTCTTCCTGTGGCTTCTCTCCTGGAGGCGCTCAGTCAGACCCAGTGTTGACATGTGACAAGACGCTCCTCGGGGCGCGTCTTGCTTGGGCCTCTCTCCTGGAGGCGCTCAGTCAGACCGAGTGCTGACATAAGGCAAGACGCTCCTCGGGGCACGTCTTGCTGGGGCCTCTCTCCTGGAGGCACTCAATCAGACCCAGTGGTGACACGTGGCAAGACGCTCCTCGGGGCGCGTCTTGCTTGGGCTTCTCTCCTGGAGGCCCTCAGTCAGACCCATTGTTGACATGTGGCAAGACGCTCCTCGGGGCGCGTCTTGCTTGGGCCTCTCTCCTGGAGAAGCTCAGTCAGACCGAGTGCTGACATAAGGCAAAACGCTCCTCGGGGCGCGTCATGCTGGGGCCTCTCTCCTGGAGGCGCTCAGTCAGACCCAGTGCTGACATGTGGCATGACGCTCCTCGGGGCGCGTCTTGCTTGGGCCTCTCTCCTGGAGGTGCTCAGTCAGACTTAGTCGTGACATGTGGCAAGACGCTCCTTGGGGCGCGTCTTGCTTGGGCCTCTCTCCTGGAGGCGCTCAGTCAGACCAAGTGGTGACATGTGGCAAGACGCTCCTCGGGGCGCGTATTGCTTGGGCCTCTCTCCTGGAGGCCCTCTGTCAGACCCAGTGTTGACATGTGGCAAGACGCTCCTCGGGGCGCGTCTTGCTTGGGCTTCTCTCATGGAGGCCCTCATTCAGACCCATTGTTTACATGTGGAAAGACGCTCCTCGGGGTGCGTCTTGCTTGGGCCTCTCTCCTGGAGGCGCTCCGTCAGACCGAGTGCTGACATGTGGCAAGACGCTCCTCGGGGCGCATCTTGCTTGGGCCTCTCTCCTGGAGGCGCACAGTCAGACCGAGTGCTGACATGTGGCAAGACGCTCCTCGGGGCGCGTCTTGCTGCGGCTTCTCTCCTGGAGGCGCTCAGTCAGACCCAGTGTTGACATGTGACAAGACGCTCCTCGGGGCGCGTCTTGCTTGGGCCTCTCTTCTGGAGGCGATCAGTCAGACCCAGAGGTGACATGTGGCAAGACGCTCCTCGGGGCGCGTCTTGCTTGGGCCTCTCTCCTGGAGGCCCTCTGTCAGACCCAGTGTTGACATGTGAAAAGACGCTCCTCCGGGCGCGTCTTGCTTGGGCCTCTCTCCTGGAGGCGCTCAGTCAGACCCAGTGTTGACATGTGGCAAGACGCTCCTCGGGGCGCGTCTTGCTTGGGCTTCTCTCCTGGAGGCCCTCAGTCGGACCCATTGTTGACATGTGAAAAGACGCTCCTCCGGGCGCGTCTTGCTTGGGCCTCTCTCCTGGAGACGCTCAGTCAGACCCAGTGTTGACATGTGGCAAGACGCTCCTCGGGGCGCGTCTTGCTTGGGCCTCTCTCCTGGAGGCCCTCTGTCAGACCGAGTGCTGACATGTGGCAAGATTCTCCTCGGGGCGCGTCTTGATTGGGCTTCTCTCCTGGAGGCCCTCAGTCAGACCCATTGTTTACATGTGGCAAGACGCTCCTCGGGATGCATCTTGCTTGGGCCTCTCTCCTGGAGGCGCTCAGTCAGACCGAGTGCTGACATGTGGCAAGACGCTCCTCGGGGCGTGTCTTGCTGGGGCTTCTCTCCTGGAGGCGTTCAGTCAGACCGAGTGCTGACATGTGGCAAGACGCTCCTCGGGGCACGTCTTGCTTGGGCTTCTCTCCTAGAGGCCCTCAGTCAGAATCATTGTTGACATGTGGCAAGACGCTCCTCGGGGCGCGTCATGCTGGGGCCTCTCTCCTGGAGGCGCTCAGTCAGACCCAGTGCTGACATGTGGCATGACGCTCCTCGGGGCGCGTCTTGCTTGGGCCTCTCTCCTGGAGGCGCTCAGTCAGACCCAGTGGTGACATGTGGCAAGACGCTCCTTGGGGCGCGTATTGCTTGGGCCTCTCTCCTGGAGGCCCTCTGTCAGACCCAGTGTTGACATGTGGCAAGACGCTCCTCGGGGCGCGTCTTGCTTGGGCTTCTCTCCTGGGGGCCCTCAGTCAGACTCATTGTTGACATGTGGCAAGACGCTCCTCGGGGCATGTCTTGCTTGGGCCTCTCTCCTGGAGGCGCACAGTCAGACCGAGTGCTGACTTGTGGCAAGACGCTCCTCGGGGCGCGTCTTGCTGGGGCTTCTCTCCTGGAGGCGCTCAGTCAGACCCAGTGGTGACATGTGGCAAGACGCTCCTTGGGGCGCGTATTGCTTGGGCCTCTCTCCTGGAGGCCCTCTGTCAGACCCAGTGTTGACATGTGAAAAGACGCTCCTCCGGGCGCGTCTTGCTTGGGCCTCTCTCCTGGAGGCGCTCAGTCAGACCCAGTGTTGATATGTGGCAAGACGCTCCTCGGGGCGCGTCTTGCTTGGGCTTCTCTCCTGGAGGCCCTCAGTTAGACCCTTTGTTGACATGTGGCAAGACGCTCCTTGGGGCGCGTCTTGCTTGGGCCTCTCTCCTGGAGGCCCTCTGTCAAACCGAGTGCTGACATGTGGCAAGATTCTCCTCGGGGCGCGTCTTGATTGGGCTTCTCTCCTGGAGGCCCTCAGTCCGACGCATTGTTTACATGTGGCAAGACGCTCCTCGGGATGCATCTTGCTTGGGCCTCTCTCCTGGAGGCGCTCAGTCAGACCGAGTGCTGACATGTGGCAAGACGCTCCTCGGGGCGCGTCTTCCTGGGGCTTCTCTCCTGGAGGCACTCAGTCAGACCCAGTGTTGACATGTGACAAGACGCTCCTCGGGGCGCGTCTTGCTTGGGCCTCTCTGCTGGAGAAGCTCAGTCAGACCCAGTGGTGACATGTGGCAAGACGCTCCTCGTGGCGCGTATTGCTTGGGCCTCTCTCCTGGAGGCCCTCTGTCAGACCCAGTGATGACATGTGGCAAGACGCTCCTCGGGGCGCGTCTTGCTTGGGCATCTTTCCTGGAGGCGCTCAGTCAGACCGAGTGCTGACATAAGGCAAGACGCTCCTCGGGGCACGTCTTGCTGGGGCCTCTCTCCTGGAGGCGCTCAATCAGACCCAGTGGTGACACGTGGTAAGACGCTCCTCGGGGCGCGTCTTGCTTGGGCTTCTCTCCTGGAGGCCCTCAGTCAGACCCATTGTTGACATGTGGCAAGACGCTCCTCGGGGCGCGTCTTGCTTGGGCCTCTCTCCTGGAGAAGCTCAGTCAGACCGAGTGCTGACATAAGGCAAGACGCTCCTCGGGGCGCATCATGCTGGGGCCTCTCTCCTGGAGGCGCTCAGTCAGACCCAGTGCTGACATGTGGCATGACGCTCCTCGGGGCGCGTCTTGCTTGGGCCTCTCTCCTGGAGGCGCACAGTCAGACCGAGTGCTGACATGTGGCATGACGCTCCTCGGGGCGAGTCTTGCTTGGGCCTCTCTCCTGGAGGCGCTCAGTCAGACCCAGTGGTGACATGTGGCAAGACGCTCCTTGGCGCGCGTATTGCTTGGGCCTCTCTCCTGGAGGCCCTCTGTCAGACCCAGTGTTGACATGTGGCAAGACGCTCCTCGGGGCGCGTCTTGCTTGGGCTTCTCTCATGGAGGCCCTCAGTCAGACCCATTGTTTACATGTGGAAAGACGCTCCTCGGGGTGCATCTTGCTTGGGCCTCTCTCCTGGAGGCGCTCCGTCAGACCGAGTGCTGACATGTGGCAAGACGCTCCTCGGGGTGCATCTTGCTGGGGCTTCTCTCCTGGAGGCGTTCAGTCAGACCGAGTGCTGACATGTGGCAAGACGCTCCTCGGGGCGCGTCTTGCTTGGGCTTCTCTCCTGGAGGCCCTCAGTCAGACTCATTGTTCACACGTGGCAAGACGCTCCTCGGGGCATGTCTTGCTTGGGCCTCTCTCCTGGAGGCGCTCAGTCAGACCCAGTGTTGACATGTGACAAGACGCTCCTCGGGGCGCGTCTTGCTTGGGCCTCTCTCCTGGAGGCCCTCTGTCAGACCCAGGGTTGACATGTGAAAAGACGCTCCTCCGGGAGCGTCTTGCTTGGGCCTCTCTCCTGGAGGCGCTCAGTCAGACCCAGTGTTGATATGTGGCAAGACTCTCCTCGGGGCGCGTCTTGCTTGGGCTTCTCTCCTGGAGGCCCTCAGTCAGACCCATTGTTGACATGTGGCAAGACGCTCCTTGGGGCGCGTCTTGCTTGGGCCTCTCTCCTGGAGGCCCTCTGTCAGACCGAGTGCTGACATGTTGCAAGATTCTCCTCGTGGTGCGTCTTGATTGGGCTTCTCTCCTGGAGGCCCTCAGTCAGACACATTGTTTACATGTGGCAAGACGCTCCTCGGGATGCATCTTGCTTGGGCCTCTCTCCTGGAGGCGCTCAGTCAGACCGAGTGCTGACATAAGGCAAGACGCTCCTTGGGGCACGTCTTGCTGGGGCCTCTCTCCTGGAGGCGCTCAATCAGACCCAGTGGTGACACGTGGCAAGACGCTCCTCGGGGCGCGTCTTGCTTGGGCTTCTCTCCTGGAGGCCCTCAGTCAGACCCATTGTTGACATGTGGCAAGACGCTCCTCGGGGCGCGTCTTGCTTGGGCCTCTCTCCTGGGGAAGCTCAGTCAGACCGAGTGCTGACATAAGGCAAGACGCTCCTCGGGGCGCATCATGCTGGGGGCCTCTCTCCTGGAGGCGCTCAGTCAGACCCAGTGCTGACATGTGGCATGACGCTCCTCGGGGCGCGTCTTGCTTGGGCCTCTCTCCTGGAGGCGCTCAGTCAGACCCAGTGGTGACATGTGGCAAGACGCTCCTTGGGGCGCGTCTTGCTTGGGCCTCTCTCCTGGAGGCGCTCAGTCAGACCAAGTGGTGACATGTGGCAAGACGCTCCTCGGGGCACGTATTGCTTGGGCCTCTCTCCTGGAGGCCCTCTGTCAGACCCAGTGTTGACATGTGGCAAGACGCTCCTCGGGGCGCCTCTTGCTTGGGCTTCTCTCATGGAGGCCCTCATTCAGACCCATTGTTTACATGTGGAAAGACGCTCCTCGGGGTGCGTCTTGCTTGGGCCTCTCTCCTGGAGGCGCTCCGTCAGACCGAGTGCTGACATGTGGCAAGACGCTCCTCGGGGCGCATCTTGCTTGGGCCTCTCTCCTGGAGGCGCACAGTCAGACCGAGTGCTGACATGTGGCAAGACGCTCCTCGGGGCGCGTCTTGCTGCGGCTTCTCTCCTGGAGGCGCTCAGTCAGACCCAGTGTTGACATGTGACAAGACGCTCCTCGGGGCGCGTCTTGCTTGGGCCTCTCTCCTGGAGGCGATCAGTCAGACCCAGAGTTGACATGTGGCAAGACGCTCCTCGGGGAGCGTCTTGCTTGGGCCTCTCTCCTGGAGGCCCTCTGTCAGACCCAGTGTTGACATGTGAAAAGACGCTCCTCCGGGCGCGTCTTGCTTGGGCCTCTCTCCTGGAGGCGCTCAGTCAGACCCAGTGTTGACATGTGGCAAGACGCTCCTCGGGGCGCGTCTTGCTTGGGCTTCTCTCCTGGAGGCCCTCAGTCAGACCCATTGTTGACATGTGGCAAGACGCTCCTCGGGGCGCGTCTTGCTTGGGCCTCTCTCCTGGAGGCGCTCAGTCAGACCGAGTAGTGACATGTGGCAAGACGCTCCTCAGGGCGCGTCTTGGCTGGGCTTCTCTCCTGGAGGCCCTCAGTCAGACCCATTGTTGACATGTGGCAAGACGCTCCTTGGGGCGCTTCTTGCTTGGGCCTCTCTCCTGGAGGTGCTCAGTCAGACCGAGTGCTGTTATGTGGCAAGACGCTCCTCGGGGCGCGTCTTTCTGGGGCTTCTCTCATGGAGGCACTCAGTCAGACCCAGTGTTGACATGTGGCAAGACGCTCCTCGGCGTGCGTCTTGCTTGGGCCTCTCTCCTAGAGGCGCTCAGGCAGACCCAGTGTTAACATGTGTCAAGACGCTCCTGGGCGTTTCTTGCTTGGGCCTCTCTCCTGGAGACGCTCAGTCAGACCCAGTGTTGACATGTGACAAGACGCTCCTCATGGCGCGTCTTGCTTGGGCCTCTCTCCTGGAGGCGCTCAGTCAGACCCAGAGGTGACATGTGGCAAGACGCTCCTCGGGGCGCGTCTTGCTTGGGATTCTCTCCTGGAGGCCCTCAGTCAGACCCATTGTTGACATGTGGCAAGACGCTCCTCTGGGCGCTTCTTGCTTGGGCCTCTCTCCTGGAGGCGCTTAGTCAGACCCAGTGTTGACATGTGGCAAGATGCTCCTCGGGGTGCATCTTGCTTGGGCCTCGCAACTGGAGGCCCTCTGTCAGACCCAGTGCTGACATGTGGCAAGACACTCCTCGGGGCGCGTCTTGCTTGGGCTTCTCTCATGGAGGCCCTCAGTCAGACCCAGTGTTGACATGTGGCAAGACGCTCCTTGGGGCGCGTCTTGCTTGGGCCTCTCTCCTGGAGGCGCTCAGTCAGACCAAGTGGTGACATGTGGCAAGACGCTCCTTGGGGCGCGTATTGCTTGGGCCTCTCTCCTGGAGGCCCTCTGTCAGACCCAGTGTTGACATGTGGCAAGACGCTCCTCGGGGCGCGTCTTGCTTGGGCTTCTCTCATGGAGGCCCTCATTCAGACCCATTGTTTACATGTGGAAAGACGCTCCTCGGGGTGCGTCTTGCATGGGCCTCTCTCCTGGAGGCGCTCCGTCAGACCGAGTGCTGACATGTGGCAAGACGCTCCTCGGGGCGCATCTTGCTTGGGCCTCTCTCCTGGAGGCGCACAGTCAGACCGAGTGCTGACATGTGGCAAGACGCTCCTCGGGGCGCGTCTTGCTGCGGCTTCTCTCCTGGAGGCGCTCAGTCAGACCCAGTGTTGACATGTGACAAGACGCTCCTCGGGGCGCGTCTTGCTTGGGCCTCTCTCCTGGAGGCGATCAGTCAGACCCAGAGGTGACATGTGGATAGACGCTCCTCGGGGCGCGTCTTGCTTGGGCCTCTCTCCTGGAGGCCCTCTGTCAGACCCAGTGTTGACATGTGAAAAGACGCTCCTCCGGGCGCGTCTTGCTTGGGCCTCTCTCCTGGAGGCGCTCAGTCAGACCCAGTGTTGACAAGTGGCAAGAAGCTCCTCGGGGCGCGTCTTGCTTGGGCCTCTCTCCTGGAGGCGCTCAGTCAGACCCAGTGGTGACATGTGGCAAGACACTCCTTGGGGCGCGTCTTGCTTGGGCCTCTCTCCTGGAGGCGCTCAGTCAGACCAAGTGGTGACATGTGGCAAGACGCTCCTCGGGGCACGTATTGCTTGGGCCACTCTCCTGGAGGCCCTCTGTCAGACCCAGTGTTGACATGTGGCAAGACGCTCCTCGGGGCGCCTCTTGCTTGGGCTTCTCTCATGGAGGCCCTCATTCAGACCCATTGTTTACTTGTGGAAAGACGCTCCTCGGGGTGCGTCTTGCTTGGGCCTCTCTCCTGGAGGCGCTCCGTCAGACCGAGTGCTGACATGTGGCAAGACGCTCCTCGGGGCGCATCTTGCTTGGGCCTCTCTCCTGGAGGCGCACAGTCAGACCGAGTGCTGACATGTGGCAAGACGCTCCTCGGGGCGCGTCTTGCTGCGGCTTCTCTCCTGGAGGCGCTCAGTCAGACCCAGTGTTGACATGTGACAAGACGCTCCTCGGGGCGCGTCTTTCTTGGGCCTCTCTCCTGGAGGCGCTCAGTCAGACCCAGTGGTGACATGTGGCAAGACGCTCCTTGGGGCGCGTCTTGCTTGGGCCTCTCTCCTGGAGGCGCTCAGTCAGACCAAGTGGTGACATGTGGCAAGACGCTCCTCGGGGCACGTATTGCTTGGGCCTCTCTCCTGGAGGCCCTCTGTCAGACCCAGTGTTGACATGTGGCAAGACGCTCCTCGGGGCGCCTCTTGCTTGGGCTTCTCTCATGGAGGCCCTCATTCAGACCCATTGTTTACATGTGGAAAGACGCTCCTCGGGGTGCGTCTTGCTTGGGCCTCTCTCCTGGAGGCGCTCCGTCAGACCGAGTGCTGACATGTGGCAAGACGCTCCTCGGGGCGCATCTTGCTTGGGCCTCTCTCCTGGAGGCGCACAGTCAGACCGAGTGCTGACATGTGGCAAGACGCTCCTCGGGGCGCGTCTTGCTGCGGCTTCTCTCCTGGAGGCGCTCAGTCAGACCCAGTGTTGACATGTGACAAGACGCTCCTCGGGGCGCGTCTTGCTTGGGCCTCTCTCCTGGAGGCGATCAGTCAGACCCAGTGTTGACATGTGAAAAGACGCTCCTCCGGGCGCGTCTTGCTTGGGCCTCTCTCCTGGAGGCGCTCCGTCAGACCGAGTGCTGACATGTGGCAAGACGCTCCTCGGGGCGCATCTTGCTTGGGCCTCTCTCCTGGAGGCGCACAGTCAGACCGAGTGCTGACATGTGGCAAGACGCTCCTCGGGGAGCGTCTTGCTGCGGCTTCTCTCCTGGAGGCGCTCAGTCAGACCGAGTGCTGACATGTGGCAAGACGCTCCTCGGGGCGCGTCTTGCTGCGGCTTCTCTCCTGGAGGCGCTCAGTCAGACCCAGAGTTGACATGTGACAAGACGCTCCTCGGGGAGCGTCTTGCTTGGGCCTCTCTCCTGGAGGCCCTCTGTCAGACCCAGTGTTGACATGTGGCATGACGCTCCTCGGGGCGCGTCTTGCTTGGGCCTCTCTCCTGGAGGCGCACAGTCAGACCGAGTGCTGACATGTGGCATGACGCTCCTCGGGGCGAGTCTTGCTTGGGCCTCTCTCCTGGAGGCGCTCAGTCAGACCCAGTGGTGACATGTGGCAAGACGCTCCTTGGCGCGCGTATTGCTTGGGCCTCTCTCCTGGAGGCCCTCTGTCAGACCCAGTGTTGACATGTGGCAAGACGCTCCTCGGGGCGCGTCTTGCTTGGGCTTCTCTCATGGAGGCCCTCAGTCAGACCCATTGTTTACATGTGGAAAGACGCTCCTCGGGGTGCATCTTGCTTGGGCCTCTCTCCTGGAGGCGCTCCGTCAGACCGAGTGCTGACATGTGGCAAGACGCTCCTCGGGGTGCATCTTGCTGGGGCTTCTCTCCTGGAGGCGTTCAGTCAGACCGAGTGCTGACATGTGGCAAGACGCTCCTCGGGGCGCGTCTTGCTTGGGCTTCTCTCCTGGAGGCCCTCAGTCAGACTCATTGTTCACACGTGGCAAGACGCTCCTCGGGGCATGTCTTGCTTGGGCCTCTCTCCTGGAGGCGCTCAGTCAGACCCAGTGTTGACATGTGACAAGACGCTCCTCGGGGCGCGTCTTGCTTGGGCCTCTCTCCTGGAGGCCCTCTGTCAGACCCAGGGTTGACATGTGAAAAGACGCTCCTCCGGGAGCGTCTTGCTTGGGCCTCTCTCCTGGAGGCGCTCAGTCAGACCCAGTGTTGATATGTGGCAAGACTCTCCTCGGGGCGCGTCTTGCTTGGGCTTCTCTCCTGGAGGCCCTCAGTCAGACCCATTGTTGACATGTGGCAAGACGCTCCTTGGGGCGCGTCTTGCTTGGGCCTCTCTCCTGGAGGCCCTCTGTCAGACCGAGTGCTGACATGTTGCAAGATTCTCCTCGTGGTGCGTCTTGATTGGGCTTCTCTCCTGGAGGCCCTCAGTCAGACACATTGTTTACATGTGGCAAGACGCTCCTCGGGATGCATCTTGCTTGGGCCTCTCTCCTGGAGGCGCTCAGTCAGACCGAGTGCTGACATAAGGCAAGACGCTCCTCGGGGCACGTCTTGCTGGGGCCTCTCTCCTGGAGGCGCTCAATCAGACCCAGTGGTGACACGTGGCAAGACGCTCCTCGGGGCGCGTCTTGCTTGGGCTTCTCTCCTGGAGGCCCTCAGTCAGACCCATTGTTGACATGTGGCAAGACGCTCCTCGGGGCGCGTCTTGCTTGGGCCTCTCTCCTGGGGAAGCTCAGTCAGACCGAGTGCTGACATAAGGCAAGACGCTCCTCGGGGCGCATCATGCTGGGGCCTCTCTCCTGGAGGCGCTCAGTCAGACCCAGTGCTGACATGTGGCATGACGCTCCTCGGGGCGCGTCTTGCTTGGGCCTCTCTCCTGGAGGCGCTCAGTCAGACCCAGTGGTGACATGTGGCAAGACGCTCCTTGGGGCGCGTCTTGCTTGGGCCTCTCTCCTGGAGGCGCTCAGTCAGACCAAGTGGTGACATGTGGCAAGACGCTCCTCGGGGCACGTATTGCTTGGGCCTCTCTCCTGGAGGCCCTCTGTCAGACCCAGTGTTGACATGTGGCAAGACGCTCCTCGGGGCGCCTCTTGCTTGGGCTTCTCTCATGGAGGCCCTCATTCAGACCCATTGTTTACATGTGGAAAGACGCTCCTCGGGGTGCGTCTTGCTTGGGCCTCTCTCCTGGAGGCGCTCCGTCAGACCGAGTGCTGACATGTGGCAAGACGCTCCTCGGGGCGCATCTTGCTTGGGCCTCTCTCCTGGAGACGCACAGTCAGACCGAGTGCTGACATGTGGCAAGACGCTCCTCGGGGCGCGTCTTGCTGCGGCTTCTCTCCTGGAGGCGCTCAGTCAGACCCAGTGTTGACATGTGACAAGACGCTCCTCGGGGCGCGTCTTGCTTGGGCCTCTCTCCTGGAGGCGATCAGTCAGACCCAGAGTTGACATGTGGCAAGACGCTCCTCGGGGAGCGTCTTGCTTGGGCCTCTCTCCTGGAGGCCCTCTGTCAGACCCAGTGTTGACATGTGAAAAGACGCTCCTCCGGGCGCGTCTTGCTTGGGCCTCTCTCCTGGAGGCGCTCAGTCAGACCCAGTGTTGACATGTGGCAAGACGCTCCTCGGGGCGCGTCTTGCTTGGGCTTCTCTCCTGGAGGCCCTCAGTCAGACCCATTGTTGACATGTGGCAAGACGCTCCTCGGGGCGCGTCTTGCTTGGGCCTCTCTCCTGGAGGCCCTCTGTCAGACCGAGTGCTGACATGTGGCAAGATTCTCCTCGGGGCGCGTCTTGATTGGGCTTCTCTCCTGGAGGCCCTCAGTCAGACCCATTGTTTACATGTGGCAAGATGCTCCTCGGGATGCATCTTGCTTGGGCCTCTCTCCTGGAGGCGCTCAGTCAGACCGAGTGCTGACATGTGGCAAGACGCTCCTCGGGGCACGTCTTCCTGGGGCTTCTCTCCTGGAGGCGCTCAGTCAGACCCAGTGTTAACATGTGACAAGACGCTCCTCGGGGCGCGTCTTGCTTTGGCCTCTGCTGGAGGCGCTCAGTCAGACCCAGTGGTGACATGTGGCAAGACGCTCCTTGTGGCGCGTATTGCTTGGGCCTCTCTCCTGGAGGCCCTCTGTCAGACCCAGTGTTGACATGTGGCAAGACGCTCCTCCGGGCGCGTCTTGCTTGGGCCTCTCTCCTGGAGGCGCTCAGTCAGACCGAGTAGTGACATGTGGCAAGACGCTCCTCAGGGCGCGTCTTGGCTGGGCTTCTCTCCTGGAGGCCCTCAGTCAGACCCATTGTTGACATGTGGCAAGACGCTCCTTGGGGCGCTTCTTGCTTGGGCCTCTCTCCTGGAGGTGCTCAGTCAGACCGAGTGCTGTTATGTGGCAAGACGCTCCTCGGGGCGCGTCTTTCTGGGGCTTCTCTCATGGAGGCACTCAGTCAGACCCAGTGTTGACATGTGGCAAGACGCTCCTCGGCGTGCGTCTTGCTTGGGCCTCTCTCCTGGAGGCGCTCAGGCAGACCCAGTGTTAACATGTGTCAAGACGCTCCTGGGCGTTTCTTGCTTGGGCCTCTCTCCTGGAGACGCTCAGTCAGACCCAGTGTTGACATGTGACAAGACGCTCCTCATGGCGCGTCTTGCTTGGGCCTCTCTCCTGGAGGCGCTCAGTCAGACCCAGAGGTGACATGTGGCAAGACGCTCCTCGGGGCGCGTCTTGCTTGGGATTCTCTCCTGGAGGCCCTCAGTCAGACCCATTGTTGACATGTGGCAAGACGCTCCTCTGGGCGCTTCTTGCTTGGGCCTCTCTCCTGGAGGCGCTTAGTCAGACCCAGTGTTGACATGTGGCAAGATGCTCCTCGGGGTGCATCTTGCTTGGGCCTCGCAACTGGAGGCCCTCTGTCAGACCCAGTGCTGACATGTGGCAAGACACTCCTCGGGGCGCGTCTTGCTTGGGCTTCTCTCATGGAGGCCCTCAGTCAGACCCAGTGTTGACATGTGGCAAGACGCTCCTTGGGGCGCGTCTTGCTTGGGCCTCTCTCCTGGAGGCGCTCAGTCAGACCAAGTGGTGACATGTGGCAAGACGCTCCTTGGGGCGCGTATTGCTTGGGCCTCTCTCCTGGAGGCCCTCTGTCAGACCCAGTGTTGACATGTGGCAAGACGCTCCTCGGGGCGCGTCTTGCTTGGGCTTCTCTCATGGAGGCCCTCATTCAGACCCATTGTTTACATGTGGAAAGACGCTCCTCGGGGTGCGTCTTGCATGGGCCTCTCTCCTGGAGGCGCTCCGTCAGACCGAGTGCTGACATGTGGCAAGACGCTCCTCGGGGCGCATCTTGCTTGGGCCTCTCTCCTGGAGGCGCACAGTCAGACCGAGTGCTGACATGTGGCAAGACGCTCCTCGGGGCGCGTCTTGCTGCGGCTTCTCTCCTGGAGGCGCTCAGTCAGACCCAGTGTTGACATGTGACAAGACGCTCCTCGGGGCGCGTCTTGCTTGGGCCTCTCTCCTGGAGGCGATCAGTCAGACCCAGAGGTGACATGTGGATAGACGCTCCTCGGGGCGCGTCTTGCTTGGGCCTCTCTCCTGGAGGCCCTCTGTCAGACCCAGTGTTGACATGTGAAAAGACGCTCCTCCGGGCGCGTCTTGCTTGGGCCTCTCTCCTGGAGGCGCTCAGTCAGACCCAGTGTTGACAAGTGGCAAGAAGCTCCTCGGGGCGCGTCTTGCTTGGGCCTCTCTCCTGGAGGCGCTCAGTCAGACCCAGTGGTGACATGTGGCAAGACACTCCTTGGGGCGCGTCTTGCTTGGGCCTCTCTCCTGGAGGCGCTCAGTCAGACCAAGTGGTGACATGTGGCAAGACGCTCCTCGGGGCACGTATTGCTTGGGCCACTCTCCTGGAGGCCCTCTGTCAGACCCAGTGTTGACATGTGGCAAGACGCTCCTCGGGGCGCCTCTTGCTTGGGCTTCTCTCATGGAGGCCCTCATTCAGACCCATTGTTTACTTGTGGAAAGACGCTCCTCGGGGTGCGTCTTGCTTGGGCCTCTCTCCTGGAGGCGCTCCGTCAGACCGAGTGCTGACATGTGGCAAGACGCTCCTCGGGGCGCATCTTGCTTGGGCCTCTCTCCTGGAGGCGCACAGTCAGACCGAGTGCTGACATGTGGCAAGACGCTCCTCGGGGCGCGTCTTGCTGCGGCTTCACTCCTGGAGGCGCTCAGTCAGACCCAGTGTTGACATGTGACAAGACGCTCCTCGGGGCGCGTCTTTCTTGGGCCTCTCTCCTGGAGGCGCTCAGTCAGACCCAGTGGTGACATGTGGCAAGACGCTCCTTGGGGCGCGTCTTGCTTGGGCCTCTCTCCTGGAGGCGCTCAGTCAGACCAAGTGGTGACATGTGGCAAGACGCTCCTCGGGGCACGTATTGCTTGGGCCTCTCTCCTGGAGGCCCTCTGTCAGACCCAGTGTTGACATGTGGCAAGACGCTCCTCGGGGCGCCTCTTGCTTGGGCTTCTCTCATGGAGGCCCTCATTCAGACCCATTGTTTACATGTGGAAAGACGCTCCTCGGGGTGCGTCTTGCTTGGGCCTCTCTCCTGGAGGCGCTCCGTCAGACCGAGTGCTGACATGTGGCAAGACGCTCCTCGGGGCGCATCTTGCTTGGGCCTCTCTCCTGGAGGCGCACAGTCAGACCGAGTGCTGACATGTGGCAAGACGCTCCTCGGGGCGCGTCTTGCTGCGGCTTCTCTCCTGGAGGCGCTCAGTCAGACCCAGTGTTGACATGTGACAAGACGCTCCTCGGGGCGCGTCTTGCTTGGGCCTCTCTCCTGGAGGCGATCAGTCAGACCCAGTGTTGACATGTGAAAAGACGCTCCTCCGGGCGCGTCTTGCTTGGGCCTCTCTCCTGGAGGCGCTCAGTCAGACCCAGTGTTGACATGTGGGAAGACGCTCCTCGGGGCGCGTCTTGCTTGGGCTTCTCTCCTGGAGGCCCTCAGTCAGACCCATTGTTGACATGTGGCAAGACGCTCCTCGGGGCGCGTCTTGCTTGGGCCTCTCTCCTGGAGGCCCTCTGTCAGACCGAGTGCTGACATGTGGCAAGATTCTCCTCGGGGCGCGTCTTGATTGGGCTTCTCTCCTGGAGGCCCTCAGTCAGACCCATTGTTTACATGTGGCAAGATGCTCCTCGGGATGCATCTTGCTTGGGCCTCTCTCCTGGAGGCGCTCAGTCAGACCGAGTGCTGACATGTGGCAAGACGCTCCTCGGGGCACGTCTTCCTGGGGCTTCTCTCCTGGAGGCGCTCAGTCAGACCCAGTGTTAACATGTGACAAGACGCTCCTCGGGGCACGTCTTGCTTTGGCCTCTCTGCTGGAGGCGCTCAGTCAGACCCAGTGGTGACATGTGGCAAGACGCTCCTTGTGGCGCGTATTGCTTGGGCCTCTCTCCTGGAGGCCCTCTGTCAGACCCAGTGTTGACATGTGGCAAGACGCTCCTCCGGGCGCGTCTTGCTTGGGCCTCTCTCCTGGAGGCGCTCAGTCAGACCGAGTAGTGACATGTGGCAAGACGCTCCTCAGGGCGCGTCTTGGCTGGGCTTCTCTCCTGGAGGCCCTCAGTCAGACCCATTGTTGACATGTGGCAAGACGCTCCTTGGGGCGCTTCTTGCTTGGGCCTCTCTCCTGGAGGTGCTCAGTCAGACCGAGTGCTGTTATGTGGCAAGACGCTCCTCGGGGCGCGTCTTTCTGGGGCTTCTCTCATGGAGGCACTCAGTCAGACCCAGTGTTGACATGTGGCAAGACGCTCCTCGGCGCGCGTCTTGCTTGGGCCTCTCTCCTGGAGGAGCTCAGGCAGACCCAGTGTTAACATGTGTCAAGACGCTCCTGGGCGTTTCTTGCTTGGGCCTCTCTCCTGGAGACGCTCAGTCAGACCCAGTGTTGACATGTGACAAGACGCTCCTCATGGCGCGTCTTGCTTGGGCCTCTCTCCTGGAGGCGCTCAGTCAGACCCAGAGGTGACATGTGGCAAGACGCTCCTCGGGGCGCGTCTTGCTTGGGATTCTCTCCTGGAGGCCCTCAGTCAGACCCATTGTTGACATGTGGCAAGACGCTCCTCTGGGCGCTTCTTGCTTGGGCCTCTCTCCTGGAGGCGCTTAGTCAGACCCAGTGTTGACATGTGGCAAGATGCTCCTCGGGGTGCATCTTGCTTGGGCCTCTCAACTGGAGGCCCTCTGTCAGACCCAGTGCTGACATGTGGCAAGACACTCCTCGGGGCGCGTCTTGCTTGGGCTTCTCTCATGGAGGCCCTCAGTCAGACCCAGTGTTGACATGTGGCAAGACGCTCCTTGGGGCGCGTCTTGCTTGGGCCTCTCTCCTGGAGGCGCTCAGTCAGACCAAGTGGTGACATGTGGCAAGACGCTCCTTGGGGCGCGTATTGCTTGGGCCTCTCTCCTGGAGGCCCTCTGTCAGACCCAGTGTTGACATGTGGCAAGACGCTCCTCGGGGCGCGTCTTGCTTGGGCTTCTCTCATGGAGGCCCTCATTCAGACCCATTGTTTACATGTGGAAAGACGCTCCTCGGGGTGCGTCTTGCTTGGGCCTCTCTCCTGGAGGCGCTCCGTCAGACCGAGTGCTGACATGTGGCAAGACGCTCCTCGGGGCGCATCTTGCTTGGGCCTCTCTCCTGGAGGCGCACAGTCAGACCGAGTGCTGACATGTGGCAAGACGCTCCTCGGGGCGCGTCTTGCTGCGGCTTCTCTCCTGGAGGCGCTCAGTCAGACCCAGTGTTGACATGTGACAAGACGCTCCTCGGGGCGCGTCTTGCTTGGGCCTCTCTCCTGGAGGCGATCAGTCAGACCCAGAGGTGACATGTGGATAGACGCTCCTCGGGGCGCGTCTTGCTTGGGCCTCTCTCCTGGAGGCCCTCTGTCAGACCCAGTGTTGACATGTGAAAAGAAGCTCCTCCGGGCGTGTCTTGCTTGGGCCTCTCTCCTGGAGGCGCTCAGTCAGACCCAGTGTTGACAAGTGGCAAGAAGCTCCTCGGGGCGCGTCTTGCTTGGGCTTCTCTCCTGGAGGCCCTCAGTCAGACCCATTGTTGACAAGTGGCAAGAAGCTCCTCGGGGCGCGTCTTGATTGGGCTTCTCTCCTGGAGGCCCTCAGTCAGACCCATTGTTTACATGTGGCAAGATGCTCCTCGGGATGCATCTTGCTTGGGCCTCTCTCCTGGAGGCGCTCAGTCAGACCGAGTGCTGACATGTGGCAAGACGCTCCTCGGGGCACGTCTTCCTGGGGCTTCTCTCCTGGAGGCGCTCAGTCAGACCCAGTGTTAACATGTGACAAGACGCTCCTCGGGGCGCGTCTTGCTTTGGCCTCTCTGCTGGAGGCGCTCAGTCAGACCCAGTGGTGACATGTGGCAAGACGCTCCTTGTGGCGCGTATTGCTTGGGCCTCTCTCCTGGAGGCCCTCTGTCAGACCCAGTGTTGACATGTGGCAAGACGCTCCTCCGGGCGCGTCTTGCTTGGGCCTCTCTCCTGGAGGCGCTCAGTCAGACCGAGTAGTGACATGTGGCAAGACGCTCCTCAGGGCGCGTCTTGGCTGGGCTTCTCTCCTGGAGGCCCTCAGTCAGACCCATTGTTGACATGTGGCAAGACGCTCCTTGGGGCGCTTCTTGCTTGGGCCTCTCTCCTGGAGGTGCTCAGTCAGACCGAGTGCTGTTATGTGGCAAGACGCTCCTCGGGGCGCGTCTTTCTGGGGCTTCTCTCATGGAGGCACTCAGTCAGACCCAGTGTTGACATGTGGCAAGACGCTCCTCGGCGCGCGTCTTGCTTGGGCCTCTCTCCTGGAGGAGCTCAGGCAGACCCAGTGTTAACATGTGTCAAGACGCTCCTGGGCGTTTCTTGCTTGGGCCTCTCTCCTGGAGACGCTCAGTCAGACCCAGTGTTGACATGTGACAAGACGCTCCTCATGGCGCGTCTTGCTTGGGCCTCTCTCCTGGAGGCGCTCAGTCAGACCCAGAGGTGACATGTGGCAAGACGCTCCTCGGGGCGCGTCTTGCTTGGGATTCTCTCCTGGAGGCCCTCAGTCAGACCCATTGTTGACATGTGGCAAGACGCTCCTCTGGGCGCTTCTTGCTTGGGCCTCTCTCCTGGAGGCGCTTAGTCAGACCCAGTGTTGACATGTGGCAAGATGCTCCTCGGGGTGCATCTTGCTTGGGCCTCTCAACTGGAGGCCCTCTGTCAGACCCAGTGCTGACATGTGGCAAGACACTCCTCGGGGCGCGTCTTGCTTGGGCTTCTCTCATGGAGGCCCTCAGTCAGACCCAGTGTTGACATGTGGCAAGACGCTCCTTGGGGCGCGTCTTGCTTGGGCCTCTCTCCTGGAGGCGCTCAGTCAGACCAAGTGGTGACATGTGGCAAGACGCTCCTTGGGGCGCGTATTGCTTGGGCCTCTCTCCTGGAGGCCCTCTGTCAGACCCAGTGTTGACATGTGGCAAGACGCTCCTCGGGGCGCGTCTTGCTTGGGCTTCTCTCATGGAGGCCCTCATTCAGACCCATTGTTTACATGTGGAAAGACGCTCCTCGGGGTGCGTCTTGCTTGGGCCTCTCTCCTGGAGGCGCTCCGTCAGACCGAGTGCTGACATGTGGCAAGACGCTCCTCGGGGCGCATCTTGCTTGGGCCTCTCTCCTGGAGGCGCACAGTCAGACCGAGTGCTGACATGTGGCAAGACGCTCCTCGGGGCGCGTCTTGCTGCGGCTTCTCTCCTGGAGGCGCTCAGTCAGACCCAGTGTTGACATGTGACAAGACGCTCCTCGGGGCGCGTCTTGCTTGGGCCTCTCTCCTGGAGGCGATCAGTCAGACCCAGAGGTGACATGTGGATAGACGCTCCTCGGGGCGCGTCTTGCTTGGGCCTCTCTCCTGGAGGCCCTCTGTCAGACCCAGTGTTGACATGTGAAAAGAAGCTCCTCCGGGCGTGTCTTGCTTGGGCCTCTCTCCTGGAGGCGCTCAGTCAGACCCAGTGTTGACAAGTGGCAAGAAGCTCCTCGGGGCGCGTCTTGCTTGGGCTTCTCTCCTGGAGGCCCTCAGTCAGACCCATTGTTGACATGTGGCAAGACGCTCCTCGGGGCGCATCTTGCTTGGGCCTGTCTCCTGGAGGCCCTCTGTCAGACCGAGTGCTGACATGTGGCAAAATTCTCCTCGGGGCGCGTCTTGATTGGGCTTCTCTCCTGGAGGCCCTCAGTCAGACCCATTGTTTACATGTGGCAAGACGCTCCTCGGGATGCATCTTGCTTGGGCCTCTCTCCTGGAGGCGCTCAGGCAGACCCAGTGTTGACATGTGTCAAGATGCTCCTGGGCGTTTCTTGCTTGGGCCTCTCTCCTGGAGACGCTCAGTCAGACCCAGTGTTGGCATGTGACAAGACGCTCCTCATGACGCGTCTTGCTTGGGCCTCTCTCCTGGAGGCGCTCAGTCAGACCCAGAGGTGACATGTGGCAAGATGCTCCTCGGGGCGCGTCTTGCTTTGGCCTCTCTCCTGGAGGCGCACAGTCAGACCGAGTGCTGACATGTGGCAAGACGCTCCTCGGGGCGTGTCTTGCTGGGGCTTCTCTCCTGGAGGCGTTCAGTCAGACCGAGTGCTGACATGTGGCAAGACGCTCCTCGGGGCACGTCTTGCTTGGGCTTCTCTCCTAGAGGCCCTCAGTCAGAATCATTGTTGACATGTGGCAAGACGCTCCTCGGGGTGCATCTTGCTTGGGCCTGTCTCCTGGAGGCGCTCAGTCAGACCCAGTGTTGACATGTGACAAGACGCTCCTCGGGGCGCGTCTTGCTTGGGCCTCTCTCCTGGAGGCGCTCAGTCAGACCCAGAGGTGACATGTGACAAGACGCTCCTCGGGGCGCGTCTTGCTTGGGCCTCTCTCCTGGAGGCGCTCAGTCAGACCCAGAGGTGACATTTGGCAAGACGCTCCTCGGGGCGCGTCTTGCTTGGGAATCTCTCCTGGAGGCCCTCTGTCAGACCCAGTGTTGACATGTGGCAAGATGCACCTTGGGGCGCGTCTTGTTTGGGCCTCTCTCCTGGAGGCGCTCAATCAGACCCAGTGTTGACATGTGGCAACGCGCTCCTCGGGGCGCATCTTGCTTGGGCCTCTCTCCTGGAGGCCCTCAATCAGACCCAGTGTTGACACGTGGCAAGACGCTCCTCGGGGCGCGTCTTGCTTGGGCCTCTTTTCTGGAGGCGCTCAGTCAGACCGAGTACTGACATGTGGCATGACGCTCCTCGGGTCGCATCTTGCTTGGGCCTCTCTCCTGGAGGCGCTCAGTCAGACCCATTGTTGACATGTGGCAAAACGCTCCTCGGGGCGCGTCTTGCTTGGGATTCTCTCCTGGAGGCCCTCAGTCAGACCCATTGTTGACATGTGGCAAGACGCTCCTCTGGGCGCTTCTTGCTTGGCCCTCTCTCCTGGAGGCGCTCAGTCAGACCCAGTGTTGACATGTGGCAAGACGCTCCTCGGGGTGCATCTTGCTTGGGCCTCTCACCTGGAGGCCCTCTGTCAGACCCAGTGTTGACATGTGGCAAGACACTCCTCGGGGCGCGTCTTGCTTGGGCTTCTCTCATGGAGGCCCTCAGTCAGACCCAGTGTTGACATGTGTCAAGACGCTCCTCGGGGCGCGTCTTGCTTGGGCCTCTCTCCTGGAGGCGCTCAGTCAGACCCAGTGGTGACATGTGGCAAGACGCTCCTCGGGGCGCGACTTGCTTGGGCTTCTCTCATGGAGGCCCTCAGTCAGACCCAGTGTTGACATGTGGCAAGATTTTCCTCGGGGCGCGTCTTGCTTGGGACTCTCTCCTGGAGGTGCTCAGTCAGACCCAGTGGTGACATGTGGCAAGACGCTCCTCGGGGCGCGTCTTTCTGGGGCTTCTCTCATGGAGGCACTCAGTCAGACCCAGTGTTGACATGTGACAAGACGCTCCTCGGGGCGCGTCTTGCTTGGGCCTCTCTGCTGGAGGCGCTCAGTCAGACCCAGTGGTGACATTTGGAAAGACGCTCCTCGTGGCGCGTATTGCTTGGGCCTCTCTCCTGGAGCCCCTCTGTCAGACCCAGTGTTGACATGTGGCAAGACGCTCCTCCGGGCGCGTCTTGCCTGGGCCTCTCTCCTGGAGGCGCTCAGTCAGACCGAGTAGTGACATGTGGCAAGACGCACCTCGGGGCGCGTCTTGCTTGGGCCTCTCTCCTGGAGGTGCTCAGTTAAACCCAGTGTTGACATGTGGCAAGACGCTCCTCAGGGCGCGTCTTGCTTGGGCTTCTCTCCTGGAGGCCCTCAGTCAGACCCATTGTTGACATGTGGCAAGACGCTCCTCGGGGCGCTTCTTGCTTGGGCCTCTCTCCTGGAGGCGCTCAGTCAGACCGAGTGCTGACATGTGGCAAGACGCTCCTCGGGGCGCGTCTTTCTGGGGCTTCTCTCATGGAGGCACTCAGTCAGACCCAGTGTTGACATGTGGCAAGACGCTCCTCGGCGCGCGTCTTGCTTGGGCCTCTCTCCTGGAGGCGCTCAGGCAGACCCAGTGTTGACATGTGTCAAGACGCTCCTGGGCGTTTCTTGCTTGGGCCTCTCTCCTGGAGACGCTCAGTCAGACCCAGTGTTGACATGTGACAAGACGCTCCTCATGGCGCGTCTTGCTTGGGCCTCTCTCCTGGAGGCGCTCAGTCAGACCCAGAGGTGACATGTGGCAAGATGCTCCTCGGGGCGCGTCTTGCTTTGGCCTCTCTCCTGGAGGCGCTCAGTCAGACCGAGTGCTGACATGTGGCAAGACGCTCCTCGGGGCGTGTCTTGCTGGGGCTTCTCTCCTGGAGGCGTTCAGTCAGACCGAGTGCTGACATGTGGCAAGACGCTCCTCGGGGCACGTATTGCTTGGGCTTCTCTCCTAGAGGCCCTCAGTCAGAATCATTGTTGACATGTGGCAAGACGCTCCTCGGGGTGCGTCTTGCTTGGGCCTGTCTCCTGGAGGCGCTCAGTCAGACCCAGTGTTGACATGTGACAAGACGCTCCTCGGGGCGCGTCTTGCTTGGGCCTCTCTCCTGGAGGCGCTCAGTCAGACCCAGAGGTGACATGTGACAAGACGCTCCTCGGGGCGCGTCTTGCTTGGGCCTCTCTCCTGGAGGCGCTCAGTCAGACCCAGAGGTGACATTTGGCAAGACGCTCCTCGGGGCGCGTCTTGCTTGGGAATCTCTCCTGGAGGCCCTCTGTCAGACCCAGTGTTGACATGTGGCAAGATGCACCTCGGGGCGCGTCTTGTTTGGGCCTCTCTCCTGGAGGCGCTCAGTCAGACCCAGTGTTGACATGTGGCAACGCGCTCCTCGGGGCGCATCTTGCTTGGGCCTCTCTCCTGGAGGCCCTCAATCAGACCCAGTGTTGACACGTGGCAAGACGCTCCTCGGGGCGCGTCTTGCTTGGGCCTCTTTTCTGGAGGCGCTCAGTCAGACCGAGTACTGACATGTGGCATGACGCTCCTCGGGTCGCGTCTTGCTTGGGCCTCTCTCCTGGAGGCGCTCTGTCAGACCCAGTGTTTACATGTGGCAAGACACTCCTCGGGGCGCGTCTTGCTTGGGCTTCTCTCATGGAGGCCCTCAGTCAGACCCAGTTTTGACAAGTGTCAAGACGCTCCTCGGGGCGCGTCTTGCTTGGGCCTCTCTCCTGGAGGCGCTCAGTCAGACCCATTGTTGACATGTGGCAAAACGCTCCTCGGGGCGCGTCTTGCTTGGGATTCTCTCCTGGAGGCCCTCAGTCAGACCCATTGTTGACATGTGGCAAGACGCTCCTCTGGGCGCTTCTTGCTTGGGCCTCTCTCCTGGAGGCGCTCAGTACGACCCAGTGTTGACATGTGGCAAGACGCTCCTCGGGGTGCATCTTGCTTGGGCCTCTCACCTGGAGGCCCTCTGTAAGACCCAGTGTTGACATGTGGCAAGACACTCCTCGGGGCGCGTCTTGCTTGGGCTTCTCTCATGGAGGCCCTCAGTCAGACCCAGTGTTGACATGTGTCAAGACGCTCCTCGGGGTGCGTCTTGCTTGGGCCTCTCTCCTGGAGAAGCTCAGTCAGACCCAGTGGTGACATGTGGCAAGACGCTCCTCGGGGCGCGACTTGCTTGGGCTTCTCTCATGGAGGCCCTCAGTCAGACCCAGTGTTGACATGTGGCAAGATTTTCCTCGGGGCGCGTCTTGCTTGGGACTCTCTCCTGGAGGTGCTCAGTCAGACCCAGTGGTGACATGTGGCAAGACGCTCCTCGGGGCGCGTCTTTCTGGGGCTTCTCTCATGGAGGCACTCAGTCAGACCCAGTGTTGACATGTGACAAGACGCTCCTCGGGGCGCGTCTTGCTTGGGCCTCTCTGCTGGAGGCGCTCAGTCAGACCCAGTGGTGACATTTGGAAAGACGCTCCTCGTGGCGCGTATTGCTTGGGCCTCTCTCCTGGAGCCCCTCTGTCAGACCCAGTGTTGACATGTGGCAAGACGCTCCTCCGGGCGCGTCTTGCCTGGGCCTCTCTCCTGGAGGCGCTCAGTCAGACCGAGTAGTGACATGTGGCAAGACGCACCTCGGGGCGCGTCTTGCTTGGGCCTCTCTCCTGGAGGTGCTCAGTTAAACCCAGTGTTGACATGTGGCAAGACGCTCCTCAGGGCGCGTCTTGCTTGGGCTTCTCTCCTGGAGGCCCTCAGTCAGACCCATTGTTGACATGTGGCAAGACGCTCCTCGGGGCGCTTCTTGCTTGGGCCTCTCTCCTGGAGGCGCTCAGTCAGACCGAGTGCTGACATGTGGCAAGACGCTCCTCGGGGCGCGTCTTTCTGGGGCTTCTCTCATGGAGGCACTCAGTCAGACCCAGTGTTGACATGTGGCAAGACGCTCCTCGGCGCGCGTCTTGCTTGGGCCTCTCTCCTGGAGGCGCTCAGGCAGACCCAGTGTTGACATGTGTCAAGACGCTCCTGGGCGTTTCTTGCTTGGGCCTCTCTCCTGGAGACGCTCAGTCAGACCCAGTGTTGACATGTGACAAGACGCTCCTCATGGCGCGTCTTGCTTGGGCCTCTCTCCTGGAGGCGCTCAGTCAGACCCAGAGGTGACATGTGGCAAGATGCTCCTCGGGGCGCGTCTTGCTTTGGCCTCTCTCCTGGAGGCGCTCAGTCAGACCGAGTGCTGACATGTGGCAAGACGCTCCTCGGGGCGTGTCTTGCTGGGGCTTCTCTCCTGGAGGCGTTCAGTCAGACCGAGTGCTGACATGTGGCAAGACGCTCCTCGGGGCACGTATTGCTTGGGCTTCTCTCCTAGAGGCCCTCAGTCAGAATCATTGTTGACATGTGGCAAGACGCTCCTCGGGGTGCGTCTTGCTTGGGCCTGTCTCCTGGAGGCGCTCAGTCAGACCCAGTGTTGACATGTGACAAGACGCTCCTCGGGGCGCGTCTTGCTTGGGCCTCTCTCCTGGAGGCGCTCAGTCAGACCCAGAGGTGACATGTGACAAGACGCTCCTCGGGGCGCGTCTTGCTTGGGCCTCTCTCCTGGAGGCGCTCAGTCAGACCCAGAGGTGACATTTGGCAAGACGCTCCTCGGGGCGCGTCTTGCTTGGGAATCTCTCCTGGAGGCCCTCTGTCAGACCCAGTGTTGACATGTGGCAAGATGCACCTCGGGGCGCGTCTTGTTTGGGCCTCTCTCCTGGAGGCGCTCAGTCAGACCCAGTGTTGACATGTGGCAACGCGCTCCTCGGGGCGCATCTTGCTTGGGCCTCTCTCCTGGAGGCCCTCAATCAGACCCAGTGTTGACACGTGGCAAGACGCTCCTCGGGGCGCGTCTTGCTTGGGCCTCTTTTCTGGAGGCGCTCAGTCAGACCGAGTACTGACATGTGGCATGACGCTCCTCGGGTCGCGTCTTGCTTGGGCCTCTCTCCTGGAGGCGCTCTGTCAGACCCAGTGTTTACATGTGGCAAGACACTCCTCGGGGCGCGTCTTGCTTGGGCTTCTCTCATGGAGGCCCTCAGTCAGACCCAGTTTTGACAAGTGTCAAGACGCTCCTCGGGGCGCGTCTTGCTTGGGCCTCTCTCCTGGAGGCGCTCAGTCAGACCCATTGTTGACATGTGGCAAAACGCTCCTCGGGGCGCGTCTTGCTTGGGATTCTCTCCTGGAGGCCCTCAGTCAGACCCATTGTTGACATGTGGCAAGACGCTCCTCTGGGCGCTTCTTGCTTGGGCCTCTCTCCTGGAGGCGCTCAGTACGACCCAGTGTTGACATGTGGCAAGACGCTCCTCGGGGTGCATCTTGCTTGGGCCTCTCACCTGGAGGCCCTCTGTAAGACCCAGTGTTGACATGTGGCAAGACACTCCTCGGGGCGCGTCTTGCTTGGGCTTCTCTCATGGAGGCCCTCAGTCAGACCCAGTGTTGACATGTGTCAAGACGCTCCTCGGGGTGCGTCTTGCTTGGGCCTCTCTCCTGGAGAAGCTCAGTCAGACCCAGTGGTGACATGTGGCAAGACGCTCCTCGGGGCGCGACTTGCTTGGGCTTCTCTCATGGAGGCCCTCAGTCAGACCCAGTGTTGACATGTGGCAAGATTTTCCTCGGGGCGCGTCTTGCTTGGGACTCTCTCCTGGAGGTGCTCAGTCAGACCCAGTGGTGACATGTGGCAAGACGCTCCTCGGGGCGCGTCTTTCTGGGGCTTCTCTCATGGAGGCACTCAGTCAGACCCAGTGTTGACATGTGGCAAGACGCTCCTCGGCGCGCGTCTTGCTTGGGCCTCTCTCCTGGAGGCGCTCAGGCAGACCCAGTGTTGACATGTGTCAAGACGCTCCTGGGCGTTTCTTGCTTGGGCCTCTCTCCTGGAGACGCTCAGTCAGACCCAGTGTTGACATGTGACAAGACGCTCCTCATGGCGCGTCTTGCTTGGGCCTCTCTCCTGGAGGCGCTCAGTCAGACCCAGAGGTGACATGTGGCAAGATGCTCCTCGGGGCGCGTCTTGCTTTGGCCTCTCTCCTGGAGGCGCTCAGTCAGACCGAGTGCTGACATGTGGCAAGACACTCCTCGGGGCGTGTCTTGCTGGGGCTTCTCTCCTGGAGGCGTTCAGTCAGACCGAGTGCTGACAAGTGGCAAGACGCTCCTCGGGGCACGTCTTGCTTGGGCTTCTCTCCTAGAGGCCCTCAGTCAGAATCATTGTTGACATGTGGCAAGACGCTCCTCGGGCTGCGTCTTGCTTGGGCCTGTCTCCTGGAGGCGCTCAGTCAGACCCAGTGTTGACATGTGACAAGACGCTCCTCGGGGCGCGTCTTGCTTGGGCCTCTCTCCTGGAGGCGCTCAGTCAGACCCAGAGGTGACATGTGACAAGACGCTCCTCGGGGCGCGTCTTGCTTGGGCCTCTCTCCTGGAGGCGCTCAGTCAGACCCAGAGGTGACATTTGGCAAGACGCTCCTCGGGGCGCGTCTTGCTTGGGAATCTCTCCTGGAGGCCCTCTGTCAGACCCAGTGTTGACATGTGGCAAGATGCACCTCGGGGCGCGTCTTGTTTGGGCCTCTCTCCTGGAGGCGCTCAGTCAGACCCAGTGTTGACATGTGGCAACGCGCTCCTCGGGGCGCATCTTGCTTGGGCCTCTCTCCTGGAGGCCCTCAATCAGACCCAGTGTTGACACGTGGCAAGACGCTCCTCGGGGCGCGTCTTGCTTGGGCCTCTTTTCTGGAGGCGCTCAGTCAGACCGAGTACTGACATGTGGCATGACGCTCCTCGGGTCGCGTCTTGCTTGGGCCTCTCTCCTGGAGGCGCTCTGTCAGACCCAGTGTTGACATGTGGCAAGACACTCCTCGGGGCGCGTCTTGCTTGGGCTTCTCTCATGGAGGCCCTCAGTCAGACCCAGTTTTGACAAGTGTCAAGACGCTCCTCGGGGCGCGTCTTGCTTGGGCCTCTCTCCTGGAGGCGCTCAGTCAGACCCATTGTTGACATGTGGCAAGACGCTCCTCGGGGCGCGTCATGCTTGGGATTCTCTCCTGGAGGCCCTCAGTCAGACCCATTGTTGACATGTGGTAAGACGCTCCCCTGGGCGCTTCTTGCTTGGGCCTCTCTCCTGGAGGCGCTCAGTCAGACCAAGTGTTGACATGTGGCAAGACGCTCCTCGGGGTGCATCTTGCTTGGGCCTCTCACCTGGAGGCCCTCTGTCAGACCCAGTGTTGACATGTGGCAAGACACTCCTCGGGGCGCGTCTTGCTTGGGCTTCTCTCATGGAGGCCCTCAGTCAGACCCAGTGTTGACATGTGTCAAGACGCTCCTCGGGGCGCGTCTTGCTTGGGCCTCTCTCCTGGAGGCGCTCAGTCAGACCCAGTGGTGACATGTGGCAAGACGCTCCTCGGGGCGCGACTTGCTTGGGCTTCTCTCATGGAGGCCCTCAGTCAGACCCAGTGTTGACATGTGGCAAGATTTTCCTCGGGGCGCGTCTTGCTTGGGACTCTCTCCTGGAGGTGCTCAGTCAGACCCAGTGGTGACATGTGGCAAGACGCTCCTCGGGGCGCTTCTTGCTTGGGCCTCTCTCCTGGAGGCGCTCAGTCAGACACAGTGGTGACATGTGGCAAGACGGTCCTCGGGGCGCTTCTTGCTTGGGCCTCTCTCCTGGAGGTGCTCAGTTAAACCCAGTGTTGACATGTGGCAAGACGCTCCTCAGGGCGCGTCTTGCTTGGGCTTCTCTCCTGGAGGCCCTCAGTCAGACCCATTGTTGACATGTGGCAAGACGCTCCTCTGGGCGCTTCTTGCTTGGGCCTCTCTCCTGGAGGCGCTCAGTCAGACCAAGTGTTGACATGTGGCAAGACGCTCCTCGGGGTGCATCTTGCTTGGGCCTCTCACCTGGAGGCCCTCTGTCAGACCCAGAGGTGACATGTGGCAAGATGCTCCTCGGGGCGCGTCTTGCTTTGGCCTCTCTCCTGGAGGCGCTCAGTCAGACCGAGTGCTGACATGTGGCAAGACACTCCTCGGGGCGTGTCTTGCTGGGGCTTCTCTCCTGGAGGCGTTCAGTCAGACCGAGTGCTGACATGTGGCAAGACGCTCCTCGGGGCACGTCTTGCTTGGGCTTCTCTCCTAGAGGCCCTCAGTCAGAATCATTGTTGACATGTGGCAAGACGCTCCTCGGGGTGCGTCTTGCTTGGGCCTGTCTCCTGGAGGCGCTCAGTCAGACCCAGTGTTGACATGTGACAAGACGCTCCTCGGGGCGCGTCTTGCTTGGGCCTCTCTCCTGGAGGCGCTCAGTCAGACCCAGAGGTGACATGTGACAAGACGCTCCTCGGGGCGCGTCTTGCTTGGGCCTCTCTCCTGGAGGCGCTCAGTCAGACCCAGAGGTGACATTTGGCAAGACGCTCCTCGGGGCGCGTCTTGCTTGGGAATCTCTCCTGGAGGCCCTCTGTCAGACCCAGTGTTGACATGTGGCAAGATGCACCTCGGGGCGCGTCTTGTTTGGGCCTCTCTCCTGGAGGCGCTCAGTCAGACCCAGTGTTGACATGTGGCAACGCGCTCCTCGGGGCGCATCTTGCTTGGGCCTCTCTCCTGGAGGCCCTCAATCAGACCCAGTGTTGACACGTGGCAAGACGCTCCTCGGGGCGCGTCTTGCTTGGGCCTCTTTTCTGGAGGCGCTCAGTCAGACCGAGTACTGACATGTGGCATGACGCTCCTCGGGTCGCGTCTTGCTTGGGCCTCTCTCCTGGAGGCGCTCTGTCAGACCCAGTGTTGACATGTGGCAAGACACTCCTCGGGGCGCGTCTTGCTTGGGCTTCTCTCATGGAGGCCCTCAGTCAGACCCAGTTTTGACAAGTGTCAAGACGCTCCTCGGGGCGCGTCTTGCTTGGGCCTCTCTCCTGGAGGCGCTCAGTCAGACCCATTGTTGACATGTGGCAAGACGCTCCTCGGGGCGCGTCTTGCTTGGGATTCTCTCCTGGAGGCCCTCAGTCAGACCCATTGTTGACATGTGGCAAGACGCTCCTCTGGGCGCTTCTTGCTTGGGCCTCTCTCCTGGAGGCGCTCAGTCAGACCAAGTGTTGACATGTGGCAAGACGCTCCTCGGGGTGCATCTTGCTTGGGCCTCTCACCTGGAGGCCCTCTGTCAGACCCAGTGTTGACATGTGGCAAGACACTCCTCGGGGCGCGTCTTGCTTGGGCTTCTCTCATGGAGGCCCTCAGTCAGACCCAGTGTTGACATGTGTCAAGACGCTCCTCGGGGCGCGTCTTGCTTGGGCCTCTCTCCTGGAGGCGCTCAGTCAGACCCAGTGGTGACATGTGGCAAGACGCTCCTCGGGGCGCGACTTGCTTGGGCTTCTCTCATGGAGGCCCTCAGTCAGACCCAGTGTTGACATGTGGCAAGATTTTCCTCGGGGCGCGTCTTGCTTGGGACTCTCTCCTGGAGGTGCTCAGTCAGACCCAGTGGTGACATGTGGCAAGACGCTCCTCGGGGCGCTTCTTGCTTGGGCCTCTCTCCTGGAGGCGCTCAGTCAGACACAGTGGTGACATGTGGCAAGACGGTCCTCGGGGCGCTTCTTGCTTGGGCCTCTCTCCTGGAGGTGCTCAGTTAAACCCAGTGTTGACATGTGGCAAGACGCTCCTCAGGGCGCGTCTTGCTTGGGCTTCTCTCCTGGAGGCCCTCAGTCAGACCCATTGTTGACATGTGGCAAGACGCTCCTGGGCGTTTCTTGCTTGGGCCTCTCTCCTGGAGGCGCTCAGGCAGACCCAGTGTTTACATGTGTCAAGACGCTCCTGGGCGTTTCTTGCTTGGGCCTCTCTCCTGGAGGCGCTCAGTCAGACCCAGAGTTGACATGTGGCAAGACGCTCCTCGGGGCGCGTCTTGCTTTGGCCTCTCTCCTGGAGGTGCTCAGTCAGACCGAGTGCTGACATGTGGCAAGACGCTCCTCGGGGCGTGTCTTGCTGGGGCTTCTCTCCTGGAGGCGTTCAGTCAGACCGAGTGCTGACATGTGGCAAGACGCACCCCGGGGCACGTCTTAATTGGGCTTCTCTCCTAGAGGCCCTCAGTCAGAATCATTGTTGACATGTGGCAAGACGCTCCTCGGGGTGCGTCTTGCTTGGGCCTCTCTCCTGGAGGCGCACAGTCAGACCGAGTGCTGACATGTGGCAAGACGCTCCTCGGGGCGCGTCTTGCTTGGGCCTCTCTCCTGGAGGCCCTCTGTCAGACCCAGTGTTGACATATGGCAAGACACTCCTCAGGGCGCGTCTTGCTTGGGCTTCTCTCATGGAGGCCCTCAGTCAGACCCAGTGTTGACAAGTGTCAAGACGCTCCTCGGGGCGCGTCTTGCTTGGGCCTCTCTCCTGGAGGCGCTCAGTCAGACCCATTGTTGACATGTGGCAAGATGCTCCTCGGGGCGCGTCTTGCTTGGGATTCTCTCCTGGAGGCCCTCAGTCAGACCCATTGTTGACATGTGGCAAGACGGTCCTCTGGGTGCTTCTTGCTTGGGCCTCTCTCCTGGAGGCGCTCAGTCAGACCCAGTGTTGACATGTGGCAAGACGCTCCTCGGGGTGCATCTTGCTTGGGCCTCTCACCTGAAGGCCCTCTGTCAGACCCAGTGCTGACATGTGGCAAGACACTCCTCGGGGCGCGTCTTGCTTGGGCTTCTCTCATGGAGGCCCTCAGTCAGACCCAGTGTTGACATGTGTCATGACGCTCCTCGGGGCGCGTCTTGCTTGGGCCTCTCTCCTGGGGAAGCTCAGTCAGACCGAGTGTTGACATGTGGCAAGACGCTCCTCGGGGCGCGTCTTGCTTGGGCCTCTCTCCTGGAGGCCCTCTGTCAGACCCAGTGTTGACATGTGACAAGACGCTCCTCGGGGCGCGTCTTGCTTGGGCCTCTCTGCTGGAGAAGCTCAGTCAGACCCAGTGATGACATGTGGCAAGACGCTCCTCGGGGCGCGTCTTGCTTGGGCTTCTCTCCTGGAGGCCCTCAGTCAGACCCATTGTTGACATGTGGCAAGACGCTCCTCGGGGCGCGTCTTGCTTGGGCCTCTCTCCTGGAGAAGCTCAGTCAGACCGAGTGCTGACATAAGGCAAGACGCTCCTCGGGGCGCGTCATGCTGGGGCCTCTCTCCTGGAGGCGCTCAGTCAGACCCAGTGCTGACATGTGGCATGACGCTCCTCGGGGCGCGTCTTGCTTGGGCCTCTCTCCTGGAGGCGCTCAGTCAGACCCAGTGGTGACATGTGGCAAGACGCTCCTTGGGGCGCGTCTTGCTTGGGCCTCTCTCCTGGAGGCGCTCAGTCAGACAAAGTGGTGACATGTGGCAAGACGCTCCTCGGGGCGCGTATTGCTTGGGCCTCTCTCCTGGAGGCCCTCTGTCAGACCCAGTGTTGACATGTGGCAAGACGCTCCTCGGGGCGCGTCTTGCTTGGGCTTCTCTCATGGAGGCCCTCATTTAGACCCATTGTTTACATGTGGAAAGACGCTCCTCGGGGTGCGTCTTGCTTGGGCCTCTCTCCTGGAGGCGCTCCGTCAGACCGAGTGCTGACATGTGGCAAGACGCTCCTCGGGGCGCATCTTGCTTGGGCCTCTCTCCTGGAGGCGCACAGTCAGACCGAGTGCTGACATGTGGCAAGACGCTCCTCGGGGCGCGTCTTGCTGCGGCTTCTCTCCTGGAGGCGCTCAGTCAGACCCAGTGTTGACATGTGACAAGACGCTCCTCGGGGCGCGTCTTGCTTGGGCCTCTCTCCTGGAGGCGATCAGTCAGACCCAGAGGTGACATGTGGCAAGATGCTCCTCGGGGCGCGTCTTGCTTGGGCCTCTCTCCTGGAGGCCCTCTGTCAGACCCAGTGTTGACATGTGAAAAGACGCTCCTCCGGGCGCGTCTTGCTGGGCCTCTCTCCTGGAGGCGCTCAGTCAGACCCAGTGTTGACATGTGGCAAGACGCTCCTCGGGGCGCGTCTTGCTTGGGCTTCTCTCCTGGAGGCCCTCAGTCGGACCCATTGTTGACATGTGGCAAGACGCTCCTCGGGGCGCGTCTTGCTTGGGCCTCTCTCCTGGAGGCCCTCTGTCAGAACGAGTGCTGACATGTGGCAAGATTCTCCTCGGGGCGCGTCTTGATTGGGCTTCTCTCCTGGAGGCCCTCAGTCAGACCCATTGTTTACATGTGGCAAGACGCTCCTCGGGATGCATCTTGCTTGGGCCTCTCTCCTGGAGGCGCTCAGTCAGACCGAGTGCTGACATGTGGCAAGACGCTCCTCGGGGCGTGTCTTGCTGGGGCTTCTCTCCTGGAGGCGTTCAGTCAGACCGAGTGCTGACATGTGGCAAGACGCTCCTCGGGGCACGTCTTGCTTGGGCTTCTCTCCTAGAGGCCCTCAGTCAGAATCATTGTTGACATGTGGCAAGACGCTCCTCGGGGCGCGTCATGCTGGGGCCTCTCTCCTGGAGGCGCTCAGTCAGACCCAGTGCTGACATGTGGCATGACGCTCCTCGGGGCGCGTCTTGCTTGGGCCTCTCTCCTGGAGGCGCTCAGTCAGACCCAGTGGTGACATGTGGCAAGACGCTCCTTGGGGCGCGTATTGCTTGGGCCTCTCTCCTGGAGGCCCTCTGTCAGACCCAGTGTTGACATGTGGCAAGACGCTCCTCGGGGCGCGTCTTGCTTGGGCTTCTCTCCTGGAGGCCCTCAGTCAGACTCATTGTTGACATGTGGCAAGACGCTCCTCGGGGCATGTCTTGCTTGGGCCTCTCTCCTGGAGGCGCACAGTCAGACCGAGTGCTGACATGTGGCAAGACGCTCCTCGGGGCGCGTCTTGCTGGGGCTTCTCTCCTGGAGGCGCTCAGTCAGACCCAGTGTTGACATGTGACAAGACGCTCCTCGGGGCGCGTCTTGCTTGGGCCTCTCTCCTGGAGGCGATCAGTCAGACCCAGAGGTGACATGTGGCAAGACGCTCCTCGGGGCGCGTCTTGCTCTGGCCTCTCTCCTGGAGGCCCTCTGTCAGACCCAGTGTTGACATGTGAAAAGACGCTCCTCCGGGCGCGTCTTGCTTGGGCCTCTCTCCTGGAGGCGCTCAGTCAGACCCAGTGTTGATATGTGGAAAGACGCTCCTCGGGGCGCGTCTTGCTTGGGCTTCACTCCTGGAGGCCCTCAGTCAGACCCATTGTTGACATGTGGCAAGACGCTCCTTGGGGCGCGTCTTGCTTGGGCCTCTCTCCTGGAGGCCCTCTGTCAAACCGAGTGCTGACATGTGGCAAGATTCTCCTCGGGGAGCGTCTTCCTGGGGCTTCTCTCCTGGAGGCGCTCAGTCAGACCCAGTGTTGACATGTGACAAGACGCTCCTCGGGGCGCGTCTTGCTTGGGCCTCTCTGCTGGAGAAGCTCAGTCAGACCCAGTGGTGACATGTGGCAAGACGCTCCTCGTGGCGCGTATTGCTTGGGCCTCTCTCCTGGAGGCCCTCTGTCAGACCCAGTGATGACATGTGGCAAGACGCTCCTCGGGGCGCGTCTTGCTTGGGCATCTCTCCTGGAGGCGCTCAGTCAGACCGAGTGCTGACATAAGGCAAGACGCTCCTCGGGGCACGTCTTGCTGGGGCCTCTCTCCTGGAGGCGCTCAATCAGACCCAGTGGTGACACGTGGCAAGATGCTCCTCGGGGCGCGTCTTGCTTGGGCTTCTCTCCTGGAGGCCCTCAGTCAGACCCATTGTTGACATGTGGCAAGACGCTCCTCGGGGCGCGTCTTGCTTGGGCCTCTCTCCTGGAGAAGCTCAGTCAGACCGAGTGCTGACATAAGGCAAGACGCTCCTCGGGGCGCATCATGCTGGGGCCTCTCTCCTGGAGGCGCTCAGTCAGACCCAGTGCTGACATGTGGCATGACGCTCCTCGGGGCGCGTCTTACTTGGGCCTCTCTCCTGGAAGCGCTCAGTCAGACCCAGTGGTGACATGTGGCAAGACGCTCCTTGGGGCGCGTCTTGCTTGGGCCTCTCTCCTGGAGGCGCTCAGTCAGACCAAGTGGTGACATGTGGCAAGACGCTCCTCGGGGCACGTATTGCTTGGGCCTCTCTCCTGGAGGCCCTCTGTCAGACCCAGTGTTGACATGTGGCAAGACGCTCCTCGGGGCGCCTCTTGCTTGGGCTTCTCTCATGGAGGCCCTCATTCAGACCCATTGTTTACATGTGGAAAGACGCTCCTCGGGGTGCGTCTTGCTTGGGCCTCTCTCCTGGAGGCGCTCCGTCAGACCGAGTGCTGACATGTGGCAAGACGCTCCTCGGGGCGCATCTTGCTTGGGCCTCTCTCCTGGAGGCGCACAGTCAGACCGAGTGCTGACATGTGGCAAGACGCTCCTCGGGGCGCGTCTTGCTGCGGCTTCTCTCCTGAAGGCGCTCAATCAGACCCAGTGTTGACATGTGGCAAGACGCTCCTCGGGGCGCGTCTTGCTTGGGCTTCTCTCCTGCAGGCCCTCAGTCAGACCCATTGTTGACATGTGGCAAGACGCTCCTCGGGGTGCGTCTTGCTTGGGCCTCTCTCCTGGAGGCCCTCTGTCAGACCGAGTGCTGACATGTGGCAAGATTCTCCTCGGGGCGCGTCTTGCTTGGGCCTCTCTCCTGGAGGCCCTCTGTCAGACCGAGTGCTGACATGTGGCAAGATTCTCCTCGGGGCGCGTCTTGATTGGGCTTCTCTCCTGGAGGCCCTCAGTCAGACCCATTGTTTACATGTGGCAAGATGCTCCTCGGGATGCATCTTGCTTGGGCCTCTCTCCTGGAGGCGCTCAGTCAGACCGAGTGCTGACATATGGCAAGACGCTCCTCGGGGCACGTCTTCCTGGGGCTTCTCTCCTGGAGGCGCTCAGTCAGACCCAGTGTTAACATGTGACAAGACGCTCCTCGGGGCGCGTCTTGCTTGGGCCTCTCTGCTGGAGGCGCTCAGTCGGACCCAGTGGTGACATGTGGCAAGACGCTCCTTGTGGCGCGTATTGCTTGGGCCTCTCTCCTGGAGGCCCTCTGTCAGACCCAGTGTTGACATGTGGCAAGACGCTCCTCCGGGCGCGTCTTGCTTGGGCCTCTCTCCTGGAGGCGCTCAGTCAGACCGAGTAGTGACATGTGGCAAGACGCTCCTCAGGCGCGTCTTGGCTGGGCTTCTCTCCTGGAGGCCCTCAGTCAGACCCATTGTTGACATGTGGCAAGACGCTCCTTGGGGCGCTTCTTGCTTGGGCCTCTCTCCTGGAGGTGCTCAGTCAGACCGAGTGCTGTTATGTGGCAAGACGCTCCTCGGGGCGCGTCTTTCTGGGGCTTCTCTCATGGAGGCACTCAGTCAGACCCAGTGTTGACATGTGGCAAGACGCTTCTCGGCGCGCGTCTTGCTTGGGCTTCTCTCCTGGAGGCGCTCAGGCAGACCCAGTGTTAACATGTGTCAAGACGCTCCTGGGCGTTTCTTGCTTGGGCCTCTCTCCTGGAGACGCTCAGTCAGACCCAGTGTTGACATGTGACAAGACGCTCCTCATGGCGCGTCTTGCTTGGGCCTCTCTCCTGGAGGCGCTCAGTCAGACCCAGAGGTGACATGTGGCAAGACGCTCCTCGGGGCGCGTCTTGCTTGGGATTCTCTCCTGGAGGCCCTCAGTCAGACCCATTGTTGACATGTGGCAAGACGCTCCTCTGGGCGCTTCTTGCTTGGGCCTCTCTCCTGGAGGCGCTTAGTCAGACCCATTGTTGACATGTGGCAAGATGCTCCTCGGGGTGCATCTTGCTTGGGCCTCTCAACTGGAGGCCCTCTGTCAGACCCAGTGCTGACTTGTGGCAAGACACTCCTCGGGGCGCGTCTTGCTTGGGCTTCTCTCATGGAGGCCCTCAGTCAGACCCAGTGTTGACATGTGGCAAGACGCTCCTTGGGGCGCGTCTTGCTTGGGCCTATCTCCTGGAGGCGCTCAGTCAGACCAAGTGGTGACATGTGGCAAGACGCTCCTTGGGGCGCGTATTGCTTGGGCCTCTCTCCTGGAGGCCCTCTGTCAGACCCAGTGTTGACATGTGGCAAGACGCTCCTCGGGGCGCGTCTTGCTTGGGCTTCTCTCATGGAGGCCCTCATTCAGACCCATTGTTTACAGGTGGAAAGACGCTCCTCGGGGTGCGTCTTGCTTGGGCCTCTCTCCTGGAGGCGCTCCGTCAGACCGAGTGCTGACATGTGGCAAGACGCTCCTCGAGGCGCATCTTGCTTGGGCCTCTCTCCTGGAGGCGCACAGTCAGACCGAGTGCTGACATGTGGCAAGACGCTCCTCGGGGCGCGTCTTGCTGCGGCTTCTCTCCTGGAGGCGCTCAGTCAGACCCAGTGTTGACATGTGACAAGACGCTCCTCGGGGCGCGTCTTGCTTGGGCCTCTCTCCTGGAGGCGATCAGTCAGACCCAGAGGTGACATGTGGATAGACGCTCCTCGGGGCGCGTCTTGCTTGGGCCTCTCTCCTGGAGGCCCTCTGTCAGACCCAGTGTTGACATGTGAAAAGACGCTCCTCCGGGCGCGTCTTGCTTGGGCCTCTCTCCTGGAGGCGCTCAGTCAGACCCAGTGTTGACAAGTGGCAAGAAGCTCCTCGGGGCGCGTCTTGCTTGGGCTTCTCTCCTGGAGGCCCTCAGTCAGACCAATTGTTGACATGTGGCAAGACGCTCCTCGGGGCGCGTCTTGCTTGGGCCTCTCTCCTGGAGGCCCTCTGTCAGACCGAGTGCTGACATGTGGCAAGATTCTCCTCGGGGCGCGTCTTGATTGGGCTTCTCTCCTGGAGGCCCTCAGTCAGACCCATTGTTTACATGTGGCAAGACGCTCCTCGGGATGCATCTTGCTTGGGCCTCTCTCCTGGAGGCGCTCAGTCAGACCGAGTGCTGACATGTGGCAAGACGCTCCTCGGGGCGCGTCTTCCTGGGGCTTCTCTCCTGGAGGCGCTCAGTCAGACCCAGTGATGACATGTGACAAGACGCTCCTCGGGGCGCGTCTTGCTTGGGCCTCTCTGCTGGAGGCGCTCAGTCAGACCCAGTGTTGACATGTGACAAGACGCTCCTCGGGGCGCGTCTTGCTTGGGCCTCTCTGCTGGAGGCGCTCAGTCAGACCCAGTGGTGACATGTGGCAAGATGCTCCTCGTGGCGCGTATTGCTTGGGCCTCTCTCCTGGAGGCCCTCTGTCAGACCCAGTGTTGACATGTGGCAAGACGCTCCTCCGGGCGCGTCTTGCTTGGGCCTCTCTCCTGGAGGTGCTCAGTTAAACCCAGTGTTGACATGTGGCAAGGCGCTCCTCAGGGCGCGTCTTGCTTGGGCTTCTCTCTTGGAGGCCCTCAGTCAGACCCATTGTTGACATGTGGCAAGACGCTCCTTGGGGCGCTTCTTGCTTGGGCCTCTCTCCTGGAGGCGCTCAGTCAGACCGAGTGCTGACATGTGGCAAGACGCTCCTCGGGGCGCGTCTTTCTGGGGCTTCTCTCATGGAGGCACTCAGTCAGACCCAGTGTTGACATGTGGCAAGACGCTCCTCGGCGCGCGTCTTGCTTGGGCCTCTCTCCTGGAGGCGCTCAGGCAGACCCAGTGTTGACATGTGTCAAGACGCTCCTGGGCGTTTCTTGCTTGGGCCTCTCTCCTGGAGACGCTCAGTCAGACCCAGTGTTGACATGTGACAAGACGCTCCTCATGGCGCGTCTTGCTTGGGCCTCTCTCCTGGAGGCGCTCAGTCAGACCCAGAGGTGACATGTGGCAAGATGCTCCTCGGGGCGCGTCTTGCTTTGGCCTCTCTCCTGGAGGCGCTCAGTCAGACCGAGTGCTGACATGTGGCAAGACGCTCCTCTGGGCGTGTCTTGCTGGGGCTTCTCTCCTGCAGGCGTTCAGTCAGACCGAGTGCTGACATGTGGCAAGACGCTCCTCGGGGCAGGTCTTGCTTGGGCTTCTCTTCTAGAGGCCCTCAGTCAGAATCATTGTTGACATGTGGCAAGACGCTCCTCGGGGTGCGTCTTGCTTGGGCCTGTCTCCTGGAGGCGCTCAGTCAGACCCAGTGTTGACATGTGACAAGACGCTCCTCGGGGCGCGTCTTGCTAGGGCCTCTCTCCTGGAGGCGCTCAGTCAGACCCAGAGGTGACATGTGACAAGACGCTCCTCGGGGCGCGTCTTGCTTGGGCCTCTCTCCTGGAGGCGCTCAGTCAGACCCAGAGGTGACATTTGGCAAGACGCTCCTCGGGGCGCGTCTTAGTTGGGAATCTCTCCTGGAGGCCCTCTGTCAGACCCAGTGTTGACATGTGACAAGATGAACCTCGGGGCGCGTCTTGTTTGGGCCTATCTCCTGGAGGCGCTCAGTCAGACCCAGTGTTGACATGTGGCAACGCGCTCCTCGGGGCGCATCTTGCTTGGGCCTCTCTCCTGGAGGCCCTCAATCAGACCCAGTGTTGACACGTGGCAAGACGCTCCTCGGGGCGCGTCTTGCTTGGGCCTCTTTTCTGGAGGCGCTCAGTCAGACCGAGTACTGACATGTGGCATGACGCTCCTCGGGTCGCGTCTTGCTTGGGCCTCTCTCCTGGAGGTGCTCAGTCAGACCGAGTGCTGTTATGTGGCAAGACGCTCCTCGGGGCGCGTCTTTCTGGGGCTTCTCTCATGGAGGCACTCAGTCAGACCCAGTGTTGACATGTGGCAAGACGCTTCTCGGCGCGCGTCTTGCTTGGGCTTCTCTCCTGGAGGCGCTCAGGCAGACCCAGTGTTAACATGTGTCAAGACGCTCCTGGGCGTTTCTTGCTTGGGCCTCTCTCCTGGAGACGCTCAGTCAGACCCAGTGTTGACATGTGACAAGACGCTCCTCATGGCGCGTCTTGCTTGGGCCTCTCTCCTGGAGGCGCTCAGTCAGACCCAGAGGTGACATGTGGCAAGACGCTCCTCGGGGCGCGTCTTGCTTGGGATTCTCTCCTGGAGGCCCTCAGTCAGACCCATTGTTGACATGTGGCAAGACGCTCCTCTGGGCGCTTCTTGCTTGGGCCTCTCTCCTGGAGGCGCTTAGTCAGACCCATTGTTGACATGTGGCAAGATGCTCCTCGGGGTGCATCTTGCTTGGGCCTCTCAACTGGAGGCCCTCTGTCAGACCCAGTGCTGACTTGTGGCAAGACACTCCTCGGGGCGCGTCTTGCTTGGGCTTCTCTCATGGAGGCCCTCAGTCAGACCCAGTGTTGACATGTGGCAAGACGCTCCTTGGGGCGCGTCTTGCTTGGGCCTCTCTCCTGGAGGCGCTCAGTCAGACCAAGTGGTGACATGTGGCAAGACGCTCCTTGGGGCGCGTATTGCTTGGGCCTCTCTCCTGGAGGCCCTCTGTCAGACCCAGTGTTGACATGTGGCAAGACGCTCCTCGGGGCGCGTCTTGCTTGGGCTTCTCTCATGGAGGCCCTCATTCAGACCCATTGTTTACAGGTGGAAAGACGCTCCTCGGGGTGCGTCTTGCTTGGGCCTCTCTCCTGGAGGCGCTCCGTCAGACCGAGTGCTGACATGTGGCAAGACGCTCCTCGGGGCGCATCTTGCTTGGGCCTCTCTCCTGGAGGCGCACAGTCAGACCGAGTGCTGACATGTGGCAAGACGCTCCTCGGGGCGCGTCTTGCTGCGGCTTCTCTCCTGGAGGCGCTCAGTCAGACCCAGTGTTGACATGTGACAAGACGCTCCTCGGGGCGTGTCTTGCTTGGGCCTCTCTCCTGGAGGCGATCAGTCAGACCCAGAGGTGACATGTGGATAGACGCTCCTCGGGGCGCGTCTTGCTTGGGCCTCTCTCCTGGAGGCCCTCTGTCAGACCCAGTGTTGACATGTGAAAAGACGCTCCTCCGGGCGCGTCTTGCTTGGGCCTCTCTCCTGGAGGCGCTCAGTCAGACCCAGTGTTGACAAGTGGCAAGAAGCTCCTCGGGGCGCGTCTTGCTTGGGCTTCTCTCCTGGAGGCCCTCAGTCAGACCAATTGTTGACATGTGGCAAGACGCTCCTCGGGGCGCGTCTTGCTTGGGCCTCTCTCCTGGAGGCCCTCTGTCAGACCGAGTGCTGACATGTGGCAAGATTCTCCTCGGGGCGCGTCTTGATTGGGCTTCTCTCCTGGAGGCCCTCAGTCAGACCCATTGTTTACATGTGGCAAGACGCTCCTCGGGATGCATCTTGCTTGGGCCTCTCTCCTGGAGGCGCTCAGTCAGACCGAGTGCTGACATGTGGCAAGACGCTCCTCGGGGCGCGTCTTCCTGGGGCTTCTCTCCTGGAGGCGCTCAGTCAGACCCAGTGTTGACATGTGACAAGACGCTCCTCGGGGCGCGTCTTGCTTGGGCCTCTCTCCTGGAGGCGCACAGTCAGACCGAGTGCTGACATGTGGCAAGACGCTCCTCGGGGCGCGTCTTGCTTGGGCCTCTCTCCTGGAGGCCCTCTGTCAGACCCAGTGTTGACATATGGCAAGACACTCCTCAGGGCGCGTCTTGCTTGGGCTTCTCTCATGGAGGCCCTCAGTCAGACCCAGTGTTGACAAGTGTCAAGACGCTCCTCGGGGCGCGTCTTGCTTGGGCCTCTCTCCTGGAGGCGCTCAGTCAGACCCATTGTTGACATGTGGCAAGATGCTCCTCGGGGCGCGTCTTGCTTGGGATTCTCTCCTGGAGGCCCTCAGTCAGACCCGTTGTTGACATGTGGCAAGACGGTCCTCTGGGTGCTTCTTGCTTGGGCCTCTCTCCTGGAGGCGCTCAGTCAGACCCAGTGTTGACATGTGGCAAGACGCTCCTCGGGGTGCATCTTGCTTGGGCCTCTCACCTGAAGGCCCTCTGTCAGACCCAGTGCTGACATGTGGCAAGACACTCCTCGGGGCGCGTCTTGCTTGGGCTTCTCTCATGGAGGCCCTCAGTCAGACCCAGTGTTGACATGTGTCATGACGCTCCTCGGGGCGCGTCTTGCTTGGGCCTCTCTCCTGGGGAAGCTCAGTCAGACCGAGTGTTGACATGTGGCAAGACGCTCCTCGGGGCGCGTCTTGCTTGGGCCTCTCTCCTGGAGGCCCTCTGTCAGACCCAGTGTTGACATGTGACAAGACGCTCCTCGGGGCGCGTCTTGCTTGGGCCTCTCTGCTGGAGAAGCTCAGTCAGACCCAGTGATGACATGTGGCAAGACGCTCCTCGGGGCGCGTCTTGCTTGGGCTTCTCTCCTGGAGGCCCTCAGTCAGACCCATTGTTGACATGTGGCAAGACGCTCCTCGGGGCGCGTCTTGCTTGGGCCTCTCTCCTGGAGAAGCTCAGTCAGACCGAGTGCTGACATAAGGCAAGACGCTCCTCGGGGCGCGTCATGCTGGGGCCTCTCTCCTGGAGGCGCTCAGTCAGACCCAGTGCTGACATGTGGCATGACGCTCCTCGGGGCGCGTCTTGCTTGGGCCTCTCTCCTGGAGGCGCTCAGTCAGACCCAGTGGTGACATGTGGCAAGACGCTCCTTGGGGCGCGTCTTGCTTGGGCCTCTCTCCTGGAGGCGCTCAGTCAGACAAAGTGGTGACATGTGGCAAGACGCTCCTCGGGGCGCGTATTGCTTGGGCCTCTCTCCTGGAGGCCCTCTGTCAGACCCAGTGTTGACATGTGGCAAGACGCTCCTCGGGGCGCGTCTTGCTTGGGCTTCTCTCATGGAGGCCCTCATTTAGACCCATTGTTTACATGTGGAAAGACGCTCCTCGGGGTGCGTCTTGCTTGGGCCTCTCTCCTGGAGGCGCTCCGTCAGACCGAGTGCTGACATGTGGCAAGACGCTCCTCGGGGCGCATCTTGCTTGGGCCTCTCTCCTGGAGGCGCACAGTCAGACCGAGTGCTGACATGTGGCAAGACGCTCCTCGGGGCGCGTCTTGCTGCGGCTTCTCTCCTGGAGGCGCTCAGTCAGACCCAGTGTTGACATGTGACAAGACGCTCCTCGGGGCGCGTCTTGCTTGGGCCTCTCTCCTGGAGGCGATCAGTCAGACCCAGAGGTGACATGTGGCAAGATGCTCCTCGGGGCGCGTCTTGCTTGGGCCTCTCTCCTGGAGGCCCTCTGTCAGACCCAGTGTTGACATGTGAAAAGACGCTCCTCCGGGCGCGTCTTGCTGGGCCTCTCTCCTGGAGGCGCTCAGTCAGACCCAGTGTTGACATGTGGCAAGACGCTCCTCGGGGCGCGTCTTGCTTGGGCTTCTCTCCTGGAGGCCCTCAGTCGGACCCATTGTTGACATGTGGCAAGACGCTCCTCGGGGCGCGTCTTGCTTGGGCCTCTCTCCTGGAGGCCCTCTGTCAGAACGAGTGCTGACATGTGGCAAGATTCTCCTCGGGGCGCGTCTTGATTGGGCTTCTCTCCTGGAGGCCCTCAGTCAGACCCATTGTTTACATGTGGCAAGACGCTCCTCGGGATGCATCTTGCTTGGGCCTCTCTCCTGGAGGCGCTCAGTCAGACCGAGTGCTGACATGTGGCAAGACGCTCCTCGGGGCGTGTCTTGCTGGGGCTTCTCTCCTGGAGGCGTTCAGTCAGACCGAGTGCTGACATGTGGCAAGACGCTCCTCGGGGCACGTCTTGCTTGGGCTTCTCTCCTAGAGGCCCTCAGTCAGAATCATTGTTGACATGTGGCAAGACGCTCCTCGGGGCGCGTCATGCTGGGGCCTCTCTCCTGGAGGCGCTCAGTCAGACCCAGTGCTGACATGTGGCATGACGCTCCTCGGGGCGCGTCTTGCTTGGGCCTCTCTCCTGGAGGCGCTCAGTCAGACCCAGTGGTGACATGTGGCAAGACGCTCCTTGGGGCGCGTATTGCTTGGGCCTCTCTCCTGGAGGCCCTCTGTCAGACCCAGTGTTGACATGTGGCAAGACGCTCCTCGGGGCGCGTCTTGCTTGGGCTTCTCTCCTGGAGGCCCTCAGTCAGACTCATTGTTGACATGTGGCAAGACGCTCCTCGGGGCATGTCTTGCTTGGGCCTCTCTCCTGGAGGCGCACAGTCAGACCGAGTGCTGACATGTGGCAAGACGCTCCTCGGGGCGCGTCTTGCTGGGGCTTCTCTCCTGGAGGCGCTCAGTCAGACCCAGTGTTGACATGTGACAAGACGCTCCTCGGGGCGCGTCTTGCTTGGGCCTCTCTCCTGGAGGCGATCAGTCAGACCCAGAGGTGACATGTGGCAAGACGCTCCTCGGGGCGCGTCTTGCTCTGGCCTCTCTCCTGGAGGCCCTCTGTCAGACCCAGTGTTGACATGTGAAAAGACGCTCCTCCGGGCGCGTCTTGCTTGGGCCTCTCTCCTGGAGGCGCTCAGTCAGACCCAGTGTTGATATGTGGAAAGACGCTCCTCGGGGCGCGTCTTGCTTGGGCTTCTCTCCTGGAGGCCCTCAGTCAGACCCATTGTTGACATGTGGCAAGACGCTCCTTGGGGCGCGTCTTGCTTGGGCCTCTCTCCTGGAGGCCCTCTGTCAAACCGAGTGCTGACATGTGGCAAGATTCTCCTCGGGGAGCGTCTTCCTGGGGCTTCTCTCCTGGAGGCGCTCAGTGAAGCCCAGTGTTGACATGTGACAAGACGCTCCTCGGGGCGCGTCTTGCTTGGGCCTCTCTGCTGGAGAAGCTCAGTCAGACCCAGTGGTGACATGTGGCAAGACGCTCCTCGTGGCGCGTATTGCTTGGGCCTCTCTCCTGGAGGCCCTCTGTCAGACCCAGTGATGACATGTGGCAAGACGCTCCTCGGGGCGCGTCTTGCTTGGGCATCTCTCCTGGAGGCGCTCAGTCAGACCGAGTGCTGACATAAGGCAAGACGCTCCTCGGGGCACGTCTTGCTGGGGCCTCTCTCCTGGAGGCGCTCAATCAGACCCAGTGGTGACACGTGGCAAGATGCTCCTCGGGGCGCGTCTTGCTTGGGCTTCTCTCCTGGAGGCCCTCAGTCAGACCCATTGTTGACATGTGGCAAGACGCTCCTCGGGGCGCGTCTTGCTTGGGCCTCTCTCCTGGAGAAGCTCAGTCAGACCGAGTGCTGACATAAGGCAAGACGCTCCTCGGGGCGCATCATGCTGGGGCCTCTCTCCTGGAGGCGCTCAGTCAGACCCAGTGCTGACATGTGGCATGACGCTCCTCGGGGCGCGTCTTACTTGGGCCTCTCTCCTGGAAGCGCTCAGTCAGACCCAGTGGTGACATGTGGCAAGACGCTCCTTGGGGCGCGTCTTGCTTGGGCCTCTCTCCTGGAGGCGCTCAGTCAGACCAAGTGGTGACATGTGGCAAGACGCTCCTCGGGGCACGTATTGCTTGGGCCTCTCTCCTGGAGGCCCTCTGTCAGACCCAGTGTTGACATGTGGCAAGACGCTCCTCGGGGCGCCTCTTGCTTGGGCTTCTCTCATGGAGGCCCTCATTCAGACCCATTGTTTACATGTGGAAAGACGCTCCTCGGGGTGCGTCTTGCTTGGGCCTCTCTCCTGGAGGCGCTCCGTCAGACCGAGTGCTGACATGTGGCAAGACGCTCCTCGGGGCGCATCTTGCTTGGGCCTCTCTCCTGGAGGCGCACAGTCAGACCGAGTGCTGACATGTGGCAAGACGCTCCTCGGGGCGCGTCTTGCTGCGGCTTCTCTCCTGAAGGCGCTCAATCAGACCCAGTGTTGACATGTGGCAAGACGCTCCTCGGGGCGCGTCTTGCTTGGGCTTCTCTCCTGCAGGCCCTCAGTCAGACCCATTGTTGACATGTGGCAAGACGCTCCTCGGGGTGCGTCTTGCTTGGGCCTCTCTCCTGGAGGCCCTCTGTCAGACCGAGTGCTGACATGTGGCAAGATTCTCCTCGGGGCGCGTCTTGCTTGGGCCTCTCTCCTGGAGGCCCTCTGTCAGACCGAGTGCTGACATGTGGCAAGATTCTCCTCGGGGCGCGTCTTGATTGGGCTTCTCTCCTGGAGGCCCTCAGTCAGACCCATTGTTTACATGTGGCAAGATGCTCCTCGGGATGCATCTTGCTTGGGCCTCTCTCCTGGAGGCGCTCAGTCAGACCGAGTGCTGACATATGGCAAGACGCTCCTCGGGGCACGTCTTCCTGGGGCTTCTCTCCTGGAGGCGCTCAGTCAGACCCAGTGTTAACATGTGACAAGACGCTCCTCGGGGCGCGTCTTGCTTGGGCCTCTCTGCTGGAGGCGCTCAGTCGGACCCAGTGGTGACATGTGGCAAGACGCTCCTTGTGGCGCGTATTGCTTGGGCCTCTCTCCTGGAGGCCCTCTGTCAGACCCAGTGTTGACATGTGGCAAGACGCTCCTCCGGGCGCGTCTTGCTTGGGCCTCTCTCCTGGAGGCGCTCAGTCAGACCGAGTAGTGACATGTGGCAAGACGCTCCTCAGGCGCGTCTTGGCTGGGCTTCTCTCCTGGAGGCCCTCAGTCAGACCCATTGTTGACATGTGGCAAGACGCTCCTTGGGGCGCTTCTTGCTTGGGCCTCTCTCCTGGAGGTGCTCAGTCAGACCGAGTGCTGTTATGTGGCAAGACGCTCCTCGGGGCGCGTCTTTCTGGGGCTTCTCTCATGGAGGCACTCAGTCAGACCCAGTGTTGACATGTGGCAAGACGCTTCTCGGCGCGCGTCTTGCTTGGGCTTCTCTCCTGGAGGCGCTCAGGCAGACCCAGTGTTAACATGTGTCAAGACGCTCCTGGGCGTTTCTTGCTTGGGCCTCTCTCCTGGAGACGCTCAGTCAGACCCAGTGTTGACATGTGACAAGACGCTCCTCATGGCGCGTCTTGCTTGGGCCTCTCTCCTGGAGGCGCTCAGTCAGACCCAGAGGTGACATGTGGCAAGACGCTCCTCGGGGCGCGTCTTGCTTGGGATTCTCTCCTGGAGGCCCTCAGTCAGACCCATTGTTGACATGTGGCAAGACGCTCCTCTGGGCGCTTCTTGCTTGGGCCTCTCTCCTGGAGGCGCTTAGTCAGACCCATTGTTGACATGTGGCAAGATGCTCCTCGGGGTGCATCTTGCTTGGGCCTCTCAACTGGAGGCCCTCTGTCAGACCCAGTGCTGACTTGTGGCAAGACACTCCTCGGGGCGCGTCTTGCTTGGGCTTCTCTCATGGAGGCCCTCAGTCAGACCCAGTGTTGACATGTGGCAAGACGCTCCTTGGGGCGCGTCTTGCTTGGGCCTCTCTCCTGGAGGCGCTCAGTCAGACCAAGTGGTGACATGTGGCAAGACGCTCCTTGGGGCGCGTATTGCTTGGGCCTCTCTCCTGGAGGCCCTCTGTCAGACCCAGTGTTGACATGTGGCAAGACGCTCCTCGGGGCGCGTCTTGCTTGGGCTTCTCTCATGGAGGCCCTCATTCAGACCCATTGTTTACAGGTGGAAAGACGCTCCTCGGGGTGCGTCTTGCTTGGGCCTCTCTCCTGGAGGCGCTCCGTCAGACCGAGTGCTGACATGTGGCAAGACGCTCCTCGAGGCGCATCTTGCTTGGGCCTCTCTCCTGGAGGCGCACAGTCAGACCGAGTGCTGACATGTGGCAAGACGCTCCTCGGGGCGCGTCTTGCTGCGGCTTCTCTCCTGGAGGCGCTCAGTCAGACCCAGTGTTGACATGTGACAAGACGCTCCTCGGGGCGCGTCTTGCTTGGGCCTCTCTCCTGGAGGCGATCAGTCAGACCCAGAGGTGACATGTGGATAGACGCTCCTCGGGGCGCGTCTTGCTTGGGCCTCTCTCCTGGAGGCCCTCTGTCAGACCCAGTGTTGACATGTGAAAAGACGCTCCTCCGGGCGCGTCTTGCTTGGGCCTCTCTCCTGGAGGCGCTCAGTCAGACCCAGTGTTGACAAGTGGCAAGAAGCTCCTCGGGGCGCGTCTTGCTTGGGCTTCTCTCCTGGAGGCCCTCAGTCAGACCAATTGTTGACATGTGGCAAGACGCTCCTCGGGGCGCGTCTTGCTTGGGCCTCTCTCCTGGAGGCCCTCTGTCAGACCGAGTGCTGACATGTGGCAAGATTCTCCTCGGGGCGCGTCTTGATTGGGCTTCTCTCCTGGAGGCCCTCAGTCAGACCCATTGTTTACATGTGGCAAGACGCTCCTCGGGATGCATCTTGCTTGGGCCTCTCTCCTGGAGGCGCTCAGTCAGACCGAGTGCTGACATGTGGCAAGACGCTCCTCGGGGCGCGTCTTCCTGGGGCTTCTCTCCTGGAGGCGCTCAGTCAGACCCAGTGATGACATGTGACAAGACGCTCCTCGGGGCGCGTCTTGCTTGGGCCTCTCTGCTGGAGGCGCTCAGTCAGACCCAGTGTTGACATGTGACAAGACGCTCCTCGGGGCGCGTCTTGCTTGGGCCTCTCTGCTGGAGGCGCTCAGTCAGACCCAGTGGTGACATGTGGCAAGATGCTCCTCGTGGCGCGTATTGCTTGGGCCTCTCTCCTGGAGGCCCTCTGTCAGACCCAGTGTTGACATGTGGCAAGACGCTCCTCCGGGCGCGTCTTGCTTGGGCCTCTCTCCTGGAGGTGCTCAGTTAAACCCAGTGTTGACATGTGGCAAGGCGCTCCTCAGGGCGCGTCTTGCTTGGGCTTCTCTCTTGGAGGCCCTCAGTCAGACCCATTGTTGACATGTGGCAAGACGCTCCTTGGGGCGCTTCTTGCTTGGGCCTCTCTCCTGGAGGCGCTCAGTCAGACCGAGTGCTGACATGTGGCAAGACGCTCCTCGGGGCGCGTCTTTCTGGGGCTTCTCTCATGGAGGCACTCAGTCAGACCCAGTGTTGACATGTGGCAAGACGCTCCTCGGCGCGCGTCTTGCTTGGGCCTCTCTCCTGGAGGCGCTCAGGCAGACCCAGTGTTGACATGTGTCAAGACGCTCCTGGGCGTTTCTTGCTTGGGCCTCTCTCCTGGAGACGCTCAGTCAGACCCAGTGTTGACATGTGACAAGACGCTCCTCATGGCGCGTCTTGCTTGGGCCTCTCTCCTGGAGGCGCTCAGTCAGACCCAGAGGTGACATGTGGCAAGATGCTCCTCGGGGCGCGTCTTGCTTTGGCCTCTCTCCTGGAGGCGCTCAGTCAGACCGAGTGCTGACATGTGGCAAGACGCTCCTCTGGGCGTGTCTTGCTGGGGCTTCTCTCCTGCAGGCGTTCAGTCAGACCGAGTGCTGACATGTGGCAAGACGCTCCTCGGGGCAGGTCTTGCTTGGGCTTCTCTTCTAGAGGCCCTCAGTCAGAATCATTGTTGACATGTGGCAAGACGCTCCTCGGGGTGCGTCTTGCTTGGGCCTGTCTCCTGGAGGCGCTCAGTCAGACCCAGTGTTGACATGTGACAAGACGCTCCTCGGGGCGCGTCTTGCTAGGGCCTCTCTCCTGGAGGCGCTCAGTCAGACCCAGAGGTGACATGTGACAAGACGCTCCTCGGGGCGCGTCTTGCTTGGGCCTCTCTCCTGGAGGCGCTCAGTCAGACCCAGAGGTGACATTTGGCAAGACGCTCCTCGGGGCGCGTCTTAGTTGGGAATCTCTCCTGGAGGCCCTCTGTCAGACCCAGTGTTGACATGTGACAAGATGAACCTCGGGGCGCGTCTTGTTTGGGCCTATCTCCTGGAGGCGCTCAGTCAGACCCAGTGTTGACATGTGGCAACGCGCTCCTCGGGGCGCATCTTGCTTGGGCCTCTCTCCTGGAGGCCCTCAATCAGACCCAGTGTTGACACGTGGCAAGACGCTCCTCGGGGCGCGTCTTGCTTGGGCCTCTTTTCTGGAGGCGCTCAGTCAGACCGAGTACTGACATGTGGCATGACGCTCCTCGGGTCGCGTCTTGCTTGGGCCTCTCTCCTGGAGGTGCTCAGTCAGACCGAGTGCTGTTATGTGGCAAGACGCTCCTCGGGGCGCGTCTTTCTGGGGCTTCTCTCATGGAGGCACTCAGTCAGACCCAGTGTTGACATGTGGCAAGACGCTTCTCGGCGCGCGTCTTGCTTGGGCTTCTCTCCTGGAGGCGCTCAGGCAGACCCAGTGTTAACATGTGTCAAGACGCTCCTGGGCGTTTCTTGCTTGGGCCTCTCTCCTGGAGACGCTCAGTCAGACCCAGTGTTGACATGTGACAAGACGCTCCTCATGGCGCGTCTTGCTTGGGCCTCTCTCCTGGAGGCGCTCAGTCAGACCCAGAGGTGACATGTGGCAAGACGCTCCTCGGGGCGCGTCTTGCTTGGGATTCTCTCCTGGAGGCCCTCAGTCAGACCCATTGTTGACATGTGGCAAGACGCTCCTCTGGGCGCTTCTTGCTTGGGCCTCTCTCCTGGAGGCGCTTAGTCAGACCCATTGTTGACATGTGGCAAGATGCTCCTCGGGGTGCATCTTGCTTGGGCCTCTCAACTGGAGGCCCTCTGTCAGACCCAGTGCTGACTTGTGGCAAGACACTCCTCGGGGCGCGTCTTGCTTGGGCTTCTCTCATGGAGGCCCTCAGTCAGACCCAGTGTTGACATGTGGCAAGACGCTCCTTGGGGCGCGTCTTGCTTGGGCCTCTCTCCTGGAGGCGCTCAGTCAGACCAAGTGGTGACATGTGGCAAGACGCTCCTTGGGGCGCGTATTGCTTGGGCCTCTCTCCTGGAGGCCCTCTGTCAGACCCAGTGTTGACATGTGGCAAGACGCTCCTCGGGGCGCGTCTTGCTTGGGCTTCTCTCATGGAGGCCCTCATTCAGACCCATTGTTTACAGGTGGAAAGACGCTCCTCGGGGTGCGTCTTGCTTGGGCCTCTCTCCTGGAGGCGCTCCGTCAGACCGAGTGCTGACATGTGGCAAGACGCTCCTCGGGGCGCATCTTGCTTGGGCCTCTCTCCTGGAGGCGCACAGTCAGACCGAGTGCTGACATGTGGCAAGACGCTCCTCGGGGCGCGTCTTGCTGCGGCTTCTCTCCTGGAGGCGCTCAGTCAGACCCAGTGTTGACATGTGACAAGACGCTCCTCGGGGCGCGTCTTGCTTGGGCCTCTCTCCTGGAGGCGATCAGTCAGACCCAGAGGTGACATGTGGATAGACGCTCCTCGGGGCGCGTCTTGCTTGGGCCTCTCTCCTGGAGGCCCTCTGTCAGACCCAGTGTTGACATGTGAAAAGACGCTCCTCCGGGCGCGTCTTGCTTGGGCCTCTCTCCTGGAGGCGCTCAGTCAGACCCAGTGTTGACAAGTGGCAAGAAGCTCCTCGGGGCGCGTCTTGCTTGGGCTTCTCTCCTGGAGGCCCTCAGTCAGACCAATTGTTGACATGTGGCAAGACGCTCCTCGGGGCGCGTCTTGCTTGGGCCTCTCTCCTGGAGGCCCTCTGTCAGACCGAGTGCTGACATGTGGCAAGATTCTCCTCGGGGCGCGTCTTGATTGGGCTTCTCTCCTGGAGGCCCTCAGTCAGACCCATTGTTTACATGTGGCAAGACGCTCCTCGGGATGCATCTTGCTTGGGCCTCTCTCCTGGAGGCGCTCAGTCAGACCGAGTGCTGACATGTGGCAAGACGCTCCTCGGGGCGCGTCTTCCTGGGGCTTCTCTCCTGGAGGCGCTCAGTCAGACCCAGTGTTGACATGTGACAAGACGCTCCTCGGGGCGCGTCTTGCTTGGGCCTCTCTGCTGGAGGCGCTCAGTCAGACCCAGTGTTGACATGTGACAAGACGCTCCTCGGGGCGCGTCTTGCTTGGGCCTCTCTGCTGGAGGCGCTCAGTCAGACCCAGTGGTGACATGTGGCAAGATGCTCCTCGTGGCGCGTATTGCTTGGGCCTCTCTCCTGGAGGCCCTCTGTCAGACCCAGTGTTGACATGTGGCAAGACGCTCCTCCGGGCGCGTCTTGCTTGGGCCTCTCTCCTGGAGGTGCTCAGTTAAACCCAGTGTTGACATGTGGCAAGGCGCTCCTCAGGGCGCGTCTTGCTTGGGCTTCTCTCTTGGAGGCCCTCAGTCAGACCCATTGTTGACATGTGGCAAGACGCTCCTTGGGGCGCTTCTTGCTTGGGCCTCTCTCCTGGAGGCGCTCAGTCAGACCGAGTGCTGACATGTGGCAAGACGCTCCTCGGGGCGCGTCTTTCTGGGGCTTCTCTCATGGAGGCACTCAGTCAGACCCAGTGTTGACATGTGGCAAGACGCTCCTCGGCGCGCGTCTTGCTTGGGCCTCTCTCCTGGAGGCGCTCAGGCAGACCCAGTGTTGACATGTGTCAAGACGCTCCTGGGCGTTTCTTGCTTGGGCCTCTCTCCTGGAGACGCTCAGTCAGACCCAGTGTTGACATGTGACAAGACGCTCCTCATGGCGCGTCTTGCTTGGGCCTCTCTCCTGGAGGCGCTCAGTCAGACCCAGAGGTGACATGTGGCAAGATGCTCCTCGGGGCGCGTCTTGCTTTGGCCTCTCTCCTGGAGGCGCTCAGTCAGACCGAGTGCTGACATGTGGCAAGACGCTCCTCTGGGCGTGTCTTGCTGGGGCTTCTCTCCTGCAGGCGTTCAGTCAGACCGAGTGCTGACATGTGGCAAGACGCTCCTCGGGGCAGGTCTTGCTTGGGCTTCTCTCCTAGAGGCCCTCAGTCAGAATCATTGTTGACATGTGGCAAGACGCTCCTCGGGGTGCGTCTTGCTTGGGCCTGTCTCCTGGAGGCGCTCAGTCAGACCCAGTGTTGACATGTGACAAGACGCTCCTCGGGGCGCGTCTTGCTAGGGCCTCTCTCCTGGAGGCGCTCAGTCAGACCCAGAGGTGACATGTGACAAGACGCTCCTCGGGGCGCGTCTTGCTTGGGCCTCTCTCCTGGAGGCGCTCAGTCAGACCCAGAGGTGACATTTGGCAAGACGCTCCTCGGGGCGCGTCTTAGTTGGGAATCTCTCCTGGAGGCCCTCTGTCAGACCCAGTGTTGACATGTGACAAGATGAACCTCGGGGCGCGTCTTGTTTGGGCCTATCTCCTGGAGGCGCTCAGTCAGACCCAGTGTTGACATGTGGCAACGCGCTCCTCGGGGCGCATCTTGCTTGGGCCTCTCTCCTGGAGGCCCTCAATCAGACCCAGTGTTGACACGTGGCAAGACGCTCCTCGGGGCGCGTCTTGCTTGGGCCTCTTTTCTGGAGGCGCTCAGTCAGACCGAGTACTGACATGTGGCATGACGCTCCTCGGGTCGCGTCTTGCTTGGGCCTCTCTCCTGGAGGTGCTCTGTCAGACCCAGTGTTGACATGTGGCAAGACACTCCTCGGGGCGCGTCTTGCTTGGGCTTCTCTCATGGAGGCCCTCAGTCAGACCCAGTTTTGACAAGTGTCAAGACGCTCCTCGGGGCGCGTCTTGCTTGGGCCTCTCTCCTGGAGGCGCTCAGTCAGACCCATTGTTGACATGTGGCAAGACGCTCCTCGGGGCGCGTCTTGCTTGGGATTCTCTCCTGGAGGCCCTCAGTCAGACCCATTGTTGACATGTGGCAAGACGCTCCTCTGGGCGCTTCTTGCTTGGGCCTCTCTCCTGGAGGCGCTCAGTCAGACCCAGTGTTGACATGTGGCAAGACGCTCCTCGGGGTGCATCTTGCTTGGGCCTCTCACCTGGAGGCCCTCTGTCAGACCCAGTGTTGACATGTGGCAAGACACTCCTCGGGGCGCATCTTGCTTGGGCTTCTCTCATGGAGGCCCTCAGTCAGACCCACTGTTGACATGTGTCAAGACGCTCCTCGGGGCGCTTCTTGCTTGGGCCTCTCTCCTGGAGGCGCTCAGTCAGACCCAGTGGTGACATGTGGCAAGACGCTCCTCGGGGCGCGACTTGCTTGGGCTTCTCTCATGGAGGCCCTCAGTCAGACCCAGTGTTGACATGTGGCAAGATTTTCCTCGGGGCGCGTCTTGCTTGGGACTCTCTCCTGGAGGTGCTCAGTCAGACCCAGTGGTGACATGTGGCAAGACGCTCCTCGGGGCGCTTCTTGCTTGGGCCTCTCTCCTGGAGGCGCTCAGTCAGACACAGTGGTGACATGTGGCAAGACGGTCCTCGGGGCGCTTCTTGCTTGGGCCTCTCTCCTGGAGGTGCTCAGTTAAACCCAGTGTTGACATGTGGCAAGACGCTCCTCAGGGCGCGTCTTGCTTGGGCTTCTCTCCTGGAGGCCCTCAGTCAGACCCATTGTTGACATGTGGCAAGACGCTCCTGGGCGTTTCTTGCTTGGGCCTCTCTCCTGGAGGCGCTCAGGCAGACCCAGTGTTGACATGTGTCAAGACGCTCCTGGGCGTTTCTTGCTTGGGCCTCTCTCCTGGAGGCGCTCAGTCAGACCCAGAGGTGACATGTGGCAAGACGCTCCTCGGGGCGCGTCTTGCTTTGGCCTCTCTCCTGGAGGTGCTCAGTCAGACCGAGTGCTGACATGTGGCAAGACGCTCCTCGGGGCGTGTCTTGCTGGGGCTTCTCTCCTGGAGGCGTTCAGTCAGACCGAGTGCTGACATGTGGCAAGACGCACCCCGGGGCACGTCTTAATTGGGCTTCTCTCCTAGAGGCCCTCAGTCAGAATCATTGTTGACATGTGGCAAGACGCTCCTCGGGGTGCGTCTTGCTTGGGCCTCTCTCCTGGAGGCGCACAGTCAGACCGAGTTCTGACATGTGGCAAGACGCTCCACGGGGCGCGTCTTGCTTGGGCCTCTCTCCTGGAGGCCCTCTGTCAGACCCAGTGTTGACATATGGCAAGACACTCCTCAGGGCGCGTCTTGCTTGGGCTTCTCTCATGGAGGCCCTCAGTCAGACCCAGTGTTGACAAGTGTCAAGACGCTCCTCGGGGCGCGTCTTGCTTGGGCCTCTCTCCTGGAGGCGCTCAGTCAGACCCATTGTTGACATGTGGCAAGATGCTCCTCGGGGCGCGTCTTGCTTGGGATTCTCTCCTGGAGGCCCTCAGTCAGACCCATTGTTGACATGTGGCAAGACGCTCCTCTGGGCGCTTCTTGCTTGGGCCTCTCTCCTGGAGGCGCTCAGTCAGACCCAGTGTTGACATGTGGCAAGACGCTTCTCAGGGTGCATCTTGCTTGGGCCTCTCACCTGGAGGCCCTCTGTCAGACCCAGTGCTGACATGTGGCAAGACACTCCTCGGGGCGCGTCTTGCTTGGGCTTCTCTCATGGAGGCCCTCAGTCAGACCCAGTGTTGACATGTGTCAAGACGCTCCTCGGGGCGCGTCTTGCTTGGGCCTCTCTCCTGGGGAAGCTCAGTCAGACCGAGTGTTGACATGTGGCAAGACGCTCCTCGGGGCGCGTCTTGCTTGGGCCTCTCTCCTGGAGGCCCTCTGTCAGACCCATTGTTGACATGTGGCAAGACGCTCCTCGGGGCGCGTCTTGCTTGGGCCTCTCTCCTGGAGGCGCTCAGTCAGACCGAGTGCTGACATAAGGCAAGACGCTCCTCAGGGCGCGTCTTGCTTGGGCCTCTCTCCTGGAGGCCCTCTGTCAGACCCAGTGTTGACATATGGCAAGACACTCCTCAGGGCGCGTCTTGCTTGGGCTTCTCTCATGGAGGCCCTCAGTCAGACCCAGTGTTGACAAGTGTCAAGACGCTCCTCGGGGCGCGTCTTGCTTGGGCCTCTCTCCTGGAGGCGCTCAGTCAGACCCATTGTTGACATGTGGCAAGATGCTCCTCGGGGCGCGTCTTGCTTGGGATTCTCTCCTGGAGGCCCTCAGTCAGACCCATTGTTGACATGTGGCAAGACGCTCCTCTGGGCGCTTCTTGCTTGGGCCTCTCTCCTGGAGGCGCTCAGTCAGACCCAGTGTTGACATGTGGCAAGACGCTTCTCAGGGTGCATCTTGCTTGGGCCTCTCACCTGGAGGCCCTCTGTCAGACCCAGTGCTGACATGTGGCAAGACACTCCTCGGGGCGCGTCTTGCTTGGGCTTCTCTCCTGGAGGCGCTCAATCAGACTCAGTGGTGACACGTGGCACGACGCTCCTCGGGGCGTGTATTGCTTGGGCTTCTCTCCTGGAGGCCCTCAGTCAGACCCAGTGTTTACATGTGTCAAGACGCTCCTCGGGGCGCGTCTTGCTTGGGCCTCTCTCCTGGAGAAGCTCAGTCAGACCGAGTGTTGACATGTGGCAAGACGCTCCTCGGGGAGCGTCTTGCTTGGGCCTCTCTCCTGGAGGCGCTCAGTCAGACCGAGTGCTGACATGTGGCAAGACGCTCCTCGGGCCGCATGTTGCTTGGGCTTCTCTCCTGGAGGCCCTCAGTCAGACCCATTGTTGACATGTGGCAAGACGCTCCTCGGGGCGCGTCTTGCTTGGGCCTCTCTCCTGGAGGCGCACAGTCAGACCGAGTGCTCACATGTGGCAAGACGGTCCTCGGGGCGCGTCTTGCTGGGGCTTCTCTCCTGGAGAAACTCAGTCAGACCCAGTGTTGACATGTGACAAGACGCTCCTCGGGGCGCGTCTTGCTTGGGCCTCTCTGCTGGAGGCGCTCAATCAGACCCAGAGGTGACATGTGGCAAGACGCTCCTCGGGGCGCGTCTTGCTTGGGCCTCTCTCCTGGAGGCCCTCTGTCAGACCCAGTGTTGACATGTGGCAAGACGCTCCTCGGGGCGCGTCTTGCTTGGGCTTCTCTCCTGGAGGCGCTCAGTCAGACCCAGTGTTGACATGTGACAAGACGCTCCTCGGGGCGCGTCTTGCTTGGGTCTCTCTCCTGGAGGCGCTCAGTCAGACCCAGAGGTGACATGTGGCAAGACGCTCCTCGGGGCGCGTCTTGCTGGGAATTCTCTCCTGGAGGCGCTCAGTCAGACCCAGTGTTGACATGTGACAAGACGCTCCTCGGGGCGCGTCTTGCTTGGGCCTCTCTCCTGGAGGCGCTCAGTCAGACCGAGTGCTGACATAAGGCAAGACGCTCCTCGGGGCGCGTCTTGCTGGGGCCTCTCTCCTGGAGGTGCTCAATCAGACCCAGTGGTGACACGTGGCAAGACGCTCCTCGGGGCGCGTCTTGCTTGGGCTTCTCTCCTGGAGGCCCTCAGTCAGACCCATTGTTGACATGTGGCAAGATGCTCCTCGGGGCGCGTCTTGCTTGGGCCTCTCTCCTGGAGAAGCTCAGTCAGACCGAGTGCTGACATAAGGCAAGACGCTCCTCGGGTTGCGTCATGCTGGGGCCTCTCTCCTGGAGGCGCTCAGTCAGACCCAGTGCTTACATGTGGCATGACGCTCCTCGGGGCGCGTCTTGCTTGGGCCTCTCTCCTTGAGGCGCTCAGTGAGACCCAGTGGTGACATGTGGCAAGACGCTCCTTGGGGCGCGTCTTAGTTGGGCCTCTCTCCTGGAGGCGCTCAGTCAGACCCAGTGGTGACATGTGGCAAGATGCTCCTCGGGGCGCGTATTGCTTGGGCCTCTCTCCTGGAGGCCCTCTGTCAGACCCAGTGTTGACATGTGGCAAGACGCTCCTCGGGGCGCGTCTTGCTTGGGCTTCTCTCATGGAGGCCCTCAGTCAGACCCATTGTTTACATGTGGAAAGACGCTCCTCGGGGTGCGTCTTGCTTGGGCCTCTCTCCTGGAGGCGCTCCGTCAGACCGAGTGCTGACATGTGGCAAGACGCTCCTCGGGGCGCGTCTTGCTTGGGCTTCTCTCCTGGAGGCCCTCAGTCAGACTCATTGTTGACATGTGGCAAGACGCTCCTCCGGGCGCGTCTTGCTTGGGCCTCTCTCCTGGAGGCGCTCAGTCAGACCCAGTGTTGACATGTGGCAAGACGCTCCTCGGGCCGCGTCTTGCTTGGGCCTCTCTCCTGGAGGTGCTCAGTCAGACCGAGTGCTGACATGTGGCAAGACGCTCCTCGGGGCACGTCTTGCTCGGGATTCTCTCCTGTAGGCCCTCAGTCAGACCCATTGTTGACATGTGGCAAGACGCTCCTCGGGGCGCATCTTGCTTGGGCCTCTCTCCTGGAGGCGCTCAGTCAGACCGAGTGCTGACATGTGGCAAGACGCTCCTCGGGGCGCGTCTTGCTGGGGCTTCACTCCTGGAGGCGCTCAGTCAGACCCAGTGTTGACATGTGACAAGACGCTCCTCGGGGCGCGTATTGCTTGGGTCTCTCTCCTGGAGAAGCTCTGTCAGACCCAGAGGTGACATGTGGCAAGACGCTCCTCGGGGCGCATCTTGCTTGGGCCTCTCTCCTGGAGGCCCTCTGTCAGACCCATTGTTGACATGTGGCAAGACGCTCCTCGGGGCGCGTCTTGCTTGGGCTTCTCTCCTGGAGGCCCTCAGTCAGACCCATTGTTGACATGTGGCAAGACGCTCCTCGGGGCGCGTCTTGCTTGGGCCTCTCTCCTGGAGAAGCTCAGTCAGACCGAGTGCTGACATAAGGCAAGACGCTCCTCGGGGCGCGTCATGCTGGGGCCTCTCTCCTGGAGGCGCTCAGTCAGACCCAGTGCTGACATGTGGCATGACGCTCCTCGGGGCGCGTCTTGCTTGGGCCTCTCTCCTGGAGGCGCTCAGTCAGACCCAGTGGTGACATGTGGCAAGACGCTCCTCGGGGCGCGTATTGCTTGGGCCTCTCTCCTGGTGGCCCTCTGTCAGACCCAGTGTTGACATGTGGCAAGACGCTCCTCGGGGCGCGTCTTGCTTGGGCTTCTCTCATGGAGGCCCTCAGTCAGACCCATTGTTTACATGTGGAAAGACGCTCCTCGGGGTGCATCTTGCTTGGGCCTCTCTCCTGGAGGCGCTCCGTCAGACCGAGTGCTGACATGTGGCAAGACGCTCCTCGGGGCGCACCTCGCTGGGGCTTCTCTCCTGGAGGCGTTCAGTCAGACCGAGTGCTGACATGTGGGAAGACGCTCCTCGGGGCGCGTCTTGCTTGGGCTTCTCTCCTGGAGGCCCTCAGTCAGACTCATTGTTGACATGTGGCAAGACGCTCCTCAGTGCACGTCTTGCTTGGGCCTCTCTCCTGGAGGCGCACAGTCAGACCGAGTGCTGACATGTGGCAAGACGCTCCTCGGGGCACGTCTTGCTCGGGATTCTCTCCTGTAGGCCCTCAGTCAGACCCATTGTTGACATGTGGCAAGACGCTCCTCGGGGCGCATCTTGCTTGGGCCTCTCTCCTGGAGGCGCTCAGTCAGACCGAGTGCTGACATGTGGCAAGACGCTCCTCGGGGCGCGTCTTGCTGGGGCTTCACTCCTGGAGGCGCTCAGTCAGACCCAGTGTTGACATGTGACAAGACGCTCCTCGGGGCGCGTATTGCTTGGGTCTCTCTCCTGGAGAAGCTCTGTCAGACCCAGAGGTGACATGTGGCAAGACGCTCCTCGGGGCGCATCTTGCTTGGGCCTCTCTCCTGGAGGCCCTCTGTCAGACCCATTGTTGACATGTGGCAAGACGCTCCTCGGGGCGCGTCTTGCTTGGGCTTCTCTCCTGGAGGCCCTCAGTCAGACCCATTGTCGACATGTGGCAAGACGCTCCTCGGGGCGCGTCTTGCTTGGGCCTCTCTCCTGGAGAAGCTCAGTCAGACCGAGTGCTGACATGTGGGAAGACGCTCCTCGGGGCGCGTCTTGCTTGGGCTTCTCTCCTGGAGGCCCTCAGTCAGACTCATTGTTGACATGTGGCAAGACGCTCCTCAGTGCACGTCTTGCTTGGGCCTCTCTCCTGGAGGCGCACAGTCAGACCGAGTGCTGACATGTGGCAAGACGCTCCTCGGGGCACGTCTTGCTCGGGATTCTCTCCTGTAGGCCCTCAGTAAGACCCATTGTTGACATGTGGCAAGACGCTCCTCGGGGCGCATCTTGCTTGGGCCTCTCTCCTGGAGGCGCTCAGTCAGACCGAGTGCTGACATGTGGCAAGACGCTCCTCGGGGCGCGTCTTGCTGGGGCTTCACTCCTGGAGGCGCTCAGTCAGAACCAGTGTTGACATGTGACAAGACGCTCCTCGGGGCGCGTATTGCTTGGGTCTCTCTCCTGGAGAAGCTCTGTCAGACCCAGAGGTGACATGTGGCAAGACGCTCCTCGGGGCGCATCTTGCTTGGGCCTCTCTCCTGGAGGCCCTCTGTCAGACCCATTGTTGACATGTGGCAAGACGCTCCTCGGGGCGCGTCTTGCTTGGGCTTCTCTCCTGGAGGCCCTCAGTCAGACCCATTGTTGACATGTGGCAAGACGCTCCTCGGGGCGCGTCTTGCTTGGGCCTCTCTCCTGGAGAAGCTCAGTCAGACCGAGTGCTGACATAAGGCAAGACGCTCCTCGGGGCGCGTCATGCTGGGGCCTCTCTCCTGGAGGCGCTCAGTCAGACCCAGTGCTGACATGTGGCATGACGCTCCTCGGGGCGCGTCTTGCTTGGGCCTCTCTCCTGGAGGCGCTCAGTCAGACCCAGTGGTGACATGTGGCAAGACGCTCCTTGGGGCGCGTATTGCTTGGGCCTCTCTCCTGGTGGCCCTCTGTCAGACCCAGTGTTGACATGTGGCAAGACGCTCCTCGGGGCGCGTCTTGCTTGGGCTTCTCTCATGGAGGCCCTCAGTCAGACCCATTGTTTACATGTGGAAAGACGCTCCTCGGGGTGCATCTTGCTTGGGCCTCTCTCCTGGAGGCGCTCCGTCAGACCGAGTGCTGACATGTGGCAAGACGCTCCTCGGGGCGCACCTCGCTGGGGCTTCTCTCCTGGAGGCGTTCAGTCAGACCGAGTGCTGACATGTGGGAAGACGTTCCTCGGGGCGCGTCTTGCTTGGGCTTCTCTCCTGGAGGCCCTCAGTCAGACTCATTGTTGACATGTGGCAAGACGCTCCTCGGTGCACGTCTTGCTTGGGTCTCTCTCCTGGAGGCGCACAGTCAGACCGAGTGCTGACATGTGGCAAGACGCTCCTCGGGGCGCGTCTTGCTGGGGCTTCTCTCCTGGAGGCGCTCAGTCAGACCCAGTGTTTTTATGTGACAAGACGCTCCTCGGGGCGCGTCTTGCTGGGGCTTCTCTCCTGGAGGCGATCAGTCAGACCCAGAGGTGACATGTGGCAAGACGCCCCTCGGGGCGCGTCTTGCTCTGGCCTCTCTCCTGGAGGCCCTCTGTCAGACCCAGTGTTGACATGTGAAAAGATGCTCCTCCGGGCGCGTCTTGCTTGGGCCTCTCTCCTGGAGGCGCTCAGTCAGACCCAGTGTTGACATGTGGCAAGACGCTCCTCGGGGCGCTTCTTGCTTGGGCCTCTCTCCTGGAGGCGCTCAGTCAGACCGAGTGCTGACATGTGGCAAGACGCTCCTCGGGGCGCGTCTTTCTGGGGCTTCTCTCATGGAGGCACTCAGTCAGACCCAGTGTTGACATGTGGCAAGACGCTCCTCGGCGCGCGTCTTGCTTGGGCCTCTCTCCTGGAGGCGCTCAGGCAGACCCAGTGTTGACATGTGTCAAGACGCTCCTGGGCGTTTCTTGCTTGGGCCTCTCTCCTGGAGACGCTCAGTCAGACCCAGTGTTGACATGTGACAAGACGCTCCTCATGGCGCGTCTTGCTTGTGCCTCTCTCCTGGAGGCGCTCAGTCAGACCCAGAGGTGACATGTGGCAAGATGCTCCTCGGGGCGCGTCTTGCTTTGGCCTCTCTCCTGGAGGCGCTCAGTCAGACCGAGTGCTGACATGTGGCAAGACGCTCCTCGGGGCGTGTCTTGCTGGGGCTTCTCTCCTGGAGGCGTTCAGTCAGACCGAGTGCTGACATGTGGCAAGACGCTCCTCGGGGCACGTCTTGCTTGGGCTTCTCTCCTAGAGGCCCTCAGTCAGAATCATTGTTGACATGTGGCAAGACGCTCCTCGGGGTGCGTCTTGCTTGGGCCTCTCTCCTGGAGGTGCACAGTCAGACCGAGTGCTGACATGTGGCAAGACGCTCCTCGGGGCACGTCTTGCTGGGGCTTCTCTCCTGGAGGCGCTCAGTCAGACCCAGTGTTGACATGTGACAAGACGCTCCTCGGGGCGCGTCTTGCTTGGGCCTCTCTCCTGGAGGCGCTCAGTCAGACCCAGAGGTGACATGTGGCAAGACGCTCCTCGGGGCGCGTCTTGCTTGGGAATCTCTCCTGGAGGCCCTCTGTCAGACCCAGTATTGACATGTGGCAAGATGCACCTCGGGGCGCGTCTTGTTTGGGCCTCTCTCCTGGAGGCGCTCAGTCAGACCCAGTGTTGACATGTGGCAACGCGCTCCTCGGGGCGCATCTTGCTTGGGCCTCTCTTCTGGAGGCGCTCAGTCAGACCGAGTACTGACATGTGGCATGACGCTCCTCGGGTCGCGTCTTGCTTGGGCCTCTCTCCTGGAGGCGCTCTGTCAGACCCAGTGTTGACATGTGACAAGACGCTCCTCGGGGCGCGTCTTGCTTGGGTCTCTCTCCTGGAGAAGCTCTGTCAGACCCAGAGGTGACATGTGGCAAGACGCTCCTCGGGGCGCATCTTGCTTGGGCCTCTCTCCTGGAGGCCCTCTGTCAGACCCATTGTTGACATGTGGCAAGACGCTCCTCGGGGCGCGTCTTGCTTGGGCTTCTCTCCTGGAGGCCCTCAGTCAGACCCATTGTTGACATGTGGCAAGACGCTCCTCGGGGCGCGTCTTGCTTGGGCCTATCTCCTGGAGAAGCTCAGTCAGACCGAGTGCTGACATAAGGCAAGACGCTCCTCGGGGCGCGTCTTGCTTGGGCCTCTCTCCTGGAGGCGCTCAGTCAGACCCAGTGGTGACATGTGGCAAGACGCTCCTCGGGGCGCGTCTTGCTTGGGCTTCTCTCATGGAGGCCCTCAGTCAGACCCATTGTTTACATGTGGAAAGACGCTCCTCGGGGTGCATCTTGCTTGGGCCTCTCTCCTGGAGGCGCTCCGTCAGACCGAGTGCTGACATGTGGCAAGACGCTCCTCGGGGCGCACCTCGCTGGGGCTTCTCTCCTGGAGGCGTTCAGTCAGACCGAGTGCTGACATGTGGGAAGACGCTCCTCGGGGCGCGTCTTGCTTGGGCTTCTCTCCTGGAGGCCCTCAGTCAGACTCATTGTTGACATGTGGCAAGACGCTCCTCGGTGCACGTCTTGCTTGGGCCTCTCTCCTGGAGGCGCACAGTCAGACCGAGTGCTGACATGTGGCAAGACGCTCCTCGGGGCGTGTCTTGCTGGGGCTTCTCTCCTGGAGGCGCTCAGTCAGACCCAGTGTTTTTATGTGACAAGACGCTCCTCGGGGCGGGTCTTGCTGGGGCTTCTCTCCTGGAGGCGATCAGTCAGACCCAGAGGTGACATGTGGCAAGACGCTCCTCGGGGCGCGTCTTGCTCTGGCCTCTCTCCTGGAGGCCCTCTGTCAGACCCAGTGTTGACATGTGAAAAGACGCTTCTCCGGGCGCGTCTTGCTTGGGCCTCTCTCCTGGAGGCGCTCAGTCAGACCCAGTGTTGATATGTGGCAAGACGCTCCTCGGGGCGCGTCTTGCTTGGGCTTCTCTCCTGGAGGCCCTCAGTAAGACCCATTGTTGACATGTGGCAAGACGCTCCTTGGGGCGCGTCTTGCTTGGGCCTCTCTCCTGGAGGCCCTCTGTCAGACCGAGTGCTGACATGTGGCAAGATTCTCCTCGGGGCGCGTCTTGATTGGGCTTCTCTCCTGGAGGCCCTCAGTCAGACGCATTGTTTACATGTGGCAAGACGCTCCTCGGGATGCATCTTGCTTGGGCCTCTCTCCTGGAGGCGCTCAGTTAGACCGAGTGCTGACATGTGGCAAGACGCTTCTCGGGGCGCGTCTTCTTGGGGCTTCCCTCCTGAAGGCGCTCATTCAGACCCAGTGTTGACATGTGACAAGACGCTCCTCGTGGCGCGTATTGCTTGGGCCTCTCTCCTGGAGGCCCTCTGTCAGACCCAGTGATGACATGTGGCAAGACGCTCCTCGGGGCGCGTCTTGCTTTGGCTTCTCTCATGGAGGCCCTCAGTCAGACCCAATGCTGACATGTGTCAAGACGCTCCTCGGGGCGCGTCTTGCTTGGGCCTCTCTCCTGGAGGCGCTCAGTCAGACCGAGTTGTGACATGTGGCAAGATGCTCCTCGGGGCGCGTCTTGCTTTGGCCTCTCTCCTGGAGGCGCTCAGTCAGACCGAGTGCTGACATAAGGCAAGACGCTCCTCGGGGAGCGTCAAGCTGGGGCTTCTCTCCGGGAGGCGCTTAATCACACCTAGTGGTGACACGTGGCAAGAGGCTCCTCGGGGCGCGTCTTGCTGGGGCTTCTCTCCTGGAGGCCCTCAGTCAGACCCATTGTTGACATGTGGCAAGATGCTCCTCGGGGCGCGTCTTGCTTGGGCCTCTCTCCTGGAGAAGCTCAGTCAGACCGAGTGCTGACATAAGGCAAGACGCTCCTCTGGGCGCTTCATGCTGGGGCCTCTCTCCTGGAGGCGCTCAGTTAGACCCAGTGGTGACATGTGGCAAGACGCTCCTTGGGGCGCGTCTTGCTTGGGCCTCTCTCCTGGAGGCCCTCTGTCAGACCCAGTGTTGACATGTGAAAAGACGCTCCTCCGGGCGCGTCTTGCTTGGGCCTCTCTCCTGGAGGCGCTCAGTCAGACCCAGTGTTGACATGTGGCAAGACGCTCCTCGGGGCGCGTCTTGCTTGGGCTTCTCTCCTGGAGGCCCTCAGTCAGACCCATTGTTGACATGTGGCAAGACGCTCCTCTGGATGCATCTTGCTTGGGCCTCTCTCCTGGAGGCGCTCAGTCAGACCGAGTGCTGACATGTGGCAAGACGCTCCTCGGGGCACGTATTCCTGGGGCTTCTCTCCTGGAGGCGCTCAGTCAGACCCAGTGTTGACATGTGACAAGACGCTCCTCGGAGCGCGTCTTGCTTGGGCCTCTCTGCTGGAGGCGCTCAGTCAGACCCAGTGGTGACATGTGGCAAGACGCTCCTCGTGGCGCGTATTGCTTGGGCCTCTCTCCTGGAGGCCCTCTGTCAGACCCAGTGTTGACATGTGGCAAGACGCTCCTCAGGGCGCGTCGTGCTTGGGCCTCTCTCCTGGAGGCGCTCAGTCAGACCGAGTAGTGACATGTGGCAAGACGCTCCTCGGGGCGCGTCTTGCTTGGGCTTCTCTCCTGGAGGCCCTCAGTCAGACCCATTGTTGACATGTGGCAAAACGCTCCTCGGGGCGCTTCTTGCTTGGGCCTCTCTCCTGGAGGCGCTCAGTCAGACCGAGTGCTGACATGTGGCAAGACGCTCCTCGGGGCGCGTCTTTCTGGGGCTTCTCTCATGGAGGCACTCAGTCAGACCCAGTGTTGACATGTGGCAAGACGCTCCTCGGCGCGCGTCTTGCTTGGGCCTCTCTCCTGGAGGCGCTAAGGCAGACCCAGTGTTGACATGTGTCAAGATGCTCCTGGGCGTTTCTTGCTTGGGCCTCTCTCCTGGAGACGCTCAGTCGGACCCAGTGTTGACATGTGGCAAAACGCTCCTCGGGGCGCTTCTTGCTTGGGCCTCTCTCCTGGAGGCGCTCAGTCAGACCGAGTGTTGACATGTGCCAAGACGCTCCTGGGCGTTTCTTGCTTGGGCCTCTCTCCTGGAGACGCTCAGTCAGACCCAGTGTTGACATGTGACAAGACGCTCCTCATGGCGCGTCTTGCTTGGGCCTCTCTCCTGGAGGCGCTCAGTCAGACCCAGAGGTGACATGTGGCAAGACGCTCCTCGGGGCGCGTCTTGCTTTGGCCTCTCTCCTGGAGGCGCTCAGTCAGACCGAGTGCTGACATGTGGCAAGACGCTCCTCGGGGCGCGTCTTGCCGCGGCTTCTCTCCTGGAGGCGCTCAGTCAGACCCAGTGTTGACATGTGACAAGACGCTCCTCGGGGCGCGTCTTGCTTGGGCCTCTCTCCTGGAGGCGATCAGTCAGACCCAGAGGTGACATGTGGCAAGACGCTCCTCGGGGCGCGTCTTGCTTGGGCCTCTCTCCTGGAGGCCCTCTGTCAGACCCAGTGTTGACATGTGAAAAGACGCTCCTCCGGGTGCGTCTTGCTTGGGCCTCTCTCCTGGAGGCGCTCAGTCAGACCCAGTGTTGAAATGTGGCAAGACGCTCCTCGGGGCGCGTCTTGCTTGGGCTTCTCTCCTGGAGGCCCTCAGTCAGACCCATTGTTGACATGTGGCAAGACGCTCCTCGGGGCGCGTCTTGCTTGGGCCTCTCTCCTGGAGGCCCTCTGTCAGACCGAGTGCTGACATGTGGCAAGATTCTCCTCGGGGCGCGTCTTGATTGGGCTTCTCTCCTGGAGGCCCTCAGTCAGACCCATTGTTTACATGTGGCAAGACGCTCCTCGGGATGCATCTTGCTTGGGCCTCTCTCCTGGAGGCGCTCAGTCAGACCGAGTGCTGACATGTGGCAAGACGCTCCTCGGGGCACATATTCCTGGGGCTTCTCTCCTGGAGGCGCTCAGTCAGACCCAGTGTTGACATGTGACAAGACGCTCCTCGGGGCGCGTCTTGCTTGGGCCTCTCTGCTGGAGGCGCTCAGTCAGACCCAGTGGTTACATGTGGCAAGACGCTCCTCGTGACGCGTATTGCTTGGGCCTCTCTCCTGGAGGCCCTCTGTCAGACCCAGTGTTGACATGTGGCAAGACGCTCCTCAGGGCGCGTCTTGCTTGGGCCTCTCTCCTGGAGGCGCTCAGTCAGACCGAGTAGTGACATGTGGCAAGACGCTCCTCGGGGCGCGTCTTGCTTGGGCTTCTCTCCTGGAGGCCCTCAGTCAGACCCATTGTTGACATGTGGCAAAATGCTCCTCGGGGCGCTTCTTGCTTGGGCCTCTCTCCTGGAGGCGCTCAGGCAGACCCAGTGTTGACATGTGTCAAGACGCTCCTGGGCGTTTCTTGCTTGGGCCTCTCTCCTGGAGACGCTCAGTCAGACCCAGTGTTGACATGTGACAAGACGCTCCTCATGGCGCGTCTTGCTTGGGCCTCTCTCCTGGAGGCGCTCAGTCAGACCGAGTGCTGACATGTGGCAAGACGCTCCTCGGGGCACGTCTTGCTTGGGCTTCTCTCCTAGAGGCCCTCAGTCAGAATCATTGTTGACATGTGGCAAGACGCTCCTCGGGGTGCGTCTTGCTTGGGCCTCTCTCCTGGAGGCGCACAGTCAGACCGAGTGCTGACATGTGGCAAGACGCTCCTCGGGGCGCGTCTTGCTGGGGCTTCTCTCCTGGAGGCGCTCAGTCAGACCCAGTGTTGACATGTGACAAGACGCTCCTCGGGGCGCGTCTTGCTTGGGCCTTTCTCCTGGAGGCGCTCAGGCAGACCCTGTGTTGACATGTGTCAAGACGCTCCTGGGCATTTCTTGCTTGGGCCTCTCTCCTGGAGACTCTCAGTCAGACCCAGTGTTGACATGTGACAAGACGCTCCTCATAACGCGTCTTGCTTGGCCCTCTCTCCTGGAGGCGCTCAGTCAGACCCAGAGGTGACATGTGGCAAGACGCTCCTCGGGGCGCGTCTTGCTTTGGCCTCTCTCCTGGAGGCGCTCAGTCAGACCGAGTGCTGACATGTGGCAAGACTCTCCTCGGGGCGTGTCTTGCTGGGGCTTCTCTCCTGGAGGCGTTCAGTCAGATCGAGTGCTGACATGTGGCAAGACGCTCCTCGGGGCACGTCTTGCTTGGGCTTCTCTCCTAGAGGCCCTCAGTCAGAATCATTGTTGACATGTGGCAAGACGCTCCTTGGGGCGCGTCATGCTGGGGCCTCTCTCCTGGAGGCGCTCAGTCAGACCCAGTGCTGACATGTGGCATGACGCTCCTCGGGGCGCGTCTTGCTTGGGCCTCTCTCCTGGAGGCGCTCAGTCAGACCCAGTGGTGACATGTGGCAAGACGCTCCTTGGGGCGCATATTGCTTGGGCCTCTCTCCTGGAGGCGCTCCGTCAGACCGAGTGCTGACATGTGGCAAGATGCTCCTCGGGTCGCATCTTGCTGGGGCTTCTCTCCTGGAGGCGTTCAGTCATACCGAGTGCTGACATGTGGCAAGACGCTCCTCGGGGCGCGTCTTGCTTGGGCTTCTCTCCTGGAGGCCCTCAGTCAGACTCATTGTTGACATGTGGCAAGACGCTCCTCGGGGCATGTCTTGCTTGGGCCTCTCTCCTGGAGGCGCACAGTCAGACCGAGTGCTGACATGTTGCAAGACGCTCCTCGGGGCGTGTCTTGCTGGGGCTTATCTCCTGGAGGCGCTCAGTCAGACCCAGTGTTGACATGTGACAAGACGCTCCTCGGGGCGCGTCTTGCTTGGGCCTCTCTCCTGGAGGCGATCAGTCAGACCCAGAGGTGACATGTGGCAAGACGCTCCTCGGGGCGCGTCTTGCTCTGGCCTCTCTCCTGGAGGCCCTCTGTCAGACCCAGTGTTGACATGTGAAAAGACGCTCCTCCGGGCGCGTCTTGCTTGGGCCTCTCTCCTGGAGGCGCTCAGTCAGACCCAGTGTTGATATGTGGCAAGACGCTCCTCGGGGCGCGTCTTGCTTGGGCTTCTCTCCTGGAGGCCCTCAGTCACACCCATTGTTGACATGTGGCAAGATGCTCCTTGGGGCGCGTCTTGCTTGGGCCTCTCTCCTGGAGGCCCTCTGTCAGACCGAGTGCTGACATGTGGCAAGATTCTCCTCGGGGCGCGTCTTCCTGGGGCTTCTCTCCTGGAGGCGCTCAGTCAGACCCAGTGTTGACATGTGACAAGACGCTCCTCGGGGCGCGTCTTGCTTGGGCCTCTCTGCTGGAGGTGCTCAGTCAGACCCAGTGGTGACATGTGGCAAGACGCTCCTCGTGGCGCGTATTGCTTGGGCCTCTCTCCTGGAGGCCCTCTGTCAGACCCAGTGATGACATGTGGCAAGACGCTCCTCGGGGCGCGTCTTGCTTGGGCTTCTCTCCTGGAGGCCCTCAGTCAGACGCATTGTTTACATGTGGCAAGACGCTCCTCGGGATGCATCTTGCTTGGGCCTCTCTCCTGGAGGCGCTCAGTCAGACCGAGTGCTGACATGTGGCAAGACGCTCCTCGGGGCGCGTCTTGCTTGGGCCTCTCTCCTGGAGGCCCTCTGTCAGACCGAGTGCTGACATGTGGCAAGATTCTCCTCGGGGCGCGTCTTGATTGGGCTTCTCTCCTGGAGGCCCTCAGTCAGACCCATTGTTTACATGTGGCAAGACGCTCCTCGGGATGCATCTTGCTTGGGCCTCTCTCCTGGAGGCGCTCAGTCAGACCGAGTGCTGACATGTGGCAAGACGCTCCTCGGGGCACGTCTTCCTGGGGCTTCTCTCCTGGAGGCGCTCAATCAGACCCAGTGTTGACATGTGACAAGACGCTCCTCGGGGCGCGTCTTGCTTGGGCCTCTCTGCTGGAGGCGCTCAGTCAGACCCAGTGGTGACATGTGGCAAGACGCTCCTCGTGGCGCGTATTGCTTGGGCCTCTCTCCTGGAGGCCCTCTGTCAGACCCAGTGTTGACATGTGGCAAGACGCTCCTCCGGGCGCGTCTTGCTTGGGCCTCTCTCCTGGAGGCGCTCAGTCAGACCGAGTAGTGACATGTGGCAAGACGCTCCTCGGGGCGCGTCTTGCTTGGGCCTTTCTCCTGGAGTTGCTCAGTTAAACCCAGTGTTGACATGTGGCAAGACGCTCCTCAGGGCGCGTCTTGCTTGGGCTTCTCTCCTGGAGGCCCTCAGTCAGACCCATTGTTGACATGTGGCAAGACGCTCCTCGGGGCACTTCTTGCTTGGGCCTCTCTCCTGGTGGCGCTCAGTCAGACCGAGTGCTGACATGTGGCAAGACGCTCCTCGGGGCGCGTCTTTCTGGGGCTTCTCTCATGGAGGCACTCAGTCAGACCCAGTGGTGACATGTGGCAAGACGCTCCTCATGGCGCGTCTTGCTTGGGCCTCTCTCCTGGAGGCGCTCAGTCAGACCCAGAGGTGACATGTGGCAAGACGCTCCTCGGGGCGCGTCTTGCTTGGGATTCTCTCCTGGAGGCCCTTAGTCAGACCCATTGTTGACATGTGGCAAGACACTCCTCTGGGCGCTTCTTGCTTGGGCCTCTCTCCTGGAGGCACTCAGTCAGACCCAGTGTTGACATGTGGCAAGACGCTCCTCGGGGTGCATCTTGCTTGGGCCTCTCACCTGGAGGCCCTCTGTCAGACCCAGTGCTGACATGTGGCAAGACACTCCTCGGGGCGCGTCTTGCTTGGGCTTCTCTCATGGAGGCCCTCAGTCAGACCCAGTGTTGACATGTGGCAAGACGCTCCTTGGGGCGCGTCTTGCTTGGGCCTCTCTCCTGGAGGCGCTCAGTCAGACCAAGTGGTGACATGTGGCAAGACGCTCCTCGGGGCGCGTATTGCTTGGGCCTCTCTCCTGGAGGCCCTCTGTCAGAACCAGTGTTGACATGTGGCAAAACGCTCCTCGGGGCGCGTCTTGCTTGGGCTTCTCTAATGGAGGCCCTCATTCAGACCCATTGTTTACATGTGGAAAGACGCTCCTCGGGGTGCGTCTTGCTTGGGTCTCTCTCCTGGAGGCGCTCCGTCAGACCGAGTGCTGACATGTGGCAAGACGCTCCTCGGGGCGCATCTTGCTTGGGCCTCTCTCCTGGAGGCGCTCAGTCAGACCAAGTGGTGACATGTGGCAAGACGCTCCTCGGGGCGCGTATTGCTTGGGCCTCTCTCCTGGAGGCCCTCTGTCAGACCCAGTGTTGACATGTGGCAAGACGCTCCTCGGGGCGCGTCTTGCTTGGGCTTCTCTCATGGAGGCCCTCATTCAGACCCATTGTTTACATGTGGAAAGACGCTCCTCGGGGCGCGTCTTGCTGCGGCTTCTCTCCTGGAGGCGCTCAGTCAGACCCAGTGTTGACATGTGACAAGACGCTCCTCGGGGCGCGTCTTGCTTGGGCCTCTCTCCTGGAGGCGATCAGTCAGACCCAGAGGTGACATGTGGCAAGACGCTCCTCGGGGCGCGTCTTGCTTGGGCCTCTCTCCTGGAGGCCCTCTGTCAGACCCAGTGTTGACATGTGAAAAGACGCTCCTCCGGGCGCATCTTGCTTGGGCCTCTCTCCTGGAGGCGCTCAGTCAGATCCAGTGTTGACATGTGGCAAGACGCTCCTCGGGGCGCGTCTTGCTTGGGCTTCTCTCCTGGAGGCCCTCAGTCAGACCCATTGTTGACATGTGGCAAGACGCTCCTCGGGGCGCGTCTTGCTTGGGCCTCTCTCCTGGAGGCCCTCTGTCAGACCGAGTGCTGACATGTGGCAAGATTCTCCTCGGGGCGCGTCTTGATTGGGCTTCTCTCCTGGAGGCCCTCAGTCAGACCCATTGTTTACATGTGGCAAGACGCTCCTCGGGATGCATCTTGCTTGGGCCTCTCTCCTGGAGGCGCTCAGTCAGACCGAGTGCTGACATGTGGCAAGACGCTCCTCGGGGCACATATTCCTGGGGCTTCTCTCCTGGAGGCGCTCAGTCAGACCCAGTGTTGACATGTGACAAGACGCTCCTCGGGGCGCGTCTTGCTTGGGCCTCTCTGCTGGAGGCGCTCAGTCAGACCCAGTGGTTACATGTGGCAAGACGCTCCTCGTGACGCGTATTGCTTGGGCCTCTCTCCTGGAGGCCCTCTGTCAGACCCAGTGTTGACATGTGGCAAGACGCTCCTCAGGGCGCGTCTTGCTTGGGCTTCTCTCCTAGAGGCCCTCAGTCAGAATCATTGTTGACATGTGGCAAGACGCTCCTCGGGGTGCGTCTTGCTTGGGCCTCTCTCCTGGAGGCGCACAGTCAGACCGAGTGCTGACATGTGGCAAGACGCTCCTCGGGGCGCGTCTTGCTGGGGCTTCTCTCCTGGAGGCGCTCAGTCAGACCCAGTGTTGACATGTGACAAGACGCTCCTCGGGGCGCGTCTTGCTTGGGCCTTTCTCCTGGAGGCGCTCAGGCAGACCCTGTGTTGACATGTGTCAAGACGCTCCTGGGCATTTCTTGCTTGGGCCTCTCTCCTGGAGACTCTCAGTCAGACCCAGTGTTGACATGTGACAAGACGCTCCTCATAACGCGTCTTGCTTGGCCCTCTCTCCTGGAGGCGCTCAGTCAGACCCAGAGGTGACATGTGGCAAGACGCTCCTCGGGGCGCGTCTTGCTTTGGCCTCTCTCCTGGAGGCGCTCAGTCAGACCGAGTGCTGACATGTGGCAAGACTCTCCTCGGGGCGTGTCTTGCTGGGGCTTCTCTCCTGGAGGCGTTCAGTCAGATCGAGTGCTGACATGTGGCAAGACGCTCCTCGGGGCACGTCTTGCTTGGGCTTCTCTCCTAGAGGCCCTCAGTCAGAATCATTGTTGACATGTGGCAAGACGCTCCTTGGGGCGCGTCATGCTGGGGCCTCTCTCCTGGAGGCGCTCAGTCAGACCCAGTGCTGACATGTGGCATGACGCTCCTCGGGGCGCGTCTTGCTTGGGCCTCTCTCCTGGAGGCGCTCAGTCAGACCCAGTGGTGACATGTGGCAAGACGCTCCTTGGGGCGCATATTGCTTGGGCCTCTCTCCTGGAGGCGCTCCGTCAGACCGAGTGCTGACATGTGGCAAGATGCTCCTCGGGTCGCATCTTGCTGGGGCTTCTCTCCTGGAGGCGTTCAGTCATACCGAGTGCTGACATGTGGCAAGACGCTCCTCGGGGCGCGTCTTGCTTGGGCTTCTCTCCTGGAGGCCCTCAGTCAGACTCATTGTTGACATGTGGCAAGACGCTCCTCGGGGCATGTCTTGCTTGGGCCTCTCTCCTGGAGGCGCACAGTCAGACCGAGTGCTGACATGTTGCAAGACGCTCCTCGGGGCGTGTCTTGCTGGGGCTTATCTCCTGGAGGCGCTCAGTCAGACCCAGTGTTGACATGTGACAAGACGCTCCTCGGGGCGCGTCTTGCTTGGGCCTCTCTCCTGGAGGCGATCAGTCAGACCCAGAGGTGACATGTGGCAAGACGCTCCTCGGGGCGCGTCTTGCTCTGGCCTCTCTCCTGGAGGCCCTCTGTCAGACCCAGTGTTGACATGTGAAAAGACGCTCCTCCGGGCGCGTCTTGCTTGGGCCTCTCTCCTGGAGGCGCTCAGTCAGACCCAGTGTTGATATGTGGCAAGACGCTCCTCGGGGCGCGTCTTGCTTGGGCTTCTCTCCTGGAGGCCCTCAGTCACACCCATTGTTGACATGTGGCAAGATGCTCCTTGGGGCGCGTCTTGCTTGGGCCTCTCTCCTGGAGGCCCTCTGTCAGACCGAGTGCTGACATGTGGCAAGATTCTCCTCGGGGCGCGTCTTCCTGGGGCTTCTCTCCTGGAGGCGCTCAGTCAGACCCAGTGTTGACATGTGACAAGACGCTCCTCGGGGCGCGTCTTGCTTGGGCCTCTCTGCTGGAGGTGCTCAGTCAGACCCAGTGGTGACATGTGGCAAGACGCTCCTCGTGGCGCGTATTGCTTGGGCCTCTCTCCTGGAGGCCCTCTGTCAGACCCAGTGATGACATGTGGCAAGACGCTCCTCGGGGCGCGTCTTGCTTGGGCTTCTCTCCTGGAGGCCCTCAGTCAGACGCATTGTTTACATGTGGCAAGACGCTCCTCGGGATGCATCTTGCTTGGGCCTCTCTCCTGGAGGCGCTCAGTCAGACCGAGTGCTGACATGTGGCAAGACGCTCCTCGGGGCGCGTCTTGCTTGGGCCTCTCTCCTGGAGGCCCTCTGTCAGACCGAGTGCTGACATGTGGCAAGATTCTCCTCGGGGCGCGTCTTGATTGGGCTTCTCTCCTGGAGGCCCTCAGTCAGACCCATTGTTTACATGTGGCAAGACGCTCCTCGGGATGCATCTTGCTTGGGCCTCTCTCCTGGAGGCGCTCAGTCAGACCGAGTGCTGACATGTGGCAAGACGCTCCTCGGGGCACGTCTTCCTGGGGCTTCTCTCCTGGAGGCGCTCAATCAGACCCAGTGTTGACATGTGACAAGACGCTCCTCGGGGCGCGTCTTGCTTGGGCCTCTCTGCTGGAGGCGCTCAGTCAGACCCAGTGGTGACATGTGGCAAGACGCTCCTCGTGGCGCGTATTGCTTGGGCCTCTCTCCTGGAGGCCCTCTGTCAGACCCAGTGTTGACATGTGGCAAGACGCTCCTCCGGGCGCGTCTTGCTTGGGCCTCTCTCCTGGAGGCGCTCAGTCAGACCGAGTAGTGACATGTGGCAAGACGCTCCTCGGGGCGCGTCTTGCTTGGGCCTTTCTCCTGGAGTTGCTCAGTTAAACCCAGTGTTGACATGTGGCAAGACGCTCCTCAGGGCGCGTCTTGCTTGGGCTTCTCTCCTGGAGGCCCTCAGTCAGACCCATTGTTGACATGTGGCAAGACGCTCCTCGGGGCACTTCTTGCTTGGGCCTCTCTCCTGGTGGCGCTCAGTCAGACCGAGTGCTGACATGTGGCAAGACGCTCCTCGGGGCGCGTCTTTCTGGGGCTTCTCTCATGGAGGCACTCAGTCAGACCCAGTGGTGACATGTGGCAAGACGCTCCTCATGGCGCGTCTTGCTTGGGCCTCTCTCCTGGAGGCGCTCAGTCAGACCCAGAGGTGACATGTGGCAAGACGCTCCTCGGGGCGCGTCTTGCTTGGGATTCTCTCCTGGAGGCCCTTAGTCAGACCCATTGTTGACATGTGGCAAGACACTCCTCTGGGCGCTTCTTGCTTGGGCCTCTCTCCTGGAGGCACTCAGTCAGACCCAGTGTTGACATGTGGCAAGACGCTCCTCGGGGTGCATCTTGCTTGGGCCTCTCACCTGGAGGCCCTCTGTCAGACCCAGTGCTGACATGTGGCAAGACACTCCTCGGGGCGCGTCTTGCTTGGGCTTCTCTCATGGAGGCCCTCAGTCAGACCCAGTGTTGACATGTGGCAAGACGCTCCTTGGGGCGCGTCTTGCTTGGGCCTCTCTCCTGGAGGCGCTCAGTCAGACCAAGTGGTGACATGTGGCAAGACGCTCCTCGGGGCGCGTATTGCTTGGGCCTCTCTCCTGGAGGCCCTCTGTCAGAACCAGTGTTGACATGTGGCAAAACGCTCCTCGGGGCGCGTCTTGCTTGGGCTTCTCTAATGGAGGCCCTCATTCAGACCCATTGTTTACATGTGGAAAGACGCTCCTCGGGGTGCGTCTTGCTTGGGTCTCTCTCCTGGAGGCGCTCCGTCAGACCGAGTGCTGACATGTGGCAAGACGCTCCTCGGGGCGCATCTTGCTTGGGCCTCTCTCCTGGAGGCGCTCAGTCAGACCAAGTGGTGACATGTGGCAAGACGCTCCTCGGGGCGCGTATTGCTTGGGCCTCTCTCCTGGAGGCCCTCTGTCAGACCCAGTGTTGACATGTGGCAAGACGCTCCTCGGGGCGCGTCTTGCTTGGGCTTCTCTCATGGAGGCCCTCATTCAGACCCATTGTTTACATGTGGAAAGACGCTCCTCGGGGCGCGTCTTGCTGCGGCTTCTCTCCTGGAGGCGCTCAGTCAGACCCAGTGTTGACATGTGACAAGACGCTCCTCGGGGCGCGTCTTGCTTGGGCCTCTCTCCTGGAGGCGATCAGTCAGACCCAGAGGTGACATGTGGCAAGACGCTCCTCGGGGCGCGTCTTGCTTGGGCCTCTCTCCTGGAGGCCCTCTGTCAGACCCAGTGTTGACATGTGAAAAGACGCTCCTCCGGGCGCATCTTGCTTGGGCCTCTCTCCTGGAGGCGCTCAGTCAGATCCAGTGTTGACATGTGGCAAGACGCTCCTCGGGGCGCGTCTTGCTTGGGCTTCTCTCCTGGAGGCCCTCAGTCAGACCCATTGTTGACATGTGGCAAGACGCTCCTCGGGGCGCGTCTTGCTTGGGCCTCTCTCCTGGAGGCCCTCTGTCAGACCGAGTGCTGACATGTGGCAAGATTCTCCTCGGGGCGCGTCTTGATTGGGCTTCTCTCCTGGAGGCCCTCAGTCAGACCCATTGTTTACATGTGGCAAGACGCTCCTCGGGATGCATCTTGCTTGGGCCTCTCTCCTGGAGGCGCTCAGTCAGACCGAGTGCTGACATGTGGCAAGACGCTCCTCGGGGCACATATTCCTGGGGCTTCTCTCCTGGAGGCGCTCAGTCAGACCCAGTGTTGACATGTGACAAGACGCTCCTCGGGGCGCGTCTTGCTTGGGCCTCTCTGCTGGAGGCGCTCAGTCAGACCCAGTGGTTACATGTGGCAAGACGCTCCTCGTGACGCGTATTGCTTGGGCCTCTCTCCTGGAGGCCCTCTGTCAGACCCAGTGTTGACATGTGGCAAGACGCTCCTCAGGGCGCGTCTTGCTTGGGCCTCTCTCCTGGAGGCGCTCAGTCAGACCGAGTAGTGACATGTGGCAAGACGCTCCTCGGGGCGCGTCTTGCTTGGGCTTCTCTCCTGGAGGCCCTCAGTCAGACCCATTGTTGACATGTGGCAAAATGCTCCTCGGGGCGCTTCTTGCTTGGGCCTCTCTCCTGGAGGCGCTCAGGCAGACCCAGTGTTGACATGTGTCAAGACGCTCCTGGGCGTTTCTTGCTTGGGCCTCTCTCCTGGAGACGCTCAGTCAGACCCAGTGTTGACATGTGACAAGACGCTCCTCATGGCGCGTCTTGCTTGGGCCTCTCTCCTGGAGGCGCTCAGTCAGACCCAGAGGTGACATGTGGCAAGACGCTCCTCGGGGCACGTCTTGCTTTGGCCTCTCTCCTGGAGGCGCTCAGTCAGACCGAGTGCTGACATGTGGCAAGACGCTCCTCGGGGCGTGTCTTGCTGGGGCTTCTCTTCTGGAGGTGTTCAGTCAGACCGAGTGCTGACATGTGGCAAGACGCTCCTCGGGGCACGTCTTGCTTGGGCTTCTCTCCTAGAGGCCCTCAGTCAGAATCATTGTTGACATGTGGCAAGACGCTCCTCGGGGTGCGTCTTGCTTGGGCCTCTCTCCTGGAGGCGCACAGTCAGACCGAGTGCTGACATGTGGCAAGACGCTCCTCGGGGCGCGTCTTGCTGGGGCTTCTCTCCTGGAGGCGCTCAGTCAGACCCAGTGTTGACATGTGACAAGACGCTCCTCGGGGCGCGTCTTGCTTGGGCCTTTCTCCTGGAGGCGCTCAGGCAGACCCTTTGTTGACATGTGTCAAGACGCTCCTGGGCATTTCTTGCTTGGGCCTCTCTCCTGGAGACTCTCAGTCAGACCCAGTGTTGACATGTGACAAGACGCTCCTCATAACGCGTCTTGCTTGGCCCTCTCTCCTGGAGGCGCTCAGTCAGACCCAGAGGTGACATGTGGCAAGACGCTCCTCGGGGCGCGTCTTGCTTTGGCCTCTCTCCTGGAGGCGCTCAGTCAGACCGAGTGCTGACATGTGGCAAGACTCTCCTCGGGGCGTGTCTTGCTGGGGCTTCTCTCCTGGAGGCGTTCAGTCAGATCGAGTGCTGACATGTGGCAAGACGCTCCTCGGGGCACGTCTTGCTTGGGCTTCTCTCCTAGAGGCCCTCAGTCAGAATCATTGTTGACATGTGGCAAGACGCTCCTTGGGGCGCGTCATGCTGGGGCCTCTCTCCTGGAGGCGCTCAGTCAGACCCAGTGCTGACATGTGGCATGACGCTCCTCGGGGCGCGTCTTGCTTGGGCCTCTCTCCTGGAGGCGCTCAGTCAGACCCAGTGGTGACATGTGGCAAGACGCTCCTTGGGGCGCATATTGCTTGGGCCTCTCTCCTGGAGGCGCTCCGTCAGACCGAGTGCTGACATGTGGCAAGATGCTCCTCGGGTCGCATCTTGCTGGGGCTTCTCTCCTGGAGGCGTTCAGTCATACCGAGTGCTGACATGTGGAAAGACGCTCCTCGGGGCGCGTCTTGCTTGGGCTTCTCTCCTGGAGGCCCTCAGTCAGACTCATTGTTGACATGTGGCAAGACGCTCCTCGGGGCATGTCTTGCTTGGGCCTCTCTCCTGGAGGCGCACAGTCAGACCGAGTGCTGACATGTTGCAAGACGCTCCTCGGGGCGTGTCTTGCTGGGGCTTATCTCCTGGAGGCGCTCAGTCAGACCCAGTGTTGACATGTGACAAGACGCTCCTCGGGGCGCGTCTTGCTTGGGCCTCTCTCCTGGAGGCGATCAGTCAGACCCAGAGGTGACATGTGGCAAGACGCTCCTCGGGGCGCGTCTTGCTCTGGCCTCTCTCCTGGAGGCCCTCTGTCAGACCCAGTGTTGACATGTGAAAAGACGCTCCTCCGGGCGCGTCTTGCTTGGGCCTCTCTCCTGGAGGCGCTCAGTCAGACCCAGTGTTGATATGTGGCAAGACGCTCCTCGGGGCGCGTCTTGCTTGGGCTTCTCTCCTGGAGGCCCTCAGTCACACCCATTGTTGACATGTGGCAAGATGCTCCTTGGGGCGCGTCTTGCTTGGGCCTCTCTCCTGGAGGCCCTCTGTCAGACCGAGTGCTGACATGTGGCAAGATTCTCCTCGGGGCGCGTCTTCCTGGGGCTTCTCTCCTGGAGGCGCTCAGTCAGACCCAGTGTTGACATGTGACAAGACGCTCCTCGGGGCGCGTCTTGCTTGGGCCTCTCTGCTGGAGGTGCTCAGTCAGACCCAGTGGTGACATGTGGCAAGACGCTCCTCGTGGCGCGTATTGCTTGGGCCTCTCTCCTGGAGGCCCTCTGTCAGACCCAGTGATGACATGTGGCAAGACGCTCCTCGGGGCGCGTCTTGCTTGGGCTTCTCTCCTGGAGGCCCTCAGTCAGACGCATTGTTTACATGTGGCAAGACGCTCCTCGGGATGCATCTTGCTTGGGCCTCTCTCCTGGAGGCGCTCAGTCAGACCGAGTGCTGACATGTGGCAAGACGCTCCTCGGGGCGCGTCTTGCTTGGGCCTCTCTCCTGGAGGCCCTCTGTCAGACCGAGTGCTGACATGTGGCAAGATTCTCCTCGGGGCGCGTCTTGATTGGGCTTCTCTCCTGGAGGCCCTCAGTCAGACCCATTGTTTACATGTGGCAAGACGCTCCTCGGGATGCATCTTGCTTGGGCCTCTCTCCTGGAGGCGCTCAGTCAGACCGAGTGCTGACATGTGGCAAGACGCTCCTCGGGGCACGTCTTCCTGGGGCTTCTCTCCTGGAGGCGCTCAATCAGACCCAGTGTTGACATGTGACAAGACGCTCCTCGGGGCGCGTCTTGCTTGGGCCTCTCTGCTGGAGGCGCTCAGTCAGACCCAGTGGTGACATGTGGCAAGACGCTCCTCGTGGCGCGTATTGCTTGGGCCTCTCTCCTGGAGGCCCTCTGTCAGACCCAGTGTTGACATGTGGCAAGACGCTCCTCCGGGCGCGTCTTGCTTGGGCCTCTCTCCTGGAGGCGCTCAGTCAGACCGAGTAGTGACATGTGGCAAGACGCTCCTCGGGGCGCGTCTTGCTTGGGCCTTTCTCCTGGAGTTGCTCAGTTAAACCCAGTGTTGACATGTGGCAAGACGCTCCTCAGGGCGCGTCTTGCTTGGGCTTCTCTCCTGGAGGCCCTCAGTCAGACCCATTGTTGACATGTGGCAAGACGCTCCTCGGGGCACTTCTTGCTTGGGCCTCTCTCCTGGTGGCGCTCAGTCAGACCGAGTGCTGACATGTGGCAAGACGCTCCTCGGGGCGCGTCTTTCTGGGGCTTCTCTCATGGAGGCACTCAGTCAGACCCAGTGGTGACATGTGGCAAGACGCTCCTCATGGCGCGTCTTGCTTGGGCCTCTCTCCTGGAGGCGCTCAGTCAGACCCAGAGGTGACATGTGGCAAGACGCTCCTCGGGGCGCGTCTTGCTTGGGATTCTCTCCTGGAGGCCCTTAGTCAGACCCATTGTTGACATGTGGCAAGACACTCCTCTGGGCGCTTCTTGCTTGGGCCTCTCTCCTGGAGGCACTCAGTCAGACCCAGTGTTGACATGTGGCAAGACGCTCCTCGGGGTGCATCTTGCTTGGGCCTCTCACCTGGAGGCCCTCTGTCAGACCCAGTGCTGACATGTGGCAAGACACTCCTCGGGGCGCGTCTTGCTTGGGCTTCTCTCATGGAGGCCCTCAGTCAGACCCAGTGTTGACATGTGGCAAGACGCTCCTTGGGGCGCGTCTTGCTTGGGCCTCTCTCCTGGAGGCGCTCAGTCAGACCAAGTGGTGACATGTGGCAAGACGCTCCTCGGGGCGCGTATTGCTTGGGCCTCTCTCCTGGAGGCCCTCTGTCAGAACCAGTGTTGACATGTGGCAAAACGCTCCTCGGGGCGCGTCTTGCTTGGGCTTCTCTAATGGAGGCCCTCATTCAGACCCATTGTTTACATGTGGAAAGACGCTCCTCGGGGTGCGTCTTGCTTGGGTCTCTCTCCTGGAGGCGCTCCGTCAGACCGAGTGCTGACATGTGGCAAGACGCTCCTCGGGGCGCATCTTGCTTGGGCCTCTCTCCTGGAGGCGCTCAGTCAGACCAAGTGGTGACATGTGGCAAGACGCTCCTCGGGGCGCGTATTGCTTGGGCCTCTCTCCTGGAGGCCCTCTGTCAGACCCAGTGTTGACATGTGGCAAGACGCTCCTCGGGGCGCGTCTTGCTTGGGCTTCTCTCATGGAGGCCCTCATTCAGACCCATTGTTTACATGTGGAAAGACGCTCCTCGGGGCGCGTCTTGCTGCGGCTTCTCTCCTGGAGGCGCTCAGTCAGACCCAGTGTTGACATGTGACAAGACGCTCCTCGGGGCGCGTCTTGCTTGGGCCTCTCTCCTGGAGGCGATCAGTCAGACCCAGAGGTGACATGTGGCAAGACGCTCCTCGGGGCGCGTCTTGCTTGGGCCTCTCTCCTGGAGGCCCTCTGTCAGACCCAGTGTTGACATGTGAAAAGACGCTCCTCCGGGCGCATCTTGCTTGGGCCTCTCTCCTGGAGGCGCTCAGTCAGATCCAGTGTTGACATGTGGCAAGACGCTCCTCGGGGCGCGTCTTGCTTGGGCTTCTCTCCTGGAGGCCCTCAGTCAGACCCATTGTTGACATGTGGCAAGACGCTCCTCGGGGCGCGTCTTGCTTGGGCCTCTCTCCTGGAGGCCCTCTGGCAAACCGAGTGCTGACATGTGGCAAGATTCTCCTCGGGGCGCGTCTTGATTGGGCTTCTCTCCTGGAGGCCCTCAGTCAGACCCATTGTTTACATGTGGCAAGACGCTCCTCGGGATGCATCTTGCTTGGGCCTCTCTCCTGGAGGCGCTCAGTCAGACCGAGTAGTGACATGTGGCAAGACGCACCTCGGGGCGCGTCTTGCTTGGGCCTCTCTCCTGGAGGTGCTCAGTTAAACCCAGTGTTGACATGTGGCAAGACGCTCCTCAGGGCGCGTCTTGCTTGGGCTTCTCTCCTGGAGGCCCTCAGTCAGACCCATTGTTGACATGTGGCAAGACGCTCCTCGGGGCGCTTCTTGCTTGGGCCTCTCTCCTGGAGGCGCTCAGTCAGACCGAGTGCTGATATGTGGCAAGACGCTCCTCGGGGCGCATCTTTCTGGGGCTTCTCTCATGGAGGCACTCAGTCAGACCCAGTGTTGACATGTGGCAAGACGCTCCTCGGCGCGCGTCTTGCTTGGGCCTCTCTCCTGGAGGCGCTCAGGCAGACCCAGTGTTGACATGTGTCAAGACGCTCCTGGGCGTTTCTTGCTTGGGCCTCTCTCCTGGAGACGCTCAGTCAGACCCAGAGGTGACATGTGGCAAGACGCTCCTCGGGGCGCGTCTTGCTTGGGAATCTCTCCTGGAGGCCCTCTGTCAGACCCAGTGTTGACATGTGGCAAGACGCTCCTCAGGGCGCGTCTTGCCTGGGCCTCTCTCCTGGAGGCGCTCAGTCAGACCCAGTGTTGACATGTGGCAAGATGCACCTCGGGGCGCGTCTTGTTTGGGCCTCTCTCCTGGAGGCGCTCAGTCAGATCCATTGTTGACATGTGGCAACGCGCTCCTCGGGGCGCATCTTGCTTGGGCCTCTCTCCTGGAGGCCCTCAATCAGACCCAGTGTTGACACGTGGCAAGACGCTCCTCGGGGCGCGTCTTGCTTGGGCCTCTCTCCTGGAGGCGCTCAGTCAGACCGAGTACTGACATGTGGCATGACGCTCCTCGGGTCGCGTCTTGCTTGGGCCTCTCTCCTGGAGGCTCTCTGTCAGACCCAGTGTTGACATGTGGCAAGACACTCCTCGGGGCGCGTCTTGCTTGGGCTTCTCTCATGGAGGCCCTCAGTCAGACCCAGTTTTGACAAGTGTCAAGACGCTCCTCGGGGCGCGTCTTGCATGGGCCTCTCTCCTGGAGGCGCTCAGTCAGACCCATTGTTGACATGTGGCAAGACGCTCCTCGGGGCGCGTCTTGCTTGGGATTCTCTCCTGGAGGCCCTCAGTCAGACCCATTGTTGACATGTGGCAAGACGCTCCTCTGGGCGCTTCTTGCTTGGGCCTCTCTCCTGGATGCGCTCAGTCATACCCAGTGTTGACATGTGGCAAGACGCTCCTCGGGGTGCATCTTGCTTGGGCCTCTCACCTGGAGGCCCTCTGTCAGACCCAGTGTTGACATGTGGCAAGACACTCCTCCGGGCGCGTCTTGCTTGGGCCTCTCTCCTGGAGGCGCTCAGTCAGACCGAGTAGTGACATGTGGCAAGACGCTCCTCGTGGCGCGTATTGCTTGGGCCTCTCTCCTGGAGGCCCTCAGTCAGACCCATTGTTTACATGTGGCAAGACGCTCCTCGGGATGCATCTTGCTTGGGCGTCTCTGCTGGAGGCGCTCAGTCAGACCCAGTGGTGACATGTGGCAAGACGCTCCTCGTGGCGCGTATTGCTTGGGCCTCTCTCCTGGAGGCCCTCTGTCAGACCCAGTGTTGACATGTGGCAAGACGCTCCTCCGGGCGCGTCTTGCTTGGGCCTCTCTCCTGGAGGCGCTCAGTCAGACCGAGTAGTGACATGTGGCAAGACGCTCCTCGTGGCGCGTATTGCTTGGGCCTCTCTCCTGGAGGCCCTCTGTCAGACCCAGTGATGACATGTGGCAAGACGCTCCTCGGGGCGCGTCTTGCTTGGGCTTCTCTCCTGGAGGCCCTCAGTAAGACCCATTGTTGACATGTGGCAAGACGCTCCTCGGGGCGCTTCTTGCTTGGGCCTCTCTCCTGGAGGCCCTCTGTCAGACCGAGTGCTGACATGTGGCAAGATTCTCCTCGGGGCGCGTCTTGATTGGGCTTCTCTCCTGGAGGCCCTCAGTCAGACCCATTGTTTACATGTGGCAAGACGCTCCTCGGGATGCATCTTGCTTGGGCGTCTCTGCTGGAGGCGCTCAGTCAGACCCAGTGGTGACATGTGGCAAGACGCTCCTCGTGGCGCGTATTGCTTGGGCCTCTCTCCTGGAGGCCCTCTGTCAGACCCAGTGTTGACATGTGGCAAGACGCTCCTCCGGGCGCGTCTTGCTTGGGCCTCTCTCCTGGAGGCGCTCAGTCAGACCGAGTAGTGACATGTGGCAAGACGCTCCTCTGGGCGCTTCTTGCTTGGGCCTCTCTCCTGGAGGCACTCAGTCAGACCCAGTGGTGACATGTGGCAAGACGCTCCTCGGGGTGCATCTTGCTTGGGCCTCTCACCTGGAGGCCCTCTGTCAGACCCAGTGCTGACATGTGGCAAGACACTCCTCGGGGCGCGTCTTGCTTGGGCTTCTCTCATGGAGGCCCTCAGTCAGACCCAGTGTTGACATGTGGCAAGACGCTCCTTGGGGCGCGTCTTGCTTGGGCCTCTCTCCTGGAGGCGCTCAGTCAGACCAAGTGGTGACATGTGGCAAGATGCTCCTCGGGGCGCGTATTGCTTGGGCCTCTCTCCTGGAGGCCCTCTGTCAGACCCAGTGTTGACATGTGGCAAGACGCTCCTCGGGGCGCGTCTTGCTTGGGCTTCTCTCATGGAGGCCCTCATTCAGACCCGTTGTTTACATGTGGAAAGACGCTCCTCGGGGTGCGTCTTGCTTGGGCCTCTCTCCTGGAGGCGCTCCGTCAGACCGAGTGCTGACATGTGGCAAGACGCTCCTCGGGGCGCATCTTGCTTGGGCCTCTCTCCTGGAGGCGCTCAGTCAGACCAAGTGGTGACATGTGGCAAGACGCTCCTCGGGGCGCGTCTTGCTTGGGCCTCTCTCCTGGAGGCGATCAGTCAGACCCAGAGGTGACATGTGGCAAGACGCTCCTCGGGGCGCGTCTTGCTTGGGCCTCTCTCCTGGAGGCCCTCTGTCAGACCCAGTGTTGACATGTGAAAAGACGCTCCTCCGGGCGCGTCTTGCTTGGGCCTCTCTCCTGGAGGCGCTCAGTCAGATCCAGTGTTGACATGTGGCAAGACGCTCCTCGGGGCGCGTCTTGCTTGGGCTTCTCTCCTGGAGGCCCTCAGTCAGACCCATTGTTGACATGTGGCAAGACGCTCCTCGGGGCGCGTCTTGCTTGGGCCTCTCTCCTGGAGGCCCTCTGTCAGACCGAGTGCTGACATGTGGCAAGATTCTCCTCGGGGCGCGTCTTGATTGGGCTTCTCTCCTGGAGGCCCTCAGTCAGACCCATTGTTTACATGTGGCAAGACGCTCCTCGGGATGCATCTTGCTTGGGCGTCTCTGCTGGAGGCGCTCAGTCAGACCCAGTGGTGACATGTGGCAAGACGCTCCTCGTGGCGCGTATTGCTTGGGCCTCTCTCCTGGAGGCCCTCTGTCAGACCCAGTGTTGACATGTGGCAAGACGCTCCTCCGGGCGCGTCTTGCTTGGGCCTCTCTCCTGGAGGCGCTCAGTCAGACCGAGTAGTGACATGTGGCAAGACGCACCTCGGGGCGCGTCTTGCTTGGGCTTCTCTCCTGGAGGCCCTCAGTAAGACCCATTGTTGACATGTGGCAAGACGCTCCTCGGGGCGCTTCTTGCTTGGGCCTCTCTCCTGGAGGCCCTCTGTCAGACCGAGTGCTGACATGTGGCAAGATTCTCCTCGGGGCGCGTCTTGATTGGGCTTCTCTCCTGGAGGCCCTCAGTCAGACCCATTGTTTACATGTGGCAAGACGCTCCTCGGGATGCATCTTGCTTGGGCGTCTCTGCTGGAGGCGCTCAGTCAGACCCAGTGGTGACATGTGGCAAGACGCTCCTCGTGGCGCGTATTGCTTGGGCCTCTCTCCTGGAGGCCCTCTGTCAGACCCAGTGTTGACATGTGGCAAGACGCTCCTCCGGGCGCGTCTTGCTTGGGCCTCTCTCCTGGAGGCGCTCAGTCAGACCGAGTAGTGACATGTGGCAAGACGCTCCTCGTGGCGCGTATTGCTTGGGCCTCTCTCCTGGAGGCCCTCTGTCAGACCCAGTGATGACATGTGGCAAGACGCTCCTCGGGGCGCGTCTTGCTTGGGCTTCTCTCCTGGAGGCCCTCAGTCAGACGCATTGTTTACATGTGGCAAGACGCTCCTCGGGATGCATCTTGCTTGGGCCTCTCTCCTGGAGGCGCTCAGTCAGACCGAGTGCTGACATGTGGCAAGATGCTCCTCGGGGCGCGTCTTGCTTGGGCCTCTCTCCTGGAGGCCCTCTGTCAGACCGAGTGCTGACATGTGGCAAGATTCTCCTCGGGGTGCGTCTTGATTGGGCTTCTCTCCTGGAGGCCCTCAGTCAGACCCATTGTTTACATGTGGCAAGACGCTCCTCGGGATGCATCTTGCTTGGGCCTCTCTCCTGGAGGCGCTCAGTCAGACCGAGTGCTGACATGTGGCAAGACGCTCCTCGGGGCACGTCTTCCTGGGGCTTCTCTCCTGGAGGCGCTCAGTCAGACCAAGTGTTGACATGTGACAAGACGCTCCTCGGGCGCGTCTTGCTTGGGCCTCTCTGCTGGAGGCGCTCAGTCAGACCCAGTGGTGACATGTGGCAAGACGCTCCTCGTGGCGCGTATTGCTTGGGCCTCTCTCCTGGAGGCCCTCTGTCAGACCCAGTGTTGACATGTGGCAAGACGCTCCTCCGGGCACGTCTTGCTTGGGCCTCTCTCCTGGAGGCGCTCAGTCAGACCGAGTAGTGACATGTGGCAAGACGCTCCTCGGGGCGCGTCTTGCTTGGGCCTCTCTCCTGGAGTTGCTCAGTTAAACCCAGTGTTGACATGTGGCAAGACGCTCCTCAGGGCGCGTCTTGCTTGGGCTTCTCTCCTGGAGGCCCTCAGTCAGACCCATTGTTGACATGTGGCAAGACGCTCCTCGGGGCGCTTCTTGCTTGGGCCTCTCTCCTGGAGGCGCTCAGTCAGACCGAGTGCTGACATGTGGCAAGACGCTCCTCGGGGCGCGTCTTTCTGGGGCTTCTCTCATGGAGGCACTCAGTCAGACCCAGTGTTGACATGTGGCAAGACGCTCCTCGGCGCGCGTCTTGCTTGGGCCTCTCTCCTGGAGGCGCTCAGGCAGACCCAGTGTTGACATGTGTCAAGACGCTCCTGGGCGTTTCTTGCTTGGGCCTCTCTCCTGGAGACGCTCAGTCAGACCCAGTGTTGACATGTGACAAGACGCTCCTCATGGCGCGTCTTGCTTGGGCCTCTCTCCTGGAGGCGCTCAGTCAGACCCAGAGGTGACATGTGGCAAGACGCTCCTCGGGGCGCGTCTTGCTTGGGATTCTCTCCTGGAGGCCCTCAGTCAGACCCATTTTTGACATGTGGCAAGACGCTCCTCTGGGCGCTTCTTGCTTGGGCCTCTCTCCTGGAGGCACTCAGTCAGACCCAGTGGTGACATGTGGCAAGACGCTCCTCGGGGTGCATCTTGCTTGGGCCTCTCACCTGGAGGCCCTCTGTCAGACCCAGTGCTGACATGTGGCAAGACACTCCTCGGGGCGCGTCTTGCTTGGGCTTCTCTCATGGAGGCCCTCAGTCAGACCCAGTGTTGACATGTGGCAAGACGCTCCTTGGGGCGCGTCTTGCTTGGGCCTCTCTCCTGGAGGAGCTCAGTCAGACCAAGTGGTGACATGTGGCAAGATGCTCCTCGGGGCGCGTCTTGCTTGGGCTTCTCTCATGGAGGCCCTCATTCAGACCCGTTGTTTACATGTGGAAAGACGCTCCTCGGGGTGCGTCTTGCTTGGGCCTCTCTCCTGGAGGCGCTCCGTCAGACCGAGTGCTGACATGTGGCAAGACGCTCCTCGGGGCGCATCTTGCTTGGGCCTCTCTCCTGGAGGCGCTCAGTCAGACCAAGTGGTGACATGTGGCAAGACGCTCCTCGGGGCGCGTATTGCTTGGGCCTCTCTCCTGGAGGCCCTCTGTCAGACCCAGTGTTGACATGTGGCAAGACGCTCCTCGGGGCGCGTCTTGCTTGGGCTTCTCTCATGGAGGCCCTCATTCAGACCCATTGTTTACATGTGGAAAGACGCTCCTCGGGGCGCGTCTTGCTGCGGCTTCTCTCCTGGAGGCGCTCAGTCAGACCCAGTGTTGACATGTGACAAGACGCTCCTCGGGGCGCGTCTTGCTTGGGCCTCTCTCCTGGAGGCGATCAGTCAGACCCAGAGGTGACATGTGGCAAGACGCTCCTCGGGGCGCGTCTTGCTTGGGCCTCTCTCCTGGAGGCCCTCTGTCAGACCCAGTGTTGACATGTGAAAAGACGCTCCTCCGGGCGCGTCTTGCTTGGGCCTCTCTCCTGGAGGCGCTCAGTCAGATCCAGTGTTGACATGTGGCAAGACGCTCCTCGGGGCGCGTCTTGCTTGGGCTTCTCTCCTGGAGGCCCTCAGTCAGACCCATTGTTGACATGTGGCAAGACGCTCCTCGGGGCGCGTCTTGCTTGGGCCTCTCTCCTGGAGGCCCTCTGTCAGACCGAGTGCTGACATGTGGCAAGATTCTCCTTGGGGCGCGTCTTGATTGGGCTTCTCTCCTGGAGGCCCTCAGTCAGACCCATTGTTTACATGTGGCAAGACGCTCCTCGGGATGCATCTTGCTTGGGCGTCTCTGCTGGAGGCGCTCAGTCAGACCCAGTGGTGACATGTGGCAAGACGCTCCTCGTGGCGCGTATTGCTTGGGCCTCTCTCCTGGAGGCCCTCTGTCAGACCCAGTGTTGACATGTGGCAAGACGCTCCTCCGGGCGCGTCTTGCTTGGGCCTCTCTCCTGGAGGCGCTCAGTCAGACCGAGTAGTGACATGTGGCAAGACGCACCTCGGGGCGCGTCTTGCTTGGGCTTCTCTCCTGGAGGCCCTCAGTAAGACCCATTGTTGACATGTGGCAAGACGCTCCTCGGGGCGCTTCTTGCTTGGGCCTCTCTCCTGGAGGCGCTCAGTCAGACCGAGTGCTGATATGTGGCAAGACGCTCCTCGGGGCGCGTCTGTCTGGGGCTTCTCTCATGGAGGCACTCAGTCAGACCCAGTGTTGACATGTGGCAAGACGCTCCTCGGCGCGCGTCTTGCTTGGGCCTCTCTCCTGGAGGCGCTCAGGCAGACCCAGTGTTGACATGTGTCAAGACGCTCCTGGGCGTTTCTTGCTTGGGCCTCTCTCCTGGAGACGCTCAGTCAGACCCAGTGTTGACATGTGACAAGACGCTCCTCATGGCGCGTCTTGCTTGGGCCTCTCTCCTGGAGGCGCTCAGTCAGACCCAGAGGTGACATGTGGCAAGACGCTCCTCGGGGCGCGTCTTGCTTTGGCCTCTCTCCTGGAGGCGCACAGTCAGACCGAGTGCTGACATGTGGCAAGACGCTCCTCGGGGCGCGTCCTGCTGGGGCTTCTCTCCTGGAGGCGCTCAGTCAGACCCAGTGTTGACATGTGACAAGACGCTCCTCGGGGCGCGTCTTGCTTGGGCCTCTCTCCTGGAGGCGCTCAGTCAGACCCAGAGGTGACATGTGGCAAGACGCTCCTCTGGGCGCGTCTTGCTTGGGAATCTCTCCTGGAGGCCCTCTGTCAGACCCAGTGTTGACATGTGGCAAGACGCTCCTCCGGGCGCGTCTTGCCTGGGCCTCTCTCCTGGAGGCGCTCAGTCAGACCCAGTGTTGACATGTGGCAAGATGCACCTCGGGGCGCGTCTTGTTTGGGCCTCTCTCCTGGAGGCGCTCAGTCAGATCCAGTGTTGACATGTGGCAACGCGCTCCTCGGGGCGCATCTTGCTTGGGCCTCTCTCCTGGAGGCCCTCAATCAGACCCAGTGTTGACACGTGGCAAGACGCTCCTCGGGGCGCGTCTTGCTTGGGCCTCTCTCCTGGAGGCGCTCAGTCAGACCGAGTACTGACATGTGGCATGACGCTCCTCGGGTCGCGTCTTGCTTGGGCCTCTCTCCTGGAGGCGCTCTGTCAGACCCAGTGTTGACATGTGGCAAGACACTCCTCGGGGCGCGTCTTGCTTGGGCTTCTTTCATGGAGGCCCTCAGTCAGACCCAGTTTTGACAAGTGTCAAGACGCTCCTCGGGGCGCGTCTTGCTTGGGCCTCTCTCCTGGAGGCGCTCAGTCAGACCCATTGTTGACATGTGGCAAGACGCTCCTCGGGGCGCGTCTTGCTTGGGATTCTCTCCTGGAGGCCCTCAGTCAGACCCATTGTTGACATGTGGCAAGACGCTCCTCTGGGCGCTTCTTGCTTGGGCCTCTCTCCTGGATGCGCTCAGTCAGACCCAGTGTTGACATGTGGCAAGACGCTCCTCGGGGTGCATCTTGCTTGGGCCTCTCACCTGGAGGCCCTCTGTCAGACCCAGTGTTGACATGTGGCAAGACCCTCCTCGGGGCGCGTCTTGCTTGGGCTTCTCTCATGGAGGCCCTCAGTCAGACCCAGTGTTGACATGTGTCAAGACGCTCCTCGGGGCGCGTCTTGCTTGGGCCTCTCTCCTGGAGGCGCTCAGTCAGACCCAGTGGTGACATGTGTCAAGACGCTCCTCGGGGCGCGTCTTGCTTGGGCTTCTCTCATGGAGGCCCTCAGTCAGACCCAGTGTTGACATGTGGCAAGATTTTCACCGGGGCGCGTCTTGCTTGGGACTCTCTCCTGGAGGCGCTCAGTCAGACCCAGTGGTGACATGTGGCAAGACGCTCCTCGGGGCGTGTCTTGCTGGGGCTTCTCTCCTGGAGGTGTTCAGTCAGACCGAGTGCTGACATGTGGCAAGACGCACCCCGGGGCACGTCTTAATTGGGCTTCTCTCCTAGAGGCCCTCAGTCAGAATCATTGTTGACATGTGGCAAGACGCTCCTCGGGGTGCGTCTTGCTTGGGCCTCTCTCCTGGAGGCGCACAGTCAGACCGAGTGCTGACATGTGGCAAGACGCTCCTCGGGGCGCGTCTTGCCTGGGCCTCTCTCTTGGAGGCGCTCAGTCAGACCAAGTGGTGACATGTGGCAAGACGCTCCTCGGGGCGCGTATTGCTTGGGCCTCTCTCCTGGAGGCCCTCTGTCAGACCCAGTGTTGACATGTGGCAAGACGCTCCTCGGGGCGCGTCTTGCTTGGGCTTCTCTCATGGAGGCCCTCATTCAGACCCATTGTTTACATGTGGAAAGACGCTCCTCAGGGTGCGTCTTGCTTGGGCCTCTCTCCTGGAGGCGCTCCGTCAGACCGAGTGCTGACATGTGGCAAGACGCTCCTCGGGGCGCATCTTGCTTGGGCCTCTCTCCTGGAGGCGCTCAGTCAGACCAAGTGGTGACATATGGCAAGACGCTCCTCGGGGCGCGTGTTGCTTGGGCCTCTCTCCTGGAGGCCCTCTGTCAGACCCAGTGTTGACATGTGGCAAGACGCTCCTCGGGGCGCATCTTGCTTGGGCTTCTCTCATGGAGGCCCTCATTCAGACCCATTGTTTACATGTGGAAAGACGCTCCTCGGGGCGCGTCTTGCTGCGGCTTCTCTCCTGGAGGCGCTCAGTCAGACCCAGTGTTGACATGTGACAAGACGCTCCTCGGGGCGCGTCTTGCTTGGGCCTCTCTCCTGGAGGTGATCAGTCAGACCCAGAGGTGACATGTGGCAAGACGCTCCTCGGGGCGCGTCTTGCTTGGGCCTCTCTCCTGGAGGCCCTCTGTCAGACCCAGTGTTGACATGTGAAAAGACGCTCCTCCGGGCGCGTCTTGCTTGGGCCTCTCTCCTGGAGGCGCTCAGTCAGATCCAGTGTTGACATGTGGCAAGATTCTCCTCGGGGCGCGTCTTGATTGGGCTTCTCTCCTGGAGGCCCTCAGTCAGACCCATTGTTTACATGTGGCAAGACACTCCTCGGGATGCATCTTGCTTGGGCCTCTCTCCTGGAGGCGCTCAGTCAGACCGAGTGCTGACATGTGGCAAGACGCTCCTCGGGGCACGTCTTCCTGGGGCTTCTCTCCTGGAGGCGCTCAGTCAGACCCAGTGTTGACATGTGACAAGACGCTCCTCGGGGCGCGTCTTGCTTGGGCCTCTCTGCTGGAGGCGCTCAGTCAGACCCAGTGGTGACATGTGGCAAGACGCTCCTCGTGGCGTGTATTGCTTGGGCCTCTCTCCTGGAGGCCCTCTGTCAGACCCAGTGTTGACATGTGGCAAGACGCTCCTCCGGGCGCGTCTTGCTTGGGCCTCTCTCCTGGAGGCGCTCAGTCAGACCGAGTAGTGACATGTGGCAAGACGCACCTCGGGGCGCGTCTTGCTTGGGCCTCTCTCCTGGAGGTGCTCAGTTAAACCCAGTGTTGACATGTGGCAAGACGCTCCTCAGGGCGCGTCTTGCTTGGGCTTCTCTCCTGGAGGCCCTCAGTCAGACCCATTGTTGACATGTGGCAAGACGCTCCTCGGGGCGCTTCTTGCTTGGGCCTCTCTCCTGGAGGCGCTCAGTCAGACCGAGTGCTGATATGTGGCACGACGCTCCTCGGGGCGCGTCTTTCTGGGGCTTCTCTCATGGAGGCACTCAGTCAGACCCAGTGTTGACATGTGGCAAGACGCTCCTCGGCGCGCGTCTTGCTTGGGCCTCTCTCCTGGAGGCGCTCAGGCAGACCCAGTGTTGACATGTGTCAAGACGCTCCTGGGCGTTTCTTGCTTGGGCCTCTCTCCTGGAGACGCTCAGTCAGACCCAGTGTTGACATGTGACAAGACGCTCCTCATGGCGCGTCTTGCTTGGGCCTCTCTCCTGGAGGCGCTCAGTCAGACCCAGAGGTGACATGTGGCAAGACGCTCCTCGGGGCGCGTCTTGCTTGGGCCTCTCTCCTGGAGGCGCTCAGTCAGACCCAGAGGTGACATGTGGCAAGACGCTCCTCGGGGCGCGTCTTGCTTGGGAATCTCTCCTGGAGGCCCTCTGTCAGACCCAGTGTTGACATGTGGCAAGACGCTCCTCCGGGCGCGTCTTGCCTGGGCCTCTCTCCTGGAGGCGCTCAGTCAGACCCAGTGTTGACATGTGGCAAGATGCACCTCGGGGCGCGTCTTGTTTGGGCCTCTCTCCTGGAGGCGCTCAGTCAGATCCAGTGTTGACATGTGGCAACGCGCTCATCGGGGCGCATCTTGCTTGGGCCTCTCTCCTGGAGGCCCTCAATCAGACCCAGTGTTGACACGTGGCAAGACGCTCCTCGGGGCGCGTCTTGCTTGGGCCTCTCTCCTGGAGGCGCTCAGTCAGACCGAGTACTGACATGTGGCATGACGCTCCTCGGGTCGCGTCTTGCTTGGGCCTCTCTCCTGGAGGCGCTCTGTCAGACCCAGTGTTGACATGTGGCAAGACACTCCTCGGGGCGCGTCTTGCTTGGGCTTCTCTCATGGAGGCCCTCAGTCAGACCCAGTTTTGACAAGAGTCAAGACGCTCCTCGGGGCGCGTCTTGCTTGGGCCTCTCTCCTGGAGTCGCTCAGTCAGACCCATTGTTGACATGTGGCAAGACGCTCCTCGGGGCGCGTCTTGCTTGGGATTCTCTCCTGGAGGCCCTCAGTCAGACCCATTGTTGACATGTGGCAAGACGCTCCTCTGGGCGCTTCTTGCTTGGGCCTCTCTCCTGGATGCGCTCAGTCAGACCCAGTGTTGACATGTGGCAAGACGCTCCTCGGGGTGCATCTTGCTTGGGCCTCTCACCTGGAGGCCCTCTGTCAGACCCAGTGTTGACATGTGGCAAGACACTCCTCGGGGCGCGTCTTGCTTGGGCTTCTCTCATGGAGGCCCTCAGTCAGACCCAGTGTTGACATTTGTCAAGACGCTCCTCGGGGCGCGTCTTGCTTGGGCCTCTCTCCTGCAGGCGCTCAGTCAGACCCAGTGGTGACATGTGGCAAGACGCTCCTCGGGGCGCGTCTTCCTTGGGCCTCTCTCCTGGAGGTGCTCAGTTAAACCCAGTGTTGACATGTGGGAAGACGCTCCTCAGGGCGCGTCTTGCTTGGGCTTCTCTCCTGGAGGCCCTCAGTCAGACCCATTGTTGACATGTGGCAAGACGCTCCTGGGCGTTTCTTGCTTGGGCCTCTCTCCTGGAGGCGCTCAGGCAGACCCAGTGTTGACAAGTGTCAAGACGCTCCTGGGCGTTTCTTGCCTGGGCCTCTCTCCTGGAGGCGCTCAGTCAGACCCAGAGGTGACATGTGGCAAGACGCTCCTCGGGGCGCGTCTTGCTTTGGCCTCTCTCCTGGAGGTGCTCAGTCAGACCGAGTGCTGACATGTGGCAAGACGCTCCTCGGGGCGTGTCTTGCTGGGGCTTCTCTCCTGGAGGCGTTCAGTCAGACCGAGTGCTGACATGTGGCAAGACGCACCCCGGGGCACGTCTTAATTGGGCTTCTCTCCTAGAGGCCCTCAGTCAGAATCATTGTTGACATGTGGCAAGACGCTCCTCGGGGTGCGTCTTGCTTGGGCCTCTCTCCTGGAGGCGCACAGTCAGACCGAGTGCTGACATGTGGCAAGACGCTCCTTGGGGCGCGTCTTGCTTGGGCCTCTCTCCTGGAGGCCCTCTGTCAGACCCAGTGTTGACATGTGGCAAGACGCTCCTCCGGGCGCGTCTTGCTTGAGCCTCTCTCCTGGAGGCGCTCAGTCAGACCCAGTGTTGACATGTGGCAAGAGACTCCTCAGGGCGCGTCTTGCTTGGGCTTCTCTCATGGAGGCCCTTAGTCAGACCCAGTGTTGACATGTGGCAAGATTTTCCTCGGGTCGCGTCTTGCTTGGGACTCTCTCCTGGAGGCGCTCAGTCAGACCCAGTTGTGACATGTGGCAAGACGCTCCTCGGGGCGCTTTTTGCTTGGGCCTCTCTCCTGGAGGCGCTCAGTCAGACCCAGTGTTGACATGTGGCAAGACGCTCCTCGGGGCGCGTCTTGCTTGGGCCTCTCTCCTGGAGGCCCTCAATCAGACCCAGTGTTGACACGTGGCAAGACGCTCCTCGGGGCGCGTGTTGCTTGGGCCTCTCTCCTGGAGGAGCTCAGTCAGACCGAGTGCTGACATGTGGCAAGACGCTCCTCGGGGCGCGTCTTGCTTGGGCCTCTCTCCTGGAGGCGCTCAGTCAGACCCAGTGGTGACATGTGGCTAGAAGCTCCTCGGGGCACGTATTGCTTGGGCCTCTCTCCTGGAGGCCCTCTGTCAGACCCAGTGTTGACATGTGGCAAGACGCTCCTCGGGGCGCGTCCTGCTTGGGCCTCTCTCCTGGAGGCGCTCAGTCAGACCCAGTGTGGACATGTGGCAAGGCGCTCCTCGGGGCGCGTCTTGCTTGGGCCTCTCTCCTGGAGGCCCTCAATCAGACCCAGTGTTGACACGTGGCAAGACGCTCCTCGGGGCGCGTCTTGCTTGGGCCTCTCTCCTGGAGGCGCTCAGTCAGACCGAGTACTGACATGTGGCATGACGCTCCTCAGGGCGCGTCTTGCTTGGGCCTCTCTCCTGGAGGCGCTCTGTCAGACCCAGTGGTGACATGTTGCAAGACAGTCCTCGAGGCGCGTCTTCCTTGGGCCTCTCTCCTGGAGGCCCTCTGTCAGCCCCAGTGTTGACATGTGTCAAGACGCTCCTCGGGATGCATCTTGCTTGGGCTTCTCTCCTGGAGGCCCTCTGTCAGACCCAGTGTTGACATGTGGCAAGACACTCCTCGGGGCGCGTCTTGCTTGGGCTTCTCTCCTGGAGGCGCTCAGTCAGACCCATTGTTGACATGTGGCAAGACGCTCCTCGGGGCGCGTCTTGCTTGGGCTTCTCTCCTGGAGGCCCTCAGTCAGACCCATTGTTGACATGTGGCAAGACGCTCCTCTGGGCGCTTCTTGCTTGGGCCTCTCTCCTGGAGGCGCTCAGTCAGACCCAGTGTTGACATGTGGCAAGACGCTCCTCGGGGTGCATCTTGCTTGGGCCTCTCTCATGGAGGCCCTCAGTCAGACCCAGTGTTGACATGTGTCAAGACGCTCCTCGGGGCGCGTCTTGCTTGGGCCTCTCTCCTGGAGGCGCTCAGTCAGACACAGTGGTGACATGTGGCAAGACGCTCCTCGGGGCGCGTCTTGCTTGGGCTTCTCTCATGGAGGCCCTCAGTCAGACCCAGTGTTGACATGTGTCAAGACGCTCCTCGGGGTGCGTCTTGCTTGGGCCTCTCTCCTGGAGGCGCTCAGTCAGACCCAGTGTTGACATGTGGCAAGACGCTCCTCGGGGCGCGTCTTGCTTGGGCCTCTCTCCTGGAGACGCTCAGTCAGACCCAGTGTTGACATGTGACAAGACGCTCCTCATGGCGCGTCTTGCTTGGGCCTCTCTCCTGGAGGCGCTCAGTCAGACCCAGAGGTGACATGTGGCAAGACGCTCCTCGGGGCGCGTCTTGCTTTGGCATCTCTCCTGGAGGCGCTCAGTCAGACCGAGTGCTGACATGTGGCAAGACGCTCCTCGGGGCGTGTCTTGCTGGGGCTTCTCTCCTGGAGGCGTTCAGTCAGACCGAGTGCTGACATGTGGCAAGACGCTCCTCGGGGCACGTCTTGCTTGGGCTTCTCTCCTAGAGGCCCTCAGTCAGAATCATTGTTGACATGTGGCAAGACGCTCCTCGGGGTGCGTCTTGCTTGGGCCTCTCTCCTGGAGGCGCACAGTCAGACCGAGTGCTGACATGTGGCAAGACGCTCCTCGGGGCGCGTCTTGCTGGGGCTTCTCTCCTGGAGGCGCTCAGTCAGACCCAGTGTTGACATGTGACAAGACGCTCCTCGGGGCGCGTCTTGCTTGGGCCTCTCTCCTGGAGGCGCTCAGGCAGACCCAGTGTTGACATGTGTCAAGACGCTCCTGGGCGTTTCTTGCTTGGGCCTCTCTCCTGGAGATGCTCAGTCAGACCCAGTGTTGACATGTGACAAGACGCTCCTCATGGCGCGTCTTGCTTGGGCCTCTCTCCTGGAGGCGCTCAGTCAGACCCAGAGGTGACATGTGGCAAGACGCTCCTCGGGGCGCGTCTTGCTTTGGCCTCTCTCCTGGAGGCGCTCAGTCAGACCGAGTGCTGACATGTGGCAAGACTCTCCTCGGGGCGTGTCTTGCTGGGGCTTCTCTCCTGGAGGCGTTCAGTCAGACCGAGTGCTGACATGTGGCAAGACGCTCCTCGGGGCACGTCTTGCTTGGGCTTCTCTCCTAGAGGCCCTCAGTCAGAATCATTGTTGACATGTGGCAAGACGCTCCTCGGGGCGCGTCATGCTGGGTCCTCTCTCCTGGAGGCGCTCAGTCAGACCCAGTGCTGACATGTGGCATGACGCTCCTCGGGGCGCGTCTTGCTTGGGCCTCTCTCCTGGAGGCGCTCAGTCAGACCCAGTGGTGACATGTGGCAAGACGCTCCTTGGGGCGCATATTGCTTGGGCCTCTCTCCTGGAGGCCCTCAGTCAGACTCATTGTTGACATGTGGCAAGACGCTCCTCGGGTTATGTCTTGCTTGGGCCTCTCTCCTGGAGGCGCACAGTCAGACCGAGTGCTGACATGTGACAAGACGCTCCTCGGGGCGCGTCTTGCTTGGGCCTCTCTCCTGGAGGCGATCAGTCAGACCCAGATTTGACATGTGGCAAGACGCTCCTCGGGGCGCGTCTTGCTCTGGCCTCTCTCCTGGAGGCGCTCAGTCAGACCCATTGTTGACATGTGGCAAGACGCTCCTCGGGGCGCGTCTTGCTTGGGCCTCTCTCCTGGAGGCCCTCTGTCAGACCGAGTGCTGACATGTGGCAAGATTCTCCTCGGGGCGCGTCTTGATTGGGCTTCTCTCCTGGAGGCCCTCAGTCAGACCCATTGTTTACATGTGGCAAGACGCCCCTCGGGATGCATCTTGCTTGGGCCTCTCTCCTGGAGGCGCTCAGTCAGACCGAGTGCTGACATGTGGCAAGACGCTGCTCGGGGCACGTCTTCCTGGGGCTTCTCTCCTGGAGGCGCTCAGTCAGACCCAGTGTTGACATGTGACAAGACGCTCCTCGGGGCGCGTCTTGCTTGGGCCTCTCTGCTGGAGGCGCTCAGTCAGACCCAGTGGTGACATGTGGCAAGATGCTCCTCGTGGCGCGTATTGCTTGGGCCTCTCTCCTGGAGGCCCTCTGTCAGACCCAGTGTTGACATGTGGCAAGACGCTCCTCCGGGCGCGTCTTGCTTGGGCCTCTCTCCTGGAGGCGCTCAGTCAGACCGAGTAGTGACATGTGGCAAGACGCACCTCGGGGCGCGTCTTGCTTGGGCCTCTCTCCTGGAGGTGCTCAGTTAAACCCAGTGTTGACATGTGGCAAGACGCTCCTCAGGGCGCGTCTTGCTTGGGCTTCTCTCCTGGAGGCCCTCAGTCAGACCCATTGTTGACATGTGGCAAGACGCTCCTCGGGGCGCGTCTTGCTTGGGCCTCTCTCCAGGAGGCCCTCAATCAGACCCAGTGTTGACACGTGGCAAGACGCTCCTCGGGGCGCGTCTTGCTTGGACCTCTCTCCTGGAGGCGCTCAGTCAGACCGAGTACTGACATGTGGCATGACGCTCCTCAGGGCGCGTCTTGCTTGGGCCTCTCTCCTGGAGGCGCTCTGTCAGACCCAGTGGTGACATGTTGCAAGACAGTCCTCGGGGCGCGTCTTCCTTGGGCCTCTCTCCTGGAGGCCCTCTGTCAGCCCCAGTGTTGACATGTGTCAAGACGCTCCTCGGGATGCATCTTGCTTGGGCTTCTCTCCTGGAGGCCCTCTGTCAGACCCAGTGTTGACATGTGGCAAGACACTCCTCGGGGCGCGTCTTGCTTGGGCTTCTCTCCTGGAGGCGCTCAGTCAGACCCATTGTTGACATGTGGCAAGACGCTCCTCGGGGCGCGTCTTGGTTGGGCTTCTCTCCTGGAGGCCCTCAGGCAGACCCATTGTTGACATGTGGCAAGACGCTCCTCTGGGCGCTTCTTGCTTGGGCCTCTCTCCTGGAGGCGCTCAGTCAGACCCAGTGTTGACATGTGGCAAGACGCTCCTCGGGGTGCATCTTGCTTGGGCCTCTCTCATGGAGGCCCTCAGTCAGACCCAATGTTGACATGTGTCAAGACGCTCCTCGGGGCGCGTCTTGCTTGGGCCTCTCTCCTGGAGGCGCTCAGTCAGACACAGTGGTGACATGTGGCAAGACGCTCCTCGGGGCGCGTCTTGCTTGGGCTTCTCTCACGGAGGCCCTCAGTCAGACCCAGTGTTGACATGTGTCAAGACGCTCCTCGGGGCGCGTCTTGCTTGGGCCTCTCTCCTGGAGGCGTTCAGTCAGACCGAGTGCTGACATGTGGCAAGACGCTCCTCGGGGCACGTCTTGCTTGGGCTTCTCTCCTAGAGGCCCTCAGTCAGAATCATTGTTGACATGTGTCAAGACGCTCCTCGGGGCGCGTCTTGCTTGGGCCTCTCTCCTGGAGGCGCTCAGTCAGACACAGTGGTGACATGTGGCAAGACGCTCCTCGGGGCGCGTCTTGCTTGGGCTTCTCTCACGGAGGCCCTCAGTCAGACCCAGTGTTGACATGTGGCAAGACTCTCCTCGGGGCGTGTCTTGCTGGGGCTTCTCTCCTGGAGGCGTTCAGTCAGACCGAGTGCTGACATGTGGCAAGACGCTCCTCGGGGCACGTCTTGCTTGGGCTTCTCTCCTAGAGGCCCTCAGTCAGAATCATTGTTGACATGTGGCAAGACGCTCCTCGGGGCGCGTCATGCTGGGGCCTCTCTCCTGGAGGCGCTCAGTCAGACCCAGTGCTGACATGTGGCATGATGCTCCTCGGGGCGCGTCTTGCTTGGGCCTCTCTCCTGGAGGCGCTCAGTCAGACCCAGTGGTGACATGTGGCAAGACGCTCCTTGGGGCGCATATTGCTTGGGCCTCTCTCCTGGAGGCCCTCAGTCAGACTCATTGTTGACATGTGGCAAGACGCTCCTCGGGTTATGTCTTGCTTGGGCCTCTCTCCTGGAGGCGCACAGTCAGACCCAGTGTTGACATGTGACAAGACGCTCCTCGGGGCGCGTCTTGCTTGGGCCTCTCTCCTGGAGGCGATCAGTCAGACCCAGATTTGACATGTGGCAAGACGCTCCTCGGGGCGCGTCTTGCTCTGGCCTCTCTCCTGGAGGCCCTCTGTCAGACCCAGTGTTGACATGTGAAAAGACGCTCCTCCGGGCGCGTCTTGCTTGGGCCTCTCTCCTGGAGGCGCTCAGTCAGACCCAGTGTTGATATGTGGCAAGACGCTCCTCTGGGCGCGTCTTGCTTGGGCTTCTCTCCTGGAGGCCCTCAGTCACACCCATTGTTGACATGTGGCAAGATGCTCCTTGGGGCGCGTCTTGCTTGGGCCTCTCTCCTGGAGGCCCTCTGTCAGACCGAGTGCTGACATGTGGCAAGATTCTCCTCGGGGCGCGTCTTCCTGGGGCTTCTCTCCTGGAGGCGCTCAGTCAGACCCATTGTTGACATGTGGCAAGACGCTCCTCGGGGCGCGTCTTGCTTGGGCCTCTCTCCTGGAGGCCCTCTTTCAGACCGAGTGGTGACATGTGGCAAGATTCTCCTCGGGGCGCGTCTTGATTGGGCTTCTCTCCTGGAGGCCCTCAGTCAGACCCATTGTTTACATGTGGCAAGACGCCCCTCGGGATGCATCTTGCTTGGGCCTCTCTCCTGGAGGCGCTCAGTCAGACCGAGTGCTGACATGTGGCAAGACGCTGCTCGGGGCACGTCTTCCTGGGGCTTCTCTCCTGGAGGCGCTCAGTCAGACCCAGTGTTGACATGTGACAAGACGCTCCTCGGGGCGCGTCTTGCTTGGGCCTCTCTGCTGGAGGCGCTCAGTCAGACCCAGTGGTGACATGTGGCAAGATGCTCCTCGTGGCGCGTATTGCTTGGGCCTCTCTCCTGGAGGCCCTCTGTCAGACCCAGTGTTGACATGTGGCAAGACGCTGCTCCGGGCGCGTCTTGCTTGGGCCTCTCTCCTGGAGGCGCTCAGTCAGACCGAGTAGTGACATGTGGCAAGACGCACCTCGGGGCGCGTCTTGCTTGGGCCTCTCTCCTGGAGGTGCTCATTTAAACCCAGTGTTGACATGTGGCAAGACGCTCCTCAGGGCGCGTCTTGCTTGGGCTTCTCTCCTGGAGGCCCTCAGTCAGACCCATTGTTGACATGTGGCAAGACGCTCCTCGGGGCGCGTCTTGCTTGGGCCTCTCTCCTGGAGGCCCTCAATAAGACCCAGTGTTGACACGTGGCAAGACGCTCCTCGGGGCGCGTCTTGCTTGGGCCTCTCTCCTGGAGGCGCTCAGTCAGACCGAGTACTGACATGTGGCATGACGCTCCTCAGGGCGCGTCTTGCTTGGGCCTCTCTCCTGGAGGCGCTCTGTCGGACCCAGTGGTGACATGTTGCAAGACAGTCCTCGGGGCGCGTCTTCCTTGGGCCTCTCTCCTGGAGGCCCTCTGTCAGCCCCAGTGTTGACATGTGTCAAGACGCTCCTCGGGATGCATCTTGCTTGGGCTTCTCTCCTGGAGGCCCTCTGTCAGACCCAGTGTTGACATGTGGCAAGACACTCCTCGGGGCGCGTCTTGCTTGGGCTTCTCTCCTGGAGGCGCTCAGTCAGACCCATTGTTGACATGTGGCAAGACGCTCCTCGGGGCGCGTCTTGCTTGGGCTTCTCTCCTGGAGGCCCTCAGGCAGACCCATTGTTGACATGTGGCAAGACGCTCCTCTGGGCGCTTCTTGCTTGGGCCTCTCTCCTGGAGGCGCTCAGTCAGACCCAGTGTTGACATGTGGCAAGACGCTCCTCGGGGTGCATCTTGCTTGGGCCTCTCTCATGGAGGCCCTCATTCAGACCCAATGTTGACATGTGTCAAGACGCTCCTCGGGGCGCGTCTTGCTTGGGCCTCTCTCCTGGAGGCGCTCAGTCAGACACAGTGGTGACATGTGGCAAGACGCTCCTCGGGGCGCGTCTTGCTTGGGCTTCTCTCATGGAGGCCCTCAGTCAGACCCAGTGTTGACATGTGTCAAGACGCTCCTCGGGGCGCGTCTTGCTTGGGCCTCTCTCCTGGAGGCGCTCAGTCAGACCCAGTGTTGACATGTGGCAAGACGCTCCTCGGGGCGCGTCTTGCTTGGGCCTCTCTCCTGGAGACGCTCAGTCAGACCCAGTGTTGACATGTGACAAGACGCTCCTCATGGCCCGTCTTGCTTGGGCCTCTCTCCTGGAGGCGCTCAGTCAGACCCAGAGGTGACATGTGGCAAGACGCTCCTCGGGGCGCGTCTTGCTTTGGCTTCTCTCCTAGAGGCCCTCAGTCAGAATCATTGTTGACATGTGGCAAGACGCTCCTCGGGGTGCGTCTTGCTTGGGCCTCTCTCCTGGAGGCGCACAGTCAGACCGAGTGCTGACATGTGGCAAGACGCTCCTCGGGGCGCGTCTTGCTGGGGCTTCTCTCCTGGAGGCGCTCAGTCAGACCCAGTGTTGACATGTGACAAGACGCTCCTCGGGGCGCGTCTTGCTTGGGCCTCTCTCCTGGAGGCGCTCAGTCAGACCGAGTGCTGACATGTGGCAAGACTCTCCTCGGGGCGTGTCTTGCTGGGGCTTCTCTCCTGGAGGCGTTCAGTCAGACCGAGTGCTGACATGTGGCAAGACGCTCCTCGGGGCACGTCTTGCTTGGGCTTCTCTCCTGGAGGCCCTCAGTCAGAATCATTGTTGACATTTGGCAAGACGCTCCTCGGGGCGCGTCATGCTGGGGCCTCTCTCCTGGAGGCGCTCAGTCAGACCCAGTGCTGACATGTGGCATGACGCTCCTCGGGGCGCGTCTTGCTTGGGCCTCTCTCCTGGAGGCGCTCAGTCAGACCCAGTGGTGACATGTGGCAAGACGCTCCTTGGGGCGCATATTGCTTGGGCCTCTCTCCTGGAGGCGCTCCGTCAGACCGAGTGCTGACATGTGGCAAGATGCTCCTCGGGTCGCATCTTGCTGGGGCTTCTCTCCTGGAGGCGTTCAGTCAAACCGAGTGCTGACATGTGGCAAGACGCTCCTCGGGGCGCGTCTTGCTGGGGCTTATCTCCTGGAGGCGCTCAGTCAGACCCAGTGTTGACATGTGACAAGACGCTCCTCGGGGCGCGTCTTGCTTGGGCCTTTCTCCTGGAGGCGATCAGTCAGACCCAGAGGTGACATGTGGCAAGACGCTCCTCGGGGCGCGTCTTGCTCTGGCCTCTCTCCTGGAGGCCCTCTGTCAGACCCAGTGTTGACATGTGAAAAGACGCTCCTCCGGGCGCTTCTTGCTTGGGCCTCTCTCCTGGAGGCGCTCAGTCAGACCCAGTGTTGATATGTGGCAAGACGCTCCTCGGGGCGCGTCTTGCTTGGGCTTCTCTCATGGAGGCCCTCAGTCAGACCCATTGTTTACATGTGGAAAGACGCTCCTCGGGGTGCATCTTGCTTGGGCCTCTCTCCTGGAGGCGCTCCGTCAGACCGAGTGCTGACATGTGGCAAGATGCTCCTCGGGTCGCATCTTGCTGGGGCTTCTCTCCTGGAGGCGTTCAGTCAGACCGAGTGCTGACATGTGGCAAGACGCTCCTCGGGGCGCGTCTTGCTGGGGCTTATCTCCTGGAGGCGCTCAGTCAGACCCAGTGTTGACATGTGACAAGACGCTCCTCCGGGCGCGTCTTGCTTGGGCCTCTCTCCTGGAGGCGCTCAGTCAGACCCAGTGTTGATATGTGGCAAGACGCTCCTCGGGGCGCGTCTTGCTTGGGCTTCTCTCCTGGAGGCCCTCAGTCACACCCATTGTTGACATGTGGCAAGATGCTCCTTGGGGCGCGTCTTGCTTGGGCCTCTCTCCTGGAGGCCCTCTGTCAGACCGAGTGCTGACATGTGGCAAGATTCTCCTCGGGGCGCGTCTTCCTGGGGCTTCTCTCCTGGAGGCCCTCAGTCAGACCCATTGTTGACATGTGGCAAGACGCTCCTCGGGGCGCTTCTTGCTTGGGCCTCTCTCCTGGAGGCGCTCAGTCAGACCGAGTGCTGATATGTGGCACGACGCTCCTCGGGGCGCGTCTTTCTGGGGCTTCTCTCATGGAGGCACTCAGTCAGACCCAGTGTTGACATGTGGCAAGACGCTCCTCGGCGCGCGTCTTGCTTGGGCCTCTCTCCTGGAGGCGCTCAGGCAGACCCAGTGTTGACATGTGTCAAGACGCTCCTGGGCGTTTCTTGCTTGGGCCTCTCTCCTGGAGACGCTCAGTCAGACCCAGTGTTGACATGTGACAAGACGCTCCTCATGGCGCGTCTTGCTTGGGCCTCTCTCCTGGAGGCGCTCAGTCAGACCCAGAGGTGACATGTGGCAAGACGCTCCTCGGGGCGCGTCTTGCTTGGGCCTCTCTCCTGGAGGCGCTCAGTCAGACCCAGAGGTGACATGTGGCAAGACGCTCCTCGGGGCGCGTCTTGCTTGGGAATCTCTCCTGGAGGCCCTCTGTCAGACCCAGTGTTGACATGTGGCAAGACGCTCCTCCGGGCGCGTCTTGCCTGGGCCTCTCTCCTGGAGGCGCTCAGTCAGACCCAGTGTTGACATGTGGCAAGATGCACCTCGGGGCGCGTCTTGTTTGGGCCTCTCTCCTGGAGGCGCTCAGTCAGATCCAGTGTTGACATGTGGCAACGCGCTCATCGGGGCGCATCTTGCTTGGGCCTCTCTCCTGGAGGCCCTCAATCAGACCCAGTGTTGACACGTGGCAAGACGCTCCTCGGGGCGCGTCTTGCTTGGGCCTCTCTCCTGGAGGCGCTCAGTCAGACCGAGTACTGACATGTGGCATGACGCTCCTCGGGTCGCGTCTTGCTTGGGCCTCTCTCCTGGAGGCGCTCTGTCAGACCCAGTGTTGACATGTGGCAAGACACTCCTCGGGGCGCGTCTTGCTTGGGCTTCTCTCATGGAGGCCCTCAGTCAGACCCAGTTTTGACAAGAGTCAAGACGCTCCTCGGGGCGCGTCTTGCTTGGGCCTCTCTCCTGGAGTCGCTCAGTCAGACCCATTGTTGACATGTGGCAAGACGCTCCTCGGGGCGCGTCTTGCTTGGGATTCTCTCCTGGAGGCCCTCAGTCAGACCCATTGTTGACATGTGGCAAGACGCTCCTCTGGGCGCTTCTTGCTTGGGCCTCTCTCCTGGATGCGCTCAGTCAGACCCAGTGTTGACATGTGGCAAGACGCTCCTCGGGGTGCATCTTGCTTGGGCCTCTCACCTGGAGGCCCTCTGTCAGACCCAGTGTTGACATGTGGCAAGACACTCCTCGGGGCGCGTCTTGCTTGGGCTTCTCTCATGGAGGCCCTCAGTCAGACCCAGTGTTGACATTTGTCAAGACGCTCCTCGGGGCGCGTCTTGCTTGGGCCTCTCTCCTGCAGGCGCTCAGTCAGACCCAGTGGTGACATGTGGCAAGACGCTCCTCGGGGCGCGTCTTCCTTGGGCCTCTCTCCTGGAGGTGCTCAGTTAAACCCAGTGTTGACATGTGGGAAGACGCTCCTCAGGGCGCGTCTTGCTTGGGCTTCTCTCCTGGAGGCCCTCAGTCAGACCCATTGTTGACATGTGGCAAGACGCTCCTGGGCGTTTCTTGCTTGGGCCTCTCTCCTGGAGGCGCTCAGGCAGACCCAGTGTTGACAAGTGTCAAGACGCTCCTGGGCGTTTCTTGCCTGGGCCTCTCTCCTGGAGGCGCTCAGTCAGACCCAGAGGTGACATGTGGCAAGACGCTCCTCGGGGCGCGTCTTGCTTTGGCCTCTCTCCTGGAGGTGCTCAGTCAGACCGAGTGCTGACATGTGGCAAGACGCTCCTCGGGGCGTGTCTTGCTGGGGCTTCTCTCCTGGAGGCGTTCAGTCAGACCGAGTGCTGACATGTGGCAAGACGCACCCCGGGGCACGTCTTAATTGGGCTTCTCTCCTAGAGGCCCTCAGTCAGAATCATTGTTGACATGTGGCAAGACGCTCCTCGGGGTGCGTCTTGCTTGGGCCTCTCTCCTGGAGGCGCACAGTCAGACCGAGTGCTGACATGTGGCAAGACGCTCCTTGGGGCGCGTCTTGCTTGGGCCTCTCTCCTGGAGGCCCTCTGTCAGACCCAGTGTTGACATGTGGCAAGACGCTCCTCCGGGCGCGTCTTGCTTGAGCCTCTCTCCTGGAGGCGCTCAGTCAGACCCAGTGTTGACATGTGGCAAGAGACTCCTCAGGGCGCGTCTTGCTTGGGCTTCTCTCATGGAGGCCCTTAGTCAGACCCAGTGTTGACATGTGGCAAGATTTTCCTCGGGTCGCGTCTTGCTTGGGACTCTCTCCTGGAGGCGCTCAGTCAGACCCAGTTGTGACATGTGGCAAGACGCTCCTCGGGGCGCTTTTTGCTTGGGCCTCTCTCCTGGAGGCGCTCAGTCAGACCCAGTGTTGACATGTGGCAAGACGCTCCTCGGGGCGCGTCTTGCTTGGGCCTCTCTCCTGGAGGCCCTCAATCAGACCCAGTGTTGACACGTGGCAAGACGCTCCTCGGGGCGCGTGTTGCTTGGGCCTCTCTCCTGGAGGAGCTCAGTCAGACCGAGTGCTGACATGTGGCAAGACGCTCCTCGGGGCGCGTCTTGCTTGGGCCTCTCTCCTGGAGGCGCTCAGTCAGACCCAGTGGTGACATGTGGCTAGAAGCTCCTCGGGGCACGTATTGCTTGGGCCTCTCTCCTGGAGGCCCTCTGTCAGACCCAGTGTTGACATGTGGCAAGACGCTCCTCGGGGCGCGTCCTGCTTGGGCCTCTCTCCTGGAGGCGCTCAGTCAGACCCAGTGTGGACATGTGGCAAGGCGCTCCTCGGGGCGCGTCTTGCTTGGGCCTCTCTCCTGGAGGCCCTCAATCAGACCCAGTGTTGACACGTGGCAAGACGCTCCTCGGGGCGCGTCTTGCTTGGGCCTCTCTCCTGGAGGCGCTCAGTCAGACCGAGTACTGACATGTGGCATGACGCTCCTCAGGGCGCGTCTTGCTTGGGCCTCTCTCCTGGAGGCGCTCTGTCAGACCCAGTGGTGACATGTTGCAAGACAGTCCTCGGGGCGCGTCTTCCTTGGGCCTCTCTCCTGGAGGCCCTCTGTCAGCCCCAGTGTTGACATGTGTCAAGACGCTCCTCGGGATGCATCTTGCTTGGGCTTCTCTCCTGGAGGCCCTCTGTCAGACCCAGTGTTGACATGTGGCAAGACACTCCTCGGGGCGCGTCTTGCTTGGGCTTCTCTCCTGGAGGCGCTCAGTCAGACCCATTGTTGACATGTGGCAAGACGCTCCTCGGGGCGCGTCTTGCTTGGGCTTCTCTCCTGGAGGCCCTCAGTCAGACCCATTGTTGACATGTGGCAAGACGCTCCTCTGGGCGCTTCTTGCTTGGGCCTCTCTCCTGGAGGCGCTCAGTCAGACCCAGTGTTGACATGTGGCAAGACGCTCCTCGGGGTGCATCTTGCTTGGGCCTCTCTCATGGAGGCCCTCAGTCAGACCCAGTGTTGACATGTGTCAAGACGCTCCTCGGGGCGCGTCTTGCTTGGGCCTCTCTCCTGGAGGCGCTCAGTCAGACACAGTGGTGACATGTGGCAAGACGCTCCTCGGGGCGCGTCTTGCTTGGGCTTCTCTCATGGAGGCCCTCAGTCAGACCCAGTGTTGACATGTGTCAAGACGCTCCTCGGGGTGCGTCTTGCTTGGGCCTCTCTCCTGGAGGCGCTCAGTCAGACCCAGTGTTGACATGTGGCAAGACGCTCCTCGGGGCGCGTCTTGCTTGGGCCTCTCTCCTGGAGACGCTCAGTCAGACCCAGTGTTGACATGTGACAAGACGCTCCTCATGGCGCGTCTTGCTTGGGCCTCTCTCCTGGAGGCGCTCAGTCAGACCCAGAGGTGACATGTGGCAAGACGCTCCTCGGGGCGCGTCTTGCTTTGGCATCTCTCCTGGAGGCGCTCAGTCAGACCGAGTGCTGACATGTGGCAAGACGCTCCTCGGGGCGTGTCTTGCTGGGGCTTCTCTCCTGGAGGCGTTCAGTCAGACCGAGTGCTGACATGTGGCAAGACGCTCCTCGGGGCACGTCTTGCTTGGGCTTCTCTCCTAGAGGCCCTCAGTCAGAATCATTGTTGACATGTGGCAAGACGCTCCTCGGGGTGCGTCTTGCTTGGGCCTCTCTCCTGGAGGCGCACAGTCAGACCGAGTGCTGACATGTGGCAAGACGCTCCTCGGGGCGCGTCTTGCTGGGGCTTCTCTCCTGGAGGCGCTCAGTCAGACCCAGTGTTGACATGTGACAAGACGCTCCTCGGGGCGCGTCTTGCTTGGGCCTCTCTCCTGGAGGCGCTCAGGCAGACCCAGTGTTGACATGTGTCAAGACGCTCCTGGGCGTTTCTTGCTTGGGCCTCTCTCCTGGAGATGCTCAGTCAGACCCAGTGTTGACATGTGACAAGACGCTCCTCATGGCGCGTCTTGCTTGGGCCTCTCTCCTGGAGGCGCTCAGTCAGACCCAGAGGTGACATGTGGCAAGACGCTCCTCGGGGCGCGTCTTGCTTTGGCCTCTCTCCTGGAGGCGCTCAGTCAGACCGAGTGCTGACATGTGGCAAGACTCTCCTCGGGGCGTGTCTTGCTGGGGCTTCTCTCCTGGAGGCGTTCAGTCAGACCGAGTGCTGACATGTGGCAAGACGCTCCTCGGGGCACGTCTTGCTTGGGCTTCTCTCCTAGAGGCCCTCAGTCAGAATCATTGTTGACATGTGGCAAGACGCTCCTCGGGGCGCGTCATGCTGGGTCCTCTCTCCTGGAGGCGCTCAGTCAGACCCAGTGCTGACATGTGGCATGACGCTCCTCGGGGCGCGTCTTGCTTGGGCCTCTCTCCTGGAGGCGCTCAGTCAGACCCAGTGGTGACATGTGGCAAGACGCTCCTTGGGGCGCATATTGCTTGGGCCTCTCTCCTGGAGGCCCTCAGTCAGACTCATTGTTGACATGTGGCAAGACGCTCCTCGGGTTATGTCTTGCTTGGGCCTCTCTCCTGGAGGCGCACAGTCAGACCGAGTGCTGACATGTGACAAGACGCTCCTCGGGGCGCGTCTTGCTTGGGCCTCTCTCCTGGAGGCGATCAGTCAGACCCAGATTTGACATGTGGCAAGACGCTCCTCGGGGCGCGTCTTGCTCTGGCCTCTCTCCTGGAGGCGCTCAGTCAGACCCATTGTTGACATGTGGCAAGACGCTCCTCGGGGCGCGTCGTGCTTGGGCCTCTCTCCTGGAGGCCCTCTGTCAGACCGAGTGCTGACATGTGGCAAGATTCTCCTCGGGGCGCGTCTTGATTGGGCTTCTCTCCTGGAGGCCCTCAGTCAGACCCATTGTTTACATGTGGCAAGACGCCCCTCGGGATGCATCTTGCTTGGGCCTCTCTCCTGGAGGCGCTCAGTCAGACCGAGTGCTGACATGTGGCAAGACGCTGCTCGGGGCACGTCTTCCTGGGGCTTCTCTCCTGGAGGCGCTCAGTCAGACCCAGTGTTGACATGTGACAAGACGCTCCTCGGGGCGCGTCTTGCTTGGGCCTCTCTGCTGGAGGCGCTCAGTCAGACCCAGTGGTGACATGTGGCAAGATGCTCCTCGTGGCGCGTATTGCTTGGGCCTCTCTCCTGGAGGCCCTCTGTCAGACCCAGTGTTGACATGTGGCAAGACGCTCCTCCGGGCGCGTCTTGCTTGGGCCTCTCTCCTGGAGGCGCTCAGTCAGACCGAGTAGTGACATGTGGCAAGACGCACCTCGGGGCGCGTCTTGCTTGGGCCTCTCTCCTGGAGGTGCTCAGTTAAACCCAGTGTTGACATGTGGCAAGACGCTCCTCAGGGCGCGTCTTGCTTGGGCTTCTCTCCTGGAGGCCCTCAGTCAGACCCATTGTTGACATGTGGCAAGACGCTCCTCGGGGCGCGTCTTGCTTGGGCCTCTCTCCAGGAGGCCCTCAATCAGACCCAGTGTTGACACGTGGCAAGACGCTCCTCGGGGCGCGTCTTGCTTGGACCTCTCTCCTGGAGGCGCTCAGTCAGACCGAGTACTGACATGTGGCATGACGCTCCTCAGGGCGCGTCTTGCTTGGGCCTCTCTCCTGGAGGCGCTCTGTCAGACCCAGTGGTGACATGTTGCAAGACAGTCCTCGGGGCGCGTCTTCCTTGGGCCTCTCTCCTGGAGGCCCTCTGTCAGCCCCAGTGTTGACATGTGTCAAGACGCTCCTCGGGATGCATCTTGCTTGGGCTTCTCTCCTGGAGGCCCTCTGTCAGACCCAGTGTTGACATGTGGCAAGACACTCCTCGGGGCGCGTCTTGCTTGGGCTTCTCTCCTGGAGGCGCTCAGTCAGACCCATTGTTGACATGTGGCAAGACGCTCCTCGGGGCGCGTCTTGGTTGGGCTTCTCTCCTGGAGGCCCTCAGGCAGACCCATTGTTGACATGTGGCAAGACGCTCCTCTGGGCGCTTCTTGCTTGGGCCTCTCTCCTGGAGGCGCTCAGTCAGACCCAGTGTTGACATGTGGCAAGACGCTCCTCGGGGTGCATCTTGCTTGGGCCTCTCTCATGGAGGCCCTCAGTCAGACCCAATGTTGACATGTGTCAAGACGCTCCTCGGGGCGCGTCTTGCTTGGGCCTCTCTCCTGGAGGCGCTCAGTCAGACACAGTGGTGACATGTGGCAAGACGCTCCTCGGGGCGCGTCTTGCTTGGGCTTCTCTCACGGAGGCCCTCAGTCAGACCCAGTGTTGACATGTGTCAAGACGCTCCTCGGGGCGCGTCTTGCTTGGGCCTCTCTCCTGGAGGCGTTCAGTCAGACCGAGTGCTGACATGTGGCAAGACGCTCCTCGGGGCACGTCTTGCTTGGGCTTCTCTCCTAGAGGCCCTCAGTCAGAATCATTGTTGACATGTGTCAAGACGCTCCTCGGGGCGCGTCTTGCTTGGGCCTCTCTCCTGGAGGCGCTCAGTCAGACACAGTGGTGACATGTGGCAAGACGCTCCTCGGGGCGTGTCTTGCTTGGGCTTCTCTCACGGAGGCCCTCAGTCAGACCCAGTGTTGACATGTGGCAAGACTCTCCTCGGGGCGTGTCTTGCTGGGGCTTCTCTCCTGGAGGCGTTCAGTCAGACCGAGTGCTGACATGTGGCAAGACGCTCCTCGGGGCACGTCTTGCTTGGGCTTCTCTCCTAGAGGCCCTCAGTCAGAATCATTGTTGACATGTGGCAAGACGCTCCTCGGGGCGCGTCATGCTGGGGCCTCTCTCCTGGAGGCGCTCAGTCAGACCCAGTGCTGACATGTGGCATGATGCTCCTCGGGGCGCGTCTTGCTTGGGCCTCTCTCCTGGAGGCGCTCAGTCAGACCCAGTGGTGACATGTGGCAAGACGCTCCTTGGGGCGCATATTGCTTGGGCCTCTCTCCTGGAGGCCCTCAGTCAGACTCATTGTTGACATGTGGCAAGACGCTCCTCGGGTTATGTCTTGCTTGGGCCTCTCTCCTGGAGGCGCACAGTCAGACCGAGTGCTGACATGTGGCAAGACGCTCCTCGGGGCGCGTCTTGCTGGGGCTTATCTCCTGGAGGCGCTCAGTCAGACCCAGTGTTGACATGTGACAAGACGCTCCTCGGGGCGCGTCTTGCTTGGGCCTCTCTCCTGGAGGCGATCAGTCAGACCCAGATTTGACATGTGGCAAGACGCTCCTCGGGGCGCGTCTTGCTCTGGCCTCTCTCCTGGAGGCCCTCTGTCAGACCCAGTGTTGACATGTGAAAAGACGCTCCTCCGGGCGCGTCTTGCTTGGGCCTCTCTCCTGGAGGCGCTCAGTCAGACCCAGTGTTGATATGTGGCAAGACGCTCCTCTGGGCGCGTCTTGCTTGGGCTTCTCTCCTGGAGGCCCTCAGTCACACCCATTGTTGACATGTGGCAAGATGCTCCTTGGGGCGCGTCTTGCTTGGGCCTCTCTCCTGGAGGCCCTCTGTCAGACCGAGTGCTGACATGTGGCAAGATTCTCCTCGGGGCGCGTCTTCCTGGGGCTTCTCTCCTGGAGGCGCTCAGTCAGACCCATTGTTGACATGTGGCAAGACGCTCCTCGGGGCGCGTCTTGCTTGGGCCTCTCTCCTGGAGGCCCTCTTTCAGACCGAGTGCTGACATGTGGCAAGATTCTCCTCGGGGCGCGTCTTGATTGGGCTTCTCTCCTGGAGGCCCTCAGTCAGACCCATTGTTTACATGTGGCAAGACGCCCCTCGGGATGCATCTTGCTTGGGCCTCTCTCCTGGAGGCGCTCAGTCAGACCGAGTGCTGACATGTGGCAAGACGCTGCTCGGGGCACGTCTTCCTGGGGCTTCTCTCCTGGAGGCGCTCAGTCAGACCCAGTGTTGACATGTGACAAGACGCTCCTCGGGGCGCGTCTTGCTTGGGCCTCTCTGCTGGAGGCGCTCAGTCAGACCCAGTGGTGACATGTGGCAAGATGCTCCTCGTGGCGCGTATTGCTTGGGCCTCTCTCCTGGAGGCCCTCTGTCAGACCCAGTGTTGACATGTGGCAAGACGCTGCTCCGGGCGCGTCTTGCTTGGGCCTCTCTCCTGGAGGCGCTCAGTCAGACCGAGTAGTGACATGTGGCAAGACGCACCTCGGGGCGCGTCTTGCTTGGGCCTCTCTCCTGGAGGTGCTCATTTAAACCCAGTGTTGACATGTGGCAAGACGCTCCTCAGGGCGCGTCTTGCTTGGGCTTCTCTCCTGGAGGCCCTCAGTCAGACCCATTGTTGACATGTGGCAAGACGCTCCTCGGGGCGCGTCTTGCTTGGGCCTCTCTCCTGGAGGCACTCAATAAGACCCAGTGTTGACACGTGGCAAGACGCTCCTCGGGGCGCGTCTTGCTTGGGCCTCTCTCCTGGAGGCGCTCAGTCAGACCGAGTACTGACATGTGGCATGACGCTCCTCAGGGCGCGTCTTGCTTGGGCCTCTCTCCTGGAGGCGCTCTGTCGGACCCAGTGGTGACATGTTGCAAGACAGTCCTCGGGGCGCGTCTTCCTTGGGCCTCTCTCCTGGAGGCCCTCCGTCAGCCCCAGTGTTGACATGTGTCAAGACGCTCCTCGGGATGCATCTTGCTTGGGCTTCTCTCCTGGAGGCCCTCTGTCAGACCCAGTGTTGACATGTGGCAAGACACTCCTCGGGGCGCGTCTTGCTTGGGCTTCTCTCCTGGAGGCGCTCAGTCAGACCCATTGTTGACATGTGGCAAGACGCTCCTCGGGGCGCGTCTTGCTTGGGCTTCTCTCCTGGAGGCCCTCAGGCAGACCCATTGTTGACATGTGGCAAGACGCTCCTCTGGGCGCTTCTTGCTTGGGCCTCTCTCCTGGAGGCGCTCAGTCAGACCCAGTGTTGACATGTGGCAAGACGCTCCTCGGGGTGCATCTTGCTTGGGCCTCTCTCATGGAGGCCCTCAGTCAGACCCAATGTTGACATGTGTCAAGACGCTCCTCGGGGCGCGTCTTGCTTGGGCCTCTCTCCTGGAGGCGCTCAGTCAGACACAGTGGTGACATGTGGCAAGACGCTCCTCGGGGCGCGTCTTGCTTGGGCTTCTCTCATGGAGGCCCTCAGTCAGACCCAGTGTTGACATGTGTCAAGACGCTCCTCGGGGCGCGTCTTGCTTGGGCCTCTCTCCTGGAGGCGCTCAGTCAGACCCAGTGTTGACATGTGGCAAGACGCTCCTCGGGGCGCGTCTTGCTTGGGCCTCTCTCCTGGAGACGCTCAGTCAGACCCAGTGTTGACATGTGACAAGACGCTCCTCATGGCCCGTCTTGCTTGGGCCTCTCTCCTGGAGGCGCTCAGTCAGACCCAGAGGTGACATGTGGCAAGACGCTCCTCGGGGCGCGTCTTGCTTTGGCTTCTCTCCTAGAGGCCCTCAGTCAGAATCATTGTTGACATGTGGCAAGACGCTCCTCGGGGTGCGTCTTGCTTGGGCCTCTCTCCTGGAGGCGCACAGTCAGACCGAGTGCTGACATGTGGCAAGACGCTCCTCGGGGCGCGTCTTGCTGGGGCTTCTCTCCTGGAGGCGCTCAGTCAGACCCAGTGTTGACATGTGACAAGACGCTACTCGGGGCGCGTCTTGCTTGGGCCTCTCTGCTGGAGGCGCTCAGTCAGACCCAGTGGTGACATGTGGCAAAACGCTCCTCGTGGTGCGTATTGCTTGGGCCTCTCTCCTGGAGGCCCTCTGTCAGACCCAGTGTTGACATGTGGCAAGACGCTCCTCCGGGCGCGTCTTGCTTGGGCCTCTCTCCTGGAGGCGCTCAGTCAGACCGAGTAGTGACATGTGGCAAGATTCTCCTCGGGGCGCGTCTTCCTGGGGCTTCTCTCCTGGAGGCGCTCAGTCAGACCCATTGTTGACATGTGGCAAGACGCTCCTCGGGGCGCGTCTTGCTTGGGCCTCTCTCCTGGAGGCCCTCTGTCAGACCGAGTGCTGACATGTGGCAAGATTCTCCTCGGGGCGCGTCTTGATTGGGCTTCTCTCCTGGAGGCCCTCAGTCAGACCCATTGTTTACATGTGGCAAGACGCTCCTCGGGATGCATCTTGCTTGGGCCTCTCTCCTGGAGGCGCTCAGTCAGACCGAGTGCTGACATGTGGCAAGACGCTGCTCGGGGCACGTCTTCCTGGGGCTTCTCTCCTGGAGGCGCTCAGTCAGACCCAGTGTTGACATGTGACAAGACGCTACTCGGGGCGCGTCTTGCTTGGGCCTCTCTGCTGGAGGCGCTCAGTCAGACCCAGTGGTGACATGTGGCAAGACGCTCCTCGTGGTGCGTATTGCTTGGGCCTCTCTCCTGGAGGCCCTCTGTCAGACCCAGTGTTGACAGGTGGCAAGACGCTCCTCCGGGCGCGTCTTGCTTGGGCCTCTCTCCTGGAGGCGCTCAGTCAGACCGAGTAGTGACATGTGGCAAGACGCACCTCGGGGCGCGTCTTGCTTGGGCTTCTCTCCTGGAGGCCCTCAGTCAGACCCATTGTTGACATGTGGCAAGACGCTCCTCGGGGCGCTTCTTGCTTGGGCCTCTCTCCTGGAGGCGCTCAGTCAGACCGAGTGCTGATATGTGGAGAGACGCTCCTCGGGGCGCGTCTTTCTGGGGCTTCTCTCATGGAGGCACTCAGTCAGACCCAGTGTTGACATGTGGCAAGACGCTCCTCGGCGCGCGTCTTGCTTGGGCCTCTCTCCTGGAGGCGCTAAGGCAGACCCAGTGTTGACATGTGTCAAGACGCTCCTGGGTGTTTCTTGCTTGGGCCTCTCTCCTGGAGACGCTCAGTCAGACCCAGTGTTGATATGTGACAAGACGCTCCTCATGGCGCGTCTTGCTTGGGCCTCTCTCCTGGAGGCGCTCAGTCAGACCCAGAGTTGACATGTGGCAAGACGCTCCTCGGGGCGCGTCTTGCTTTGGCCTCTCTCCTGGAGGCGCACAGTCAGACCGAGTGCTGACATGTGGCAAGACGCTCCTCGGGGCGCGTCTTGCTGGGGCTTCTCTCCTGGAGGCGCTCAGTCAGACCCAGTGTTGACATGTGACAAGACGCTCCTCGGGGCGCGTCTTGCTTGGGCCTCTCTCCTGGAGGCGCTCAGTCAGACCCAGTGTTGACATGTGACAAGACGCTCCTCATGGCCCGTCTTGCTTGGGCCTCTCTCCTGGAGGCGCTCAGTCAGACCCAGAGGTGACATGTGGCAAGACGCTCCTCGGGGCGCGTCTTGCTTTGGCTTCTCTCCTAGAGGCCCTCAGTCAGAATCATTGTTGACATGTGGCAAGACGCTCCTCGGGGTGCGTCTTGCTTGGGCCTCTCTCCTGGAGGCGCACAGTCAGACCGAGTGCTGACATGTGGCAAGACGCTCCTCGGGGCGCGTCTTGCTGGGGCTTCTCTCAGTAAAGTAAGCAAGATGGCGCCTGTGTTCGGCCATGCCACTGCTCGACTCCTATTTTTGATTGTGTTCACAATATACGCGGTCATTTCAGCCCAATTTTCATGTGGCTTTGTTTCTGCTGTACGGAGTTACGATCGTGGTTCTCTTCTTTGTATAAAAGAGTCTATGGAGTTCCTCTTTTATGAACAGCGCAAGTTCCAACAAACATTTCCGCCTCCGTTCGTTTGTTCACCCGACTCACCTGAGTACCAGCTGGTGTGCCGCGCCCCAGGCAGAAAGAGGAGATCGAGGAAGCGGGGATGCAGGTCTGGTATTCAAGTCAAGCAGAGGCTGGCTTCTTTGGGAGTCGCAGCTCCGGATCGCCCGTCCAGGTGTTTGCGGAGGATCCCTTGTGTCGAGCGGCGCTGTGGCGGCGGGACGCTCCCCCCGTCATCCTTCCGGATCGTCGCGCCTGGTGTCCTGCACCCGGTGCGGAGTTGGTTTTCTGACTTGGATGTGCTGTTACCTTGCAGCCCTGTGTTTACACCGGTGGATCAGCTGATGCTTTCCCGGGTACGCTGGAGATCACGTGATCGCGTCTCCTGCTTACGACCGATCCTGCTGAATTCAGCTCCTAAGCCTTTGACAGCTCTCTCCTGCCGGTTTGGCCTGTTTAATGCTCGCTCTATTGCGAATAAATCATTCTCTTTGAATGAACTTTTCTCCAGTCAAACTCTGGATTTTATGTTTTTTACTGAGACATGGCAGAGAGAAGGTGAATATATTCATCTCAACGAACTCTGCCCCGCTGGCTGCGCTGTTTTTGGGATGCCCCGCCCCTCCCGCCGCGGAGGAGGTCTTGCAGTTGTTTTTAAGGAGACTTTTATCTGCAAAGTGTTAAACACTCAAGCTTTTACTTCTTTTGAATCACAGACAATCAAGATTGGTTCATCTATTCCATTTTACTGTGTGCTGATTTATCGCCCACCTGGACCAGCCACAGCTTTTCTTAAGGATTTTAGTGATTTTTTATCTTCTATCATAAAGCTGGAAAATGTTTTAATTCTGGGAGATTTTAATATTCATATTGATGACAGCACTTCTGGCCCAGCAGTGGAACTTTTAACAATGACTGAATCTTTCAATTTTGAGCAGCATGTCTCTGGCCCCACCCATCAAAAAGGCCATACTCTAGACCTTGTGTTTTCCCTTGATCTGAATATTTCCAATCTTTGTGTGAAGGATGTCCACATGAGTGACCATAGCTGTGTTTTATTTGATTTACACTTTAATCTTGAGTCTACGCCTTCTGTGGTCATCCCACAAAGGCGCATTATTTCAGAGAATACAGCAGCTAGATTCATTGAGATGTTTGACTCCAATTTGTTTTTGGAATCTCAGGATGTGGACAGCCTTATTCACAGCCTAAATAGTCGCTGTAAATCCATTTTGGATGTGGTTGCTCCTTTTAAATCTAACAGGGTAACTCGGAAACCATTTTCTCCTTGGATAAATGACAGCATTCAGAACTTTAAAAGACTGTGCAGGAAAACGGAACGCCTGTGGAAGTCCACTAAACTCGAGGTCCATAGGCTGTACCTTAAGGACCTTATGCTTTCTCTAAATGAGCTGATAAAAAAATCCAGGTCTGAATACTTCCGCAAACTGATTATCCAAAACAAGAAAAAACCACAAGTTTTATTTGACACTATTAGCTCTATTGTGGCTCCTGCTGCGCCTCTTACACCTGTTTTCAACAAAGCAGATGCAAACAAATTCCTTAATTACTTTGTTGATAAAATTCAAAATATCAAAGACAAACTCCCATCTTTTCAGTCATGTAATGATGATATTGATGAACTCCCTGCGCACGCGTGGTCCTCTTTCTCACCTGTAACACAGGATGATATTTTAGCTTTGGTAACCACAATGAAGCCCTCTTTTTGCCTGGCTGATGTCTTACCTTGTAAACTCCTTTCAAAAGTATTTGATGCCATTGGTCCCTGGGTTACCAGAATGTTTAACCTGTCCCTTTCTTCTGGCGTTTTCCCTAGCTGTTTTAAACATGCTTTTGTGGAACCCCTACTCAAAAAATCTAATCTGGATCCAACAGATCCTAAAAATTTTAGACCAATATCAAAACTCCCTTTCCTGTCCAAAGTCTTAGAGAAAGTGGTATCTGAACAACTGGTTTCCTTCTTACAGGATCGCAATATCTTTGACAGGTTTCAGTCCGGTTTCCGTAAGCACCACTCTACGGAAACTGCGCTGCTTAAAGTGTCCAATGACATCTTGATGTCCGCAGACTCTGGGAAATGCACGGTCCTAGTTTTACTAGACCTTTCGTCCGCATTCGACACGGTTAACCATGAGATCTTGCTGAGTAGGCTCCGCGAGTTGGTTGGGTTGTCAGGTTCTGTCCTGGCGTGGTTTACATCCTATTTATCCGGGAGAAGCCTAAGTGTCTCAGTCAACCAGATCCTGTCTGACCCAACTGATCTACGGTGTGGAGTACCCCAGGGCTCAGTTTTGGGCCCGATTTTGTTCTTGTTGTACATCCTTCCTTTAGGAAACCTAATCCAGGAGTTTGCCGATGATGTTTCCTATCATCTCTTTGCTGATGATCTTCAGCTGTATTGTTCTTTCAAGCCTTCTGACGTTAAAAAATTGCATTCTTTATTATCATGTTTTGAGCGAATCAAACAGTGGCTCGGTGCAAATGCCTTACGGCTGAACTCAGACAAAACTGAAGTACTGGTGATTGCCCCCGATGATGCTGCTCCAGGGATTCACCAGCAGTTAGGTGATCTGAGTTTGTCTGTAAAACCTACCCTTAGAAACCTTGGCGTTTTCTTTGACAAGGGAATGTCTCTTGAACATCACGCAAAGCAGTTAACTAGAAACTGTTTTTACCACTTGAGACAAATTTCTAAACTCAGAACAATGGTGTCTAAAGCTGATCTTGAGTTGATTATTCACGCGTTTACATCATCCCGTTTAGACTACTGTAATAGTTTATTTTCTTGTCTAAACAAAAAAGAGCTGTCCCGCTTACAACAAGTCCAGAATTGTGCAGCTAGAATTCTGACCCGTGACAACAGAAGGGCCCACATTACCCCCATTTTAAAAGCTCTTCATTGGCTTCCTATCACATTTCGCATAAATTTTAAAATTCTTGTGCTGACTTTCAGAGCGCTGCATGGTCTGGCTCCATTGTATGTTCGAGACATGCTCTGCCCTTACACGCCTTCTCGCAGGCTGAGATCTATGGATCAAAACCTTTTAATGGTCCCACGTACTCAGTTCAGGACACGAGGAGATCGCTCATTCCAGGCCGTCGCTCCTAGGCTTTGGAATGAGCTACCTCTGTCTTTACGCTCAATCGACTCAGTTGATGTTTTTAAGAGCAATCTTAAAACCCATTTGTTTCTCCAGGCATTTTAAACTTAGTCTCATTCAGATTGGTTTTATTTGACACTATGTATATTGTGGCTGTATTTTACTGTATTTATATGTTGTTGCCTTTTAACTTGTGAAGCACTTTGTGACCTTTTTGTCTGTGAGAGGTGCTATACAAATAAAGTTACTTACTTACTTACTTACTTCTCTCCTGGAGGCGCTCAGTCAGACCCAGTGTTGACATGTGACAAGACGCTCCTCGGGGCGCGTCTTGCTTGGGCCTCTCTCCTGGAGGCGCTCAGTCAGACCGAGTGCTGACATGTGGCAAGACTCTCCTCGGGGCGTGTCTTGCTGGGGCTTCTCTCCTGGAGGCGTTCAGTCAGACCGAGTGCTGACATGTGGCAAGACGCTCCTCGGGGCACGTCTTGCTTGGGCTTCTCTCCTGGAGGCCCTCAGTCAGAATCATTGTTGACATGTGGCAAGACGCTCCTCGGGGCGCGTCATGCTGGGGCCTCTCTCCTGGAGGCGCTCAGTCAGACCCAGTGCTGACATGTGGCATGACGCTCCTCGGGGCGCGTCTTGCTTGGGCCTCTCTCCTGGAGGCGCTCAGTCAGACCCAGTGGTGACATGTGGCAAGACGCTCCTTGGGGCGCATATTGCTTGGGCCTCTCTCCTGGAGGCGCTCCGTCAGACCGAGTGCTGACATGTGGCAAGATGCTCCTCGGGTCGCATCTTGCTGGGGCTTCTCTCCTGGAGGCGTTCAGTCAGACCGAGTGCTGACATGTGGCAAGACGCTCCTCGGGGCGCGTCTTGCTGGGGCTTATCTCCTGGAGGCGCTCAGTCAGACCCAGTGTTGACATGTGACAAGACGCTCCTCGGGGCGCGTCTTGCTTGGGCCTTTCTCCTGGAGGCGATCAGTCAGACCCAGAGGTGACATGTGGCAAGACGCTCCTCGGGGCGCGTCTTGCTCTGGCCTCTCTCCTGGAGGCCCTCTGTCAGACCCAGTGTTGACATGTGAAAAGACGCTCCTCCGGGCGCTTCTTGCTTGGGCCTCTCTCCTGGAGGCGCTCAGTCAGACCCAGTGTTGATATGTGGCAAGACGCTCCTCGGGGCGCGTCTTGCTTGGGCTTCTCTCATGGAGGCCCTCAGTCAGACCCATTGTTTACATGTGGAAAGACGCTCCTCGGGGTGCATCTTGCTTGGGCCTCTCTCCTGGAGGCGCTCCGTCAGACCGAGTGCTGACATGTGGCAAGATGCTCCTCGGGTCGCATCTTGCTGGGGCTTCTCTCCTGGAGGCGTTCAGTCAGACCGAGTGCTGACATGTGGCAAGACGCTCCTCGGGGCGCGTCTTGCTGGGGCTTATCTCCTGGAGGCGCTCAGTCAGACCCAGTGTTGACATGTGACAAGACGCTCCTCCGGGCGCGTCTTGCTTGGGCCTCTCTCCTGGAGGCGCTCAGTCAGACCCAGTGTTGATATGTGGCAAGACGCTCCTCGGGGCGCGTCTTGCTTGGGCTTCTCTCCTGGAGGCCCTCAGTCACACCCATTGTTGACATGTGGCAAGATGCTCCTTGGGGCGCGTCTTGCTTGGGCCTCTCTCCTGGAGGCCCTCTGTCAGACCGAGTGCTGACATGTGGCAAGATTCTCCTCGGGGCGCGTCTTCCTGGGGCTTCTCTCCTGGAGGCGCTCAGTCAGACCCATTGTTGACATGTGGCAAGACGCTCCTCGGGGCGCGTCTTGCTTGGGCCTCTCTCCTGGAGGCCCTCTGTCAGACCGAGTGCTGACATGTGGCAAGATTCTCCTCGGGGCGCGTCTTGATTGGGCTTCTCTCCTGGAGGCCCTCAGTCAGACCCATTGTTTACATGTGGCAAGACGCTCCTCGGGATGCATCTTGCTTGGGCCTCTCTCCTGGAGGCGCTCAGTCAGACCGAGTGCTGACATGTGGCAAGACGCTGCTCGGGGCACGTCTTCCTGGGGCTTCTCTCCTGGAGGCGCTCAGTCAGACCCAGTGTTGACATGTGACAAGACGCTACTCGGGGCGCGTCTTGCTTGGGCCTCTCTGCTGGAGGCGCTCAGTCAGACCCAGTGGTGACATGTGGCAAAACGCTCCTCGTGGTGCGTATTGCTTGGGCCTCTCTCCTGGAGGCCCTCTGTCAGACCCAGTGTTGACATGTGGCAAGACGCTCCTCCGGGCGCGTCTTGCTTGGGCCTCTCTCCTGGAGGCGCTCAGTCAGACCGAGTAGTGACATGTGGCAAGATTCTCCTCGGGGCGCGTCTTCCTGGGGCTTCTCTCCTGGAGGCGCTCAGTCAGACCCATTGTTGACATGTGGCAAGACGCTCCTCGGGGCGCGTCTTGCTTGGGCCTCTCTCCTGGAGGCCCTCTGTCAGACCGAGTGCTGACATGTGGCAAGATTCTCCTCGGGGCGCGTCTTGATTGGGCTTCTCTCCTGGAGGCCCTCAGTCAGACCCATTGTTTACATGTGGCAAGACGCTCCTCGGGATGCATCTTGCTTGGGCCTCTCTCCTGGAGGCGCTCAGTCAGACCGAGTGCTGACATGTGGCAAGACGCTGCTCGGGGCACGTCTTCCTGGGGCTTCTCTCCTGGAGGCGCTCAGTCAGACCCAGTGTTGACATGTGACAAGACGCTACTCGGGGCGCGTCTTGCTTGGGCCTCTCTGCTGGAGGCGCTCAGTCAGACCCAGTGGTGACATGTGGCAAGACGCTCCTCGTGGCGCGTATTGCTTGGGCCTCTCTCCTGGAGGCCCTCTGTCAGACCCAGTGTTGACAGGTGGCAAGACGCTCCTCCGGGCGCGTCTTGCTTGGGCCTCTCTCCTGGAGGCGCTCAGTCAGACCGAGTAGTGACATGTGGCAAGACGCACCTCGGGGCGCGTCTTGCTTGGGCTTCTCTCCTGGAGGCCCTCAGTCAGACCCATTGTTGACATGTGGCAAGACGCTCCTCGGGGCGCTTCTTGCTTGGGCCTCTCTCCTGGAGGCGCTCAGTCAGACCGAGTGCTGATATGTGGAGAGACGCTCCTCGGGGCGCGTCTTTCTGGGGCTTCTCTCATGGAGGCACTCAGTCAGACCCAGTGTTGACATGTGGCAAGACGCTCCTCGGCGCGCGTCTTGCTTGGGCCTCTCTCCTGGAGGCGCTAAGGCAGACCCAGTGTTGACATGTGTCAAGACGCTCCTGGGTGTTTCTTGCTTGGGCCTCTCTCCTGGAGACGCTCAGTCAGACCCAGTGTTGATATGTGACAAGACGCTCCTCATGGCGCGTCTTGCTTGGGCCTCTCTCCTGGAGGCGCTCAGTCAGACCCAGAGTTGACATGTGGCAAGACGCTCCTCGGGGCGCGTCTTGCTTTGGCCTCTCTCCTGGAGGCGCACAGTCAGACCGAGTGCTGACATGTGGCAAGACGCTCCTCGGGGCGCGTCTTGCTGGGGCTTCTCTCCTGGAGGCGCTCAGTCAGACACAGTGTTGACATGTGACAAGACGCTCCTCGGGGCGCGTCTTGCTTGGGCCTCTCTCCTGGAGGCGCTCAGTCAGACCCAGAGGTGACATGTGGCAAGACGCTCCTCGGGGCGCGTCTTGCTTGGGAATCTCTCCTGGAGGCCCTCTGTCAGACCCAGTGTTGACATGTGGCAAGACGCTCCTCCGGGCGCGTCTTGCCTGGGCCTCTCTCCTGGAGGCGCTCAGTCAGACCCAGTGTTGACATGTGGCAAGATGCACCTCGGGGCGCGTCTTGTTTGGGCCTCTCTCCTGGAGGCGCTCAGTCAGATCCAGTGTTGACATGTGGCAACGCGCTCCTCGGGGCGCATCTTGCTTGGGCCTCTCTCCTGGAGGCTCTCAATCAGACCCAGTGTTGACACGTGGCAAGACGCTCCTCGGGGCACAACTTGCTTGGGCCTCTCTCCTGGAGGCGCTCAGTCAGACCGAGTACTGACATGTGGCATGACGCTCCTCGGGTCGCGTCTTGCTTGGGCCTCTCTCCTGGAGGCGCTCTGTCAGACCCAGTGTTGACATGTGGCAAGACACTCCTCGGGGCGCGTCTTGCTTGGGCTTCTCTCATGGAGGCCCTCAGTCAGACCCAGTTTTGACAAGTGTCAAGACGCTCCTCGGGGCGCGTCTTGCTTGGGCCTCTCTCCTGGAGGCGCTCAGTCAGACCCATTGTTGACATGTGGCAAGACGCTCCTCGGGGCGCGTCTTGCTTGGGATTCTCTCCTGGAGGCCCTCAGTCAGACCCATTGTTGACATGTGGCAAGACGCTCCTCTGGGCGCTTCTTGCTTAGGCCTCTCTCCTGGATGCGCTCAGTCAGACCCAGTGTTGACATGTGGCAAGACGCTCCTCGGGGTGCATCTTGCTTGGGCCTCTCACCTGGAGGCCCTCTGTCAGACCCAGTGTTGACATGTGGCAAGACACTCCTCGGGGCGCGTATTGCTTGGGCTTCTCTCATGGAGGCCCTCAGTCAGACCCAGTGTTGACATGTGTCAAGACGCTCCTCGGGGCGCGTCTTGCTTGGGCCTCTCTCCTGGAGGTGCTCAGTCAGACCCAGTTGTGACATGTGGCAAGACGCTCCTCGGGGCGCGTCTTGCTTGGGCCTCTCTCCTGGAGGTGCTCAGTTAAACCCAGTGTTGACATGTGGGAAGACGCTCCTCAGGGCGCGTCTTGCTAGGGCTTCTCTCCTGGAGGCCCTCAGTCAGACCCATTGTTGACATGTGGCAAGACGCTCCTGGGCGTTTCTTGCTTGGGCCTCTCTCCTGGAGGCGCTCAGGCAGACCCAGTGTTGACATGTGTCAAGACGCTCCTGGGCGTTTCTTGCCTGGGCCTCTCTCCTGGAGGCGCTCAGTCAGACCCAGAGGTGACATGTGGCAAGACGCTCCTCGGGGCGCGTCTTGCTTTGGCCTCTCTCCTGGAGGTGCTCAGTCAGACCGAGTGCTGACATGTTGCAAGACGCTTCTCGGGGCGTGTCTTGCTGGGGCTTCTCTCCTGGAGGCGTTCAGTCAGACCGAATGCTGACATGTGGCAAGACGCACCCCGGGGCACGTCTTAATTGGGCTTTTCTCCTAGAGGCCCTCAGTCAGAATCATTGTTGACATGTGGCAAGACGCTCCTCGGGGTGCGTCTTGCTTGGGCCTCTCTCCTGGAGGCGCACAGTCAGACCGAGTGCTGACATGTGGCAAGACGCTCCTCGGGGCGCATCTTGCTTGGGCCTCTCTCCTGGAAGCCCTCTGTCAGACCCAGTGTTGACAAGTGTCAAGACGCTCCTCAGGGCGCGTCTTGCTTCGGCCTCTCTTCTGGAGGCGCTCAGTCAGACCCATTGTTGACATGTGGCAAGACGCTCCTCGGGGCGCGTCTTGCTTGGGATTCTCTCCTGGAGGCCCTCAGTCAGACCCATTGTTGACATGTGGCAAGACGCTCCTCTGGGCGCTTCTTGCTTGGGCCTCTCTCCTGGAGGCGCTCAGTCAGACCCAGTGTTGACATGTGGCAAGACGCTCCTCGGGGTGCATCTTGCTTGGGCCTCTCACCTGTAGGCCCTCTGTCAGACCCAGTGCTGACATGTGGCAAGACACTCCTCGGGGCGCGTCTTGCTTGGGCTTCTCTCATGGAGGCCCTCAGTCAGACCCAGTGTTGACATGTGTCAAGACGCTCCTCGGGGCGCGTCTTGCTTGGGCTTCTCTCATGGAGGCCCTCAGTCAGACCCAGTGTTGACATGTGGCAAGATTTTCCTCGGGTCGCGTCTTGCTTGGGACTCTCTCCTGGAGGCGCTCAGTCAGACCCAGTGTTGACATGTGGCAAGAGGCTCCTCGGGGCGCTTCTTGCTTGGGCCTCTCTCCTGGAGGCGCTCAGTCAGACCCAGTGTTGACATGTGGCAAGACGCTCCTCGGGGCGCGTCTTGCTTGGGCCTCTCTCCTGGAGGCCCTCAATCAGACCCAGTGTTGACACGTGGCAAGACGCTCCTCGGGGCGCGTCTTGCTTGGGCCTCTCTCCTGGAGGCGCTCACTCAGACCCAGTGTTGACATGTGGCAAGACGCTCCTCGGGGCGCGTCTTGCTTGGGCCTCTCTCCTGGAGGCCCTCAATCAGACCCAGTGTTGACACTTGGCAAGACGCTCCTCGGGGCACGTATTGCTTGGGCCTCTCTCCTGGAGGCCCTCTGTCAGACCCAGTGTTGACATGTGGCAAGACGCTCCTCGGGGCGCGTCCTGCTTGGGCCTCTCTCCTGGAGGCGCTCAGTCAGACCCAGTGTTGACATGTGGCAAGGCGCTCCTCGGGGCGCGTCTTGCTTGGGCCTCTCTCCTGGAGGCCCTCAATCAGACCCAGTGTTGACACGTGGCAAGACGCTCCTCGGGGCGCGTCTTGCTTGGGCCTCTCTCCTGGAGGCGCTCTGTCAGACCCAGTGGTGACATGTGGCAAGACAGTCCTCGGGGCGCGTCTTCCTTGGGCCTCTCTCATGGAGGCCCTCTGTCAGCCCCAGTGTTGACATGTGTCAAGACGCTCCTCGGGATGCATCTTGCTTGGGCTTCTCTCCTGGAGGCCCTCTGTCAGACCCAGTGTTGACATGTGGCAAGACACTCCTCGGGGCGCGTCTTGCTTGGGCTTCTCTCATGGAGGCCCTCAGTCAGACCCAGTGTTGACAAGTGTCAAGACGCTCCTCGGGGCGCGTCTTGCTTGGGCCTCTCTCCTGGAGGCGCTCAGTCAGACCCATTGTTGACATGTGGCAAGACGCTCCTCTTGGCGCTTCTTGCTTGGGCCTCTCTCCTGGAGGCGCTCAGTCAGACCCAGTGTTGACATGTGGCAAGACGCTCCTCGGGGTGCATCTTGCTTGGGCCTCTCTCATGGAGGCGCTCAGTCAGACCCAGTGTTGACATGTGTCAAGACGCTCCTCGGGGCGCGTCTTGCTTGGGCCTCTCTCCTGGAGGCGCTCAGTCAGACACAGTGGTGACATGTGGCAAGACGCTCCTCGGGGCGCGTCTTGCTTGGGCTTCTCTCATGGAGGCCCTCAGTCAGTCCCAGTGTTGACATGTGTCAAGACGCTCCTCGGGGCGCGTCTTGCTCGGGCCTCTCTCCTGGAGGCGCTCAGTCAGACCCAGTGTTGACATGTGGCAAGACGCTCCTCGGGGCGCGTCTTGCTTGGGCCTCTCTCCTGGAGGCCCTCAGTCAGACCCAGTGTTGACATGTGACAAGACGCTCCTCATGGCGCGTCTTGCTTGGGCCTCTCTCCTGGAGGCGCTCAGTCAGACCCAGTGTTGACATGTGGCAAGACGCTCCTCGGGGCGCGTCTTGCTTGGGCCTCTCTCCTGGAGACGCTCAGTCAGACCCAGTGTTGACATGTGACAAGACGCTCCTCATGGCACGTCTTGCTTGGGCCTCTCTCCTGGAGGCGCTCAGTCAGACCCAGAGGTGACATGTGGCAAGACGCTCCTCGGGGCGTGTCTTGCTTTGGCCTCTCTCCTGGAGGCGCTCAGTCAGACCGAGTGCTGACATGTGGCAAGACGCTCCTCGGTGCGTGTCTTGCTGGGGCTTCTCTCCTGGAGGCGTTCAGTCAGACCGAGTGCTGACATGTGGCAAGACGCTCCTCGGGCCACGTCTTGCTTGGGCTTCTCTCCTAGAGGCCCTCAGTCAGAATCATTGTTGACATGTGGCAAGACGCTCCTCGGGGTGCGTCTTGCTTGGGCCTCTCTCCTGGAGGCGCACAGTCAGACCGAGTGCTGACATGTGGCAAGACGCTCCTCGGGGCGCGTCTTGCTGGGGCTTCTCTCCTGGAGGCGCTCAGTCAGACCCAGTGTTGACATGTGACAAGACGCTCCTCGGGGCGCGTCTTGCTTGGGCCTCTCTCCTGGAGGCGCTCAGGCAGACCCAGTGTTGACATGTGTCAAGACGCTCCTGGGCGTTTCTTGCTTGGGCCTCTCTCCTGGAGACGCTCAGTCAGACCCAGTGTTGACATGTGACAAGACGCTCCTCATGGCACGTCTTGCTTGGGCCTCTCTCCTGGAGGCGCTCAGTCAGACCCAGAGGTGACATGTGGCAAGACGCTCCTCGGGGCGCGTCTTGCTTTGGCCTCTCTCCTGGAGGCGCTCAGTCAGACCGAGTGCTGACATGTGGCAAGACTCTCCTCGGGGCGTGTCTTGCTGGGGCTTCTCTCCTGGAGGCGTTCAGTCAGACCGAGTGCTGACATGTGGCAAGACGCTCCTCGGGGCACGTCTTGCTTGGGCTTCTCTCCTAGAGGCCCTCAGTCAGAATCATTGTTGACATGTGGCAAGACGCTCCTCGGGGCGCGTCATGCTGGGGCCTCTCTCCTGGAGGCGCTCAGTCAGACCCAGTGCTGACATGTGGCATGACGCTCCTCGGGGCGCGTCTTGCTTGGGCCTCTCTCCTGGAGGCGCTCAGTCAGACCCATTGGTGACATGTGGCAAGACGCTCCTTGGGGCGCATATTGCTTGGGCCTCTCTCCTGGAGGCCCTCTGTCAGACCCAGTGTTGACATGTGGCAAGACGCTCCTCGGGGCGCGTCTTGCTTGGGCTTCTCTCATGGAGGCCCTCAGTCAGACCCATTGTTTACATGTGGAAAGACGCTCCTCGGGGTGCGTCTTGCTTGGGCCTCTCTCCTGGAGGCGCACAGTCAGACCGAGTGCTGACATGTGGCAAGACGCTCCTCGGGGCGCGTCTTGCTGGGGCTTCTCTCCTGGAGGCGCTCAGTCAGACCCAGTGTTGACATGTGACAAGACGCTCCTCGGGGCGCGTCTTGCTTGGGCCTCTCTCCTGGAGGCGCTCAGGCAGACCCAGTGTTGACATGTGTCAAGACGCTCCTGGGCGTTTCTTGCTTGGGCCTCTCTCCTGGAGACGCTCAGTCAGACCCAGTGTTGACATGTGACAAGACGCTCCTCATGGCACGTCTTGCTTGGGCCTCTCTCCTGGAGGCGCTCAGTCAGACCCAGAGGTGACATGTGGCAAGACGCTCCTCGGGGCGCGTCTTGCTTTGGCCTCTCTCCTGGAGGCGCTCAGTCAGACCGAGTGCTGACATGTGGCAAGACTCTCCTCGGGGCGTGTCTTGCTGGGGCTTCTCTCCTGGAGGCGTTCAGTCAGACCGAGTGCTGACATGTGGCAAGACGCTCCTCGGGGCACGTCTTGCTTGGGCTTCTCTCCTAGAGGCCCTCAGTCAGAATCATTGTTGACATGTGGCAAGACGCTCCTCGGGGCGCGTCATGCTGGGGCCTCTCTCCTGGAGGCGCTCAGTCAGACCCAGTGCTGACATGTGGCATGACGCTCCTCGGGGCGCGTCTTGCTTGGGCCTCTCTCCTGGAGGCGCTCAGTCAGACCCATTGGTGACATGTGGCAAGACGCTCCTTGGGGCGCATATTGCTTGGGCCTCTCTCCTGGAGGCCCTCTGTCAGACCCAGTGTTGACATGTGGCAAGACGCTCCTCGGGGCGCGTCTTGCTTGGGCTTCTCTCATGGAGGCCCTCAGTCAGACCCATTGTTTACATGTGGAAAGACGCTCCTCGGGGTGCATCTTGCTTGGGCCTCTCTCCTGGAGGCGCTCCGTCAGACCGAGTGCTGACATGTGGTAAGACGCTCCTCGGGGCGCGTCTTGCTTGGGCTTCTCTCCTGGAGGCCCTCAGTCAGACTCATTGTTGACATGTGGCAAGACGCTCCTCGGGTTATGTCTTGCTTGGGCCTCTCTCCTGGAGGCGCACAGTCAGACCGAGTGCTGACATGTGGCAAGACGCTCCTCGGGGCGCGTCTTGCTGGGGCTTATCTCCTGGAGGCGCTCAGTCAGACCCAGTGTTGACATGTGACAAGACGCTCCTCGGGGCGCGTCTTGCTTGGGCCTCTCTCCTGGAGGCGATCAGTCAGACCCAGAGGTGACATGTGGCAAGACGCTCCTCGGGGCGCGTCTTGCTCTGGCCTCTCTCCTGGAGGCCCTCTGTCAGACCCAGTGTTGACATGTGAAAAGACGCTCCTCCGGGCGCGTCTTGCTTGGGCCTCTCTCCTGGAGGCGCTCAGTCAGACCCAGTGTTGATATGTGGCAAGACGCTCCTCGGGGCGCGTCTTGCTTGGGCTTCACTCCTGGAGGCCCTCAGTCACACCCATTGTTGACATGTGGCAAGACGCTCCTTGGGGCGCGTCTTGCTTGGGCCTCTCTCCTGGAGGCCCTCTGTCAGACCGAGTGCTGACATGTGGCAAGATTCTCCTCGGGGCGCGTCTTCCTGGGGCTTCTCTCCTGGAGGCGCTCGGTCAGACCCAGTGTTGACATGTGACAAGACGCTCCTCAGGGAGCGTCTTGCTTGGGCCTCTCTGCTGGAGGTGCTCAGTCAGACCCAGTGGTGACATGTGGCAAGACGCTCCTCGTGGCGCGTATTGCTTGGGCCTCTCTCCTGGAGGCCCTCTGTCAGACCCAGTGATGACATGTGGCAAGACGCTCCTCGGGGCGCGTCTTGCTTGGGCTTCTCTCCTGGAGGCCCTCAGTCAGACGCATTGTTTACATGTGGCAAGACGCTCCTCGGGATGCTTCTTGCTTGGGCCTCTCTCCTGGAGGCGCTCAGTCAGACCGAGTGCTGACATGTGGCAAGACGCTCCTCGGGGCGCGTCTTCCTGGGGCTTCTTTCCTGGAGGCGCTCAGTCAGACCCAGTGTTGACATGTGACAAGACGCTCCTCGGGGCGCGTCTTGCTTGGGCCTCTCTGCTGGAGAAGCTCAGTCAGACCCAGTGGGGACATGTGGCAAGACGCTCCTCGTGGCGCGTATTGCTTGGGCCTCTCTCCTGGAGGCCCTCTGTCAGACCCAGTGATGACATGTGGCAAGACGCTCCTCGGGGCACGTCTTGCTTGGGCCTCTCTCCTGGAGAAGCTCAGTCAGACCGAGTGCTGACATAAGGCAAGACGCTCCTCGGGGCGCATCATGCTGGGACCTCTCTCCTGGAGGCGCTCAGTCAGACCCAGTGCTGACATGTGGCATGACGCTCCTCGGGGCGCGTCTTGCTTGGGCCTCTCTCCTGGAGGCGCTCAGTCAGACCCAGTGGTGACATGTGGCAAGACGCTCCTTGGGGCGCGTCTTGCTTGGGCCTCTCTCCTGGAGGCGCTCAGTCAGACCAAGTGGTGACATGTGGCAAGACGCTCCTCGGGCGCGTATTGCTTGGGCCTCTCTCCTGGAGGCCCTCTGTCAGACCGAGTGCTGACATGTGGCAAGATTCTCCTCCTGGCGCGTCTTGATTGGGCTTCTCTCCTGGAGGCCCTCAGTCAGACCCATTGTTTACATGTGGCAAGACGCTCCTCGGGATGCATCTTGCTTGGGCCTCTCTCCTGGAGGCGCTCAGTCAGACCGAGTGCTGACATGTGGCAAGACGCTCCTCGGGGCACGTCTTCCTGGGGCTTCTCTCCTGGAGGCGCTCAGTCAGACCCAGTGTTGACATGTGACAAGACGCTCCTCGGGGCGCGTCTTCCTTGGGCCTCTCTGCTGGAGGCGCTCAGTCAGACCCAGTGGTGACATGTGGCAAGACGCTCCTCGTGGCGCGTATTGCTTGGGCCTCTCTCCTGGAGGCCCTCTGTCAGACCCAGTGTTGACATGTGGCAAGACGCTCCTCCGGGCGCGTCTTGCTTGGGCCTCTCTCCTGGAGGCGCTCAGTCAGACCGAGTGCTGACATGTGGCAAGACGCTCCTCGGGGCGCGTCTTTCTTGGGCTTCTCTCATGGAGGCACTCAGTCAGACCCAGTGTTGACATGTGGCAAGACGCTCCTCGGCGCGCGTCTTGCTTGGGCCTCTCTCCTGGAGGCGCTCAGGCAGACCCAGTGTTGACATGTGTCAAGACGCTCCTGGGCGTTTCTTGCTTGGGCCTCTCTCCTGGAGACGCTCAGTCAGACCCAGTGTTGACATGTGACAAGACGCTCCTCATGGCGCGTCTTGCTTGGGCCTCTCTCCTGGAGGCGCTCAGTCAGACCCAGAGGTGACATGTGGCAAGACGCTCCTCGGGGCGCGTCTTGCTTGGGATTCTCTCCTGGAGGCCCTCAGTCAGACCCATTGTTGACATGTGGCAAGACGCTCCTCTGGGCGCTTCTTGCTTGGGCCTCTCTCCTGGAGGCACTCAGTCAGACCCAGTGTTGACATGTGGCAAGACGCTCCTCGGGGTGCATCTTGCTTGGGCCTCTCACCTGGAGGCCCTCTGTTAGACCCAGTGCTGACATGTGGCAAGACACTCCTCGGGGCGCGTCTTGCTTGGGCTTCTCTCATGGAGGCCCTCAGTCAGACCCAGTGTTGACATGTGGCAAGACGCTCCTTGGGGCGCGTCTTGCTTGGGCCTCTCTCCTGGAGGCGCTCAGTCAGACCAAGTGGTGACATATGGCAAGACGCTCCTCGGGGCGCGTATTGCTTGGGCCTCTCTCCTGGAGGCCCTCTGTCAGACCCAGTGTTGACATGTGGCAAGACGCTCCTCGGGGCGCGTCTTGCTTGGGCTTCTCTCATGGAGGCCCTCATTCAGACCCATTGTTTACATGTGGAAAGATGCTCCTCGGGGTGCGTCTTGCTTGGGCCTCTCTCCTGGAGGCGCTCCGTCAGACCGAGTGCTGACATGTGGCAAGACGCTCCTCGGGGCGCATCTTGCTTGGGCCTCTCTCCTGGAGGCGCTCAGTCAGACCAAGTGGTGACATGTGGCAAGACGCTCCTCGGGGCGCGTATTGCTTGGGCCTCTCTCCTGGAGGCCCTCTGTCAGACCCAGTGTTGACATGTGGCAAGACGCTCCTCGGGGCGCGTCTTGCTTGGGCTTCTCTCATGGAGGCCCTCATTCAGACCCATTGTTAACATGTGGAAAGACGCTCCTCGGGGCGCGTCTTGCTGCGGCTTCTCTCCTGGAGGCGCTCAGTCAGACCCAGTGTTGACATGTGACAAGACGCTCCTCGGGGCGCGTCTTGCTTGGGCCTCTCTCCTGGAGGCGATCAGTCAGACCCAGAGGTGACATGTGGCAAGACGCTCCTCGGGGCGCGTCTTGCTTGGGCCTCTCTCCTGGAGGCCCTCTGTCAGACCCAGTGTTGACATGTGGCAAGACGCTCCTCCGGGCGCGTCTTGCTTGGGCCTCTCTCCTGGAGGCGCTCAGTCAGACCGAGTGCTGACATGTGGCAAGACGCTCCTCGGGGCGCGTCTTTCTGGGGCTTCTCTCATGGAGGCACTCAGTCAGACCCAGTGTTGACATGTGGCAAGACGCTCCTCGGCGCGCGTCTTGCTTGGGCCTCTCTCCTGGAGGCGCTCAGGCAGACCCAGTGTTGACATGTGTCAAGACGCTCCTGGGCGTTTCTTGCTTGGGCCTCTCTCCTGGAGACGCTCAGTCAGACCCAGTGTTGACATGTGACAAGACGCTCCTCATGGCGCGTCTTGCTTGGGCCTCTCTCCTGGAGGCGCTCAGTCAGACCAAGTGGTGACATGTGGCAAGACGCTCCTCGGGCGCGTATTGCTTGGGCCTCTCTCCTGGAGGCCCTCTGTCAGACCGAGTGCTGACATGTGGCAAGATTCTCCTCGGGGCGCGTCTTGATTGGGCTTCTCTCCTGGAGGCCCTCAGTCAGACCCATTGTTTACATGTGGCAAGACGCTCCTCGGGATGCATCTTGCTTGGGCCTCTCTCCTGGAGGCGCTCAGTCAGACCGAGTGCTGACATGTGGCAAGACGCTCCTCGGGGCACGTCTTCCTGGGGCTTCTCTCCTGGAGGCGCTCAGTCAGACCCAGTGTTGACATGTGTCAAGACGCTCCTCGGGGCGCGTCTTCCTTGGGCCTCTCTGCTGGAGGCGCTCAGTCAGACCCAGTGGTGACATGTGGCAAGACGCTCCTCGTGGCGCGTATTGCTTGGGCCTCTCTCCTGGAGGCCCTCTGTCAGACCCAGTGTTGACATGTGGCAAGACGCTCCTCCGGGCGCGTCTTGCTTGGGCCTCTCTCCTGGAGGCGCTCAGTCAGACCGAGTGCTGACATGTGGCAAGACGCTCCTCGGGGCGCGTCTTTCTTGGGCTTCTCTCATGGAGGCACTCAGTCAGACCCAGTGTTGACATGTGGCAAGACGCTCCTCGGCGCGCGTCTTGCTTGGGCCTCTCTCCTGGAGGCGCTCAGGCAGACCCAGTGTTGACATGTGTCAAGACGCTCCTGGGCGTTTCTTGCTTGGGCCTCTCTCCTGGAGACGCTCAGTCAGACCCAGTGTTGACATGTGACAAGACGCTCCTCATGGCGCGTCTTGCTTGGGCCTCTCTCCTGGAGGCGCTCAGTCAGACCCAGAGGTGACATGTGGCAAGACGCTCCTCGGGGCGCGTCTTGCTTGGGATTCTCTCCTGGAGGCCCTCAGTCAGACCCATTGTTGACATGTGGCAAGACGCTCCTCTGGGCGCTTCTTGCTTGGGCCTCTCTCCTGGAGGCACTCAGTCAGACCCAGTGTTGACATGTGGCAAGACGCTCCTCGGGGTGCATCTTGCTTGGGCCTCTCACCTGGAGGCCCTCTGTTAGACCCAGTGCTGACATGTGGCAAGACACTCCTCGGGGCGCGTCTTGCTTGGGCTTCTCTCATGGAGGCCCTCAGTCAGACCCAGTGTTGACATGTGGCAAGACGCTCCTTGGGGCGCGTCTTGCTTGGGCCTCTCTCCTGGAGGCGCTCAGTCAGACCAAGTGGTGACATATGGCAAGACGCTCCTCGGGGCGCGTATTGCTTGGGCCTCTCTCCTGGAGGCCCTCTGTCAGACCCAGTGTTGACATGTGGCAAGACGCTCCTCGGGGCGCGTCTTGCTTGGGCTTCTCTCATGGAGGCCCTCATTCAGACCCATTGTTTACATGTGGAAAGGTGCTCCTCGGGGTGCGTCTTGCTTGGGCCTCTCTCCTGGAGGCGCTCCGTCAGACTGAGTGCCGACATGTGGCAAGACGCTCCTCGGGGCGCATCTTGCTTGGGCCTCTCTCCTGGAGGCGCTCAGTCAGACCAAGTGGTGACATGTGGCAAGACGCTCCTCGGGGCGCGTATTGCTTGGGCCTCTCTCCTGGAGGCCCTCTGTCAGACCCAGTGTTGACATGTGGCAAGACGCTCCTCGGGGCGCGTCTTGCTTGGGCTTCTCTCATGGAGGCCCTCATTCAGACCCATTGTTAACATGTGGAAAGACGCTCCTCGGGGCGCGTCTTGCTGCGGCTTCTCTCCTGGAGGCGCTCAGTCAGACCCAGTGTTGACATGTGACAAGACGCTCCTCGGGGCGCGTCTTGCTTGGGCCTCTCTCCTGGAGGCGATCAGTCAGACCCAGAGGTGACATGTGGCAAGACGCTCCTCGGGGCGCGTCTTGCTTGGGCCTCTCTCCTGGAGGCCCTCTGTCAGACCCAGTGTTGACATGTGGCAAGACGCTCCTCCGGGCGCGTCTTGCTTGGGCCTCTCTCCTGGAGGCGCTCAGTCAGACCGAGTGCTGACATGTGGCAAGACGCTCCTCGGGGCGCGTCTTTCTGGGGCTTCTCTCATGGAGGCACTCAGTCAGACCCAGTGTTGACATGTGGCAAGACGCTCCTCGGCGCGCGTCTTGCTTGGGCCTCTCTCCTGGAGGCGCTCAGGCAGACCCAGTGTTGACATGTGTCAAGACGCTCCTGGGCGTTTCTTGCTTGGGCCTCTCTCCTGGAGACGCTCAGTCAGACCCAGTGTTGACATGTGACAAGACGCTCCTCATGGCGCGTCTTGCTTGGGCCTCTCTCCTGGAGGCGCTCAGTCAGACCCAGAGGTGACATGTGGAAAGACGCTCCTCGGGGCACGTCTTGCTGCGGCTTCTCTCCTGGAGACGCTCAGTCAGACCCAGTGTTGACATGTGACAAGACGCTCCTCGGGGCGCGTCTTGCTTGGGCCTCTCTCCTGGAGGCGATCAGTCAGACCCAGAGGTGACATGGTGCAAGACGCTCCTCGGGGCGCGTCTTGCTTGGGCCTCTCTCCTGGAGGCCCTCTGTCAGACCCAGTGTTGACATGTGAAAAGACGCTCCTCCGGTCGCGTCTTGCTTGGGCCTCTCTCCTGGAGGCGCTCAGTCAGATCCAGTGTTGACATGTGGCAAGACGCTCCTCGGGGCGCGTCTTGCTTGGGCTTCTCTCCTGGAGGCCCTCAGTCAGACCCATTGTTGACATGTGGCAAGATGCTCCTCGGGGCGCGTCTTGCTTGGGCCTCTCTCCTGGAGGCCCTCTGTCAGACCGAGTGCTGACATGTGGCAAGACGCTCCTCGGGGCGCGTCTTGATTGGGCTTCTCTCCTGGAGGCCCTCAGTCAGACCCATTGTTTACATGTGGCAAGACGCTCCTCGGGATGCATCTTGCTTGGGCCTCTCTCCTGGAGGCGCTCAGTCAGACCGAGTGCTGACATGTGGCAAGACGCTCCTCGGGGCACGTCTTCCTGGGGCTTCTCTCCTGTAGGCGCTCAGTCATACCCAGTGTTTACATGTGACAAGACGCTCCTCGGGGAGCGTCTTGCTTGGGCCTCTCTGCTGGAGGCGCTCAGTCAGACCCAGTGGTGACATGTGGCAAGACGCTCCTCGTGGCGCGTATTGCTTGGGCCTCTCTCCTGGAGGCCCTCTGTCAGACCCAGTGTTGACATGTGGCAAGACGCTCCTCCGGGCGCGTCTTGCTTGGGCCTCTCTCCTGGAGGTGCTCAGTCAGACCCAGTGGTGACATGTGGCAAGACGCTCCTCAGGGCGCGTCTTGCTTGGGCTTCTCTCCTGGAGGCCCTCAGTCAGACCGATTGTTGACATGTGGCAAGACGCTCCTCGGGGCGCTTCTTGCTTGGGCCTCTCTCCTGGAGGCGCTCAGTCAGACCGAGTGCTGATATGTGGCAAGACGCTCCTCGGGGCGCGTCTTTCTGGGGCTTCTCTCATGGAGGCACTCAGTCAGACCTAGTGTTGACATGTGGCAAGACGCTCCTCGGCGCGCGTCTTGCTTGGGCCTCTCTCCTGGAGGCGCTCAGGCAGACCCAGTGTTGACATGTGTCAAGACGCTCCTGGGCGTTTCTTGCTTGGGCCTCTCTCCTGGAGACGCTCAGTCAGACCCAGTGTTGACATGTGACAAGACGCTCCTCATGGCGCGTCTTGCTTGGGCCTCTCTCCTGGAGGCGCTCAGTCAGACCCAGAGGTGACATGTGGCAAGACGCTCCTCGTGGCGCGTCTTGCTTTGGCCTCTCTCCTGGAGGCGCACAGTCAGACCGAGTGCTGACATGTGGCAAGACGCTCCTCGGGGCGCGTCTTGCTGGGGCTTCTCTCCTGGAGGCGCTCAGTCAGACCCAGTGTTGACATGTGACAAGACGCTCCTCGGGGCGCGTCTTGCTTGGGCTTCTCTCCTGGAGGCCCTCAGTCAGACCCATTGTTGACATGTGGCAAGACGCTCCTCGGGGCGCTTCTTGCTTGGGCCTCTCTCCTGGAGGCGCTCAGTCAGACCGAGTGCTGATATGTGGCAAGACGCTCCTCGGGGCGCGTCTTTCTGGGGCTTCTCTCATGGAGGCACTCAGTCAGACCTAGTGTTGACATGTGGCAAGACGCTCCTCGGCGCGCGTCTTGCTTGGGCCTCTCTCCTGGAGGCGCTCAGGCAGACCCAGTGTTGACATGTGTAAAGACGCTCCTGGGCGTTTCTTGCTTGGGCCTCTCTCCTGGAGACGCTCAGTCAGACCCAGTGTTGACATGTGACAAGACGCTCCTCATGGCGCGTCTTGCTTGGGCCTCTCTCCTGGAGGCGCTCAGTCAGACCCAGAGGTGACATGTGGCAAGACGCTCCTCGTGGCGCGTCTTGCTTTGGCCTCTCTCCTGGAGGCGCACAGTCAGACCGAGTGCTGACATGTGGCAAGATGCTCCTCGGGGCGCGTCTTGCTGGGGCTTCTCTCCTGGAGGCGCTCAGTCAGACCCAGTGTTGACATGTGGCAAGACGCTCCTCGGGGCGCGTCTTGCTGGGGCTTCTCTCCTGGAGGCGCTCAGTCAGACCCAGAGGTGACATGTGGCAAGACTTTCCTCGGGGCGCGTCTTGCTTGGGAATCTCTCCTGGAGGCCCTCTGTCAGACCCAGTGTTGACATGTGGCAAGACGCTCCTCCGGGCGCGTCTTGCCTGGGCCTCTCTCCTGGAGGCGCTCAGTCAGACCCAGTGTTGACATGTGGCAAGATGCACCTCGGGGCGCGTCTTGTTTGGGCCTCTCTCCTGGAGGCGCTCAGTCAGATCCAGTGTTGACATGTGGCAACGCGCTCCTCAGGGCGCATCTTGCTTGGGCCTCTCTCCTGGAGGCCCTCAATCAGACCCAGTGTTGACACGTGGCAAGACGCTCCTCGGGGCGCGTCTTGCTTGGGCCTCTCTCCTGGAGGCGCTCAGTCAGACCGAGTACTGACATGTGGCATGACGCTCCTCGGGTCGCGTCTTGCTTGGGCCTCTCTCCTGGAGGCGCTCTGTCAGACCCAGTGTTGACATGTGGCAAGACACTCCTCGGGGCGCGTCTTGCTTGGGCTTCTCTCATGGAGGCCCTCAGTCAGACCCAGTTTTGACAAGTGTCAAGACGCTCCTCGGGGCGCGTCTTGCTTGGGCCTCTCTCCTGGAGGCGCTCAGTCAGACCCATTGTTGACATGTGGCAAGACGCTCCTCGGGGCACGTCTTGCTTGGGATTCTCTCCTGGAGGCCCTCAGTCAGACCCAGTGTTGACATGTGGCAAGACACTCCTCGGGGCGCGTCTTGCTTGGGCTTCTCTCATGGAGGCCCTCAGTCAGACCCAGTGTTGACATGTGTCAAGACGCTCCTCGGGGCGCGTCTTGCTTGGGCCTCTCTCCTGGAGGCGCTCAGTCAGACCCAGTGGTGACATGTGGCAAGACGCTCCTCGGGGCGCGTCTTGCTTGGGCTTCTCTCATGGAGGCCCTCAGTCAGACCCAGTGTTGACATGTGGCAAGATTTTCCTCGGGGCGTGTCTTGCTTGGGACTCTCTCCTGGAGGCGCTCAGTCAGACCCAGTGGTGACATGTGGCAAGAGGCTCCTCGGGGCGCTTCTTGCTTGGGCCTCTCTCCTGGAGGCGCTCAGTCAGACCCAGTGTTGACATGTGGCAAGACGCTCCTCGGGGCGCTTCTTGCTTGGGCCTCTCTCCTGGAGGTGCTCAGTTAAACCCAGTATTGACATGTGGGAAGACGCTCCTCATGGGCGCGTCTTGCTTGGGCTTCTCTCCTGGAGGCCCTCAGTCAGACCCATTGTTGACATGTGGCAAGACGCTCCTGGGCGTTTCTTGCTTGGGCCTCTCTCCTGGAGGCGCTCAGGCAGACCCAGTGTTGACATGTGTCAAGACGCTCCTGGGCGTTTCTTGCCTGGGCCTCTCTCCTGGAGGCGCTCAGACAGACCCAGAGGTGACATGTGGCAAGACGCTCCTCGGGGCGCGTCTTGCTTTGGCCTCTCTCCTGGAGGTGCTCAGTCAGACCGAGTGCTGACATGTGGCAAGACGCATCCCGGGGCACGTCTTAATTGGGCTTCTCTCCTAGAGGCCCTCAGTCAGAATCATTGTTGACATGTGGCAAGACGCTCCTCGGGGTGCGTCTTGCTTGGGCCTCTCTCCTGGAGGCGCACAGTCAGACCGAGTGCTGACATGTGGCAAGACGCTCCTCGGGGCGCGTCTTGCTTGGGCCTCTCTCCTGGAGGCCCTCTGTCAGACCGAGTGCTGACATGTGGCAAGATTCTCCTCGGGGCGCGTCTTGATTGGGCTTCTCTCATGGAGGCCCTCATTCAGACCCATTGTTTACATGTGGAAAGACGCTCCTCAGGGTGCGTCTTGCTTGGGCCTCTCTCCTGGAGGCGCTCCGTCAGACCGAGTGCTGACATGTGGCAAGACGCTCCTCGGGGCGCATCTTGCTTGGGCCTCTCTCCTGGAGGCGCTCAGTCAGACCAAGTGGTGACATGTGGCAAGACGCTCCTCGGGGCGCGTATTGCTTAGGCCTCTCTCCTGGAGGCCCTCTGTCAGACCCAGTGTTGACATGTGGCAAGACGCTCCTCGGGGCGCGTCTTGCTTGGGCTTCTCTCATGGAGGCCCTCATTCAGACCCATTGTTTACATGTCGAAAGACGCTCCTCGGGGCGCGTCTTGCTGCGGCTTCTCTCCTGGAGGCGCTCAGTCAGACCCAGTGTTGACATGTGACAAGACGCTCCTCGGGGCGCGTCTTGCTTGGGCCTCTCTCCTGGAGGCGATCAGTCAGACCCAGAGGTGACATGTGGCAAGACGCTCCTCGGGGCGCGTCTTGCTTGGGCTTCTCTCCTGGGGGCCCTCTGTCAGACCCAGTGTTGACATGTGAAAAGACGCTCCTCCGGGCGCGTCTTGCTTGGGCCTCTCTCCTGGAGGCCCTCTGTCAGACCGAGTGCTGACATGTGGCAAGATTCTCCTCGGGGCGCGTCTTGATTGGGCTTCTCTCCTGGAGGCCCTCATTCAGACCCATTGTTTACATGTGGCAAGACGCTCCTCGGGATGCATCTTGCTTGGGCCTCTCTCCTGGAGGCGCTCAGTCAGACCGAGTGCTGACATGTGGCAAGACGCTCCTCGGGGCACGTCTTCCTGGGGCTTCTCTCCTGGAGGCGCTCAGTCAGACCCAGTGTTGACATGTGACAAGACGCTCCTCGGGGCGCGTCTTGCTTGGGCCTCTCTGCTGGAGGGGCTCAGTCAGACCCAGTGGTGACAGGTGGCAAGACGCTCCTCGTGGCGCGTATTGCTTGGGCCTCTCTCCTGGAGGCCCTCTGTCAGACCCAGTGTTGACATGTGGCAAGACGCTCCTCCGGGCGCGTCTTGCTTGGGCCTCTCTCCTGGAGGCGCTCAGTCAGACCGAGTAGTGACATGTGGCAAGACGCGCCTCAGGGCGCGTCTTGCTTGGGCTTCTCTCCTGGAGGCCCTCAGTCAGACCCATTGTTGACATGTGGCAAGACGCTCCTCGGGGCGCTTCTTGCTTGGGCCTCTCTCCTGGAGGCGCTCAGTCAGACCGAGTAGTGACATGTGGCAAGACGCTCCTCAGGGCGCGTCTTGCTTGGGCTTCTCTCCTGGAGGCCCTCAGTCAGACCCATTGTTGACATGTGGCAAGACGCTCCTCGGGGCGCTTCTTGCTTGGGCCTCTCTCCTGGAGGCGCTCAGTCAGACCGAGTGCTGATATGTGGCAAGACGCTCCTCGGGGCGCGTCTTTCTGGGGCTTCTCTCATGGAGGCACTCAGTCAGACCCAGTGTTGACATGTGGCAAGACGCTCCTCGGCGCGCGTCTTGCTTGGGCCTCTCTCCTGGAGGCGCTCAGGCAGACCCAGTGTTGACATGTGTCAAGACGCTCCTGGGCGTTTCTTGCTTGGGCCTCTCTCCTGGAGACGCTCAGTCAGACCCAGTGTTGACATGTGACAAGACGCTCCTCATGGCGCGTCTTGCTTGGGCCTCTCTCCTGGAGGCGCTCAGTCAGACCCAGAGGTGACATGTGGCAAGACGCTCCTCGGGGCGCGTCTTGCTTTGGCCTCTCTCCTGGAGGCGCACAGTCAGACCGAGTGCTGACATGTGGCAAGACGCTCCTCGGGGCGCGTCTTGCTGGGGCTTCTCTCCTGGAGGCGCTCAGTAAGACCCAGTGTTGACATGTGACAAGACGCTCCTCGGGGCGCGTCTTGCTTGGGCCTCTCTCCTGGAGGCGCTCAGTCAGACCCAGAGGTGAAATGTGGCAAGACGCTCCTCGGGGCGCGTCTTGCTTGGGAATCTCTCCTGGAGGCCCTCTGTCAGACCCAGTGTTGACATGTGGCAAGACGCTCCTCCTGGCGCGTCTTGCCTGGGCCTCTCTCCTGGAGGCGCTCAGTCAGACCCAGTGTTGACATGTGACAAGATGCACCTCGGGGCGCGTCTTGTTTGGGCCTCTCTCCTGAAGGCGCTCAGTCAGATCCAGTGTTGACATGTGGCAACGCGCTCCTCGGGGCGCATCTTGCTTGGGCCTCTCTCCTGGAGGCCCTCAATCAGACCCAGTGTTGACACGTGGCAAGACGCTCCTCGGGGCGCGTCTTGCTTGGGCCTCTCTCCTGGAGGCGCTCAGTCAGACCCAGTGTTGACATGTGGCAAGATGCACCTCGGGGCGCGTCTTGTTTGGGCCTCTCTGCTGGAGGCGCTCAGTCAGATCCAGTGTTGACATGTGGCAACGCGCTCCTCGGGGCGCATCTTGCTTGGGCCTCTCTCCTGGAGGCCCTAAATCAGACCCAGTGTTGACACGTGGCAAGACGCTCCTCGGGGCGCTTCTTGCTTGGGCCTCTCTCCTGGAGGCGCTCAGTCAGACCGAGTGCTGATATGTGGCAAGACGCTCCTCGGGGCGCGTCTTTCTGGGGCTTCTCTCATGGAGGCACTCAGTCAGACCCAGTGTTGACATGTGGCAAGACGCTCCTCGGCGCGCGTCTTGCTTGGGCCTCTCTCCTGGAGGCGCTCAGGCAGACCCAGTGTTGACATGTGTCAAGACGCTCCTGGGCGTTTCTTGCTTGGGCCTCTCTCCTGGAGACGCTCAGTCAGACCCAGTGTTGACATGTGACAATACGCTCCTCATGGCGCGTCTTGCTTGGGCCTCTCTCCTGGAGGCGCTCAGTCAGACCCAGAGGTGACATGTGGCAAGACGCTCCTCGGGGCGCGTCTTGCTTTGGCCTCTCCCCTGGAGGCGCACAGTCAGACCGAGTGCTGACATGTGGCAAGACGCTCCTCGGGGCGCGTCTTGCTGGGGCTTCTCTCCTGGAGGCGCTCAGTAAGACCCAGTGTTGACATGTGACAAGACGCTCCTCGGGGCGCGTCTTGCTTGGGCCTCTCTCCTGGAGGCGCTCAGTCAGACCCAGAGGTGACATGTGGCAAGACGCTCCTCGGGGCGCGTCTTGCTTGGGAATCTCTCCTGGAGGCCCTCTGTCAGACCCAGTGTTGACATGTGGCAAGACGCTCCTCCTGGCGCGTCTTGCCTGGGCCTCTCTCCTGGAGGCGCTCAGTCAGACCCAGTGTTGACATGTGACAAGATGCACCTCGGGGCGCGTCTTGTTTGGGCCTCTCTCCTGAAGGCGCTCAGTCAGATCCAGTGTTGACATGTGGCAACGCGCTCCTCGGGGCGCATCTTGCTTGGGCCTCTCTCCTGGAGGCCCTCAATCAGACCCAGTGTTGACACGTGGCAAGACGCTCCTCGGGGCGCGTCTTGCTTGGGCCTCTCTCCTGGAGGCGCTCAGTCAGACCCAGTGTTGACATGTGGCAAGATGCACCTCGGGGCGCGTCTTGTTTGGGCCTCTCTGCTGGAGGCGCTCAGTCAGATCCAGTGTTGACATGTGGCAACGCGCTCCTCGGGGCGCATCTTGCTTGGGCCTCTCTCCTGGAGGCCCTAAATCAGACCCAGTGTTGACACGTGGCAAGACGCTCCTCGGGGCGCGTCTTGCTTGGGCTTCTCTCATGGAGGCCCTCAGTCAGACCCAGTTTTGACAAGTGTCAAGACGCTCCTCGGGGCGCGTCTTGCTTGGGCCTCTCTCCTGGAGGCGCTCAGTCAGACCCATTGTTGACATGTGGCAAGACGCTCCTCGGGGCGCGTCTTGCTTGGGATTCTCTCCTGGAGGCCCTCAGTCAGACCCATTGTTGACATGTGGCAAGACGCTCCTCTGGGCGGTTCTTGCTTGGGCCTCTCTCCTGGATGCGCTCAGTCAGACCCAGTGTTGACATGTGGCAAGACGCTCCTCGGGGTGCATCTTGCTTGGGCCTCTCACCTGGAGGCCCTCTGTCAGACCCAGTGTTGACATGTGGCAAGACACTCCTCGGGGCGCGTCTTGCTTGGGCTTCTCTCATGGAGGCCCTCAGTCAGACCCAGTGTTGACATGTGTCAAGACGCTCCTCGGGGCGCGTCTTGCTTGGGCCTCTCTCCTGGAGGCGCTCAGTCAGACCCAGTGGTGACATGTGGCAAGACGCTCCTCGGGGCGCGTCTTGCTTGGGCTTCTCTCATGGAGGCCCTCATTCAGACCCAGTGTTGACATGTGGCAAGATTTTCCTCGGGGCGAGTCTTGCTTGGGACTCTCTCCTGGAGGCGCTCAGTCAGACCCAGTGGTGACATGTGGCAAGACGCTCCTCGGGGCGCTTCTTGCTTGGGCCTCTCTCCTGGAGGCCCTCAGTCAGACCCAGTGTTGACATGTGGCAAGACGCTCCTCGGGGCGCTTCTTGCTTGGGCCTCTCTCCTGGAGGTGCTCAGTTAAACCCAGTGTTGACATGTGGGAAGACGCTCCTCAGGGCGCGTCTTGCTTGGGCTTCTCTCCTGGAGGCCCTCAGTCAGACCCATTGTTGACATGTGGCAAGACGCTCCTGGGCGTTTCTTGCTTGGGCCTCTCTCCTGGAGGCGCACAGGCAGACCCAGTGTTGACATGTGTCAAGACGCTCCTGGGCGTTTCTTGCCTGGGCCTCTCTCCTGGAGGCGCTCAGTCAGACCCAGAGGTGACATGTGGCAAGACGCTCCTCGGGGCGCGTCTTGCTTTGGCCTCTCTCCTGGAGGTGCTCAGTCAGACCGAGTGCTGACATGTGGCAAGACGCTCCTCGGGCCGTGTCTTGCTGGGGCTTCTCTCCTGGAGGCGTTCAGTCAGACCGAGTGCTGACATGTGGCAAGACGCACCCCGGGGCACGTCTTAATTGGGCTTCTCTCCTAGAGGCCCTCAGTCAGAATCATTGTTGACATGTGGCAAGACGCTCCTCGGGGTGCGTCTTGCTTGGGCCTCTCTCCTGGAGGCGCACAGTCAGACCGAGTGCTGACATGTGGCAAGACGCTCCTCGGGGCGCGTCGTGCTTGGGCCTCTCTCCTGGAGGCCCTCTGTCAGACCCAGTGTTGACATGTGGCAAGACGCTCCTCCGGGCGCGTCTTGCTTGAGCCTCTCTCCTGGAGGCGCTCAGTCAGACCCAGTGTTGACATGTGGCAAGACACTCCTCAGGGCGCGTCTTGCTTGGGCTTCTCTCATGGAGGCCCTCAGTCAGACCCAGTGTTGACAAGTGTCAAGACGCTCCTCGGGGCGTGTCTTGCTTGGGCCTCTCTTCTGGAGGCGCTCAGTCAGACCCATTGTTGACATGTGGCAAGACGCTCCTCGGGGCGCGTCTTGCTTGGGATTCTCTCCTGGAGGCCCTCAGTCAGACCCATTGTTGACATGTGGCAAGACGCTCCTCTGGGCGCTTCTTGCTTGGGCCTCTCTCCTGGAGGCGCTCAGTCAGACCCAGTGTTGACATGTGGCAAGACGCTCCTCGGGGTGCATCTTGCTTGGGCCTCTCACCTGGAGCCCTCTGTCAGACCCAGTGCTGACATGTGGCAAGACACTCCTCGGGGCGCGTCTTGCTTGGGCTTCTCTCATGGAGTCCCTCAGTCAGACCCAGTGTTGACATGTGTCAAGACGCTCCTCGGGGCGCGTCTTGCTTGGGCCTCTCTCCTGGAGGCGCTCAGTCAGACCCAGTGGTGACATGTGGCAAGACGCTCCTCGGGGCGCGTCTTGCTTGGGCTTCTCTCATGGAGGCCCTCAGTCAGACCCAGTGTTGACATGTGGCAAGATTTTCCTCGGGTCGCGTCTTGCTTGGGACTCTCTCCTGGAGGCGCTCAGTCAGACCCAGTGTTGACATGTGGCAAGACGCTCCTCGGGGCGCGTCTTGCTTGGGCCTCTCTCCTGGAGGCGCTCACTCAGACCGAGTAGTGACATGTGGAATGACGCTCCTCGGGGCGCGTGTTGCTTGGGCCTCTCTCCTGGAGGCGCTCAGTCAGACCGAGTGCTGACATGTGGCAAGACGCTCCTCGGGGCGCGTCTTGCTTGGGCCTCTCTCCTGGAGGCGCTCAGTCAGACCCAGTGGTGACATGTGGCTAGACGCTCCTCGGGGCACGTATTGCTTGGGCCTCTCTCCTGGAGGCCCTCTGTCAGACCCAGTGTTGACATGTGGCAAGACGCTCCTCGGGGCGCGTCCTGCTTGGGCCTCTCTCCTGGAGGCGCTCAGTCAGACCCAGTGTTAACATGTGGCAAGGCGCTCCTCGGGGCGCGTCTTGCTTGGACCTCTCTCCTGGAGGCCCTCAATCAGACCCAGTGTTGACACGTGGCAAGACGCTCCTCGGGGCGCGTCTTGCTTGGGCCTCTCTCCTGTAGGCGCTCAGTCAGACCGAGTACTGACATGTGGCATGACGCTCCTCAGGGCGCGTCTTGCTTGGGCCTCTCTCCTGGAGGCGCTCTGTCAGACCCAGTGGTGACATGTGGCAAGACAGTCCTCGGGGCGCGTCTTCCTTGGGCCTCTCTCCTGGAGGCCCTCTGTCAGCCCCAGTGTTGACATGTGTCAAGACGCTCCTCGGGATGCATCTTGCTTGGGCTTCTCTCCTGGAGGCCCTCTGTCAGACCCAGTGTTGACATGTGGCAAGACACTCCTCGGGGCCCGTCTTGCTTGGGCTTCTCTCATGGAGGCCCTCAGTCAGACCCAGTGTTGACAAGTGTCAAGACGCTCCTCGGGGTGCGTCTTGCTTGGGCCTCTCTCCTGGAGGCGCTCAGTCAGACCCATTGTTGACATGTGGCAAGACGCTCCTCGGGGCGCGTCTTGCTTGGGCTTCTCTCCTGGAGGCCCTCAGTCAGACCCATTGTTGACATGTGGCAAGACGCTCCTCTGGGCGCTTTTTGCTTGGGCCTCTCTCCTGGAGGCGCTCAGTCAGACCCAGTGTTGACATGTGGCAAGACGCTCCTCGGGGTGCATCTTGCTTGGGCCTCTCTCATGGAGGCCCTCAGTCAGACCCAGTGTTGACATGTGTCAAGACGCTCCTCGGGGCGCGTCTTGCTTGGGCCTCTCTCCTGGAGGCGCTCAGTCAGACACAGTGGTGACATGTGGCAAGACGCTCCTCGGGGCGCGTCTTGCTTGGGCTTCTCTCATGGAGGCCCTCAGTCAGACCCAGTGTTGACATGTGTCAAGACGCTCCTCGGGGCATATCTTGCTTGGGCCTCTCTCCTGGAGGTGCTCAGTCAGACCCAGTGTTGACATGTGGCAAGACGCTCCTCGGGGCGCGTCTTGCTTGGGCTTCTTTCCTGGAGGCCCTCAGTCAGACCCATTGCTGACATGTGGCAAGAAGCTCCTCGGGGCGCGTCTTGCTTGGGCCTCTCTCCTGGAGGCGCTCAGTCAGACCCAGTGTTGACATGTGGCAAGATGCTCCTCGGGGCGCGTCTTACTTGGGCCTCTCTCCTGGAGGCGCTCAGTCAGACCCAGTGGTGACATGTGGCAAGACGCTCCTCTGGGCGCTTCTTGCTTGGGCCTCTCTCCTGGAGGCGCTCAGTCAGACCCAGTGTTGACATGTGGCAAGACGCTCCTTGGGGCGCGTCTTGCTTGGGCCTCTCTCCTGGAGGCCCTCAATCAGACCCAGTGTTGACACGTGGCAAGACGCTCCTCGTGGCGCGTCTTTCTTGGGCCTCTCTCCTGGAGGCGCTCAGTCAGACCCAGTGTTCACATGTGGCAAGACGCTCCTCGGGGCGTGTCTTGCTTGGGCCTCTCTCCTGGAGGCGCTCAGTCAGACCCAGTGTTGACATGTGGCAAGACGCTCCTCGGGGCGCGTCATGCTTGGGCCTCTCTCCTGGAGGCGCTCAGTCAGACCCAGTGTTCACATGTGGCAAGACGCTCCTCGGAGCGCGTCTTGCTGGGGCTTCTCTCCTGGAGGCCCTCAGTCAGACCCATTGTTGACATGTGGCAAGACGCTCCTCGGGGCGCGTCTTGCTGGGGATTCTCTCATGGAGGCACTCAGTCAGACCCAGTGTTGACATGTGGCAAGACGCTCCTCGGGGCGCGTCTTGCTTGGGCCTCTCTCCTGGAGGCGCTCAGTCAGACCGAGTGCTGACATGTGGCAAGACGCTCCTCGGGGCGCGTCTTGCTTGGGCCTCTCTCCTGGAGGCGCTCAGTCAGACCCAGTGGTGACATATGGCAAGACGCTCCTCGGGGCGCGTATTGCTTGGGCCTCTCTCCTGGAGGCCCTCTGTCAGACCCAGTGTTGACATGTGGCAAGACACTCACCGGGGCGCGTCTTGCTTGAGCTTCTCTCATTGAGGCCCTCAGTCAGACCCAGTGTTGACATGTGTCAAGACGCCCCTCGGGGCGTGTCTTGCTTGGGCCTCTCTCCTGGAGGCGCTCAGTCAGACCCAGTGTTGACATGTGGCAAGACGCTCCTCGGGGCGCGTCTTGCTTGGGCCTCTCTCCTGGAGGCGCTCAGTCAGACCCAGTGTTGACATGTGGCAAGGCGCTCCTCGGGGCGCGTCTTGCTTGGGCCTCTCTCCTGGAGGCCCTCAATCAGACCCAGTGTTGACACGTGGCAAGACGCTCCTCGGGGCGCGTCTTGCTTGGGCCTCTCTCCTGGAGGCGCTCAGTCGGACCAAGTACTGACATGTGGCATGACGCTCCTCGGGGCGCGTCTTGCTTGGGCCTCTCTCCTGGAGGCGCTCTGTCAGACCCAGTGGTGACATGTGGCAAGACAGTCCTCGGGGCGCGTCTTCCTTGGGCCTCTCTCCTGGAGGCCCTCTGTCAGCCCCAGTGTTGACATGTGTCAAGACGCTCCTCGGGATGCATCTTGCTTGGGCTTCTCTCCTGGAGGCCCTCTGTCAGACCCAGTGTTGACATGTGGCAAGACACTCCTCGGGGCGCGTCTTATTTGGGCTTCTCTCATGGAGGCCCTCAGTCAGACCCAGTGTTGACAAGTGTCAAGACGCTCCTCGGGGCGCGTCTTGCTTGGGCCTCTCTCCTGGAGGCGCTCAGTCAGACCCATTGTTGACATGTGTCAAGACGCTCCTCGGGATGCATCTTGCTTGGGCTTCTCTCCTGGAGGCCCTCTGTCAGACCCAGTGTTGACATGTGGCAAGACGCTCCTCGGGGCGCGTCTTGCTTGGGCCTCTCTCCTGGAGGCGCTCAGTCAGACCGAGTGCTGACATGTGGCAAGACGCTCCTCGGGGCGCGTCTTGCTTGGGCCTCTCTCCTGGAGGCGCTCAGTCAGACCCAGTGGTGACATATGGCAAGACGCTCCTCGGGGCGCGTATTGCTTGGGCCTCTCTCCTGGAGGCCCTCTGTCAGACCCAGTGTTGACATGTGGCAAGACACTCACCGGGGCGCGTCTTGCTTGAGCTTCTCTCATTGAGGCCCTCAGTCAGACCCAGTGTTGACATGTGTCAAGACGCCCCTCGGGGCGTGTCTTGCTTGGGCCTCTCTCCTGGAGGCGCTCAGTCAGACCCAGTGTTGACATGTGGCAAGACGCTCCTCGGGGCGCGTCTTGCTTGGGCCTCTCTCCTGGAGGCGCTCAGTCAGACCCAGTGTTGACATGTGGCAAGGCGCTCCTCGGGGCGCGTCTTGCTTGGGCCTCTCTCCTGGAGGCCCTCAATCAGACCCAGTGTTGACACGTGGCAAGACGCTCCTCGGGGCGCGTCTTGCTTGGGCCTCTCTCCTGGAGGCGCTCAGTCGGACCAAGTACTGACATGTGGCATGACGCTCCTCGGGGCGCGTCTTGCTTGGGCCTCTCTCCTGGAGGCGCTCTGTCAGACCCAGTGGTGACATGTGGCAAGACAGTCCTCGGGGCGCGTCTTCCTTGGGCCTCTCTCCTGGAGGCCCTCTGTCAGCCCCAGTGTTGACATGTGTCAAGACGCTCCTCGGGATGCATCTTGCTTGGGCTTCTCTCCTGGAGGCCCTCTGTCAGACCCAGTGTTGACATGTGGCAAGACACTCCTCGGGGCGCGTCTTATTTGGGCTTCTCTCATGGAGGCCCTCAGTCAGACCCAGTGTTGACAAGTGTCAAGACGCTCCTCGGGGCGCGTCTTGCTTGGGCCTCTCTCCTGGAGGCGCTCAGTCAGACCCATTGTTGACATGTGTCAAGACGCTCCTCGGGATGCATCTTGCTTGGGCTTCTCTCCTGGAGGCCCTCAGTCAGATCCAGTGTTGACATGTGGCAACGCGCTCCTCGGGGCGCATCTTGCTTGGGCCTCTCTCCTGGAGGCCCTAAATCAGACCCAGTGTTGACACGTGGCAAGACGCTCCTCGGGGCGCGTCTTGCTTGGGCTTCTCTCATGGAGGCCCTCAGTCAGACCCAGTTTTGACAAGTGTCAAGACGCTCCTCGGGGCGCGTCTTGCTTGGGCCTCTCTCCTGGAGGCGCTCAGTCAGACCCATTGTTGACATGTGGCAAGACGCTCCTCGGGGCGCGTCTTGCTTGGGATTCTCTCCTGGAGGCCCTCAGTCAGACCCATTGTTGACATGTGGCAAGACGCTCCTCTGGGCGGTTCTTGCTTGGGCCTCTCTCCTGGATGCGCTCAGTCAGACCCAGTGTTGACATGTGGCAAGACGCTCCTCGGGGTGCATCTTGCTTGGGCCTCTCACCTGGAGGCCCTCTGTCAGACCCAGTGTTGACATGTGGCAAGACACTCCTCGGGGCGCGTCTTGCTTGGGCTTCTCTCATGGAGGCCCTCAGTCAGACCCAGTGTTGACATGTGTCAAGACGCTCCTCGGGGCGCGTCTTGCTTGGGCCTCTCTCCTGGAGGCGCTCAGTCAGACCCAGTGGTGACATGTGGCAAGACGCTCCTCGGGGCGCGTCTTGCTTGGGCTTCTCTCATGGAGGCCCTCATTCAGACCCAGTGTTGACATGTGGCAAGATTTTCCTCGGGGCGAGTCTTGCTTGGGACTCTCTCCTGGAGGCGCTCAGTCAGACCCAGTGGTGACATGTGGCAAGACGCTCCTCGGGGCGCTTCTTGCTTGGGCCTCTCTCCTGGAGGCCCTCAGTCAGACCCAGTGTTGACATGTGGCAAGACGCTCCTCGGGGCGCTTCTTGCTTGGGCCTCTCTCCTGGAGGTGCTCAGTTAAACCCAGTGTTGACATGTGGGAAGACGCTCCTCAGGGCGCGTCTTGCTTGGGCTTCTCTCCTGGAGGCCCTCAGTCAGACCCATTGTTGACATGTGGCAAGACGCTCCTGGGCGTTTCTTGCTTGGGCCTCTCTCCTGGAGGCGCACAGGCAGACCCAGTGTTGACATGTGTCAAGACGCTCCTGGGCGTTTCTTGCCTGGGCCTCTCTCCTGGAGGCGCTCAGTCAGACCCAGAGGTGACATGTGGCAAGACGCTCCTCGGGGCGCGTCTTGCTTTGGCCTCTCTCCTGGAGGTGCTCAGTCAGACCGAGTGCTGACATGTGGCAAAACGCTCCTCGGGCCGTGTCTTGCTGGGGCTTCTCTCCTGGAGGCGTTCAGTCAGACCGAGTGCTGACATGTGGCAAGACGCACCCCGGGGCACGTCTTAATTGGGCTTCTCTCCTAGAGGCCCTCAGTCAGAATCATTGTTGACATGTGGCAAGACGCTCCTCGGGGTGCGTCTTGCTTGGGCCTCTCTCCTGGAGGCGCACAGTCAGACCGAGTGCTGACATGTGGCAAGACGCTCCTCGGGGCGCGTCGTGCTTGGGCCTCTCTCCTGGAGGCCCTCTGTCAGACCCAGTGTTGACATGTGGCAAGACGCTCCTCCGGGCGCGTCTTGCTTGAGCCTCTCTCCTGGAGGCGCTCAGTCAGACCCAGTGTTGACATGTGGCAAGACACTCCTCAGGGCGCGTCTTGCTTGGGCTTCTCTCATGGAGGCCCTCAGTCAGACCCAGTGTTGACAAGTGTCAAGACGCTCCTCGGGGCGTGTCTTGCTTGGGCCTCTCTTCTGGAGGCGCTCAGTCAGACCCATTGTTGACATGTGGCAAGACGCTCCTCGGGGCGCGTCTTGCTTGGGATTCTCTCCTGGAGGCCCTCAGTCAGACCCATTGTTGACATGTGGCAAGACGCTCCTCTGGGCGCTTCTTGCTTGGGCCTCTCTCCTGGAGGCGCTCAGTCAGACCCAGTGTTGACATGTGGCAAGACGCTCCTCGGGGTGCATCTTGCTTGGGCCTCTCACCTGGAGCCCTCTGTCAGACCCAGTGCTGACATGTGGCAAGACACTCCTCGGGGCGCGTCTTGCTTGGGCTTCTCTCATGGAGTCCCTCAGTCAGACCCAGTGTTGACATGTGTCAAGACGCTCCTCGGGGCGCGTCTTGCTTGGGCCTCTCTCCTGGAGGCGCTCAGTCAGACCCAGTGGTGACATGTGGCAAGACGCTCCTCGGGGCGCGTCTTGCTTGGGCTTCTCTCATGGAGGCCCTCAGTCAGACCCAGTGTTGACATGTGGCAAGATTTTCCTCGGGTCGCGTCTTGCTTGGGACTCTCTCCTGGAGGCGCTCAGTCAGACCCAGTGTTGACATGTGGCAAGACGCTCCTCGGGGCGCGTCTTGCTTGGGCCTCTCTCCTGGAGGCGCTCACTCAGACCGAGTAGTGACATGTGGAATGACGCTCCTCGGGGCGCGTGTTGCTTGGGCCTCTCTCCTGGAGGCGCTCAGTCAGACCGAGTGCTGACATGTGGCAAGACGCTCCTCGGGGCGTATCTTGCTTGGGCCTCTCTCCTGGAGGCGCTCAGTCAGACCCAGTGGTGACATGTGGCTAGACGCTCCTCGGGGCACGTATTGCTTGGGCCTCTCTCCTGGAGGCCCTCTGTCAGACCCAGTGTTGACATGTGGCAAGACGCTCCTCGGGGCGCGTCCTGCTTGGGCCTCTCTCCTGGAGGCGCTCAGTCAGACCCAGTGTTAACATGTGGCAAGGCGCTCCTCGGGGCGCGTCTTGCTTGGACCTCTCTCCTGGAGGCCCTCAATCAGACCCAGTGTTGACACGTGGCAAGACGCTCCTCGGGGCGCGTCTTGCTTGGGCCTCTCTCCTGTAGGCGCTCAGTCAGACCGAGTACTGACATGTGGCATGACGCTCCTCAGGGCGCGTCTTGCTTGGGCCTCTCTCCTGGAGGCGCTCTGTCAGACCCAGTGGTGACATGTGGCAAGACAGTCCTCGGGGCGCGTCTTCCTTGGGCCTCTCTCCTGGAGGCCCTCTGTCAGCCCCAGTGTTGACATGTGTCAAGACGCTCCTCGGGATGCATCTTGCTTGGGCTTCTCTCCTGGAGGCCCTCTGTCAGACCCAGTGTTGACATGTGGCAAGACACTCCTCGGGGCCCGTCTTGCTTGGGCTTCTCTCATGGAGGCCCTCAGTCAGACCCAGTGTTGACAAGTGTCAAGACGCTCCTCGGGGTGCGTCTTGCTTGGGCCTCTCTCCTGGAGGCGCTCAGTCAGACCCATTGTTGACATGTGGCAAGACGCTCCTCGGGGCGCGTCTTGCTTGGGCTTCTCTCCTGGAGGCCCTCAGTCAGACCCATTGTTGACATGTGGCAAGACGCTCCTCTGGGCGCTTTTTGCTTGGGCCTCTCTCCTGGAGGCGCTCAGTCAGACCCAGTGTTGACATGTGGCAAGACGCTCCTCGGGGTGCATCTTGCTTGGGCCTCTCTCATGGAGGCCCTCAGTCAGACCCAGTGTTGACATGTGTCAAGACGCTCCTCGGGGCGCGTCTTGCTTGGGACTCTCTCCTGGAGGCGCTCAGTCAGACACAGTGGTGACATGTGGCAAGACGCTCCTCGGGGCGCGTCTTGCTTGGGCTTCTCTCATGGAGGCCCTCAGTCAGACCCAGTGTTGACATGTGTCAAGACGCTCCTCGGGGCGCGTCTTGCTTGGGCCTCTCTCCTGGAGGTGCTCAGTCAGACCCAGTGTTGACATGTGGCAAGACGCTCCTCGGGGCGCGTCTTGCTTGGGCTTCTTTCCTGGAGGCCCTCAGTCAGACCCATTGCTGACATGTGGCAAGAAGCTCCTCGGGGCGCGTCTTGCTTGGGCCTCTCTCCTGGAGGCGCTCAGTCAGACCCAGTGTTGACATGTGGCAAGATGCTCCTCGGGGCGCGTCTTACCTGGGCCTCTCTCCTGGAGGCGCTCAGTCAGACCCAGTGGTGACATGTGGCAAGACGCTCCTCTGGGCGCTTCTTGCTTGGGCCTCTCTCCTGGAGGCGCTCAGTCAGACCCAGTGTTGACATGTGGCAAGACGCTCCTTGGGGCGCGTCTTGCTTGGGCCTCTCTCCTGGAGGCCCTCAATCAGACCCAGTGTTGACACGTGGCAAGACGCTCCTCGTGGCGCGTCTTTCTTGGGCCTCTCTCCTGGAGGCGCTCAGTCAGACCCAGTGTTCACATGTGGCAAGACGCTCCTCGGGGCGTGTCTTGCTTGGGCCTCTCTCCTGGAGGCGCTCAGTCAGACCCAGTGTTGACATGTGGCAAGACGCTCCTCGGGGCGCGTCATGCTTGGGCCTCTCTCCTGGAGGCGCTCAGTCAGACCCAGTGTTCACATGTGGCAAGACGCTCCTCGGGGCGCGTCTTGCTGGGGCTTCTCTCCTGGAGGCCCTCAGTCAGACCCATTGTTGACATGTGGCAAGACGCTCCTCGGGGCGCGTCTTGCTGGGGATTCTCTCATGGAGGCACTCAGTCAGACCCAGTGTTGACATGTGGCAAGACGCTCCTCGGGGCGCGTCTTGCTTGGGCCTCTCTCCTGGAGGCGCTCAGTCAGACCGAGTGCTGACATGTGGCAAGACGCTCCTCGGGGCGCGTCTTGCTTGGGCCTCTCTCCTGGAGGCGCTCAGTCAGACCCAGTGGTGACATATGGCAAGACGCTCCTCGGGGCGCGTATTGCTTGGGCCTCTCTCCTGGAGGCCCTCTGTCAGACCCAGTGTTGACATGTGGCAAGACACTCACCGGGGCGCGTCTTGCTTGAGCTTCTCTCATTGAGGCCCTCAGTCAGACCCAGTGTTGACATGTGTCAAGACGCCCCTCGGGGCGTGTCTTGCTTGGGCCTCTCTCCTGGAGGCGCTCAGTCAGACCCAGTGTTGACATGTGGCAAGACGCTCCTCGGGGCGCGTCTTGCTTGGGCCTCTCTCCTGGAGGCGCTCAGTCAGACCCAGTGTTGACATGTGGCAAGGCGCTCCTCGGGGCGCGTCTTGCTTGGGCCTCTCTCCTGGAGGCCCTCAATCAGACCCAGTGTTGACACGTGGCAAGACGCTCCTCGGGGCGCGTCTTGCTTGGGCCTCTCTCCTGGAGGCGCTCAGTCGGACCAAGTACTGACATGTGGCATGACGCTCCTCGGGGCGCGTCTTGCTTGGGCCTCTCTCCTGGAGGCGCTCTGTCAGACCCAGTGGTGACATGTGGCAAGACAGTCCTCGGGGCGCGTCTTCCTTGGGCCTCTCTCCTGGAGGCCCTCTGTCAGCCCCAGTGTTGACATGTGTCAAGACGCTCCTCGGGATGCATCTTGCTTGGGCTTCTCTCCTGGAGGCCCTCTGTCAGACCCAGTGTTGACATGTGGCAAGACACTCCTCGGGGCGCGTCTTATTTGGGCTTCTCTCATGGAGGCCCTCAGTCAGACCCAGTGTTGACAAGTGTCAAGACGCTCCTCGGGGCGCGTCTTGCTTGGGCCTCTCTCCTGGAGGCGCTCAGTCAGACCCATTGTTGACATGTGTCAAGACGCTCCTCGGGATGCATCTTGCTTGGGCTTCTCTCCTGGAGGCCCTCTGTCAGACCCAGTGTTGACATGTGGCAAGACACTCCTCGGGGCGCATCTTGCTTGGGCTTCTCTCATGGAGGCCCTCAGTCAGACCCAGTGTTGACAAGTGTCAAGACGCTCCTCGGGGCGCGTCTTGCTTGGGCCTCTCTCCTGGAGGCGCTCAGTCAGACCCATTGTTGACATGTGGCAAGACGCTCCTCGGGGCGCGTCTTGCTTGGGCTTCTCTCCTGGAGGCCCTCAGTCAGACCCATTGTTGACATGTGGCAAGACGCTCCTCTGGGCGCTTCTTGCTTGGGCCTCTCTCCTGGAGGCGCTCAGTCAGACCCAGTGTTGACATGTGGCAAGACGCTCCTCGGGGTGCATCCTGCTTGGGCCTCTCTCATGGAGGCCCTCAGTCAGACCCAGTGTTGACATGTTTCAAGACGCTCCTCGGGGAGCGTCTTGCCTGGGCCTCTCTCCTGGAGGCGCTCAGTCAGACCCAGTGGTGACATGTGGAAAGACGCTCCTCGGGGTGCGTCTTGCTTGGGCCTCTCTCCTGGAGGCGCTCCGTCAGACCGAGTGCTGACATGTGGCAAGACGCTCCTCGGGGCGCGTCTTGCTTGGGCTTCTCTCCTGGAGGCCCTCAGTCAGACTCATTGTTGACATGTGGCAAGACGCTCCTCGGGGCACGTCTTGCTTGGGCCTCTCTCCTGGAGGCGCACAGTCAGTCCGAGTGCTGACATGTGGCAAGACGCTCCTCGGGGCGCGTCTTGCTGGGGCTTCTCTCCTGGAGGCCCTCAGTCAGACCCATTGTTGACATGTGGCAAGACGCTCCTCGGGGCGCGTCTTGCTTGGGCCTCTCTCCTGGAGGCGCTCAGTCAGACCGAGTGCTGACATGTGGCAAGACGCTCCTCGGGGCGCGTCTTGCTTGGGCCTCTCTCCTGGAGGCGCTCAGTCAGACCCAGTGGTGACATGTGTCTAGAAGCTCCTCGGGGCGCGTATTGCTTGGGCCTCTCTCCTCGAGGCCCTCTGTCAGACCCAGTGTTGACATGTGTCAAGACGCCCCTCGGGGCATGTCTTGCTTGGGCCTCTCTCCTGGAGGCGCTCAGTCAGACCCAGTGTTGACATGTGGCAAGACGCTACTCGGGGCGCGTCTTGCTTGGGCCTCTCTCCTGGAGGCGCTCAGTCAGACCCAGTGTTGACATGTGGCAAGGTGCTCCTCGGGGCGCGTCTTGCTTGGGCCTCTCTCCTGGAGGCCCTCAATCAGACCCAGTGTTGACACGTGGCAAGACGCTCCTCAGGGCGCGTCTTGCTTGGGCCTCTCTCCTTGAGACGCTCAGTCGGACCGAGTACTGACATGTGGCATGACGCTCCTCGGGGCGCGTCTTCCTTGGGCCTCTCTCCTGGAGGCGCTCTGTCAGACCCAGTGGTGACATGTGGCAAGACAGTCCTCGGGGCGCGTCTTCCTTGGACCTCTCTCCTGGAGGCCCTCTGTCAGCCCCAGTGTTGACATGTGTCAAGACGCTCCTCGGGATGCATCTTGCTTGGGCTTCTCTCCTGGAGGCCCTCTGTCAGACCCAGTGTTGACATGTGGCAAGACACTCCTCGGGGCGCGTCTTGCTTGGGCTTCTCTCATGGAGGCCCTCAGTCAGACCCAGTGTTGACAAGTGTCAAGACGCTCCTCGGGGCGCGTCTTGCTTGGGCCTCTCTCCTGGAGGCGCTCAGTCAGACCCATTGTTGACATGTGGCAAGACGCTCCTCGGGGCGCGTCTTGCTTGGGCTTCTCTCCTGGAGGCCCTCAGTCAGACCCATTGTTGACATGTGGCAAGACGCTCCTCTTGGCGCTTCTTGCTTTGGCCTCTCTCCTGGAGGCGCTCAGTCAGACCCAGTGTTGACATGTGGCAAGACGTTCCTCGGGGTGCATCCTGCTTGGGCCTCTCTCATGGAGGCCCTCAGTCAGACCCAGTGTTGACATGTGTCAAGACGCTCCTCGGGGCGCGTCTTGCTTGGGCCTCTCTCCTGGAGGCGCTCAGTCAGACACAGTGGTGACATGTGGAAAGACGCTCCTCGGGGCGCGTCTTGCTTGGGCTTCTCTCATGGAGGCCCTCAGTCAGACCCAGTGTTGACATGTGTCAAGACGCTCCTCGGAGCGCGTCTTGCTTGGGCCTCTCTCCTGGAGGCGCTCAGTCAGACCCAGTGTTGACATGTGGCAAGACGCTCCTCGGGGCGCGTCTTGCTTGGGCCTCTCTCCTGGAGGCGCTCAGTCAGACCCAGTGTTGACATGTGGCAAGATGCTCCTCGGGGCGCGTCTTGCTTGGGCCTCTCTCCTGGAGGCGCTCAGTCAGACCCAGTGGTGACATGTGGCAAGACGCTCCTCGGGGCGCTTCTTGCTTGGGCCTCTCTCCTGGAGGCGCTCAGTCAGACCCAGTGTTGACATGTGGCAAGACGCTCCTCGGGGCGCGTCTTGCTTGGGCCTTCCTCCTGGAGGCCCTCATTCAGACCCAGTGTTGACACATGGCAAGACGCTCCTCGGGGCGCGTCTTGCTTGGGCCTCTCTCCTGGAGGCGCTCAGTCAGACCCAGTGTTGACATGTGGCAAGACGTTCCTCGGGGTGCATCCTGCTTGGGCCTCTCTCATGGAGGCCCTCAGTCAGACCCAGTGTTGACATGTGTCAAGACGCTCCTCGGGGCGCGTCTTGCTTGGGCCTCTCTCCTGGAGGCGCTCAGTCAGACACAGTGGTGACATGTGGAAAGACGCTCCTCGGGGCGCGTCTTGCTTGGGCTTCTCTCATGGAGGCCCTCAGTCAGACCCAGTGTTGACATGTGTCAAGACGCTCCTCGGAGCGCGTCTTGCTTGGGCCTCTCTCCTGGAGGCGCTCAGTCAGACCCAGTGTTGACATGTGGCAAGACGCTCCTCGGGGCGCGTCTTGCTTGGGCCTCTCTCCTGGAGGCGCTCAGTCAGACCCAGTGTTGACATGTGGCAAGATGCTCCTCGGGGCGCGTCTTGCTTGGGCCTCTCTCCTGGAGGCGCTCAGTCAGACCCAGTGGTGACATGTGGCAAGACGCTCCTCGGGGCGCTTCTTGCTTGGGCCTCTCTCCTGGAGGCGCTCAGTCAGACCCAGTGTTGACATGTGGCAAGACGCTCCTCGGGGCGCGTCTTGCTTGGGCCTTCCTCCTGGAGGCCCTCATTCAGACCCAGTGTTGACACATGGCAAGACGCTCCTCGGGGCGCGTCTTGCTTGGGCCTCTCTCCTGGAGGCGCTCAGTCAGACCGAGTGCTGACATGTGGCAAGACGCTCCTCGGGGCGCGTCTTGCTTGGGCCTCTCTCCTGGAGGCGCTCAGTCGGACCCAGTGGTGACATATGGCAAGACGCTCCTCGGGGCGCGTATTGCTTGGGCCTCTCTCCTGGAGGCCCTCTGTCAGACCCAGTGTTGACATGTGGCAAGACACTCACCGGGGCGCGTCTTGCTTGAGCTTCTCTCATTGAGGCCCTCAGTCAGACCCAGTGTTGACATGTGTCAAGACGCCCCTCGGGGCGTGTCTTGCTTGGGCCTCTCTCCTGGAGGCGCTCAGTCAGACCCAGTGTTGACATGTGGCAAGACGCTCCTCGGGGCGCGTCTTGCTTGGGCCTCTCTCCTGGAGGCGCTCAGTCAGACCCAGTGTTGACATGTGGCAAGGCGCTCCTCGGGGCGCGTCTTGCTTGGGCCTCTCTCCTGGAGGCCCTCAATCAGACCCAGTGTTGACACGTGGCAAGACGCTCCTCGGGGCGCGTCTTGCTTGGGCCTCTCTCCTGGAGGCGCTCAGTCGGACCAAGTACTGACATGTGGCATGACGCTCCTCGGGGCGCGTCTTGCTTGGGCCTCTCTCCTGGAGGCGCTCTGTCAGACCCAGTGGTGACATGTGGCAAGACAGTCCTCGGGGCGCATCTTCCTTGGGCCTCTCTCCTGGAGGCCCTCTGTCAGCCCCAGTGTTGACATGTGTCAAGACGCTCCTCGGGATGCATCTTGCTTGGGCTTCTCTCCTGGAGGCCCTCTGTCAGACCCAGTGTTGACATGTGGCAGGACACTCCTCGGGGCGCGTCTTGCTTGGGCTTCTCTCATGGAGGCCCTCAGTCAGACCCAGTGTTGACAAGTGTCAAGACGCTCCTCGGGGCGCGTCTTGCTTGGGCCTCTCTCCTGGAGGCGCTCAGTCAGACCCATTGTTGACATGTGTCAAGACGCTCCTCGGGATGCATCTTGCTTGGGCTTCTCTCCTGGAGGCCCTCTGTCAGACCCAGTGTTGACATGTGGCAAGACACTCCTCGGGGCGCGTCTTGCTTGGGCTTCTCTCATGGAGGCCCTCAGTCAGACCCAGTGTTGACAAGTGTCAAGACGCTCCTCGGGGCGCGTCTTGCTTGGGCCTCTCTCCTGGAAGCGCTCAGTCAGACCCATTGTTGACATGTGGCAAGACGCTCCTCGGGGCGCGTCTTGCTTGGGCTTCTCTCCTGGAGGCCCTCAGTCAGACCCATTGTTGACATGTGGCAAGACGCTCCTCTGGGCGCTTCTTGCTTGGGCCTCTCTCCTGGAGGCGCTCAGTCAGACCCAGTGTTGACATGTGGCAAGACGCTCCTCGGGGTGCATCCTGCTTGGGCCTCTCTCATGGAGGCCCTCAGTCAGACCCAGTGTTGACATGTTTCAAGACGCTCCTCGGGGAGCGTCTTGCCTGGGCCTCTCTCCTGGAGGCGCTCAGTCAGACACAGTGTTGACATGTGGCAAGACGCTCCTTGGGGCGCGTCTTGCTTGGGCGTCTCTCCTGGAGGCCCTCAGTCAGACCCAGTGTTGACATGTGGCAAGACGCTCCTCGGGGCGCGTCTTGCTTGGGCCTCTCTCCTGGAGGCGCTCAGTCAGACACAGAGGTGACATGTGGCAAGACGCTCCTCGGGGCGCGTCTTGCTTGGGCCTCTCTCCTGGAGGCCCTCTGTCAGACCCAGTGTTGACATGTGGCAAGACGCTCCTCCGGGCGCGTCTTGCTTGGGCCTCTCTCCTGGAGGCGCTCAGTCAGACCCAGTGTTGACATGTGACAAGACGCTCCTCGGGGCGCGTCTTGCTGGGGCCTCTCTCCTGGAGGCGCTCAATCAGACCCAGTGGTGACACGTGGCAAGACGCTCCTCAGGGCGCGTCTTGCTTGGGCTTCTCTCCTGGAGGCCCTCAGTCAGACCCATTGTTGACATGTGGCAAGACGCTCCTCGGGGCGCGTCTTGCTTGGGCCTCTCTCCTGGAGAAGCTCAGTCAGACCGAGTGCTGACATAAGGCAAGACGCTCCTCGGGGCGCGTCATGCTGGGGCCTCTTTCCTGGAGGCCCTCAATCAGACCCATTGTTGACATATGGCAAGACGCTCCTTGGGGCGCGTCTTGCTTGGGCCTCTCTCCTGGAGGCGCTCAGTCAGACCGAGTGCTGACATGTGGCAAGACGCTCCTCGGGCCGCGTGTTGCTTGGGCTTCTCTCCTGGAGGCCCTCAGTCAGACCCATTGTTGACATGTGGCAAGACGCTCCTCGGGACGCGTCTTGCTTGGGCCTCTCTCCTGGAGGCGCACAGTAAGACCGAGTGTTCACATGTGGCAAGACGCTCCTCGGGGCGCGTCTTGCTGGGGCTTCTCTCCTGCAGAAACTCAGTCAGACACAGTGTTGACATATGAGAAGACACTCCTCGAGGCGCGTCTTGCTTGGGCCTCTCTCCTGGAGGCGCTCAGTCAGACCCAGTGTTGACATGTGGCAAGACGCTCCTCGGGGCGCGTCTTGCTTGGGCTTCTCTCCTGGAGGCCCTCAGTCAGACCCATTGTTGACATGTGGCAAGACGCTCCTCGGGGCGCGTCTTGCTTGGGCCTCTCTCCTGGAGGCGCTCAGTCAGACCCATTGTTGACATGTGGCAAGACGCTCCTCGGGGCGCATTTTGCTTGGGCCTCTCTCCTGGAGGCGCTCAGTCAGACCGAGTGCTGACATGTGGCAAGACGCTCCTCGGGGCGCGTCTTGCTGGGGCTTCTCTCCTGGAGGCGCTCAGTCAGACCCAGTGTTGACATGTGACAAGACGCTCCTCGGGGCGCGTCTTGCTTGGGTCTCTCTCCTGGAGGCGCTCAGTCAGACCCAGAGGTGACATGTGGCAAGACGCTCCTCGGGCCGCGTCCTGCTTGGGCCTCTCTCCTGGAGGCCCTCTGTCAGACCCGTTTTTGACATGTGGCAAGACGCTCCTTGGGGCGCGTGTTGCTTGGGCCTCTCTCCTGGAGGCGCTCAGTCAGACCGAGTGCTGACATAAGGCAAGACGCTCCTCGGGGCGCGTCTTGCTAGGGCCTCTCTCCTGGAGGCGCTCAATCAGACCCAGTGGTGACACACGGCAAGACGCTCCTCGGGGCGCGTCTTGCTTGGGCTTCTCTCCTGGAGGCCCTCAGTCAGACCCATTGTTGACATGTGGCAAGACGCTCCTCGGGGCGCGTCTTGCTTGGGCCTCTCTCCTGGAGAAGCTCAGTCAGACCGAGTGCTGACATAAGGCAAGACGCTCCTCGGGGTGCGTCATGCTGGGGCCTCTCTCCTGGAGGCGCTCAGTCAGACCCAGTGCTGACATGTGGCATGACGCTCCTCGGGGCGCGTCTTGCTTGGGCCTCTCTCCTGGAGGCGCTCAGTCAGACCCAGTGGTGACATGTGGAAAGACGCTCCTCGGGGTGCGTCTTGCTTGGGCCTCTCTCCTGGAGGCGCTCCGTCAGACCGAGTGCTGACATGTGGCAAGACGCTCCTCGGGGCGCGTCTTGCTTGGGCTTCTCTCCTGGAGGCCCTCAGTCAGACTCATTGTTGACATGTGGCAAGACGCTCCTCGGGGCACGTCTTGCTTGGGCCTCTCTCCTGGAGGCGCACAGTCAGTCCGAGTGCTGACATGTGGCAAGACGCTCCTCGGGGCGCGTCTTGCTTGGGCTTCTCTCCTGGAGGCCCTCAGTCAGACCCATTGTTTACATGTGGCAAGACGCTCCTCGGGATGCATCTTGCTTGGGCCTCTCTCCTGGAGGCGCTCAGTCAGACCGAGTGCTGTCATGTGGCAAGACACTCCTCGGGGCGCGTCTTGCTGGGGCTTCTCTCCTGGAGGCGCTCAGTCAGACCCAGTGTTGACATGTGACAAGATGATCCTCGGGGCGCGTCTTGCTTGGGCCTCTCTCCTGGAGGCGCTCAGTCAGACCCAGTGTTGACATGTGGCAAGACGCTCCTCTGGGCGCATCTTGCTTGGGCTTCTCTCATGGAGGCCCTCAGTCAGACCCAGTGTTGACATGTGTCAAGACGCTCCTCGGGGCGCGTCTTGCTGGGGCTTCTCTCCTGGAGGGGCTCAGTCAGACCCAGTGTTGACATGTGACAAGATGCTCCTCGGGGCGCGTCTTGCTTGGGCCTCTCTCCTGGAGGCGCTCAGTCAGACCCAGTGTTGACATGTGGTAAGATGCTCCTCGGGGCACATCTTGCTTGGGCTTCTCTCATGGAGGCCCTCAGTCAGACCCAGTGTTGACATGTGTCAAGACGCTCCTCGGGGCGCGTCTTGCTTGGGCCTCTCTCCTGGAGGCGCTCAGTCAGACCGAGTAGTGACATGTGGCAAGACGCTCCTCGGGGCGCGTCTTGCTTGGGCCTCTCTCCTGGAGGCGCTCAGTCAGACCCAGTGTTGACATGTGGCAAGACGCTCCTCGGGGCGCGTCTTGCTTGGGCTTCTTTCCTGGAGGCCCTCAGTCAGACCCATTGCTGACATGTGGCAAGACGCTCCTCGGGGCGCGTCTTGCTTGGGCCTCTCTCCTGGAGGCGCTCAGTCAGACCCAGAGTTCACATGTGGCAAGATGCTCCTAGGGGCGCGTCTTGCTTGGGCCTCTCTCCTGGAGGCGCTCAGTCAGACCCAGTGGTGACATGTGGCAAGACGCTCCTCGGGGCGCGTATTGCTTGGGCCTCTCTCCTGGAGGCACTCAGTCAGACCAAGTGGTGACATGTGACAAGACTTTCCTCGGGGCGCGTATTGCTTGGGCCTCTCTCCTGGAGGCCCTCAGTCAGACCCAGTGTTGACATGTGGCAAGACGCTCCTTCGGGCGCGTCTTGCTTGGGCCTCTCTCCTGGAGGCGCTCAGTCAGACCGAGTAGTGACATGTGGAATGACGCTCCTCGGGGCGCGTCTTGCTTGGGCCTCTCTCCTGGAGGCGCTCAGTCAGACCCAGTGGTGACATGTGGCAAGACACTCCTCGGGGCGCGTCTTACCTGGGCCTCTCTCCTGGAGGCCATCTGTGAGAACCAGTGTTTATATGTGGCTAGACGCTCCTCGGGGCGCTTCTTGCTTGGGCCTCTCTCCTGGAGGCGCTCAGTCAGACCCAGTGTTGACATGTGGCAAGACGCTCCTCGGGGCACGTCTTGCTTGGGCCTCTCTCCTGGAGGCGCTCAGTCAGACCCAGTGTTCACATGTGGCAAGACGCTCCTCGGGGCGCGTCTTGCTTGGGCCTCTCTCCTGGAGGCGCTCAGTCAGACCCAGTGTTGACATGTGGCAAGACGCTCCTCGGGGCGCGTCATGCTTGGGCCTCTCTCCTGGAGGCGCTCAGTCAGACCCAGTGTTGACAAGTGGCAAGACGCTCCTCGGGGCGCGTCTTGCTTGGGCCTCTCTCCTGGAGGCTCTCAGTCAGACCCAGTGATGACATGTGGCAAGACGCTCCTCGGGGCGCGTCTTGCTTGGGCCTCTCTCCTGGAGGCGCTCAGTCAGACCCAGTGGTGACATGTGGCTAGACGCTCCTCGGGGCACGTATTGCTTGGGCCTCTCTCCTGGAGAACCTCTGTCAGACTCATTGTTGACATGTGGCAAGACGCTCCTCGGGGCACGTCTTGCTTGGGCCTCTCTCCTGGAGGCGCACAGTCAGTCCGAGTGCTGACATGTGGCAAGACGCTCCTCGGGGCGCGTCTTGCTTGGGCTTCTCTCCTGGAGGCCCTCAGTCAGACCCATTGTTTACATGTGGCAAGACGCTCCTCGGGATGCATCTTGCTTGGGCCTCTCTCCTGGAGGCGCTCAGTCAGACCGAGTGCTGTCATGTGGCAAGACACTCCTCGGGGCGCGTCTTGCTGGGGCTTCTCTCCTGGAGGCGCTCAGTCAGACCCAGTGTTGACATGTGACAAGATGATCCTCGGGGCGCGTCTTGCTTGGGCCTCTCTCCTGGAGGCGCTCAGTCAGACCCAGTGTTGACATGTGGCAAGACGCTCCTCTGGGCGCATCTTGCTTGGGCTTCTCTCATGGAGGCCCTCAGTCAGACCCAGTGTTGACATGTGTCAAGACGCTCCTCGGGGCGCGTCTTGCTGGGGCTTCTCTCCTGGAGGGGCTCAGTCAGACCCAGTGTTGACATGTGACAAGATGCTCCTCGGGGCGCGTCTTGCTTGGGCCTCTCTCCTGGAGGCGCTCAGTCAGACCCAGTGTTGACATGTGGTAAGATGCTCCTCGGGGCGCATCTTGCTTGGGCTTCTCTCATGGAGGCCCTCAGTCAGACCCAGTGTTGACATGTGTCAAGACGCTCCTCGGGGCGCGTCTTGCTTGGGCCTCTCTCCTGGAGGCGCTCAGTCAGACCGAGTAGTGACATGTGGCAAGACGCTCCTCGGGGCGCGTCTTGCTTGGGCCTCTCTCCTGGAGGCGCTCAGTCAGACCCAGTGTTGACATGTGGCAAGACGCTCCTCGGGGCGCGTCTTGCTTGGGCTTCTTTCCTGGAGGCCCTCAGTCAGACCCATTGCTGACATGTGGCAAGACGCTCCTCGGGGCGCGTCTTGCTTGGGCCTCTCTCCTGGAGGCGCTCAGTCAGACCCAGAGTTCACATGTGGCAAGATGCTCCTAGGGGCGCGTCTTGCTTGGGCCTCTCTCCTGGAGGCGCTCAGTCAGACCCAGTGGTGACATGTGGCAAGACGCTCCTCGGGGCGCGTATTGCTTGGGCCTCTCTCCTGGAGGCACTCAGTCAGACCAAGTGGTGACATGTGACAAGACTTTCCTCGGGGCGCGTATTGCTTGGGCCTCTCTCCTGGAGGCCCTCAGTCAGACCCAGTGTTGACATGTGGCAAGACGCTCCTTCGGGCGCGTCTTGCTTGGGCCTCTCTCCTGGAGGCGCTCAGTCAGACCGAGTAGTGACATGTGGAATGACGCTCCTCGGGGCGCGTCTTGCTTGGGCCTCTCTCCTGGAGGCGCTCAGTCAGACCCAGTGGTGACATGTGGCAAGACACTCCTCGGGGCGCGTCTTACCTGGGCCTCTCTCCTGGAGGCCATCTGTGAGAACCAGTGTTTATATGTGGCTAGACGCTCCTCGGGGCGCTTCTTGCTTGGGCCTCTCTCCTGGAGGCGCTCAGTCAGACCCAGTGTTGACATGTGGCAAGACGCTCCTCGGGGCACGTCTTGCTTGGGCCTCTCTCCTGGAGGCGCTCAGTCAGACCCAGTGTTCACATGTGGCAAGACGCTCCTCGGGGCGCGTCTTGCTTGGGCCTCTCTCCTGGAGGCGCTCAGTCAGACCCAGTGTTGACATGTGGCAAGACGCTCCTCGGGGCGCGTCATGCTTGGGCCTCTCTCCTGGAGGCGCTCAGTCAGACCCAGTGTTGACAAGTGGCAAGACGCTCCTCGGGGCGCGTCTTGCTTGGGCCTCTCTCCTGGAGGCTCTCAGTCAGACCCAGTGATGACATGTGGCAAGACGCTCCTCGGGGCGCGTCTTGCTTGGGCCTCTCTCCTGGAGGCGCTCAGTCAGACCCAGTGGTGACATGTGGCTAGACGCTCCTCGGGGCACGTATTGCTTGGGCCTCTCTCCTGGAGAACCTCTGTCAGACCCAGTGTTGACATGTGGCAAGACGCTCCTCGGGGCGCGTCTTGCTTGGGCCTCTCTCCTGGAGGCGCTCAGTCAGACCGAGTGCTGACATAAGGCAAGACGCTCCTCGGGGCGCGTCTTGCTGGGGCCTCTCTCCTGGAGGCGCTCAATCAGACCCAGTGGTGACACATGGCAAGACGCTCCTCGGGGCGCGTCTTGCTTGGGCTTCTCTCCTGGAGGCCCTCAGTCAGACCCATTGTTGACATGTGGCAAGACGCTCCTCGGGGCGCGTCTTGCTTGGGCCTCTCTCCTGGAGAAGCTCAGTCAGACCGAGTGCTGACATAAGGCAAGACGCTCCTCAGGGCGCGTCATGCTGGGGCCTCTCTCCTGGAGGCGCTCAGTCAGACCCAGTGGTGACATGTGGCAAGACGCTCCTCGGGGCGCGTCTTGCTTGGGCCTCTCTCCTGGAGGCGCTCAGTCAGACCCAGTGGTGACATGAGGCAAGACGCTCCTCGGGGCGCGTATTGCTTGGGCCTCTCTCCTGGAGGCCCTCTGTCAGACCCAGTGTTGACATGTGGCAAGACACTCCTCGGGGCGCGTCTTGCTTGGGCTTCTCTCATGGAGGCCCTCAGTCAGACCCATTGTTTACATGTGGAAAGACGCTCCTCGGGGTGCGTCTTGCTTGGGCCTCTCTCCTGGAGGCGCTCCGTCAGACCGAGTGCTGACATGTGGCAAGACGCTCCTCGGGGCGCGTCTTGCTTGGGCTTCTCTCCTGGAGGCGCACAGTCAGTCCGAGTGCTGACATGTGGCAAGACGCTCCTCGGGGCACGTCTTGCTGGGGCTTCTCTCCTGGAGGCCCTCAGTCAGACCCATTGTTGACATGTGGCAAGACGCTCCTCGGGGCGCGTCTTGCTTGGGCCTCTCTCCTGGAGGCCCTCTGTCAGACCGAGTGCTGACATTTGGCAAGACGCTCCTCGGGGCGCGTCTTGCTTGGGCTTCTCTCCTGGAGGCCCTCAGTCAGACCCATTGTTTACATGTGGCAAGACGCTCCTCGGGATGCATCTTGCTTGGGCCTCTCTCCTGGAGGCGCTCAGTCAGACCGAGTGCTGACATGTGGCAAGACACTCCTCGGGGCGCGTCTTGCTGGGGCTTCTCTCCTGGAGGCGCTCAGTCAGACCCAGTGTTGACATGTGACAAGATGCTCCTCGGGGCGCGTCTTGCTTGGGCCTCTCTCCTGGAGGCGCTCAGTCAGACCCAGAAGTGACATGTGGCAAGATGCTCCTCGGGGCGCGTCTTGCTTGGGCCTCTCTCCTGGAGGCCCTCTGTCAGACCCAGTGTTGACATGTGGCAAGACGCTCCTCGGGGTGCATCTTGCTTGGGCTTCTCTCATGGAGGCCCTCAGTCAGACCCAGTGTTGACATGTGTCAAGACGCTCCTCGGGGCGCGTCTTGCTTGGGCCTCTCTCCTGGAGGCGCTCAGTCAGACCGAGTAGTGACATGTGGCAAGACGCTCCTCGGGGCGCGTCTTGCTTGGGCCTCTCTCCTGGAGGCGCTCAGTCAGACCCAGTGTTGACATGTGGCAAGACGCTCCTCGGGGCGCGTCTTGCTTGGGCTTCTCTCCTGGAGGCCCTCAGTCAGACCCATTGTTGACATGTGTCAAGATGCTCCTCGGGGCGCGTCTTGCTTGGGCCTCTCTCCTGGAGGCGCTCAGTCAGACCCATTGTTGACATGTGTCAAGATGCTCCTCGGGCCGCGTCTTGCTTGGGCCTCTCTCCTGGAGGCGCTCAGTCAGACCCAGTGTTGACATGTGGCAAGACGCTCCCCGGGGTGCGTCTTGCTTGGGTCTCTCTCCTGGAGGCACTCAGTCAGACCCAGAGTTCACATGTGGCAAGATGCTCCTAGGGGCGCGTCTTGCTTGGGCCTCTCTCCTGGAGGCGCTCAGTCAGACCCAGTGGTGACATGTGGCAAGACGCTCCTCGGGGCGCGTATTGCTTGGTTCTCTCTCCTGGAGGCGCTCAGTCAGACCCAGTGGTGACATGTGGCAAGACTTTCCTCGGGGCGCGTATTGCTTGGGCCTCTCTCCTGGAGGCCCTCAGTCAGACCCAGTGTTGACATATGGCAAGACGCTCCTCGGGGCGCGTCTTGCTTGGGCCTCTCTCCTGGAGGCGCTCAGTCAGACCGAGTAGTGACATGTGGAATGACGCTCCTCGGGGCGCGTCTTGCTTGGGCCTCTCTCCTGGAGGTGCTCAGTCAGACCCAGTGGTGACATGTGGCAAGACACTCCTCGGGGCGCGTCTTGCTTGGGCTTCTCTCATGGAGGCCCTCAGTCAGACCCATTGTTTACATGTGGAAAGACGCTCCTCGGGGTGCGTCTTGCTTGGGCCTCTCTCCTGGAGGCGCTCCGTCAGACCGAGTGCTGACATGTGGCAAGACGCTCCTCGGGGCGCGTCTTGCTTGGGCTTCTCTCCTGGAGGCGCACAGTCAGTCCGAGTGCTGACATGTGGCAAGACGCTCCTCGGGGCACGTCTTGCTGGGGCTTCTCTCCTGGAGGCCCTCAGTCAGACCCATTGTTGACATGTGGCAAGACGCTCCTCGGGGCGCGTCTTGCTTGGGCCTCTCTCCTGGAGGCGCTCAGTCAGACCCAGTGGTGACATGTGGCAAGACGCTCCTCGGGGCGCGTATTGCTTGGGCCTCTCTCCTGGAGGCACTCAGTCAGACCCAGTGGTGACATGTGACAAGACTTTCCTCGGGGCGCGTATTGCTTGGGCCTCTCTCCTGGAGGCCCTCAGTCAGACCCAGTGTTGACATGTGGCAAGACGCTCCTCGGGGCGCGTCTTGCTTGGGCCTCTCTCCTGGAGGCGCTCAGTCAGACCGAGTAGTGACATGTGGAATGACGCTCCTCGGGGCGCGTCTTGCTTGGGCCTCTCTCCTGGAGGCGCTCAGTCAGACCCAGTGGTGACATGTGGCAAGACACTCCTCGGGGCGCGTCTTACCTGGGCCTCTCTCCTGGAGGCCATCTGTGAGAACCAGTGTTTATATGTGGCTAGACGCTCCTCGGGGCGCTTCTTGCTTGGGCCTCTCTCCTGGAGGCGCTCAGTCAGACCCAGTGTTGACATGTGGCAAGATGCTCCTCGGGGCACGTCTTGCTTGGGCCTCTCTCCTGGAGGCGCTCAGTCAGACCCAGTGTTCACATGTGGCAAGACGCTCCTCGGGGCGCGTCATGCTTGGGCCTCTCTCCTGGAGGCGCTCAGTCAGACCCAGTGTTGACAAGTGGCAAGACGCTCCTCGGGGCGCGTCTTGCTTGGGCCTCTCTCCTGGAGGCTCTCAGTCAGACCCAGTGATGACATGTGGCAAGACGCTCCTCGGGGCGCGTCTTGCTTGGGCCTCTCTCCTGGAGGCGCTCAGTCAGACCCAGTGGTGACATGTGGCTAGACGCTCCTCGGGGCACGTATTGCTTGGGCCTCTCTCCTGGAGAACCTCTGTCAGACCCAGTGTTGACATGTGGCAAGACGCTCCTCGGGGCGCGTCTTGCTTGGGCCTCTCTCCTGGAGGCGCTCAGTCAGACCGAGTGCTGACATAAGGCAAGACGCTCCTCGGGGCGCGTCTTGCTGGGGCCTCTCTCCTGGAGGCGCTCAATCAGACCCAGTGGTGACACATGGCAAGACGCTCCTCGGGGCGCGTCTTGCTTGGGCTTCTCTCCTGGAGGCCCTCAGTCAGACCCATTGTTGACATGTGGCAAGACGCTCCTCGGGGCGCGTCTTGCATGGGCCTCTCTCCTGGAGAAGCTCAGTCAGACCGAGTGCTGACATAAGGCAAGACGCTCCTCAGGGCGCGTCATGCTGGGGCCTCTCTCCTGGAGGCGCTCAGTCAGACCCAGTGGTGACATGTGGCAAGACGCTCCTCGGGGCGCGTCTTGCTTGGGCCTCTCTCCTGGAGGCGCTCAGTCAGACCCAGTGGTGACATGAGGCAAGACGCTCCTCGGGGCGCGTATTGCTTGGGCCTCTCTCCTGGAGGCCCTCTGTCAGACCCAGTGTTGACATGTGGCAAGACACTCCTCGGGGCGCGTCTTGCTTGGGCTTCTCTCATGGAGGCCCTCAGTCAGACCCATTGTTTACATGTGGAAAGACGCTCCTCGGGGTGCGTCTTGCTTGGGCCTCTCTCCTGGAGGCGCTCCGTCAGACCGAGTGCTGACATGTGGCAAGACGCTCCTCGGGGCGCGTCTTGCTTGGGCTTCTCTCCTGGAGGCGCACAGTCAGTCCGAGTGCTGACATGTGGCAAGACGCTCCTCGGGGCACGTCTTGCTGGGGCTTCTCTCCTGGAGGCCCTCAGTCAGACCCATTGTTGACATGTGGCAAGACGCTCCTCGGGGCGCGTCTTGCTTGGGCCTCTCTCCTGGAGGCCCTCTGTCAGACCGAGCGCTGACATTTGGCAAGACGCTCCTCGGGGCGCGTCTTGCTTGGGCTTCTCTCCTGGAGGCCCTCAGTCAGACCCATTGTTTACATGTGGCAAGACGCTCCTCGGGATGCATCTTGCTTGGGCCTCTCTCCTGGAGGCGCTCAGTCAGACCGAGTGCTGACATGTGGCAAGACACTCCTCGGGGCGCGTCTTGCTGGGGCTTCTCTCCTGGAGGCGCTCAGTCAGACCCAGTGTTGACATGTGACAAGATGCTCCTCGGGGCGCGTCTTGCTTGGGCCTCTCTCCTGGAGGCGCTCAGTCAGACCCAGTGTTGACATGTGGCAAGACGCTCCTCTGGGCGCATCTTGCTTGGGCTTCTCTCATGGAGGCCCTCAGTCAGACCCAGTGTTGACATGTGTCAAGACGCTCCTCGGGGCGCGTCTTGCTGGGGCTTCTCTCCTGGAGGGGCTCAGTCAGACCCAGTGTTGACATGTGACAAGATGCTCCTCGGGGCGCGTCTTGCTTGGGCCTCTCTCCTGGAGGCGCTCAGTCAGACCCAGTGTTGACATGTGGTAAGACGCTCCTCGGGGCGCATCTTGCTTGGGCTTCTCTCATGGAGGCCCTCAGTCAGACCCAGTGTTGACATGTGTCAAGACGCTCCTCGGGGCGCGTCTTGCTTGGGCCTCTCTCCTGGAGGCGCTCAGTCAGACCGAGTAGTGACATGTGGCAAGACGCTCCTCGGGGCGCGTCTTGCTTGGGCCTCTCTCCTGGAGGCGCTCAGTCAGACCCAGTGTTGACATGTGGCAAGACGCTCCTCGGGGCGCGTCTTGCTTGGGCTTCTTTCCTGGAGGCCCTCAGTCAGACCCATTGCTGACATGTGGCAAGACGCTCCTCGGGGCGCGTCTTGCTTGGGCCTCTCTCCTGGAGGCGCTCAGTCAGACCCAGAGTTCACATGTGGCAAGATGCTCCTAGGGGCGCGTCTTGCTTGGGCCTCTCTCCTGGAGGCGCTCAGTCAGACCCAGTGGTGACATGTGGCAAGACGCTCCTCGGGGCGCGTATTGCTTGGGCCTCTCTCCTGGAGGCACTCAGTCAGACCCAGTGGTGACATGTGACAAGACTTTCCTCGGGGCGCGTATTGCTTGGGCCTCTCTCCTGGAGGCCCTCAGTCAGACCCAGTGTTGACATGTGGCAAGACGCTCCTCGGGGCGCGTCTTGCTTGGGCCTCTCTCCTGGAGGCGCTCAGTCAGACCGAGTAGTGACATGTGGAATGACGCTCCTCGGGGCGCGTCTTGCTTGGGCCTCTCTCCTGGAGGCGCTCAGTCAGACCCAGTGGTGACATGTGGCAAGACACTCCTCGGGGCGCGTCTTACCTGGGCCTCTCTCCTGGAGGCCATCTGTGAGAACCAGTGTTTATATGTGGCTAGACGCTCCTCGGGGCGCTTCTTGCTTGGGCCTCTCTCCTGGAGGCGCTCAGTCAGACCCAGTGTTGACATGTGGCAAGACGCTCCTCGGGGCACGTCTTGCTTGGGCCTCTCTCCTGGAGGCGCTCAGTCAGACCCAGTGTTCACATGTGGCAAGACGCTCCTCGGGGCGCGTCTTGCTTGGGCCTCTCTCCTGGAGGCGCTCAGTCAGACCCAGTGTTGACATGTGGCAAGACGCTCCTCGGGGCGCGTCATGCTTGGGCCTCTCTCCTGGAGGCGCTCAGTCAGACCCAGTGTTGACAAGTGGCAAGACGCTCCTCGGGGCGCGTCTTGCTTGGGCCTCTCTCCTGGAGGCTCTCAGTCAGACCCAGTGATGACATGTGGCAAGACGCTCCTCGGGGCGCGTCTTGCTTGGGCCTCTCTCCTGGAGGCGCTCAGTCAGACCCAGTGGTGACATGTGGCTAGACGCTCCTCGGGGCACGTATTGCTTGGGCCTCTCTCCTGGAGAACCTCTGTCAGACCCAGTGTTGACATGTGGCAAGACGCTCCTCGGGGCGCGTCTTGCTTGGGCCTCTCTCCTGGAGGCGCTCAGTCAGACCGAGTGCTGACATAAGGCAAGACGCTCCTCGGGGCGCGTCTTGCTGGGGCCTCTCTCCTGGAGGCGCTCAATCAGACCCAGTGGTGACACATGGCAAGACGCTCCTCGGGGCGCGTCTTGCTTGGGCTTCTCTCATGGAGGCCCTCAGTCAGACCCATTGTTTACATGTGGAAAGACGCTCCTCGGGGTGCGTCTTGCTTGGGCCTCTCTCCTGGAGGCGCTCCGTCAGACCGAGTGCTGACATGTGGCAAGACGCTCCTCGGGGCGCGTCTTGCTTGGGCTTCTCTCCTGGAGGCGCACAGTCAGTCCGAGTGCTGACATGTGGCAAGACGCTCCTCGGGGCACGTCTTGCTGGGGCTTCTCTCCTGGAGGCCCTCAGTCAGACCCATTGTTGACATGTGGCAAGACGCTCCTCGGGGCGCGTCTTGCTTGGGCCTCTCTCCTGGAGGCCCTCTGTCAGACCGAGTGCTGACATTTGGCAAGACGCTCCTCGGGGCGCGTCTTGCTTGGGCTTCTCTCCTGGAGGCCCTCAGTCAGACACATTGTTTACATGTGGCAAGACGCTCCTCGGGATGCATCTTGCTTGGGCCTCTCTCCTGGAGGCGCTCAGTCAGACCGAGTGCTGACATGTGGCAAGACACTCCTCGGGGCGCGTCTTGCTGGGGCTTCTCTCCTGGAGGCGCTCAGTCAGACCCAGTGTTGACATGTGACAAGATGCTCCTCGGGGCGCGTCTTGCTTGGGCCTCTCTCCTGGAGGCGCTCAGTCAGACCCAGAAGTGACATGTGGCAAGATGCTCCTCGGGGCGCGTCTTGCTTGGGCCTCTCTCCTGGAGGCCCTCTGTCAGACCCAGTGTTGACATGTGGCAAGACGCTCCTCGGGGTGCATCTTGCTTGGGCTTCTCTCGTGGAGGCCCTCAGTCAGACCCAGTGTTGACATGTGTCAAGACGCTCCTCGGGGCGCGTCTTGCTTGGGCCTCTCTCCTGGAGGCGCTCAGTCAGACCGAGTAGTGACATGTGGCAAGACGCTCCTCGGGGCGCGTCTTGCTTGGGCCTCTCTCCTGGAGGCGCTCAGTCAGACCCAGTGTTGACATGTGGCAAGACGCTCCTCGGGGCGCGTCTTGCTTGGGCTTCTCTCCTGGAGGCCCTCAGTCAGACCCATTGTTGACATGTGTCAAGATGCTCCTCGGGGCGCGTCTTGCTTGGGCCTCTCTCCTGGAGGCGCTCAGTCAGACCCATTGTTGACATGTGTCAAGATGCTCCTCGGGCCGCGTCTTGCTTGGGCCTCTCTCCTGGAGGCGCTCAGTCAGACCCAGTGTTGACATGTGGCAAGACGCTCCCCGGGGTGCGTCTTGCTTGGGCCTCTCTCCTGGAGGCGCTCAGTCAGACCCAGAGTTCACATGTGGCAAGATGCTCCTAGGGGCGCGTCTTGCTTGGGCCTCTCTCCTGGAGGCGCTCAGTCAGACCCAGTGGTGACATGTGGCAAGACGCTCCTCGGGGCGCGTATTGCTTGGTTCTCTCTCCTGGAGGCGCTCAGTCAGACCCAGTGGTGACATGTGGCAAGACTTTCCTCGGGGCGCGTATTGCTTGGGCCTCTCTCCTGGAGGCCCTCAGTCAGACCGAGTAGTGACATGTGGAATGACGCTCCTCGGGGCGCGTCTTGCTTGGGCCTCTCTCCTGGAGGTGCTCAGTCAGACCCAGTGGTGACATGTGGCAAGACACTCCTCGGGGCGCGTCTTGCTTGGGCTTCTCTCATGGAGGCCCTCAGTCAGACCCATTGTTTACATGTGGAAAGACGCTCCTCGGGGTGCGTCTTGCTTGGGCCTCTCTCCTGGAGGCGCTCCGTCAGACCGAGTGCTGACATGTGGCAAGACGCTCCTCGGGGCGCGTCTTGCTTGGGCTTCTCTCCTGGAGGCGCACAGTCAGTCCGAGTGCTGACATGTGGCAAGACGCTCCTCGGGGCACGTCTTGCTGGGGCTTCTCTCCTGGAGGCCCTCAGTCAGACCCATTGTTGACATGTGGCAAGACGCTCCTCGGGGCGCGTCTTGCTTGGGCCTCTCTCCTGGAGGCGCTCAGTCAGACCCAGTGGTGACATGTGGCAAGACGCTCCTCGGGGCGCGTATTGCTTGGGCCTCTCTCCTGGAGGCACTCAGTCAGACCCAGTGGTGACATGTGACAAGACTTTCCTCGGGGCGCGTATTGCTTGGGCCTCTCTCCTGGAGGCCCTCAGTCAGACCCAGTGTTGACATGTGGCAAGACGCTCCTCGGGGCGCGTCTTGCTTGGGCCTCTCTCCTGGAGGCGCTCAGTCAGACCGAGTAGTGACATGTGGAATGACGCTCCTCGGGGCGCGTCTTGCTTGGGCCTCTCTCCTGGAGGCGCTCAGTCAGACCCAGTGGTGACATGTGGCAAGACACTCCTCGGGGCGCGTCTTACCTGGGCCTCTCTCCTGGAGGCCATCTGTGAGAACCAGTGTTTATATGTGGCTAGACGCTCCTCGGGGCGCTTCTTGCTTGGGCCTCTCTCCTGGAGGCGCTCAGTCAGACCCAGTGTTGACATGTGGCAAGACGCTCCTCGGGGCACGTCTTGCTTGGGCCTCTCTCCTGGAGGCGCTCAGTCAGACCCAGTGTTCACATGTGGCAAGACGCTCCTCGGGGCGCGTCTTGCTTGGGCCTCTCTCCTGGAGGCGCTCAGTCAGACCCAGTGTTGACATGTGGCAAGACGCTCCTCGGGGCGCGTCATGCTTGGGCCTCTCTCCTGGAGGCGCTCAGTCAGACCCAGTGTTGACAAGTGGCAAGACGCTCCTCGGGGCGCGTCTTGCTTGGGCCTCTCTCCTGGAGGCTCTCAGTCAGACCCAGTGATGACATGTGGCAAGACGCTCCTCGGGGCGCGTCTTGCTTGGGCCTCTCTCCTGGAGGCGCTCAGTCAGACCCAGTGGTGACATGTGGCTAGACGCTCCTCGGGGCACGTATTGCTTGGGCCTCTCTCCTGGAGAACCTCTGTCAGACCCAGTGTTGACATGTGGCAAGACGCTCCTCGGGGCGCGTCTTGCTTGGGCCTCTCTCCTGGAGGCGCTCAGTCAGACCGAGTGCTGACATAAGGCAAGACGCTCCTCGGGGCGCGTCTTGCTGGGGCCTCTCTCCTGGAGGCGATCAATCAGACCCAGTGGTGACACATGGCAAGACGCTCCTCGGGGCGCGTCTTGCTTGGGCTTCTCTCCTGGAGGCCCTCAGTCAGACCCATTGTTGACATGTGGCAAGACGCTCCTCGGGGCCCGTCTTGCATGGGCCTCTCTCCTGGAGAAGCTCAGTCAGACCGAGTGCTGACATAAGGCAAGACGCTCCTCAGGGCGCGTCATGCTGGGGCCTCTCTCCTGGAGGCGCTCAGTCAGACCCAGTGGTGACATGTGGCAAGACGCTCCTCGGGGCGCGTCTTGCTTGGGCCTCTCTCCTGGAGGCGCTCAGTCAGACCCAGTGGTGACATGAGGCAAGACGCTCCTCGGGGCGCGTATTGCTTGGGCCTCTCTCCTGGAGGCCCTCTGTCAGACCCAGTGTTGACATGTGGCAAGACACTCCTCGGGGCGCGTCTTGCTTGGGCTTCTCTCATGGAGGCCCTCAGTCAGACCCATTGTTTACATGTGGAAAGACGCTCCTCGGGGTGCGTCTTGCTTGGGCCTCTCTCCTGGAGGCGCTCCGTCAGACCGAGTGCTGACATGTGGCAAGACGCTCCTCGGGGCGCGTCTTGCTTGGGCTTCTCTCCTGGAGGCGCACAGTCAGTCCGAGTGCTGACATGTGGCAAGACACTCCTCGGGGCACGTCTTGCTGGGGCTTCTCTCCTGGAGGCCCTCAGTCAGACCCATTGTTGACATGTGGCAAGACGCTCCTCGGGGCGCGTCTTGCTTGGGCCTCTCTCCTGGAGGCCCTCTGTCAGACCGAGTGCTGACATTTGGCAAGACGCTCCTCGGGGCGCATCTTGCTTGGGCTTCTCTCCTGGAGGCCCTCAGTCAGACCCATTGTTTACATGTGGCAAGACGCTCCTCGGGATGCATCTTGCTTGGGCCTCTCTCCTGGAGGCGCTCAGTCAGACCGAGTGCTGACATGTGGCAAGACACTCCTCGGGGCGCGTCTTGCTGGGGCTTCTCTCCTGGAGGCGCTCAGTCAGACCCAGTGTTGACATGTGACAAGATGCTCCTCGGGGCGCGTCTTGCTTGGGCCTCTCTCCTGGAGGCGCTCAGTCAGACCCAGAAGTGACATGTGGCAAGAAGCTCCTCGGGGCGCGTCTTGCTTGGGCCTCTCTCCTGGAGGCCCTCTGTCAGACCCAGTGTTGACATGTGGCAAGACGCTCCTCGGGGTGCATCTTGCTTGGGCTTCTCTCATGGAGGCCCTCAGTCAGACCCAGTGTTGACATGTGTCAAGACGCTCCTCGGGGCGCGTCTTGCTTGGGCCTCTCTCCTGGAGGCGCTCAGTCAGACCGAGTAGTGACATGTGGCAAGACGCTCCTCGGGGCGCGTCTTGCTTGGGCCTCTCTCCTGGAGGCGCTCAGTCAGACCCAGTGTTGACATGTGGCAAGACGCTCCTCGGGGCGCGTCTTGCTTGGGCTTCTCTCCTGGAGGCCCTCAGTCAGACCCATTGTTGTCATGTGTCAAGATGCTCCTCGGGGCGCGTCTTGCTTGGGCCTCTCTCCTGGAGGCGCTCAGTCAGACCCATTGTTGACATGTGTCAAGATGCTCCTCGGGCCGCGTCTTGCTTGGGCCTCTCTCCTGGAGGCGCTCAGTCAGACCCAGTGTTGACATGTGGCAAGACGCTCCCCGGGGTGCGTCTTGCTTGGGCCTCTCTCCTGGAGGCGCTCAGTCAGACCCAGAGTTCACATGTGGCAAGATGCTCCTAGGGGCGCGTCTTGCTTGGGCCTCTCTCCTGGAGGCGCTCAGTCAGACCCAGTGGTGACATGTGGCAAGACGCTCCTCGGGGCGCGTATTGCTTGGTTCTCTCTCCTGGAGGCGCTCAGTCAGACCCAGTGGTGACATGTGGCAAGACTTTCCTCGGGGCGCGTATTGCTTGGGCCTCTCTCCTGGAGGCCCTCAGTCAGACCCAGTGTTGACATATGGCAAGACGCTCCTCGGGGCGCGTCTTGCTTGGGCCTCTCTCCTGGAGGTGCTCAGTCAGACCCAGTGGTGACATGTGGCAAGACACTCCTCGGGGCGCGTCTTGCTTGGGCTTCTCTCATGGAGGCCCTCAGTCAGACCCATTGTTTACATGTGGAAAGACGCTCCTCGGGGTGCGTCTTGCTTGGGCCTCTCTCCTGGAGGCGCTCCGTCAGACCGAGTGCTGACATGTGGCAAGACGCTCCTCGGGGCGCGTCTTGCTTGGGCTTCTCTCCTGGAGGCGCACAGTCAGTCCGAGTGCTGACATGTGGCAAGACGCTCCTCGGGGCACGTCTTGCTGGGGCTTCTCTCCTGGAGGCCCTCAGTCAGACCCATTGTTGACATGTGGCAAGACGCTCCTCGGGGCGCGTCTTGCTTGGGCCTCTCTCCTGGAGGCCCTCTGTCAGACCGAGTGCTGACATTTGGCAAGACGCTCCTCGGGGCGCGTCTTGCTTGGGCTTCTCTCCTGGAGGCCCTCAGTCAGACCCATTGTTTACATGTGGCAAGACGCTCCTCGGGATGCATCTTGCTTGGGCCTCTCTCCTGGAGGCGCTCAGTCAGACCGAGTGCTGACATGTGGCAAGACACTCCTCGGGGCGCGTCTTGCTGGGGCTTCTCTCCTGGAGGCACTCAGTCAGACCCAGTGTTGACATGTGACAAGATGCTCCTCGGGGCGCGTCTTGCTTGGGCCTCTCTCCTGGAGGCGCTCAGTCAGACCCAGAAGTGACATGTGGCAAGATGCTCCTCGGGGCGCGTCTTGCTTGGGCCTCTCTCCTGGAGACCCTCTGTCAGACCCAGTGTTGACATGTGGCAAGACGCTCCTCGGGGTGCATCTTGCTTGGGCTTCTCTCATGGAGGCCCTCAGTCAGACCCAGTGTTGACATGTGTCAAGAGGCTCCTCGGGGCGCGTCTTGCTTGGGCCTCTCTCCTGGAGGCGCTCAGTCAGACCGAGTAGTGACATGTGGCAAGACGCTCCTCGGGGCGCGTCTTGCTTGGGCCTCTCTCCTGGAGGCGCTCAGTCAGACCCTGTGTTGACATGTGGCAAGACGCTCCTCGGGGCGCGTCTTGCTTGGGCTTCTCTCCTGGAGGCCCTCAGTCAGACCCATTGTTGACATGTGTCAAGATGCTCCTCGGGGCGCGTCTTGCTTGGGCCTCTCTCCTGGAGGCGCTCAGTCAGACCCATTGTTGACATGTGTCAAGATGCTCCTCGGGGCGCGTCTTGCTTGGGCCTCTCTCCTGGAGGCGCTCAGTCAGACCCAGTGTTGACATGTGGCAAGACGCTCCCCGGGGTGCGTCTTGCTTGGGCCTCTCTCCTGGAGGCGCTCAGTCAGACCCAGAGTTCACATGTGGCAAGATGCTCCTAGGGGCGCGTCTTGCTTGGGCCTCTCTCCTGGAGGCGCTCAGTCAGACCCAGTGGTGACATGTGGCAAGACGCTCCTCGGGGCGCATATTGCTTGGGCCTCTCTCCTGGAGGCGCTCAGTCAGACCCAGTGGTGACATGTGGCAAGACTTTCCTTGGGGCGCGTATTGCTTGGGCCTCTCTCCTGGAGGCCCTCAGTCAGACCCAGTGTTGACATATGGCAAGACGCTCCTCGGGGCGCGTCTTGCTTGGGCCTCTCTCCTGGAGGCGCTCAGTCAGACCGAGTAGTGACATGTGGAATGACGCTTCTCGGGGCGCGTCTTGCTTGGGCCTCTCTCCTGGAGGCGCTCAGTCAGACCCAGTGGTGACATGTGGCAAGACACTCCTCGGGGCGCGTCTTGCCTGGGCCTCTCTCCTGGAGGCCCTCTGTGAGAACCAGTGTTTATATGTGGCTAGACGCTCCTCGGGGCGCTTCTTGCTTGGGCCTCTCTCCTGGAGGCGCTCAGTAAGACCCAGTGTTGACATGTGGCAAGACGCTCCTCGGGGCACGTCTTGCTTGGGCCTCTCTCCTGGAGGCGCTCAGTCAGACCCATTGTTCACATGTGGCAAGACGCTCCTCGGGGCGCGTCTTGCTTGGGCCTCTCTCCTGGAGGCGCTCAGTCAGACCCATTGTTGACAAGTGGCAAGACGCTCCTCGGGGCGCGTCTTGCTTGGGCCTCTCTCCTGGAGGCGCTCAGTCAGACCCAGTGGTGACATGTGGCTAGACGCTCCTCGGGGCGCGTCTTGCTTGGGCTTCTCTCATTTAGGCCCTCAGTCAGACCCAGTGTTGACATGTGTCAAGACGCCCCTCGGGGCGCGTCTTGCTTGGGCCTCTCTCCTGGAGGCGCTCAGTCAGACACAGTGTTGACTTGTGGCAAGACGCTCCTCGGGGCGTGTCTTACTTGGGCCTCTCTCCTGGAGGCGCTCAGTCAGAACCTGAGGTGACATGTGGCAAGACGCTCCTCGGGGCGCGTCTTGCTGGGGCCTCTATCCTGGAGGCCCTCAATCAGACCCAGTGTTGACACGTGGCAAGACGCTCCTCGGGGCGCGTCTTGCTTGGGTCTCTCTCCTGGAGGCGCTCAGTCAGACCGAGTAGTGACATGTGGCATGACGCTCCTCGGGGCGCGTTTTGCTTGGGCCTCTCTCCTGGAGGCGCTCAGTCACACCCAGTGTTGACATGTGGCAAGACGCTCCTCGGGGCGCGTCTTGCTTGGGCCTCTCTCCTGGAGGCCCTCTGTCAGACCCAGTGTTGACATGTGGCAAGACGCTCCTCGGGGCGCGTCTTGCTTGGGCTTCTCTCCTGGAGGCCCTCAGTCAGACCCATTTGTTGACATGTGTCAAGATGCTCCTCGGGGCGCGTCTTGCTTGGGCCTCTCTCCTGGAGGCGCTCAGTCAGACCCATTGTTGACATGTGTCAAGATGCTCCTCGGGGCGCGTCTTGCTTGGGCCTCTCTCCTGGAGGCGCTCAGTCAGACCCAGTGTTGACATGTGGCAAGACGCTCCCCGGGGTGCGTCTTGCTTGGGCCTCTCTCCTGGAGGCTCTCAGTCAGACCCAGTGGTGAGATGTGGCAAGACGCTCCTCGGGGCGCGTCTTGCTTGGGCCTCTCTCCTGGAGGCGCTCAGTCAGACCGAGTGCTGACATGTGGCAAGACGCTCCTCGGGGCGCGTCTTGCTTGGGCCTCTCTCCTGGAGGCGCTCAGTCAGACCCAGTGGTGACATGTGGCAAGACGCTCCTCGGGAAACGTATTGCTTGGGCCTCTCTCCTGGAGTCCCTCTGTCAGACCCAGTGTTGACATGTGGCAAGACGTTCCTCGGGGCGCGTCTTGCTTGGGTTTCTCTCATTGAGGCCCTCGGTCAGACCCAGTGTTGACATGTGTCAAGACGCTCCTCGGGGCGCTTCTTGCTTGGGCTTCTCTCATGGAGGCCCTCAGTCAGACCCAGTGTTGACATGTGTCAAGACGCTCCTCGGGGCGCGTTTTGCTTGGGCCTCTCTCCTGGAGGCCCTCTGTCAGACCCATATGTTGACATGTGTCAAGATGCTCCTCGGGGCGCGTCTTGCTTGGGCCTCTCTCCTGGAGGCGCTCAGTCAGACCCATTGTTGACATGTGTCAAGATGCTCCTCGGGGCGCGTCTTGCTTGGGCCTCTCTCCTGGAGGCGCTCAGTCAGACCCAGTGTTGACATGTGGCAAGACGCTCCCCGGGGTGCGTCTTGCTTGGGCCTCTCTCCTGGAGGCTCTCAGTCAGACCCAGTGGTGAGATGTGGCAAGACGCTCCTCGGGGCGCGTCTTGCTTGGGCCTCTCTCCTGGAGGCGCTCAGTCAGACCGAGTGCTGACATGTGGCAAGACGCTCCTCGGGGCGCGTCTTGCTTGGGCCTCTCTCCTGGAGGCGCTCAGTCAGACCCAGTGGTGACATGTGGCAAGACGCTCCTCGGGGCGCGTCTTGCTTGGGCCTCTCTCCTGGAGGCGCTCAGTCAGACCCAGTGGTGACATGTGGCAAGACGCTCCTCGAGGCACGTATTGCTTGGGCCTCTCTCCTGGAGTCCCTCTGTCAGACCCAGTGTTGACATGTGGCAAGACGTTCCTCGGGGCGCGTCTTGCTTGGGTTTCTCTCATTGAGGCCCTCGGTCAGACCCAGTGTTGACATGTGTCAAGACGCTCCTCGGGGCGCTTCTTGCTTGGGCTTCTCTCATGGAGGCCCTCAGTCAGACCCAGTGTTGACATGTGTCAAGACGCTCCTCGGGGCGCGTTTTGCTTGGGCCTCTCTCCTGGAGGCGCTCAGTCAGACCCAGTGTTGACATATGGCAAGACGCTCCTCGGGGCGCGTCTTGCTGGGGCTTCTCTCATGGAGGCACTCAGTCAGACCCAGTGTTGACATGTGGCAAGACGCTCCTCGCCGCGCGTCTTGCTTGGGCCTCTCTCCTGGAGGCGCTCAGGCAGACCCAGTGTTGACATGTGTCAAGACGCTCCTGGGCGTTTCTTGCTTGGGCCTCTCTCCTGGAGACGCTCAGTCAGACCCAGTGTTGACATGTGACAAGACGCTCCTCATGGCGCGTCTTGCTTGGGCCTCTCTCCTGGAGGCGCTCAGTCAGACCCAGAGGGGACATGTGGCAAGACGCTCCTCGGGGCGCGTCTTGCTTTGGCCTCTGTCCTGGAGGCGCTCAGTCAGACCGAGTGCTGACATGTGGCAAGACGCTCCTCGGGGCGTGTCTTGCTGGGGCTTCTCTCCTGGAGGCGTTCAGTCAGACCGAGTGCTGACATGTGGCAAGACGCTCCTCGGGGCACGTCTTGCTTGGGCTTCTCTCCTAGAGGCCCTCAGTCAGAATCATTGTTGACATGTGGCAAGACGCTCCTCGTGGTGCGTCTTGCTTGGGCCTCTCTCCTGGAGGCGCACAGTCAGACCGAGTGCTGACATGTGACAAGACGCTCCTCGGGGCGCGTCTTGCTTGGGCCTCTCTCCTGGAGGCGCTCAGTCAGACCCAGTGGTGACATGTGGCAAGACGCTCCTCGGGGCGCGTCTTGCTTGGGCCTCTCTCCTGGAGGCGCTCAGTCAGACCCAGTGGTGACATGTGGCAAGACGCTCCTCGGGGCACGTATTGCTTGGGCCTCTCTCCTGGAGTCCCTCTGTCAGACCCAGTGTTGACATGTGGCAAGACGTTCCTCGGGGCGCGTCTTGCTTGGGTTTCTCTCATTGAGGCCCTCGGTCAGACCCAGTGTTGACATGTGTCAAGACGCTCCTCGGGGCGCTTCTTGCTTGGGCTTCTCTCATGGAGGCCCTCAGTCAGACCCAGTGTTGACATGTGTCAAGACGCTCCTCGGGGCGCGTTTTGCTTGGGCCTCTCTCCTGGAGGCGCTCAGTCAGACCCAGTGTTGACATATGGCAAGACGCTCCTCGGGGCGCGTCTTGCTGGGGCTTCTCTCATGGAGGCACTCAGTCAGACCCAGTGTTGACATGTGGCAAGACGCTCCTCGCCGCGCGTCTTGCTTGGGCCTCTCTCCTGGAGGCGCTCAGGCAGACCCAGTGTTGACATGTGTCAAGACGCTCCTGGGCGTTTCTTGCTTGGGCCTCTCTCCTGGAGACGCTCAGTCAGACCCAGTGTTGACATGTGACAAGACGCTCCTCATGGCGCGTCTTGCTTGGGCCTCTCTCCTGGAGGCGCTCAGTCAGACCCAGAGGGGACATGTGGCAAGACGCTCCTCGGGGCGCGTCTTGCTTTGGCCTCTGTCCTGGAGGCGCTCAGTCAGACCGAGTGCTGACATGTGGCAAGACGCTCCTCGGGGCGTGTCTTGCTGGGGCTTCTCTCCTGGAGGCGTTCAGTCAGACCGAGTGCTGACATGTGGCAAGACGCTCCTCGGGGCACGTCTTGCTTGGGCTTCTCTCCTAGAGGCCCTCAGTCAGAATCATTGTTGACATGTGGCAAGACGCTCCTCGTGGTGCGTCTTGCTTGGGCCTCTCTCCTGGAGGCGCACAGTCAGACCGAGTGCTGACATGTGGCAAGACGCTCCTCGGGGCGCGTCTTGCTGGGGCTTCTCTCCTGGAGGCGCTCAGTCAGACCCAGTGTTGACATGTGACAAGACGCTCCTCGGGGCGCGTCTTGCTTGGGCCTCTCTCCTGGAGGCGCTCAGTCAGACCCAGAGGTGACATGTGGCAAGACGCTCCTCGGGGCGCGTCTTGCTTGGGAATCTCTCCTGGAGGCCCTCTGTCAGACCCAGTGTTGACATGTGGCAAGACGCTCCTCCGGGCGCGTCTTGCTTGGGCCTCTCTCCTGGAGGCGCTCAGTCAGACCCAGTGTTGACATGTGGCAAGATGCACCTCGGGGCGCGTCTTGTTTGGGCCTCTCTCCTGGAGGCGCTCAGTCAGACCTAGTGTTGACATGTGGCAACGCGCTCCTCGGGGCGCATCTTGCTTGGGCCTCTCTCCTGGAGGCCCTCAATCAGACCCAGTGTTGACACGTGGCAAGACGCTCCTCGGGGCGCGTCTTGCTTGGGCCTCTCTCCTGCAGGCGCTCAGTCAGACCGAGTACTGACATGTGGCATGACGCTCCTCGGGTCGCGTCTTGCTTGGGCCTCTCTCCTGGAGGCGCTCTGTCAGACCCAGTGTTGACATGTGGCAAGACACTCCTCGGGGCGCGTCTTGCTTGGGCTTCTCTCATGGAGGCCCTCAGTCAGACCCAGTTTTGACAAGTGTCAAGACGCTCCTCGGGGCGCGTCTAGCTTGGGCCTCTCTCCTGGAGGCGCTCAGTCAGACCCATTGTTGACATGTGGCAAGACGCTCCTCTGGGCGCTTCTTGCTTGGGCCTCTCTCCTGGAGGCGCTCAGTCAGACCCAGTGTTGACATGTGGCAAGACGCTCCTCGGGGTGCATCTTGCTTGGGCCTCTCACCTGGAGGCCCTCTGTCAGACCCAGTGTTGACATGTGGCAAGACACTCCTCGGGGCGCGTCTTGCTTGGGCCTCTCTCCTGGAGGCGCTCAGTCAGACCCAGTGTTGACATATGGCAAGACGCTCCTCGTGGCGCGTCTTGCTGGGGCTTCTCTCATGGAGGCACTCAGTCAGACCCAGTGTTGACATGTGGCAAGATGCTCCTCGGGGCGCGTCTTTCTTGGGCCTCTCTCCTGGAGGCCCTCTGTCAGACCCAGTGTTGACATGTGGCAAGACGCTCCTAGGGGCGCGTCTTGCTTGGTTCTCTCTCCTGGAGGCGCTCAGTCAGACCGAGTGCTGACATGTGGCAAGACGCTCCTCGGGGCGCGTCTTGCTTGGGCCTCTCTCCTGGAGGCACTCAGTCAGACCCAGTGGTGACATATGTTAAGACGCTCCTCGGGGCGCGTTTTGCTTGGGCTTCTCTCCTGGAGGCCCTCTGTCAGACCCAGTGTTGACATGTGGCAAGACACTCCTCGGGGCATATCTTGCTTGGCCTTCTCTCCTGGAGGCCCTCAGTCAGACCCAGTGTTGACAAGTGTCAAGATGCTCCTCGGGGCGCGTCTTGCTTGGGCCTCTCTCCTGGAGGCCCTCAGTCAGACCCATTGTTGACATGTGGCAAGAGGCTCCTCGGGGCGCGTCTTGCTTGGGCTTCTCTCCTGGAGGCCCTCAGTCAGACCCATTGTTGACATGTGGCAAGACGCTCCTCGGGGCGCTTCTTGCTTGGGCCTCTCTCCTGGAGGTGCTCAGTCAGACCCAGTGTTGACATGTGGCAAGATGCTCCTCGGGGCACGTCTTGCTTGGGCCTCTCTCCTGGAGGCGCTCAGTCAGACCCAGTGTTGACATGTGGCAAGACGCTCCTCGGGGCGCGTCTTGCTTGGGCCTCTCTCCTGGAGGCGCTCAGTCAGACCCAGTAATGACATGTGGCAAGACGCTCCTCGGGGCACGTCTTGCTTGGGCCTCTCTCCTGGAGGCGCTCAGTCAGACCGAGTGCTGACATGTGGCAAGACGCTCCTAGGGGCGCGTCTTGCTTGGTTCTCTCTCCTGGAGGCGCTCAGTCAGACCGAGTGCTGACATGTGGCAAGACGCTCCTCGGGGCGCGTCTTGCTTGGTTCTCTCTCCTGGAGGTGCTCAGTCAGACCGAGTGCTGACAGGTGGCAAGACGCTCCTCGGGGCGCGTCTTGCTTGGGCCTCTCTCCTGGAGGCGCTCAGTCAGACCCAGTGGTGACATATGTTGAGACGCTCCTCGGGGCGTGTGTTGCTTGGGCCTCTCTCCTGGAGGCTCTCTGTCAGACCCAGTGTTGACATGTGGCAAGACACTCCTCGGGGCATATCTTGCTTGGGCTTCTCTCCTGGAGGCCCTCAGTCAGACCCAGTGTTGACAAGTGTCAAGATGCTCCTCGGGGCACGTCTTGCTTGGGCCTCTCTCCTGGAGGCCCTCAGTCAGACCCATTGTTGACATGTGGCAAGACGCTCCTCGGGGCGCGTCTTGCTTGGGCTTCTCTCCTGGAGGCCCTCAGTCAGACCCATTGTTGACATGTGGCAAGACGCTCCTCGGGGCGCTTCTTGCTTGGGCCTCTCTCCTAAAGGCGCTCAGTCAGACCCAGTGTGGACATGTGGCAAGACGCTCCTCGGGGCACGTCTTGCTTGGGCCTCTCTCCTGGAGGCGCTCAGTCAGACCCAGTGTTGACATGTGGCAAGACGCTCCTCGGGGCGCGTCTTGCTTGGGCCTCTCTCCTGGAGGCGCTCAGTCAGACCCAGTAATGACATGTGGCAAGACGCTCCTCGGGGCACGTCTTGCTTGGGCCTCTCTCCTGGAGGCGCTCAGTCAGACCCAGTGTTGACATGTGGCAAGACGCTCCTCGGGGTGCATCTTGCTTGGGCCTCTCTCCTGGAGGCTCTCAGTCAGACCCAGTGGTGACATGTGGCAAGACGCTCCTCGGGGCGCGCCTTGCTTGGGCTTCTCTCCTGGGGGCGCTCAGTCAGACCGAGTGCTGACATGTGGCAAGACGGTCCTCGGGGCGCGTCTTGCTTGGGCCTCTCTCCTGCAGGTGCTCAGTCAGACCCAGTGGTGACATGTGGCAAGACGCTCCTCGGGGCACGTATTGCTTGGGCCTCTCTCCTGGAGTCCCACTGTCAGACCCAGTGTTGACATGTGGCAAGACGCTCCTCGGGGCGCGTCTTGCTTGGGCTTCTCTCATTGAGGCCCTCAGTCAGACCCAGTGTTGACATGTGGCAAGACGCTCCTCGGGGCGCATCTTGCTGGGGCTTCTCTCCTGGAGAAACTCAGTCAGACCCAGTGTTGACATGTGACAAGACGCTCCTCGGGGCGTGTCTTGCTTGGGCGTCTCTCCTGGAGGCGCTCAGTCAGACCGAGTGCTGACATGTGGCAAGACGCTCCTCGGGGCGCGTCTTGCTTGGGCCTCTCTCCTGGAGTCCCTCTGTCAGACCCAGTGTTGACATATGGCAAGACGCTCCTCGGGGCGCGTCTTGCTGGGGCTTCTCTCATTGAGGCCCTTGGTCAGACCCAGTGTTGACATGTGTCAAGACGCTCCTCGGGGCGCTTCTTGCTTGGGCTTCTCTCATGGAGGCCCTCAGTCAGACCCAGTGTTGACATGTGTCAAGACGCTCCTCGGGGCGCGTCTTGCTTGGGCCTCTCTCCTGGAGGCGCTCAGTCAGACCCAGTGTTGACATATGGCAAGACGCTCCTCGGGGCGCGTCTTGCTGGGGCTTCTCTCATGGAGGCACTCAGTCAGACCCAGTGTTGACATGTGGCAAGATGCTCCTCGGGGCGCCACTTGCTTGGGCCTCTCTCCTGGAGGCCCTCAGTCAGACCCATTGTTGACATGTGGCAAGACGCTCCTCGGGGCGCTTCTTGCTTGGGCCTCTCTCCTGGAGGCGCTCAGTCAGACCGAGTGCTGACATGTGGCAAGACGCTCCTCGGGGCGCGTCTTTCTGGGGCTTCTCTCATGGAGGCACTCAGTCAGACCCAGTGTTGACATGTGGCAAGACGCTCCTCGGCGCGCGTCTTGCTTGGGCCTCTCTCCTGGAGGCGCTCAGGCAGACCCAGTGTTGACATGTGTCAAGACGCTCCTGGGCGTTTCTTGCTTGGGCCTCTCTCCTGGAGACGCTCAGTCAGACCCAGTGTTGACATGTGACAAGACGCTCCTCATGGCGCGTCTTGCTTGGGCCTCTCTCCTGGAGGCGCTCAGTCAGACCCAGAGGTGACATGTGGCAAGACGCTCCTCGGGGCGCGTCTTGCTTTGGCCTCTCTCCTGGAGGCGCTCAGTCAGACCGAGGGCTGACATGTGGCAAGACGCTCCTCGGGGCGTGTCTTGCTGGGGCTTCTCTCCTGGAGGCGTTCAGTCAGACCGAGTGCTGACATGTGGCAAGACGCTCCTCGGGGCACGTCTTGCTTGGGGTTCTCTCCTAGAGGCCCTCAGTCAGAATCATAGTTGTCATGTGACAAGACGCTCCTCGGGTTGCGTCTTGCTTGGGCCTCTCTCCTGGAGGCGCACAGTCAGACCGAGTGCTGACATGTGGCAAGACGCTCCTCGGGGCGCGTCTTGCTGGGGCTTCTCTCCTGGAGGCGCTCAGTCAGACCCAGTGTTGACATGTGACAAGACACTCCTCGGGGCGCGTCTTGCTTGGGCCTCTCTCCTGGAGGCGCTCAGTCAGACCCAGAGGTGACATGTGGCAAGAAGCTCCTCGGGGCGCGTCTTGCTTGGGAATCTCTCCTGGATGCCCTCTGTCAGACCCAGTGTTGACATGTGGCAAGACGCTCCTCCGGGCGCGTCTTGCTTGGGCCTCTCTCCTGGAGGCGCTCAGTCAGACCCAGTGTTGACATGTGGCAAGATGCACCTCGGGGCGCGTCTTGTTTGGGCCTCTCTCCTGGAGGCGCTCAGTCAGACCCAGTGTTGACATGTGGCAACGCGCTCCTCGGGGCGCATCTTGCTTGGGCCTCTCTCCTGGAGGCCCTCAATCAGACCAAGTGTTGACACGTGGCAAGACGCTCCTCGGGGCGCGTCTTGCTTGGGCCTCTCTCCTGGAGGCGCTCAGTCAGACCGAGTACTGACATGTGGCATGACGCTCCTCGGGTCGCGTCTTGCTTGGGCCTCTCTCCTGGAGGCGCTCTGTCAGACCCAGTGTTGACATGTGGCAAGACACTCCCCGGGGCGCGTCTTGCTTGGGCTTCTCTCATGGAGGCCCTCAGTCAGACCCAGTTTTGACAAGTGTCAAGACGCTCCTCGGGGCGCGTCTTGCTTGGGCCTCTCTCCTGGAGGCGCTCAGTCAGACCCATTGTTGACATGTGGCAAGACGCTCCTCGGGGCGCGTCTTGCTTGGGATTCTCTCCTGGAGGCCCTCAGTCAGACCCATTGTTGACATGTGGCAAGACGCTCCTCTGGGCGCTTCTTGCTTGGGCCTCTCTCCTGGAGGCGCTCAGTCAGACCCAGTGTTGACATTTGGCAAGACGATCCTCGGGGTGCGTCTTGCTTGGGCCTCTCACCTGGAGGCCCTCTGTCAGACCCAGTGTTGACATGTGGCAAGACACTCCTCGGGGCGCGTCTTGCTTGGGCTTCTCTCATGGAGGCCCTCAGTCAGACCCAGTGTTGACATGTGTCAAGACGCTCCTCGGGGCGCGTCTTGCTTGGGCCTCTCTCCTGGAGGCGCTCAGTCAGACCCAGTGTTGACATGTGGCAAGACGCTCCTCGGGGCGCGTCTTGCTTGGGCCTCTCTCCTGGAGGCGCTCAGTCAGACCCAGTGTTGACATGTGGCAAGACGCTCCTCGGGGTGCGTCTTGCTTGGGCCTCTCTCTTGGAGGCTCTCAGTCAGACCCAGTGGTGAGATGTGGCAAGACGCTCCTCGGGGCGCATCTTGCTTGGGCCTCTCTCCTGGAGGCGCTCAGTCAGACCGAGTCCTGACATGTGGCAAGACGCTCCTCGGGGCACATATTGCTTGGGCCTCTCTCCTGGAGTCCCTCTGTCAGACCCAGTGTTGACATGTGGCAAGACGCTCCTCGGGGCGCGTCTTGCTTGGGCTTCTCTCATTGAGGCCCTCGGTCAGACCCAGTGTTGACATGTGTCAAGACGCTCCTCGGGGCGCTTCTTGCTTGGGCTTCTCTCCTGGAGGCCCTCAGTCAGACCCAGTGGTGACATGTGGCAAGACGCTCCTCGGGGCACGTATTGCTTGGGCCTCTCTCCTGGAGAGCCTCTGTCAGACCCAGTGTTGACATGTAACAAGACGCTCCTCGGGGCGCGTCTTGCTTGGGCTTCTCTCATGGAGGCCCTCAGTCAGACCCAGTGTTGACATGTGTCAAGACGCTCCTCGGGGTGCGTCTTGCTTGGGCCTCTCTCCTGGAGGCGCTCAGTCAGACCCAGTGTTGACATATGGCAAGACGCTCCTCGGGGCGCGTCTTGCTGGGGCTTCTCTCATGGAGGCACTCAGTCAGACCCAGTGTTGACATGTGGCAAGATGCTCCTCGGGGAGCGTCTTTCTTGGGCCTCTCTCCTGGAGGCCCTCTGTCAGACCCAGTGTTGACATGTGGCAAGACGCTCCTAGGGGCGCGTCTTGCTTGGTTCTCTCTCCTGGAGGCGCTCAGTCAGACCGAGTGCTGACATGTGGCAAGACGCTCCTCGGGGCGCGTCTTGCTTGGGCCTCTCTCCTGGAGGCACTCAGTCAGACCCAGTGGTGACATATGTTAAGACGCTCCTCGGGGCACGTATTGCTTGGGCCTCTCTCCTGGAGAGCCTCTGTCAGACCCAGTGTTGACATGTAACAAGACGCTCCTCGGGGCGCGTCTTGCTTGGGCTTCTCTCATGGAGGCCCTCAGTCAGACCCAGTGTTGACATGTGTCAAGACGCTCCTCGGGGCGCGTCTTGCTTGGGCCTCTCTCCTGGAGGCGCTCAGTCAGACCCAGTGTTGACATATGGCAAGACGCTCCTCGGGGCGCGTCTTGCTGGGGCTTCTCTCATGGAGGCACTCAGTCAGACCCAGTGTTGACATGTGGCAAGATGCTCCTCGGGGCGCGTCTTTCTTGGGCCTCTCTCCTGGAGGCCCTCTGTCAGACCCAGTGTTGACATGTGGCAAGACGCTCCTAGGGGCGCGTCTTGCTTGGTTCTCTCTCCTGGAGGAGCTCAGTCAGACCGAGTGCTGACATGTGGCAAGACGCTCCTCGGGGCGCGTCTTGCTTGGGCCTCTCTCCTGGAGGCACTCAGTCAGACCCAGTGGTGACATATGTTAAGACGCTCCTCGGGGCGCGTGTTGCTTGGGCTTCTCTCCTGGAGGCCCTCAGTCAGACCCATTGTTGACATGTGGCAAGACACTCCTCGGGGCATATCTTGCTTGGCCTTCTCTCCTGGAGGCCCTCAGTCAGACCCAGTGTTGACAAGTGTCAAGATGCTCCTCGGGGTGCGTCTTGCTTGGGCCTCTCTCCTGGAGGCCCTCAGTCAGACCCATTGTTGACATGTGGCAAGAGGCTCCTCGGGGCGCGTCTTGCTTGGGCTTCTCTCCTGGAGGCCCTCAGTCAGACCCATTGTTGACATGTGGCAAGACGCTCCTCGGGGCGCTTCTTGCTTGGGCCTCTCTCCTGGAGGTGCTCAGTCAGACCCAGTGTTGACATGTGGCAAGATGCTCCTCGGGGCACGTCTTGCTTGGGCCTCTCTCCTGGAGGCGCTCAGTCAGACCCAGTGTTGACATGTGGCAAGACGCTCCTCGGGGCGCTTCTTGCTTGGGCCTCTCTCCTAAAGGCGCTCAGTCAGACCCAGTGTTGACATGTGGCAAGACGCTCCTCGGGGCACGTCTTGCTTGGGCCTCTCTCCTGGAGGCGCTCAGTCAGACCCAGTGTTGACATGTGGCAAGACGCTCCTTGGGGCGCGTCTTGCTTGGGCCTCTCTCCTGGAGGCGCTCAGTCAGACCCAGTAATGACATGTGGCAAGACGCTCCTCGGGGCACGTCTTTCTTGGGCCTCTCTCCTGGAGGCGCTCAGTCAGACCCAGTGTTGACATGTGGCAAGACGCTCCTCGGGGTGCATCTTGCTTGGGCTTCTCTCCTGGGGGCGCTCAGTCAGACCGAGTGCTGACATGTGGCAAGACGGTCCTCGGGGCGCGTCTTGCTTGGGCCTCTCTCCTGGGGGCGCTCAGTCAGACCGAGTGCTGACATGTGGCAAGACGGTCCTCGGGGCGCGTCTTGCTTGGGCCTCTCTCCTGGAGGCGCTCAGTCAGACCCAGTGGTGACATGTGGCAAGACGCTCCTCGGGGCACGTATTGCTTGGGCCTCTCTCCTGGAGTCCCACTGTCAGACCCAGTGTTGACATGTGGCAAGACGCTCCTCGGGGCGCGTCTTGCTTGGGCTTCTCTCATTGAGGCCCTCAGTCAGACCCAGTGTTGACATGTGACAAGACGCTCCTCGGGGTGCGTGTTGCTTGGGCTTCTCTCCTGGAGGCCCTCAGTCAGACCCATTGTTGACATGTGGCAAGACGCTCCTCGGGACGCGTCTTGCTTGGGCCTCTCTCCTGGAGGCGCACAGTCAGACCGAGTGCTCACATGTGGCAAGACGCTCCTCGGGGCACATCTTGCTGGGACTTCTCTCCTGGAGAAACTCAGTCAGACCCAGTGTTGACATGTGACAAGACGCTCCTCGGGGCGCGTCTTGCTTGGGCGTCTCTCCTGGAGGCGCTCAGTCAGACCGAGTGCTGACATGTGGCAAGACGCTCCTCGGGGCGCGTCTTGCTTGGGCCTCTCTCCTGGAGGCGCTCAGTCAGACCCAGTGGTGACATGTGGCAAGAAGCTCCTCGGGGCACGTATTGCTTGGGCCTCTCTCCTGGAGTCCCTCTGTCAGACCCAGTGTTGACATATGGCAAGACGCTCCTCGGGGCGCGTCTTGCTGGGGCTTCTCTCATTGAGGCCCTTGGTCAGACCCAGTGTTGACATGTGTCAAGACGCTCCTCGGGGCGCTTCTTGCTTGGGCTTCTCTCATGGAGGCCCTCAGTCAGACCCAGTGTTGACATGTGTCAAGACGCTCCTCGGGGCGCGTCTTGCTTGGGCCTCTCTCCTGGAGGCGCTCAGTCAGACCCAGTGTTGACATATGGCAAGACGCTCCTCGGGGCGCGTCTTGCTGGGGATTCTCTCATGGAGGCACTCAGTCAGACCCAGTGTTGACATGTGGCAAGATGCTCCTCGGGGCGCGTCTTGCTTGGGCCTCTCTCCTGGAGGCCCTCAGTCAGACCCATTGTTGACATGTGGCAAGACGCTCCTCGGGGCGCTTCTTGCTTGGGCCTCTCTCCTGGAGGCGCTCAGTCAGACCGAGTGCTGACATGTGGCAAGACGCTCCTCGGGGCGCGTCTTTCTGGGGCTTCTCTCATGGAGGCACTCAGTCAGACCCAGTGTTGACATGTGGCAAGACGCTCCTCGGCGCGCGTCTTGCTTGGGCCTCTCTCCTGGAGGCGCTCAGGCAGACCCAGTGTTGACATGTGTCAAGACGCTCCTGGGCGTTTCTTGCTTGGGCCTCTCTCCTGGAGACGCTCAGTCAGACCCAGTGTTGACATGTGACAAGACGCTCCTCATGGCGCGTCTTGCTTGGGCCTCTCTCCTGGAGGCGCTCAGTCAGACCCAGAGGTGACATGTGGCAAGACGCTCCTCGGGGCGCGTCTTGCTTTGGCCTCTCTCCTGGAGGCGCTCAGTCAGACCGAGTGCTGACATGTGGCAAGACGCTCCTCGGGGCACGTCTTGCTTGGGGTTCTCTCCTAGAGGCCCTCAGTCAGAATCATTGTTGACACGTGGCAAGACGCTCCTCGGGTTGCGTCTTGCTTGGGCCTCTCTCCTGGAGGCGCACAGTCAGACCGAGTGCTGACATGTGGCAAGACGCTCCTCGGGGCGCGTCTTGCTGGGGCTTCTCTCCTGGAGGCGCTCAGTCAGACCCAGTGTTGACATGTGACAAGACGCTCCTCGGGGCGCGTCTTGCTTGGGCCTCTCTCCTGGAGGCGCTCAGTCAGACCCAGAGGTGAAATATGGCAAGAAGCTCCTCGGGGCGCGTCTTGCTTGGGAATCTCTCCTGGAGGCCCTCTGTCAGACCCAGTGTTGACATGTGGCAAGACGCTCCTCCGGGCGCGTCTTGCTTGGGCCTCTCTCCTGGAGGCGCTCAGTCAGACCCAGTGTTGACATGTGGCAAGATGCACCTCGGGGCGCGTCTTGTTTGGGCCTCTCTCCTGGAGGCGCTCAGTCAGACCCATTGTTGACATGTGGCAAGACGCTCCTCGGGACGCGTCTTGCTTGGGCCTCTCTCCTGGAGGCGCACAGTCAGACCGAGTGCTCACATGTGGCAAGACGCTCCTCGGGGCGCATCTTGCTGGGGCTTCTCTCCTGGAGAAACTCAGTCAGACCCAGTGTTGACATGTGACAAGACGCTCCTCGGGGCGCGTCTTGCTTGGGCGTCTCTCCTGGAGGCGCTCAGTCAGACAGAGTGCTGACATGTGGCAAGACGCTCCTCGGGGCGCGTCTTGCTTGGGCCTCTCTCCTGGAGGCGCTCAGTCAGACCCAGTGGTGACATGTGGCAAGACGCTCCTCGGGGCACGTATTGCTTGGGCCTCTCTCCTGGAGTCCCTCTGTCAGACCCAGTGTTGACATATGGCAAGTCGCTCCTCGGGGCGCGTCTTGCTGGGGCTTCTCTCATTGAGGCCCTTGGTCAGACCCAGTGTTGACATGTGTCAAGACGCTCCTCGGGGCGCTTCTTGCTTGGGCTTCTCTCATGGAGGACCTCAGTCAGACCCAGTGTTGACATGTGTCAAGACGCTCCTCGGGGCGCGTCTTGCTTGGGCCTCTCTCCTGGAGGCGCTCAGTCAGACCCAGTGTTGACATATGGCAAGATGCTCCTCGGGGCGCTTCTTGCTGGGGATTCTCTCATGGAGGCACTCAGTCAGACCCAGTGTTGACATGTGGCAAGATGCTCCTCGGGGCGCGTCTTGCTTGGGCCTCTCTCCTGGAGGCCCTCAGTCAGACCCATTGTTGACATGTGGCAAGACGCTCCTCGGGGCGCTTCTTGCTTGGGCCTCTCTCCTGGAGGCGCTCAGTCAGACCGAGTGCTGACATGTGGCAAGACGCTCCTCGGGGCGCGTCTTTCTGGGGCTTCTCTCATGGAGGCACTCAGTCAGACCCAGTGTTGACATGTGGCAAGACGCTCCTCGGCGCGCGTCTTGCTTGGGCCTCTCTCCTGGAGGCGCTCAGGCAGACCCAGTGTTGACATGTGTCAAGACGCTCCTGGGCGTTTCTTGCTTGGGCCTCTCTCCTGGAGACGCTCAGTCAGACCCAGTGTTGACATGTGACAAGACGCTCCTCATGGCGCGTCTTGCTTGGGCCTCTCTCCTGGAGGTGCTCAGTCAGACCCAGAGGTGACATGTGGCAAGACGCTCCTCGGGGCGCGTCTTGCTTTGGCCTCTCTCCTGGAGGCGCTCAGTCAGACCGAGTGCTGACATGTGGCAAGACGCTCCTCGGGGCGTGTCTTGCTGGGGCTTCTCTCCTGGAGGCGTTCAGTCAGACCGAGTGCTGACATGTGGCAAGACGCTCCTCGGGGCACGTCTTGCTTGGGGTTCTCTCCTAGAGGCCCTCAGTCAGAATCATTGTTGACATGTGGCAAGACGCTCCTCGGGTTGCGTCTTGCTTGGGCCTCTCTCCTGGAGGCGCACAGTCAGACCGAGTGCTGACATGTGGCAAGACGCTCCTCGGGGCGCGTCTTGCTGGGGCTTCTCTCCTGGAGGAGCTCAGTCAGACCCAGTGTTGACATGTGACAAGACGCTCCTCGGGGCGCGTCTTGCTTGGGCCTCTCTCCTGGAGGCGCTCAGTCAGACCCAGAGGTGACATGTGGCAAGAAGCTCCTCGGGGCGCGTCTTGCTTGGGAATCTCTCCTGGAGGCCCTCTGTCAGACCCAGTGTTGACATGTGGCAAGACGCTCCTCCGGGCGCGTCTTGCTTGGGCCTCTCTCCTGGAGGCGCTCAGTCAGACCCAGTGTTGACATGTGGCAAGATGCACCTCGGGGCGCGTCTTGTTTGGGCCTCTCTCCTGGAGGCGCTCAGTCAGACCCAGTGTTGACATGTGGCAACGCGCTCCTCGGGGCGCATCTTGCTTGGGCCTCTCTCCTGGAGGCCCTCAATCAGACCCAGTGTTGACACGTGGCAAGACGCTCCTCGGGGCGCGTCTTGCTTGGGCCTCTCTCCTGGAGGCGCTCAGTCAGACCGAGTACTGACATGTGGCATGACGCTCCTCGGGTCGCGTCTTGCTTTGGCCTCTCTCCTGGAGGCGCTCTGTCAGACCCAGTGTTGACATGTGGCAAGACACTTCTCGGGGCGCGTCTTGCTTGGGCTTCTCTCATGGAGGCCCTCAGTCAGACCCAGTTTTGACAAGTGTCAAGACGCTCCTCGGGGCGCGTCTTGCTTGGGCCTCTCTCCTGGAGGCGCTCAGTCAGACCCATTGTTGACATGTGGCAAGACGCTCCTCGGGGCGCGTCTTGCTTGGGATTCTCTCCTGGAGGCCCTCAGTCAGACCCATTGTTGACATGTGGCAAGACGCTCCTCTGGGCACTTCTTGCTTGGGCCTCTCTCCTGGAGGCGCTCAGTCAGACCCAGTGTTGACATGTGGCAAGACGCTCCTCGGGGTGCATCTTGCTTGGGCCTCTCACCTGGAGGCCCTCTGTCAGACCCAGTGTTGACATGTGGCAAGACACTCCTCGGGGCGCGTCTTGCTTGGGCTTCTCTCATGGAGGCCCTCAGTCAGACCCAGTGTTGACATGTGTCAAGACGCTCCTCGGGGCGCGTCTTGCTTGGGCCTCTCTCCTGGAGGCGCTCAGTCAGACCCAGTGTTGACATGTGGCAAGACGCTCCTCGGGGCGCGTCTTGCTTGGGCCTCTCTCCTGGAGGCGCTCAGTCAGACCCAGTGTTGACATGTGGCAAGACGCTCCTCGGGGTGCGTCTTGCTTGGGCCTCTCTCCTGGAGGCTCTCAGTCAGACCCAGTGGTGAGATGTGGCAAGACGCTCCTCGGGGCGCATCTTGCTTGGGCCTCTCTCCTGGAGGCGCTCAGTCAGACCGAGTGCTGACATGTGGCAAGACGCTCCTCGGGGCGCGTCTTGCTTGGGCCTCTCTCCTGGAGTCCCTCTGTCAGACCCAGTGTTGACATGTTGCAAGACGCTCCTCGGGGCGCGTCTTGCTTGGGCTTCTCTCATTGAGGCCCTCGGTCAGACCCAGTGTTGACATGTGTCAAGACGCTCCTCGGGGCGCTTCTTGCTTGGGCTTCTCTCCTGGAGGCCCTCAGTCAGACCCAGTGGTGACATGTGGCAAGACGCTCCTCGGGGCACATATTGCTTGGGCCTCTCTCCTGGAGGCGCTCAGTCAGACCCAGTGTTGACATGTGGCAAGACGCTCCTCGGGGTGCGTCTTGCTTGGGCTTCTCTCATGGAGGCCCTCAGTCAGACCCAGTGTTGACATGTGTCAAGACGCTCCTCGGGGCGCGTCTTGCTTGGGCCTCTCTCCTGGAGGCGCTCAGTCAGACCCAGTGTTGACATATGGCAAGACGCTCCTCGGGGCGCGTCTTGCTGGGGCTTCTCTCATGGAGGCACTCAGTCAGACCCAGTGTTGACATGTGGCAAGATGCTCCTCGGGGCGCGTCTTTCTTGGGCCTCTCTCCTGGAGGCCCTCTGTCAGACCCAGTGTTGACATGTGGCAAGAAACTCCTCGGGGCATATCTTGCTTGGGCTTCTCTCCTGGAGGCCCTCAGTCAGACCCAGTGTTGACAAGTGTCAAGATGCTCCTCGGGGAGCGTCTTGCTTGGGCCTCTCTCCTGGATGCCCTCAGTCAGACCCATTGTTGACATGTGGCAAGACGCTCCTCAGGCCGCGTCTTGCTTGGGCTTCTCTCCTGGAGGCCCTCAGTCAGACCCATTGTTGACATGTGGCAAGACGCTCCTCGGGGCGCTTCTTGCTTGGGCCTCTCTCCTAAAGGCGCTCAGTCAGACCCAGTGTTGACATGTGGCAAGACGCTCCTCGGGGCACGTCTTGCTTGGGCCTCTCTCCTGGAGGCGCTCAGTCAGACCCAGTGTTGACATGTGGCAAGACGCTCCTCGGGGTGCGTCTTGCTTGGGCCTGTTGGGGTTATTAGGAGCGAACAATTCGTAAGCGTTAACTTACTTTTGGATTCTTCAATAAATTCTGTAAATATGTAAATATTTACTGATTTATTAATTAATTAAGATATTCTTAGATATACGGGGCACCATTCCCCTTTAACCGGGGAAAAATTGAATCCAAAACTCTTATCAGTCTTTCTTGAAGTTCGTAGAATCCTTGGAGCAGAGACTTCTCTTCGACACAACAAAGCTACTGGAGACGAAAATCTGAATTTTATAACGTTTAATTAACAATTTGTCAAATGAATAAACAGTGGCATAAATGAATAATAACCATGTGATATAATAAAAGGATGTATATTCAAAATAATGTTCAAGGTGTTTTGTGTGTATGTAGGATGTATGAATGGGGTCCTTTGTTCTCACAAAGGAGTAGTGTGTGTGCGTGTGTATGGATTCAAAATGGAGTCTTGAATACAAGATGGCTGACTCCTTTGTCTGGCTAAAGTGTGGGTGGCAACTTGCACTTTAACTTCCAAAGCACTTAGAATCAGTAGTAACTTAACCTTAAATCACTCAAAACATTTCAAAGGATCATGCAACAACACAAAAGATTAATCACGAGTTAATATCCTTAGTTTATCAGCCTGGCCATGGCCGAACATTTAAAGATACCACACAATGATTAATAAGCAGTTTATTCTTTCAAAATGACCCGAAGGACGAATTTGGAACGAAAGAGGAAAACACGAAGCTACTTTTTAAGCAATAGACGCGGTTTATTGCTTATTCTGGACTATAGAGGAAACGGGAGAAGAAAAGGAGAGAAAAAAATGAGTTTTCTGATCACCAAAGCAGCAAGGCGTCCCCCGCTGTTATGATTTGACGGTTCTCCGTTTTTCTCCGCAGTTTCCAGCGTCATCCGTCGGTTTGATGCTTTCTCCGTTGTTTGGCTCCACGAGTGTTTCTCCACGGCTGGACACAAAGAAAACGAAGTTCCTTTTGGGCTGAGTTTGACAACTTACAGCGTTTCTGAGAGCTGGATGGAGTTGTTGTTTCCCTCCGCGGGTTCTGTGTCCTCAAACATCAGCTGGAGGGGAGCAGAAACGAGCAGATCAGCGGTCCCGTGGGCTCAACTTGGCTCTTAGAGCTTCCGCGTGCTCAAAGAAGTCGGAGCGTTCGACAAGCGTGTCCTCACCGCCAGGTATCCTGGGCAAAAGAACAAGGTTTCTTTGTCTCTGCTGAAGATTTATGGTCTTAGTTCGCGGGAAAAGCTCCACGGCTTCCCGCACATGCGCAGAACGTGTTTCTGGTACTAGGCGGTGACGTCATCACAATGCTTCCGTGTGCAAAGCATCATGGGAAATGAAGTTTCTTGGCGCTGATGTGATTATTTGCTTTTCAGAGCAATTTAAGCACAGTCATTTTGGAGAAAATCACTGCATAGTAATTTCCTCATGAGGTCAGACCCTCAACATTCCCCCTTTTGGTTTCGGGGATCGCGCCCAAAGCTCGATCGTCGGAAGCACAGATGGGTTTGTTCCTCATGAACGTAGGTCGACTTGATTGTCGGAAGCACAGGTGGGTTTGTCCCTTAGGACGTTGGTCTCCTTGGACGCCTTTGTCTTTGGTCTTTGTCTTGGATCCTGGCGCCTTTGGTCTTTGATCCTGGTCAGGCACAAAGAGGATAGGAAACGGGATAGTCCCCAACGCGCATAACGAGAAGAAGCCACTCACGCAGGTGGTACGCAATGATGATGTCGTCCATGCGAGAGGTAGTAGTGTAGAAGGAGGAAGGTCGGTGGGCGGTTAACTCCACGAGTGGACACAAAGGCATCTCACCGCCGGCCATACAGTTCAGTTTATGGAGCACGCGGTGATGTACGAGGTCCATAGTTCGCAAACGCGCATTGACCTATGTGGTCCCAAGATTCCCCCCTTTTTGGTCCAAAGGGTGGATCAGGACAGTCTTTGGGCTAAAACAAGGACCATAAAACTAAGAGGTACTACAATGTGCTGGTGCGTCAGACAGAGTCATTGACAGACTGAGCTGGGCCGGCACATAACCACTAGTTAATATGTGACCAAGTAAGAAACAAAAATACAGAAAACCCAAAAAAAAAACATATAACATCCAAGAAAATTCATAGCAACCTTGAGGTCTCATAAAATACATTCTTAGGTCATACATTCAGTGTGTAGCTTATAAAGAATGTGACATAATGCAACACTCAGATAAAAATGTGAGGTAGACTAAAGTGAGAACTACTCTTAGGGTTACAAAATAATAAAGAAAATGTTGCTCACCCCCTTTAGACAGGTGTGGTACATTCACGCTTGGAGTCTCCCCGAACGCGGTCACGAGGCACACCGTAGGTGAGCAAGTGCATCTTATCTTGGAGTTTCTTAACACGCCTGTAGGCGGAATAAGCAATCACGGCCGTGATGAGCCATCCCATCCCCAGGGCGACCAATGTGCAGATTAAAGTCGTATAATCTGTGTCAATGTAGCGTCTTGGGCGTCAAAGTAAGTTCACGCGGGTTTTGTGTGAACTTAACAAATTTGGTTCCTTCAATCAGTAATTGTTGGTCAATTTCTAAATCGAAGGCAAAGTTACAACCCAGGAAAGCGTCCATGATCTCAAACTCTGAGTCATGCTGTTCGAGGTTGAGGTGATGGAGTGTCAGGTTTCTAGTTCAAAGTGGAAATGCCTACCGTCCTTTCAAATACCAATGTTCAGCATCGACTTAAACCTATAGATGTGAGGTGTCACAATTATGGGAACATGTAACAGGAAACCGAGTTCTAATTTTCTGCATCAACGTGAATGGGAATTGCACTACCTAGGCTGTACGCTAGGTGGATTTGTGAAAGGTGCACAGTAGAGGGGTAGCAGCTGTCAAGCTATCTTTGAGCAGGTCCAGTGGTACCAAGTACGGGGAAATACGACTTTCAACCAAGCTGTCCAGCGTGGAACTTACTTCCCTGAGCAGGTCCTGCATCAAATCTCTCACCACTCATGTGTACACAATATCCTGATGTATGGTTTCAGACAAAGTCTTGATTGCACGTAGAGATTCATTAATCAGAGCAGAATGTAGGTTGACAGTTACAAGAGTACCCTGTAAGGTTTTAGTAAGAACTTCCTGTTAGCGTTCTAGAAGGAGTTTCTCTTGGTTAGTGAAAATGACGGCGGGGGGCTTGGTTCTTTGTCGGTAAGTACATGTCAGTGGGTTAAACGTGCACTTTCCCCCCTTTCCATTTCCATGCATAGAACTATGTAGCGACTAGGTCTACCTCCTGCGGGGAGTCTGGTCTCTGTACCCGCGGGGACGGTTTGACGTAGGGTTTGATTTGGTTTGCATGCACCCATTTGTAGACAGGCTCCTGTCTCGCTTTGGTGATGCGTAACCTGTATGCAACTGGAGAGAGTTTTGCCACGATCTCAAATGGTCCTGACCAGCAGGGCAGGAACTTCTTAGGTTTGCGTGCCGGTTGGGCGAACCGAAAGTAGAATACTTTGTCACCCACCTCGTATTCGCGGATGGTTGTCTTTTGGTCGTAGTAGGCTTTAGCGCCTTCTACGTTGGTCTCCAGTTTCTTCTGAGCGTGCGCGAACGTAGCTCTGAGGTGTGTTTTCAAGTCTGCCACATACTGATGAGCGGTATAGGCAGTGGCAACACTGACATCCTCTGGGTGATACAGGAGGTGCAGTGGTAGAGTCATCAGTCTGCCGGTCATCATCTCAAAGGGCGTAACCCCCGTGGATCGCTGTGGAGTGGACCGTATGGCCATCAGGACCAGAGGGAGCTTGACGTCCCAGTCCTTCCCAGTGGAGCAGACGTACTTTTTGAGCATAGAGACGACCGTGCGGTTCATCCGTTCGACCTGTCCGGATGACTGTGGGTGATAGGGGAGGTGGAATCTCACTTCCACTCCCAAAAGTTCAAACAGGGACGTCATTACACTGGATGTGAAATGAGTTCCTCGGTCAGAGTCAATGCAGAGTGGAAGTCCCCATCGACTAAAAACGTGGTTAATCAGCAGTACAGCGGTTGTGACGGCTGTATCGTTTGGCGCTGGAAGGCATTCCACCCACTTTGTGAAACTGCAAGTTACAGTTAGCATATATTTGTTTCCTCTTGCCGATTTGGGAACCGGTCCAACCCAGTCGATCTGCAGGTGGGACCAAGGGAAGGTTATTCCCCTGCGTTGCAGTGGTGCTCTAGCAAGCGGCTGGGAGGGTTGAAACTGGGCACAGACGAGGCAGACTTGGACATAGCTGTGTACGTCCTTGGACATCGACGGCCAATATGCTACTTCTGTCAGTGACGCGAGGGTAGCTTTTGCTCCGCGGTGACCTCCAACCGGAGTGTCGTGGGCGTAGGCAAGCATGACTCCTCTGTGGTCAAGTGGAACAACCCAGCGCGGCGGGCTGTGATCGTCACGCATGTAAACTAACAAATCGTTTTGTAGTTTCAGGTGCGCGAGTTGACGATGCAGGGTTACCAAATCTCGGCTTGCGCCAGTAGGTGGTGATGGTTGTTTAGACATCGGGCCCTTTTGGAGAAGCTCGCGGATGAGCTTCAGGTCAGGATCTTGTTCCTGCATGGTGACTAAGTCCGCGTCCTGTGGTTGTCTGCCTAGAAACACGGGTACCCCAACGGTCCGAGGTTCGTCTGCCTGTTTAGCATGGCGACGAGTAATCGCGCAGACCTTGTGAACGGCCTTGGGTGGAAGCCACTCGTCTTTGAATTCCCAGCAGGTTCCCTGGTCAGCACCGAGCTTAGCAAGGCGGTCAGCTTCGTCATTACCATCTTTCTCTGGACCTAGGGTCCTGGAGTGACCTTTGACCTTTTTCCAGTAGACCATTATGCCTTTCTCAGTGGTGAGCAGATCACACGCTAGGAATAACTCCGAGTGTTTCACGTCTCTGTTCCTGGCGTTTTTCATGTGGTTCTCCTTCCACATGGGGAAGTGAGAGATGAAGCTGTGTCTAGCGTAGTTTGAATCAGAGCAAAGGACGATTTGAGTGATGTCCAAGGCTGCCGCCTGCTGGAGGGTTATCAACACTGCAGCAATTTCGGCGTACTGACTAGACTTTTGGCCCAACCGGTAGTGATTTGGTTGCTTAGTGTCACAGTCCACCCAAACGACTCCAACCCCGGCACGGAGCTGGCCTTCGTGAAGGTAGGCGCATCCGTCAGTGTAAACTTTCGGAAGCCCTTGGCAAACATTCTCATCAAAGTAGCGATGATTGGATGCGGTTGGGTAGACTGCGGCAGGTGTGTCCAGGGGGCCCATGACGGAGTCAGAGTCACAGTGCTGGCAGCCTGCTAGCCCTTGTCCTAGCGCTAGCTTGGTGTTCTGACCATACTTGACCTCAATGTTGTATCCTTGGAGCACCATCATCCACGTCGCAATGCGGCTGTTTGACACTCTTCCTTCGCGCAGTCGCTGGCTGTTTAGGAAGGTGACAGGCTGATGACACGTTTCAATGATCACTTTCTGTCCACCGATGTAACTACGAAAGTGTTCGACGGCCCAGACTGTAGAGAGGAGAGCTCTCTCGCAGTCTGAGAATTGGAGTTCCACCTTGCTCAGAGGCTTGCTGGCGTATGCCACAACTCTCATGTCCTGATCGTGTTTCTGCTTCAAAGCAGCGCTCAGGCAGTGAGAGGAGAAAGTAGCCTCTATGTAGAACTCTTTATCCTTGTCTGGGTAAGCCAGACAGGGTGCGGACGCCAACTTCTGTTTTAGGAACTGGAAGGAGTGTTCTTGGGGTCTGTCCCACACGAAAGGTGTGTCGTTCCGAAGTAGCTCGGTGAGGGGCCTCGCTATTTCAGCGTACTCCTCAATGAACTGCCTGGAGTAGTTGCAGACTCCGAGGAAGCTCCTGAGTTCAGTCAGATTAGCTGGGGCTTTGATGTCCTGAATGGCTCTAATGCGTCCCGCTTGGGGCTCGACTCCATTAGGGCCAACCAGCAGTCCAACATACTCCACTTTGGTTCGACACCACTGTCCCTTGAGAATCGCCAATTTAGCTCCGGCATCAGCGAGCTGTTGCAGCACGTGACGGAGTTCGGCCAGGTGCTCCTCGAAGGTTCGACTCCTCATCAAGATGTCATCGACATATATGAGGTTCCCTCTGGAAGCAGCATCTGACATGGCTTTGTGGAGGAAGATGTTGAACTCTGCAGGTGAGTTAGAGTAGCCAAAGGGGCAGCGGTTCCAAGTATATTGGCGATTTCCAAAGGAGAAAGCTAGTTTATACTGGTCCGCCGGCTCAACCTTCATGGTCCAGAAGCCGTTGGCTACGTCAACCGTAGAGAAGAAACGAGCATCTCTGACTCTGGCTAGCTCTTGATCTAAATGGATCATAGGCCATCTGGAGAGAGGTACTTGTTTGTTCAGTGCACGATAGTCTATGGTGAGACGCCATTTCCCAGTCGGTTTCAGAACCGGCCAGATGGGAGAGTTGTAAGTGGAGTTACACTCTCTGATGATGTTTTTCTCCTTCAGCTGATCGAGGATCTCCTGGATCGACTCATAAGCAGCGAGGGGAATCTTGTACTGACGTACAAAAGTAGGAGGGGCATTCGGGTTCGTTGGAATGCGAACCGTGTGCAGGTTTGTGAGTCCACAGTCCAGGGAGTCCCTGGATAAGATGGACTGAAACTCATAGAACAGGCTTCTAAGCTCTGCTCTCTGCTCCTCTGACTCCAGCGCATCCGCTTTGTCAAGCTGCTGGCTGACTTCGGCCTCGAAGCCGTCATAAGGTTCAGAGGAGGAGGGTCTCTGGTGTTCCGGGCTTTCAACCGGTGACTCAGAGGGTTGAGTATTTATTGCAAAAACCGTTAGACACTGACCGCCGTCAGTGTCTAAGGTTGCACTGCAAATGGGTTCCTCAGGAAGGGCTTCATGCCGCTTGATGGTAATCATTTGTGAAGGGAAAGTACTGAATGTGTCTGCACCAACCTGTCTGTCGTTCAAGAACAACGGAAGTTGTCCGATCACAGGGACTGAAAGTTTGAAGTCATGGAATGAGCTATCTATCAGCATGCCCAAGGGCTTTCCTGCCGGCATGTGGATAGGACTCTGGGTCGGATTTTCGACCAACAAGTACGCAGAACGATTGTTCAGCTCCAAGAGTGGCGTGCCACAGACGGCTAAGTTGAGCTCCAAGAAGTGTGGTGATGGCTGGAAGAAGGCCTGTGTGCCTGGCAGCTTCTGATGCTTCATCAGAGTCAGACGAACAGGCACTCCTTTGACCAGTGGGGGCAGAACCGTGCTGGCCTCAACCACTGCACGGCAGGCCTGTGGAATGGTCTGACCGGACAGCAAGTGTTCAGGGCCTTCTGAGCGAGGCTCAGAGGATGGTGTGGCTCGGGCCCAAAGGACTTGATTGCAAGTGTCCAGCTGGGCACCGAGTCGAACCAGCAGATCTGCTCCGATGAGTGCAGGTGGATCAAGCTGTGGTATGATGCTGAATGTATGTGTGAGCTGTCTTGCTCCAAGTTGGATAGTCAGAGAGCAGACCTCTGGCGCTTTCAGGAGCCTCTGCGGCCAAGTAGGTGACAAGAGCCGATGGCTACGTGTCACACTGACCAGAAGGGGGTCCTTCTGACGCAGGTGTTCCAACGTCTGCTGGCTGATGGCTGACTTTTCAGACCAAAGAGCAAGGCGAGCATCTGAGATGTGGGTGCAGTTGATGGTAAGACCACCAACTATGTGTGGTGCATATGGCTGCAGGCTGACGTTCTTCAGCGAGCAGAGAAAAGATGAATGTGTGCAGAGCAGAGTTCCAGGAGCGGTTTCGTGCCTTTGCAGGCGGACATCGTCTGTGGGAGCCGTAGGGAGGGGCATGACCTTGGAACAAGGGTTTTGCGGCTCACTTAGGCTGACTTCAAGAATGGAGGATGGTCGGCTGCTATCCGGGTTCCAGGGCTTAGGTGTTTCCACCTGGGCCCACAGTTGACCCTTCTGGCAGTCGATGAGGGGAGCTAGACGTTCAAGCAGGTCCTGACCAATGAGAAGTGGTTCAGTGTCTAGCTGGCAGACATAAAACGGGTGAACCAGAGTCATGTCTTGGAAGGTGATGTCCAGCCACGCCCGGTGAGTGATACACTCCCGGGTCTGGGTGTAGCTGGTGATTTTCAGGTCACAAGGTTCAACCTGGACTGGTTTCCCGAGCGACCGCATGGTGTCAGACACGCGATGGAACAATGTGGAGCACATCAGGGTGATTTCTGAGCCGGTATCCAGCAGAGCATCAACCTGTATGCACCCACCTACGTTGGTGCTACAGTACAAACGGCGAGCATGATCATGGTTTGTTAAGTCACCAAGGAACTTCAGAAATTTAGTATCAGGTTTCTCTGGGGGGTAGATTTCAGGAGACTCCTGTGATCTACCAGTAGTGTTCCCCCAGCTGATCAGGTAGGTCCTGGCCACGCTGGGGGGTTGAGCCACGCCTAGTCATGCGGACGTTGGCTCTGGGTCTGGCTTCTTAGAAGCAGACTTTGGTGCAGGGGTCTCTTCTGCAGATCTCAGCTGTTCCTTCTGTTTAGCTAGGAACTGCTGAAACATCTCCTGGAGGTCGGCTTTGGTCAAGTACTCACCTGCGGACTTGTGTTCGGGACCTACCTGTGGGCGGCGCTCCTTAAACCTTCCACTGTTCCGACCTGCCTGCCGTTGGTTTTGGTTAGGCCACTTCCTGTCTGATTGTCCAGACCTAGGCGGCCAATCAGCACCCCCCTTCCCCTGTTGAGGAGATTGGGACTGCACTCGCGGTTTAGCAGGTCTAGGTTTAGCAGATTTTGGCTTAGTGGGTGGAGCTTCTGTGCCTTCGAGCTCCAAACGCGGCTCGGCGTCGGGAGCAAGGTGCATGACGCGGTGATGTGCGTCAGGCTTTTGGGGCTTTCCGCCGGCTTCCCAAGCCTGTTGAGCGTATCTCCTAATCTCCTGAGTTGTCAGTTTTTTCATCCGACAATACATTGAGACTTCGGATCGAACACACTCGTGCAGGTTGTGAATGAACAGGGATCTGAAGGCAGGGTCTTCCTCGAGCCCAGGGCCGTTTCGACCTTGGAAATAAGCACTTTTGAGTCGGCGATAATACTCTCTTGGGGGTTCGTTTCTCCCGTGTTTGATGGAGAAGGCCCCCATTGTAGCAGACGCAGAGTCTGCATACGTGGCGTATTCATCTCTCAACGCTCGGCAGAGCGGGGAGTACCGATCACGAATGTCAGGTGGTAGAGTTTCCATGAAACCGTGCACCGTTCTAGATGTGGTTTTCCAAATTAGCTTGAGCTTTTCCCTTGAAGAGGGTGCTGGAAGATCAAGCAGACAACGTTCTATCTCCCTGAGATAATCGTCGACATTGGATTCATTGGTGTTAGGATCAAAACGTTCTACGTCTTTAGCTAGCGATTCAATTTGACGTACACGGAGCCCTGACTCACGGTACGGCGCGTCATCCTCTGACTCTGACCCACGGTCTGTCTCAGAGGGCGCTGGATATCGCTGGTGTGCTCTGGGCTCCCAATGTTGACTCCTGGGGCCCAAATCGGGGTCCGGCATGTTGTGGCGGGCTGCTGGCACGTCACGTGGGTGTCTTGGGAGGTCCTCCTCCCGGAGCACGTCTGCGTAGTGCAGCCTGCGTCTTTCAACTGGGGCTTCTGCGTAATACGCACTGTCCGGGTACGGACTGGCGTATGATGCTTGGTCATGCAGCTGGTTATCGGCATGCCGAATACCGGAGTAGCTAGGATGGGTGGATGGTTGAGGTGCAGCTTGGGGTGCATAACCCCAATCGGCACCTTGCACCCTTCGTGGACTGGGGGAGCGGTCTAAATAGAGGTGCCGCTCAGCTGGTCGACTTCTCACTGATTGAGAAGGCCGTGAAGATGAGGGTGGTGGTCCAACCTGGGGTTCGAGGGCGAATTGCCCTCGGCCCCTAGGTGGTCCTGAATGCCCTATAGTGTGTGTAGGGAACGGGGCCGAAGGTTGGGACAGATAAGCTTCATCTCTCCCCTGCGGCGTGCGTCCGTCCAGATAGTCCCACACCACATACTGTTGATTATCGTATGGAGCCGTATCAGGAGGTAGCCTACCTTTACGGCGGGACGGCGGTCCCTCGCTACCTTGGGTGGAGGAAACCAATTGGTCTTTGGCGATCGTCCTGGGCGGACCCTGGTTGGCTTTGCCGGCTTGCTTTCGTACCGGCGTGGGAGAGCACTCTGGCTCAGCCTCAGAGTCACGGTGTTCCCCCCCTTCCCACTGTCTGTTGTCATCAGCAGAAGGGGGCGGGGTCTTCTCCCCATCTTCCCCAGAATCGGTGCTGTCTTCCTCCTCCTCATCCTTCTGCCTTCCATTTTGCTGCCTTTCAGCTAGCATGCTCTGGAGCTTCATGATCTCTCGATCATGTTGGAGTTCTCTCTGATAGAGGATCAGGGCTAACTTAGCTAAGTGAACCTGGATTGGTTTTGTACCATCCGGGTTTTCTATTTGATCGATTACAGCTTCTAGCTCGACGCTACGCTGTTCTTCAGTGAAATCCCTAGAAGGGTAGTCGGGTTCTCGAGCAACCGCGACCAGTTTGGACAATATTTGTCCAGAAAGTAGGCCAGGTTCATAGTCGTGGGCCGCAGCGCCACCTGGTTGCTGGGAGTTGGTCAGTTCACTACTCTGTCCCTCCATTTTAACAACCGAACCAAAAATAGCCTAGTAGAGCTTCTGCAGATAGCTCAAACTGCACCTTTTTGGGCAGTAACTGCTAGCTTTGTAGCAGAAAAACACTAAATTAACCTTTGTGCGCACAGGTTTTAGCGTTTTAAGATTGCACGGAATGCCGTGACTAACGCCTAAAATACTATTCCTTTCAGTATTTTAGCAAAAGCTGGTGCGTTGCCGTAGCAACGTCTTACAACACTTGCAGTGTTAAATATGCTAGTTATTCCTTCAGAATATTAGCAAACAAGGTGTTATCAGTCTTTGAGTGAAGGTTTCAGTTAGTTACAATAGCCACTGTGAGTTAAAGTCGCTAAATTAGCAGTTAATTTTAGCCTAAAAGGGTTAGTCAGAATTACTTACACGCTGCACCTTTAATGAGGAACTGAATTTTAACCTAAAAGGTTAGCCAGAATTAATTACACGTTGCACCTTTAAGGAAAAACTGAATTTTAACCTAAAAGGTTAGCCAGAATTAATTACACGTTGCACCTTTAAGGAAAAGCTGAATTTTAACCTAAAAGGTTAACCAGAATTAATTTACACGTTGCACCTTTAAAGAAGCACTGAGTTACTGGTGAGAGTTCGATGCAGCTTCCTGCTCAGCGAAATCAGCACCACTCTGTTGCTGGTTCAAGGCTGAACAACGGATTATTTTTAATTCAAGCTCTTTGGATTTATTTGTTTGTTTGTGCCGGATAGAAATCTCTGTGTATCCAAGCCTCACACGGGGCACCAATAAAATGTTGGGGTTATTAGGAGCGAACAATTAGTAAGCTTCAACTTACTTCTGGATTCTTCAATAAATTCTGTAAATATGGGAATATTTACTGATTTATTAATTAATTAAGATATTCTTAGATATACGGGGCACCATTCCCCTTTTTCCGGGGAAAAATTGAATCCAAAACTCTTATCAGTCTTTCTTGAAGTTCGTAGAATCCTTGGAGCAGAGACTTCTCTTCGACACAACAAAGCTACTGGACACAAAAATCTGAATTTTATAACATTTAATTAACAATTTGTCAAATGAATAAACAGTGGAATAGATGAATAATAACCATGTGATATGATTGAAGATGGATGTGTTTGCATGTGATGGAGGATGTATGAATGGGGTCCTTTGTTCTCACAAAGGAGTAGTGTGTATGTGTGTGTGTGTGTGTGTGTGCGTGTGTATGGATTCAAAATGGAGTCTTGAATACAAGATGGCTGACCCCTTTGTCTGGCTAAAGTGTGGGTGGCAACTTGCACTTTAACTTCCAAAGCACTTAGAATCAGTAGTAACTTAACCTTAAATCACTCAAAACATTTCAAAAGATCATGAAACAACACAAAAGATTAATCACAAATTAATATCTTTTAGTTTCAGCCTGGCCATGACAGAAACCATTTTAAGATACCAAACAATGATCAATAAGCAGTTTATTCTTTCAAAATGACCCGACGGACGAATTTGGAACGAAAGAGGAAAACACGAAGCTACTTTTTAAGCAATAGACGCGGTTTATTGCTTATTCTGGACTATAGAGGAAACGGGAGAAGAAAAGGAGAGAAAAAAATGAGTTTTCTGATCACCAAAGCAGCAAGGCGTCCCCCGCTGTTATGATTTGACGGTTCTCCGTTTTTCTCCGCAGTTTCCAGCGTCATCCGTCGGTTTGATGCTTTCTCCGTTGTTTGGCTCCACGAGTGTTTCTCCACGGCTGGACACAAAGAAAACGAAGTTCCTTTTGGGCTGAGTTTGACAACTTACAGCGTTTCTGAGAGCTGGATGGAGTTGTTGTTTCCCTCCGCGGGTTCTGTGTCCTCAAACATCAGCTGGAGGGGAGCAGAAACGAGCAGATCAGCGGTCCCGTGGGCTCAACTTGGCTCTTAGAGCTTCCGCGTGCTCAAAGAAGTCGGAGCGTTCGACAAGCGTGTCCTCACCGCCAGGTATCCTGGGCAAAAGAACAAGGTTTCTTTGTCTCTGCTGAAGATTTATGGTCTTAGTTCGCGGGAAAAGCTCCACGGCTTCCCGCACATGCGCAGAACGTGTTTCTGGTACTAGGCGGTGACGTCATCACAATGCTTCCGTGTGCAAAGCATCATGGGAAATGAAGTTTCTTGGCGCTGATGTGATTATTTGCTTTTCAGAGCAATTTAAGCACAGTCATTTTGGAGAAAATCACTGCATAGTAATTTCCTCATGAGGTCAGACCCTCAACAGGCCTCTCTCCTGGAGGCGCTCAGTCAGACCCAGTAATGACATGTGGCAAGACGCTCCTCGGGGCACGTCTTGCTTGGGCCTCTCTCCTGGAGGCGCTCAGTCAGACCCAGTGTTGACATGTGGCAAGACGCTCCTCGGGGTGCGTCTTGCTTGGGCCTCTCTCCTGGAGGCTCTCAGTCAGACCCAGTGGTGACATGTGGCAAGACGCTCCTCGGGGCGCGCCTTGCTTGGGCCTCTCTCCTGGAGGCGCTCAGTCAGACCCAGTGGTGACATGTGGCAAGACGCTCCTCGGGGCACGTATTGCTTGGGCCTCTCTCCTGGAGTCCCACTGTCAGGCCCAGTGTTGACATGTGGCAAGACGCTCCTCGGGGCGCATCTTGCTTAGGCTTCTCTCATTGAGGCCCTCAGTCAGACCCAGTGTTGACATGTGACAAGACGCTCCTCGGGGTGCGTGTTGCTTGGGCTTCTCTCCTGGAGGCCCTCAGTCAGACCCATTGTTGACATGTGGCAAGACGCTCCTCGGGACGCGTCTTGCTTGGGCCTCTCTCCTGGAGGCGCACAGTCAGACCGAGTGCTCACATGTGGCAAGACGCTCCTCGGGGCGCATCTTGCTGGGGCTTCTCTCCTGGAGAAACTCAGTCAGACCCAGTGTTGACATGTGACAAGACGCTCCTCGGGGCGTGTCTTGCTTGGGCCTCTCTGCTGGAGGCGCTCAGTCAGACCCAGAGGTGACATGTGGCAAGACACTCCTCGGGGCGCGTCTTGCTTGGGCCTCTCTCCTGGAGGCCCTCTGTCAGACCCAGTGTTGACATGTGGCAAGACGCTCCTCCGGGCGCGTCTTGCTTGGGCCTCTCTCCTGGAGGCGCTCAGTCAGACCCAGTGTTGACATGTGGCAAGACGCTCCTCGGGGCGCGTCTTGCTTGGGCTTCTCTCCTGGAGGCGCTCAGTCAGACCCAGTGTTGACATGTGACAAGACGCTCCTCGGGGCGCGTCTTGCTTGGGTCTCTCTCCTGGAGGCGCTCAGTCAGACCCAAAGGTGACATGTGGCAAGACGCTCCTCGGGGCGCGTCTTGCTTGGGCCTCTCTCCTGGAGGCCCTCTGTCAGACCCATTTTTGACATGTGGAAAGACGCTCCTCGGGGCGCGTCTTGCTTGGGCCTCTCTCCTGGAGAAGCTCAGTCAGACCGAGTGCTGACATAAGGCAAGACGCTCCTCGGGGCGCGTCATGCTGGGGCCTCTCTCCTGGAGGCGCTCAGTCAGACCCAGTGCTGACATGTGGCATGACGCTCCTCTGGGCGCGTCTTGCTTGGGCCTCTCTCCTGGAGGCGCTCAGTCAGACCCAGTGGTGACATGTGGCAAGACTCTACTCGGGGCGCGTGTTGCTGGGGCCTCTCTCCTGGAGGCGCTCAGTCAGACCCAGTGCTGACATGTGGCATGACCTTCCTCTGGGCGCGTCTTGCTTGGGCCTCTCTCCTGGAGGCGCTCAGTCAGACCCAGTGGTGACATGTGGCAAGACTCTACTCGGGGCGCGTGTTGCTTGGGCCTCTCTCCTGGAGGCGCTCAGTCAGACCCAGTGGTGACATGTGGCAAGACGCTCCTCGGGGCACGTCTTGCTTGGGCCTCTCTCCTGGAGGCGCTCAGTCAGACCCAGTGGTGACATGTGGCAAGACGCTCCTCGGGGCGCGCCTTGCTTGGGTCTCTCTCCTGGAGGCGCTCAGTCAGACCGAGTGCTGACATGTGGCAAGACGCTCCTCGGGGCGCGTCTTGCTTGGGCCTCTCTCCTGGAGGCACTCAGTCAGACCCAGTTTTGACATATGTTAAGACGCTCCTCGGGGCGCGTGTTGCTTGGGCCTCTCTCCTGGAGGCCCTCTGTCAGACCCAGTGTTGACATGTGGCAAGACACTCCTCGGGGCATATCTTGCTTGGGCTTCTCTCCTGGAGGCCCTCAGTCAGACCCAGTGTTGACAAGTGTCAAGATGCTCCTCGGGGCGCGTCTTGCTTGGGCCTCTCTCCTGGAGGCCGTCAGTCAGACCCATTGTTGACATGTGGCAAGCCGCTCCTCGGGGCGCGTCTTGCTTGGGCTTCTCTCCTGGAGGCCCTCAGTCAAACCCATTGTTGACATGTGGCAAGACGCTCCTCGGGGCACGTCTTGCTTGGGCCTCTCTCCTGGAGGCGCTCAGTCAGACCCAGTGTTGACATGTGGCAAGACGCTCCTCGGGGCGCGTCTTGCTTGGGCCTCTCTCCTGGAGACGCTCAGTCAGACCCAGTAATGACATGTGGCAAGACGCTCCTCGGGGCACGTCCTGCTTGGGCCTCTCTCCTGGAGGCGCTCAGTCAGACCCAGTGGTGACATGTGGCAAGATGCTCCTCGGGGTGCGCCTTGCTTGGGCTTCTCTCCTGGGGGCGCTCAGTCAGACCGAGTGCTGACATGTGGCAAGACGCTCCTCGGGGCGCGTCTTGCTTGGGCCTCTCTCCTGGAGTCCCACTGTCAGACCCAGTGTTGACATGTGGCAAGACGCTCCTCGGGGAGCTTCTTGCTTGGGCTTCTCTCATTGAGGCCCTCAGTCAGACCCAGTGTTGACATGTGACAAGACGCTCCTCGGGGTGCGTGTTGCTTGGGCTTCTCTCCTGGAGGCCCTCAGTCAGACCCATTGTTGACATGTGGCAAGACGCTCCTCGGGACGCGTCTGGCTTGGGCCTCTCTCCTGGAGGCGCACAGTCAGACCGAGTGCTCACATGTGGCAAGACGCTCCTCGGGGCGCATCTTGCTGGGGCTTCTCTCCTGGAGAAACTCAGTCAGACCCAGTGTTGACATGTGACAAGACGCTCCTCGGGGCGTGTCTTGCTTGGGCCTCTCTGCTGGAGGCGCTCAGTCAGACCCAGAGGTGACATGTGGCAAGACACTCCTCGGGGCGCGTCTTGCTTGGGCCTCTCTCCTGGAGGCCCTCTGTCAGACCCAGTGTTGACATGTGGCAAGACGCTCCTCCGGGCGCGTCTTGCTTGGGCCTCTCTCCTGGAGGCGCTCAGTCAGACCCAGTGTTGACATGTGGCAAGACGCTCCTCGGGGCGCGTCTTGCTTGGGCTTCTCTCCTGGAGGCCCTCAGTCAGACCCATTGTTGACATGTGGCAAGACGCTCCTTGGGGCGCGTCTTGCTTGGGCCTCTCTCCTGGAGTCGCTCAGTCAGACCGAGTGCTGACATTTGGCAAGACGCTCCTCGGGGCGCCTCTTGCTTGGGCTTCTCTCCTGGAGGCGCTCAGTCAGACCCAGTGTTGACATGTGACAAGACGCTCCTCGGGGCGCGTCTTGCTTGGGTCTCTCTCCTGGAGGCGCTCAGTCAGACCCAAAGGTGACATGTGGCAAGACGCTCCTCGGGGCGCGTCTTGCTTGGGCCTCTCTCCTGGAGGCCCTCTGTCAGACCCATTTTTGACATGTGGAAAGACGCTCCTCGGGGCGCGTCTTGCTTGGGCCTCTCTCCTGGAGAAGCTCAGTCAGACCGAGTGCTGACATAAGGCAAGACGCTCCTCGGGGCGCGTCATGCTGGGGCCTCTCTCCTGGAGGCGCTCAGTCAGACCCAGTGCTGACATGTGGCATGACGCTCCTCGGGGCGCGTCTAGCTTGGGCCTCTCTCCTGGAGGCGCTCAGTCAGACCCAGTGGTGACATGTGGCAAGACTCTACTCGGGGCGCGTGTTGCTTGGGCCTCTCTCCTGGAGGCGCTCAGTCAGACCCAGTGGTGACATGAGGCAAGACGCTCCTCGGGGCGCGTATTGCTTGGGCCTCTCTCCTGGAGGCGCTCAGTCAGACCCAGTAATGACATGTGGCAAGACACTCCTCGGGGCACGTCTTGCTTGGGCCTCTCTCCTGGAGGCGCTCAGTCAGACCCAGTGGTGACATGTGGCAAGACGCTCCTCGGGGCGCGCCTTGCTTGGGTCTCTCTCCTGGAGGCGCTCAGTCAGACCGAGTGCTGACATGTGGCAAGACGCTCCTCGGGGCGCGTCTTGCTTGGGCCTCTCTCCTGGAGGCACTCAGTCAGACCCAGTGGTGACATATGTTAAGACGCTCCTCGGGGCGCGTGTTGCTTGAGCCTCTCTCCTGGAGGCCCTCTGTCAGACCCAGTGTTGACATGTGGCAAGACACTCCTCGGGGCATATCTTGCTTGGGCTTCTCTCCTGGAGGCCCTCAGTCAGACCCAGTGTTGACAAGTGTCAAGATGCTCCTCGGGGCGCGTCTTGCTTGGGCCTCTCTCCTGGAGGCCGTCAGTCAGACCCATTGTTGACATGTGGCAAGACGCTCCTCGGGGCGCGTCTTGCTTGGGCTTCTCTCCTGGAGGCCCTCAGTCAGACCCATTGTTGACATGTGGCAAGACGCTCCTCGGGGCACGTCTTGCTTGGGCCTCTCTCCAGGAGGCGCTCAGTCAGACCCAGTGTTGACATGTGGCAAGACGCTCCTCGGGGCGCGTCTTGCTTGGGCCTCTCTCCTGGAGACGCTCAGTCAGACCCAGTAATGACATGTGGCAAGACGCTCCTCGGGGCACGTCTTGCTTGGGCCTCTCTCCTGGAGGCGCTCAGTCAGACCCAGTGGTGACATGTGGCAAGACGCTCCTCGGGGTGCGCCTTGCTTGGGCTTCTCTCCTGGGGGCGCTCAGTCAGACCGAGTGCTGACATGTGGCAAGACGCTCCTCGGGGCGCGTCTTGCTTGGGCCTCTCTCCTGGAGGCGCACAGTCAGACCGAGTGCTCACATGTGGCAAGGTGCTCCTCGGGGCGCATCTTGCTGGGGCTTCTCTCCTGGAGAAACTCAGTCAGACCCAGTGTTGACATGTGACAAGACGCTCCTCGGGGCGTGTCTTGCTTGGGCCTCTCTGCTGGAGGCGCTCAGTCAGACCCAGAGGTGACATGTGGCAAGACGCTCCTCGGGGCGCGTCTTGCTTGGGCCTCTCTCCTGGAGGCCCTCTGTCAGACCCAGTGTTGACATGTGGCAAGACGATCCTCCGGGCGCGTCTTGCTTGGGCCTCTCTCCTGGAGGCGCTCAGTCAGACCAAGTGTTGACATGTGGCAAGACGCTCCTCGGGGCGCGTCTTGCTTGGGCTTCTCTCCTGGAGGCCCTCAGTCAGACCCATTGTTGACATGTGGCAAGACGCTCCTCGGGGCACGTCTTGCTTGGGCCTCTCTCCTGGAGGCGCTCAGTCAGACCCAGTGTTGACATGTGGCAAGACGCTCCTCGGGACGCGTCTGGCTTGGGCCTCTCTCCTGGAGGCGCACAGTCAGACCGAGTGCTCACATGTGGCAAGACGCTCCTCGGGGCGCATCTTGCTGGGGCTTCTCTCCTGGAGAAACTCAGTCAGACCCAGTGTTGACATGTGACAAGACGCTCCTCGGGGCGTGTCTTGCTTGGGCCTCTCTGCTGGAGGCGCTCAGTCAGACCCAGAGGTGACATGTGGCAAGACACTCCTCGGGGCGCGTCTTGCTTGGGCCTCTCTCCTGGAGGCCCTCTGTCAGACCCAGTGTTGACATGTGGCAAGACGCTCCTCCGGGCGCGTCTTGCTTGGGCCTCTCTCCTGGAGGCGCTCAGTCAGACCCAGTGTTGACATGTGGCAAGACGCTCCTCGGGGCGCGTCTTGCTTGGGCTTCTCTCCTGGAGGCCCTCAGTCAGACCCATTGTTGACATGTGGCAAGACGCTCCTTGGGGCGCGTCTTGCTTGGGCCTCTCTCCTGGAGTCGCTCAGTCAGACCGAGTGCTGACATTTGGCAAGACGCTCCTCGGGGCGCCTCTTGCTTGGGCTTCTCTCCTGGAGGCGCTCAGTCAGACCCAGTGTTGACATGTGACAAGACGCTCCTCGGGGCGCGTCTTGCTTGGGTCTCTCTCCTGGAGGCGCTCAGTCAGACCCAAAGGTGACATGTGGCAAGACGCTCCTCGGGGCGCGTCTTGCTTGGGCCTCTCTCCTGGAGGCCCTCTGTCAGACCCATTTTTGACATGTGGAAAGACGCTCCTCGGGGCGCGTCTTGCTTGGGCCTCTCTCCTGGAGAAGCTCAGTCAGACCGAGTGCTGACATAAGGCAAGACGCTCCTCGGGGCGCGTCATGCTGGGGCCTCTCTCCTGGAGGCGCTCAGTCAGACCCAGTGCTGACATGTGGCATGACGCTCCTCGGGGCGCGTCTAGCTTGGGCCTCTCTCCTGGAGGCGCTCAGTCAGACCCAGTGGTGACATGTGGCAAGACTCTACTCGGGGCGCGTGTTGCTTGGGCCTCTCTCCTGGAGGCGCTCAGTCAGACCCAGTGGTGACATGAGGCAAGACGCTCCTCGGGGCGCGTATTGCTTGGGCCTCTCTCCTGGAGGCGCTCAGTCAGACCCAGTAATGACATGTGGCAAGACACTCCTCGGGGCACGTCTTGCTTGGGCCTCTCTCCTGGAGGCGCTCAGTCAGACCCAGTGGTGACATGTGGCAAGACGCTCCTCGGGGCGCGCCTTGCTTGGGTCTCTCTCCTGGAGGCGCTCAGTCAGACCGAGTGCTGACATGTGGCAAGACGCTCCTCGGGGCGCGTCTTGCTTGGGCCTCTCTCCTGGAGGCACTCAGTCAGACCCAGTGGTGACATATGTTAAGACGCTCCTCGGGGCGCGTGTTGCTTGGGCCTCTCTCCTGGAGGCCCTCTGTCAGACCCAGTGTTGACATGTGGCAAGACACTCCTCGGGGCATATCTTGCTTGGGCTTCTCTCCTGGAGGCCCTCAGTCAGACCCAGTGTTGACAAGTGTCAAGATGCTCCTCGGGGCGCGTCTTGCTTGGGCCTCTCTCCTGGAGGCCGTCAGTCAGACCCATTGTTGACATGTGGCAAGACGCTCCTCGGGGCGCGTCTTGCTTGGGCTTCTCTCCTGGAGGCCCTCAGTCAGACCCATTGTTGACATGTGGCAAGACGCTCCTCGGGGCACGTCTTGCTTGGGCCTCTCTCCAGGAGGCGCTCAGTCAGACCCAGTGTTGACATGTGGCAAGACGCTCCTCGGGGCGCGTCTTGCTTGGGCCTCTCTCCTGGAGACGCTCAGTCAGACCCAGTAATGACATGTGGCAAGACGCTCCTCGGGGCACGTCTTGCTTGGGCCTCTCTCCTGGAGGCGCTCAGTCAGACCCAGTGGTGACATGTGGCAAGACGCTCCTCGGGGTGCGCCTTGCTTGGGCTTCTCTCCTGGGGGCGCTCAGTCAGACCGAGTGCTGACATGTGGCAAGACGCTCCTCGGGGCGCGTCTTGCTTGGGCCTCTCTCCTGGAGGCGCACAGTCAGACCGAGTGCTCACATGTGGCAAGGTGCTCCTCGGGGCGCATCTTGCTGGGGCTTCTCTCCTGGAGAAACTCAGTCAGACCCAGTGTTGACATGTGACAAGACGCTCCTCGGGGCGTGTCTTGCTTGGGCCTCTCTGCTGGAGGCGCTCAGTCAGACCCAGAGGTGACATGTGGCAAGACGCTCCTCGGGGCGCGTCTTGCTTGGGCCTCTCTCCTGGAGGCCCTCTGTCAGACCCAGTGTTGACATGTGGCAAGACGCTCCTCCGGGCGCGTCTTGCTTGGGCCTCTCTCCTGGAGGCGCTCAGTCAGACCAAGTGTTGACATGTGGCAAGACGCTCCTCGGGGCGCGTCTTGCTTGGGCTTCTCTCCTGGAGGCCCTCAGTCAGACCCATTGTTGACATGTGGCAAGACGCTCCTCGGGGCACGTCTTGCTTGGGCCTCTCTCCTGGAGGCGCTCAGTCAGACCCAGTGTTGACATGTGGCAAGACGCTCCTCGGGGCGCGTCTTGCTTGGGCCTCTCTCCTGGAGACGCTCAGTCAGACCCAGTAATGACATGTGGCAAGACGCTCCTCGGGGCACGTCTTGCTTGGGCCTCTCTCCTGGAGGCGCTCAGTCAGACCCAGTGGTGACATGTGGCAAGACGCTCCTCGGGGTGCGCCTTGCTTGGGCTTCTCTCCTGGGGGCGCTCAGTCAGACCGAGTGCTGACATGTGGCAAGACGCTCCTCGGGGCGCGTCTTGCTTAGACCTCTCTCCTGGAGTCCCACTGTCAGACCCAGTGTTGACATGTGGCAAGACGCTCCTCGGGGCGCGTCTTGCTTGGGCTTCTCTCATTGAGGCCCTCAGTCAGACCCAGTGTTGACATGTGACAAGACGCTCCTCGGGGTGCGTGTTGCTTGGGCTTCTCTCCTGGAGGCCCTCAGTCAGACCCATTGTTGACATGTGGCAAGACGCTCCTCGGGACGCGTCTGGCTTGGGCCTCTCTCCTGGAGGCGCACAGTCAGACCGAGTGCTCACATGTGGCAAGACGCTCCTCGGGGCGCATCTTGCTGGGGCTTCTCTCCTGGAGAAACTCAGTCAGACCCAGTGTTGACATGTGACAAGACGCTCCTCGGGGCGTGTCTTGCTTGGGCCTCTCTGCTGGAGGCGCTCAGTCAGACCCAGAGGTGACATGTGGCAAGACACTCCTCGGGGCGCGTCTTGCTTGGGCCTCTCTCCTGGAGGCCCTCTGTCAGACCCAGTGTTGACATGTGGCAAGACGCTCCTCCGGGCGCGTCTTGCTTGGGCCTCTCTCCTGGAGGCGCTCAGTCAGACCCAGTGTTGACATGTGGCAAGACGCTCCTCGGGGCGCGTCTTGCTTGGGCTTCTCTCCTGGAGGCCCTCAGTCAGACCCATTGTTGACATGTGGCAAGACGCTCCTTGGGGCGCGTCTTGCTTGGGCCTCTCTCCTGGAGTCGCTCAGTCAGACCGAGTGCTGACATTTGGCAAGACGCTCCTCGGGGCGCCTCTTGCTTGGGCTTCTCTCCTGGAGGCGCTCAGTCAGACCCAGTGTTGACATGTGACAAGACGCTCCTCGGGGCGCGTCTTGCTTGGGTCTCTCTCCTGGAGGCGCTCAGTCAGACCCAAAGGTGACATGTGGCAAGACGCTCCTCGGGGCGCGTCTTGCTTGGGCCTCTCTCCTGGAGGCCCTCTGTCAGACCCATTTTTGACATGTGGAAAGACGCTCCTCGGGGCGCGTCTTGCTTGGGCCTCTCTCCTGGAGAAGCTCAGTCAGACCGAGTGCTGACATAAGGCAAGACGCTCCTCGGGGCGCGTCATGCTGGGGCCTCTCTCCTGGAGGCGCTCAGTCAGACCCAGTGCTGACATGTGGCATGACGCTCCTCGGGGCGCGTCTTGCTTGGGCCTCTCTCCTGGAGGCGCTCAGTCAGACCCAGTGGTGACATGTGGCAAGACTCTACTCGGGGCGCGTGTTGCTTGGGCCTCTCTCCTGGAGGCGCTCAGTCAGACCCAGTGGTGACATGAGGCAAGACGCTCCTCGGGGCGCGTATTGCTTGGGCCTCTCTCCTGGAGGCGCTCAGTCAGACCCAGTAATGACATGTGGCAAGACACTCCTCGGGGCACGTCTTGCTTGGGCCTCTCTCCTGGAGGCGCTCAGTCAGACCCAGTGGTGACATGTGGCAAGACGCTCCTCGGGGCGCGCCTTGCTTGGGTCTCTCTCCTGGAGGCGCTCAGTCAGACCGAGTGCTGACATGTGGCAAGACGCTCCTCCGGGCGCGTCTTGCTTGGGCCTCTCTCCTGGAGGCGCTCAGTCAGACCAAGTGTTGACATGTGGCAAGACGCTCCTCGGGGCGCGTCTTGCTTGGGCTTCTCTCCTGGAGGCCCTCAGTCAGACCCATTGTTGACATGTGGCAAGACGCTCCTCGGGGCACGTCTTGCTTGGGCCTCTCTCCTGGAGGCGCTCAGTCAGACCCAGTGTTGACATGTGGCAAGACGCTCCTCGGGGCGCGTCTTGCTTGGGCCTCTCTCCTGGAGACGCTCAGTCAGACCCAGTAATGACATGTGGCAAGACGCTCCTCGGGGCACGTCTTGCTTGGGCCTCTCTCCTGGAGGCGCTCAGTCAGACCCAGTGGTGACATGTGGCAAGACGCTCCTCGGGGTGCGCCTTGCTTGGGCTTCTCTCCTGGGGGCGCTCAGTCAGACCGAGTGCTGACATGTGGCAAGACGCTCCTCGGGGCGCGTCTTGCTTAGACCTCTCTCCTGGAGTCCCACTGTCAGACCCAGTGTTGACATGTGGCAAGACGCTCCTCGGGGCGCGTCTTGCTTGGGCTTCTCTCATTGAGGCCCTCAGTCAGACCCAGTGTTGACATGTGACAAGACGCTCCTCGGGGTGCGTGTTGCTTGGGCTTCTCTCCTGGAGGCCCTCAGTCAGACCCATTGTTGACATGTGGCAAGACGCTCCTCGGGACGCGTCTGGCTTGGGCCTCTCTCCTGGAGGCGCACAGTCAGACCGAGTGCTCACATGTGGCAAGACGCTCCTCGGGGCGCATCTTGCTGGGGCTTCTCTCCTGGAGAAACTCAGTCAGACCCAGTGTTGACATGTGACAAGACGCTCCTCGGGGCGTGTCTTGCTTGGGCCTCTCTGCTGGAGGCGCTCAGTCAGACCCAGAGGTGACATGTGGCAAGACACTCCTCGGGGCGCGTCTTGCTTGGGCCTCTCTCCTGGAGGCCCTCTGTCAGACCCAGTGTTGACATGTGGCAAGACGCTCCTCCGGGCGCGTCTTGCTTGGGCCTCTCTCCTGGAGGCGCTCAGTCAGACCCAGTGTTGACATGTGGCAAGACGCTCCTCGGGGCGCGTCTTGCTTGGGCTTCTCTCCTGGAGGCCCTCAGTCAGACCCATTGTTGACATGTGGCAAGACGCTCCTTGGGGCGCGTCTTGCTTGGGCCTCTCTCCTGGAGTCGCTCAGTCAGACCGAGTGCTGACATTTGGCAAGACGCTCCTCGGGGCGCCTCTTGCTTGGGCTTCTCTCCTGGAGGCGCTCAGTCAGACCCAGTGTTGACATGTGACAAGACGCTCCTCGGGGCGCGTCTTGCTTGGGTCTCTCTCCTGGAGGCGCTCAGTCAGACCCAAAGGTGACATGTGGCAAGACGCTCCTCGGGGCGCGTCTTGCTTGGGCCTCTCTCCTGGAGGCCCTCTGTCAGACCCATTTTTGACATGTGGAAAGACGCTCCTCGGGGCGCGTCTTGCTTGGGCCTCTCTCCTGGAGAAGCTCAGTCAGACCGAGTGCTGACATAAGGCAAGACGCTCCTCGGGGCGCGTCATGCTGGGGCCTCTCTCCTGGAGGCGCTCAGTCAGACCCAGTGCTGACATGTGGCATGACGCTCCTCGGGGCGCGTCTTGCTTGGGCCTCTCTCCTGGAGGCGCTCAGTCAGACCCAGTGGTGACATGTGGCAAGACTCTACTCGGGGCGCGTGTTGCTTGGGCCTCTCTCCTGGAGGCGCTCAGTCAGACCCAGTGGTGACATGAGGCAAGACGCTCCTCGGGGCGCGTATTGCTTGGGCCTCTCTCCTGGAGGCGCTCAGTCAGACCCAGTAATGACATGTGGCAAGACACTCCTCGGGGCACGTCTTGCTTGGGCCTCTCTCCTGGAGGCGCTCAGTCAGACCCAGTGGTGACATGTGGCAAGACGCTCCTCGGGGCGCGCCTTGCTTGGGTCTCTCTCCTGGAGGCGCTCAGTCAGACCGAGTGCTGACATGTGGCAAGACGCTCCTCGGGGCGCGTCTTGCTTGGGCCTCTCTCCTGGAGGCACTCAGTCAGACCCAGTGGTGACATATGTTAAGACGCTCCTCGGGGCGCGTGTTGCTTGGGCCTCTCTCCTGGAGGCCCTCTGTCAGACCCAGTGTTGACATGTGGCAAGACACTCCTCGGGGCATATCTTGCTTGGGCTTCTCTCCTGGAGGCCCTCAGTCAGACCCAGTGTTGACAAGTGTCAAGATGCTCCTCGGGGCGCGTCTTGCTTGGGCCTCTCTCCTGGAGGCCGTCAGTCAGACCCATTGTTGACATGTGGCAAGACGCTCCTCGGGGCGCGTCTTGCTTGGGCTTCTCTCCTGGAGGCCCTCAGTCAGACCCATTGTTGACATGTGGCAAGACGCTCCTCGGGGCACGTCTTGCTTGGGCCTCTCTCCAGGAGGCGCTCAGTCAGACCCAGTGTTGACATGTGGCAAGACGCTCCTCGGGGCGCGTCTTGCTTGGGCCTCTCTCCTGGAGACGCTCAGTCAGACCCAGTAATGACATGTGGCAAGACGCTCCTCGGGGCACGTCTTGCTTGGGCCTCTCTCCTGGAGGCGCTCAGTCAGACCCAGTGGTGACATGTGGCAAGACGCTCCTCGGGGTGCGCCTTGCTTGGGCTTCTCTCCTGGGGGCGCTCAGTCAGACCGAGTGCTGACATGTGGCAAGACGCTCCTCGGGGCGCGTCTTGCTTGGGCCTCTCTCCTGGAGGCGCTCAGTCAGACCCAGTGTTGACATGTGGCAAGACGCTCCTCGGGGTGCGTCTTGCTTGGGCCTCTCTCCTGGAGGCTCTCAGTCAGACCCAGTGGTGACATGTGGCAAGACGCTCCTCGGGGCGCGCCTTGCATGGGATTCTCTCCTGGGGGCGCTCAGTCAGACCGAGTGCTGACATGTGGCAAGACGGTCCTCGGGGCGCGTCTTGCTTGGGCCTCTCTCCTGGAGGCGCTCAGTCAGACCCAGTGGTGACATGTGGCAAGACACTCCTCGGGGCACGTATTGCTTGGGCCTCTCTCCTGGAGTCCCACTGTCAGACCCAGTGTTGACATGTGGCAAGACGCTCCTCGGGGCGCGTCTTGCTTGGGCTTCTCTCATTGAGGCCCTCAGTCAGACCCAGTGTTGACATGTGACAAGACGCTCCTCGGGGTGCGTGTTGCTTGGGCTTCTCTCCTGGAGGCCCTCAGTCAGACCCATTGTTGACATGTGGCAAGACGCTCCTCGGGGCGCGTCTTGCTTGGGCCTCTCTCCTGGAGGCGCACAGTCAGACCGAGTGCTCACATGTGGCAAGGTGCTCCTCGGGGCGCATCTTGCTGGGGCTTCTCTCCTGGAGAAACTCAGTCAGACCCAGTGTTGACATGTGACAAGACGCTCCTCGGGGCGTGTCTTGCTTGGGCCTCTCTGCTGGAGGCGCTCAGTCAGACCCAGAGGTGACATGTGGCAAGACGCTCCTCGGGGCGCGTCTTGCTTGGGCCTCTCTCCTGGAGGCCCTCTGTCAGACCCAGTGTTGACATGTGGCAAGACGCTCCTCCGGGCGCGTCTTGCTTGGGCCTCTCTCCTGGAGGCGCTCAGTCAGACCAAGTGTTGACATGTGGCAAGACGCTCCTCGGGGCGCGTCTTGCTTGGGCTTCTCTCCTGGAGGCCCTCAGTCAGACCCATTGTTGACATGTAGCAAGACGCTCCTCGGGGCGCGTCTTGCTTGGGCTTCTCTCCTGGAGGCCCTCAGTCAGACCCATTGTTGACATGTAGCAAGACGCTCCTCGGGGCGCGTCTTGCTTGGGCCTCTCTCCTGGAGGCGCTCAGTCAGACCGAGTGCTGACATGTGGCAAGACGCTCCTCGGGGCGCCTCTTGCTTGGGCTTCTCTCCTGGAGGCGCTCAGTCAGACCCAGTGTTGACTTGTGACAAGACGCTCCTCGGGTCGCGTCTTGCTTGGGTCTCTCTCCTGGAGGCGCTCAGTCAGACCCAAAGGTGACATGTGGCAAGACGATCCTCGGGGCGCGTCTTGCTTGGGCCTCTCTCCTGGAGAAGCTCAGTCAGACCGAGTGCTGACATAAGGCAAGACGCTCCTCGGGGCGCGTCATGCTGGGGCCTCTCTCCTGGAGGTGCTCAGTCAGACCCAGTGCTGACATGTGGCATGACTAGGGTTGTCACGGTAACCGGTATAGCGGTAAACCCCGGTAAAAAAGTTGACAATAAAAATAACCGTCCAGTTTTTAAAAAACTATATTATCTCGGTGGGTTTACCGTGGCCGCGGTTTCGGCGCGATGACCCTTACCAGCCACCGTCGCTTCAGCTGAAGTTCCCGCTGCGCGCACACGCACTTTTTAGTTTGCAACGGCACCAAAACTTTGAAGCTGAAATAATGGCCGAAGGAGGAGGCGGCAGCGCCCAGGACATCCATCAGCCCTCAAAGAAGACTAAATCGGAAGTATGGGCATATTTGGGATTTCTGAAAAATGCTGAGGGACAGTTAATAGAAGACGGCTATCCCGTTTGCAGAACGTGCAGGAAACAAGTGTCTGCAGAAGGCAGCAACACTTCAAATCTCATGGCACATCTGCGTGACCATCACCCACGTCTCCACAGCCAGTGCAAGGTAAGTTAACATTAGCATTTTAGCTTAAATGCATGACGCGAGGACTTTTGTCTGAGGGAGAATGCAACGAGTCACTATATACTGCAGCCGCAGCATCCTCTGCCAGCATTTAAACCGTGTCACGGACACCCTGTTGCTGGATGAAGCATCTTATTTGTTGATGATGAAGAGAAATATACAATTAGTTCCTTGTCATGGATTTTTTTACTTATTCAATGCCATTTATACTTGAACATTTGGATTTGATTACATAGTGTAGTAGTTATTTTAGTAATTTGTTTAAAGTGGATATTTATTTTAAATACATATTTTTTAAGGTTGACTTGTACAGTGCTCAAGTCAAGTGTGGACTGGAGTTTTAGATTTTCATTTTGATAATGAAGAAAACAAGTATATGAGAAAACAAGTGGTGTTTCTTTGATTTGTTTACATATTGTTTATGTTTTGAATGTTTGGATTTGTATAATTTAAACCTGCACTGACTACTGTAACAAGTTCCAGAAAAATAAGCTATTTGTTCCTTTACTTGTGAAAAGTTGCACTTTTGCTAAGGCTTTGTGTTATTTTAGGTTTAATAAACACTGTTAAACCTTTTCAGAACTATTTCAGTTTGTGTAGAACAGGACTATCAATGCTTTCTGAACATATGCAACACCGTTTAAAAAATACCGCGATAATACCGAAAACCGTGATAATTTTGGTCACAATAACCGTGAGGTTAAATTTTCATACCGTGACAACCCTAGGCATGACGCTCCTCGGGGCGCGTCTTGCTTGGGCTTCTCTCCTGGAGGCGCTCAGTCAGTTCCAGTGGTGACATGTGGCAAGACGCTACTCGGGGCGCGTGTTGCTTGGGCCTCTCTCCTGGAGGCGCTCAGTCAGACCCAGTGGTGACATGAGGCAAGATGCTCCTCGGGGCGCGTATTGCTTGGGCCTCTCTCCTGGAGGCGCTCAGTCAGACCCAGTAATGACATGTGGCAAGACGCTCCTCGGGGCACGTCTTGCTTGGGCCTCTCTCCTGGAGGCGCTCAGTCAGACCCAGTGGTGACATGTGGCAAGACGCTCCTCGGGGCGCGCCTTGCTTGGGCTTCTCTCCTGGGGGCGCTCAGTCAGACCGAGTGCTGACATGTGGCAAGACGCTCCTCGGGGCGCGTCTTGCTTGGGCCTCTCTCCTGGAGGCCCTCTGTCAGGCCCAGTTTTGACATGTGGCAAGACGCTCCTAGGGGCGCGTCTTGCTTGGTTCTCTCTCCTGGAGGCGCTCAGTCAGACCGAGTGCTGACATGTGGCAAGACGCTCCTCGGGGCACGTCTTGCTTGGGCCTCTCTCCTGGAGGCGCTCAGTCAGACCCAGTGGTGACATATGTTAAGACGCTCCTCGGGGCGCGTGTTGCTTGGGCCTCTCTCCTGGAGGCCCTCTGTCAGACCCAGTGTTGACATGTGGCAAGACACTCCTCGGGGCATATCTTGCTTGGGCTTCTCTCCTGGAGGCCCTCAGTCAGACCCAGTGTTGACAAGTGTCAAGATGCTGCTCGGGGCGCGTCTTGCTTGGGCCTCTCTCCTGGAGGCCCTCAGTCAGACCCATTGTTGACATGTGGCAAGACGCTCCTCGGGGCGCGTCTTGCTTGGGCTTCTCTCCTGGAGGCCCTCAGTCAGACCCATTGTTGACATGTGGCAAGACGCTCCTCGGGGCGCTTCTTGCTTGGGCCTCTCTCCTAAAGGCGCTCAGTCAGACCCAGTGTTGACATGTGGCAAGACGCTCCTCGGGGCACGTCTTGCTTGGGCCTCTCTCCTGGAGGCGCTCAGTCAGACCCAGTGTTGACATGTGGCAAGACGCTCCTCGGGGCGCGTCTTGCTTGGGCCTCTCTCCTGGAGGCGCTCAGTCAGACCCAGTGTTGACATGTGGCAAGACGCTCCTCGGGGTGCGTCTTGCTTGGACCTCTCTCCTGGAGGCTCTCAGTCAGACCCAGTGGTGACATGTGGCAAGACGCTCCTCGGGGTGCGTCTTGCTTGGACCTCTCTCCTGGAGGCTCTCAGTCAGACCCAGTGGTGACATGTGGCAAGACGCTCCTCGGGGCGCGCCTTGCTTGGGCTTCTCTCCTGGGGGCGCTCAGTCAGACCGAGTGCTGACATGTGGCAAGACGGTCCTCGGGGCGCGTCTTGCTTGGGCCTCTCTCCTGGAGGCGCTCAGTCAGACCCAGTGGTGACATGTGGCAAGACTCTCCTCGGGGCACGTATTGCTTGGGCCTCTCTCCTGGAGTCCCACTGTCAGACCCAGTGTTGACATGTGGCAAGACGCTCCTCGGGGCGCGTCTTGCTTGGGCTTCTCTCATTGAGGCCCTCAGTCAGACCCAGTGTTGACATGTGACAAGACGCTCCTCGGGGTGCGTGTTGCTTGGGCTTCTCTCCTGGAGGCCCTCAGTCAGACCCATTGTTGACATGTGGCAAGACGCTCCTCGGGACGCGTCTTGCTTGGGCCTCGCTCCTGGAGGCGCACAGTCAGACCGAGTGCTCACATGTGGCAAGACGCTCCTCGGGGCGCATCTTGCTGGGGCTTCTCTCCTGGAGAAACTCAGTCAGACCCAGTGTTGACATGTGACAAGACGCTCCTCGGGGCGTGTCTTGCTTGGGCCTCTCTGCTGGAGGCGCTCAGTCAGACCCAGAGGTGACATGTGGCAAGACGCTCCTCGGGGCGCGTCTTGCTTGGGCCTCTCTCCTGGAGGCCCTCTGTCAGACCCAGTGTTGACATGTGGCAAGATGCTCCTCCGGGCGCGTCTTGCTTGGGCCTCTCTCCTGGAGGCGCTCAGTCAGACCCAGTGTTGACATGTGGCAAGACGCTCCTCGGGGCGCGTCTTGCTTGGGCTTCTCTCCTGGAGGCCCTCAGTCAGACCCATTGTTGACATGTGGCAAGACGCTCCTCGGGGCGCGTCTTGCTTGGGCCTCTCTCCTGGAGGCGCTCAGTCAGACCGAGTGCTGACATGTGGCAAGACGCTCCTCGGGGCACGTCTTGCTTGGGATTCTCTCCTGTAGGCCCTCAGTCAGACCCATTGTTGACATGTGGCAAGACGCTCCTCGGGGCGCCTCTTGCTTGGGCTTCTCTCCTGGAGGCTCTCAGTCAGACCCAGTGTTGACATGTGACAAGACGCTCCTCGGGGCGCGTCTTGCTTGGGTCTCTCTCCTGGAGGCGCTCAGTCAGACCCAAAGGTGACATGTGGCAAGACGCTCCTCGGGGCGTGTCTTGCTTGGGCCTCTCTCCTGGAGGCCCTCTGTCAGACCCATTTTTGACATGTGGAAAGACGCTCCTCGGGGCGCGTCTTGCTTGGGCCTCTCTCCTGGAGAAGCTCAGTCAGACCCAGTGCTGACATGTGGCATGACGCTCCTCGGGGCGCGTCTTGCTTGGGCCTCTCTCCTGGAGGCGCTCAGTCAGACCCAGTGGTGACATGTGGCAAGACGCTACTCGGGGCGCGTGTTGCTTGGGCCTCTCTCCTGGAGGCGCTCAGTCAGACCCAGTGGTGACATATGTTAAGACGCTCCTCGGGGCGCGTGTTGCTTGGGCCTCTCTCCTGGAGGCGCTCAGTCAGACCCAGTGGTGACATATGTTAAGACGCTCCTCGGGGCGCGTGTTGCTTGGGCCTCTCTCCTGGAGGCCCTCTGTCAGACCCAGTGTTGACATGTGGCAAGACACTCCTCGGGGCATATCTTGCTTGGGCTTCTCTCCTGGAGGCCCTCAGTCAGACCCAGTGTTGACAAGTGTCAAGATGCTCCTCGGGGCGCGTCTTGCTTGGGCCTCTCTCCTGGAGGCCCTCAGTCAGACCCATTGTTGACATGTGGCAAGACACTCATCGGGGCGCGCCTTGCTTGGGCTTCTCTCCTGGGGGCGCTCAGTCAGACCGAGTGCTGACATGTGGCAAGACGGTCCTCGGGGCGCGTCTTGCTTAGGCCTCTCTCCTGGAGGCGCTCAGTCAGACCCAGTGGTGACATGTGGCAAGACGCTCCTCGGGGAACGTATTGCTTGGGCCTCTCTCCTGGAGTCCCACTGTCAGACCCAGTGTTGACATGTGGCAAGACGCTCCTCGGGGCGCGTCTTGCTTGGGCCTCTCTGCTGGAGGCGCTCAGTCAGACCCAGAGGTGACATGTGGCAAGACGCTCCTCGGGGCGCGTCTTGCTTGGGCCTCTCTCCTGGAGGCCCTCAGTCAGACCCAGTGTTGACATGTGGCAAGACGCTCCTCGGGGCGCGTCTTGCTTGGGCCTCTCTCCTGGAGGCGCTCAGTCAGACCGAGTGCTGACATGTGGCAAGACGCTCCTCGGGGCACGTCTTGCTTGGGCTTCTCTCCTGGAGGCGCTCAGTCAGACCCAGTGTTGACATGTGGCAAGACGCTCCTCGGGGCGCGTCTTGCTTGGGCCTCTCTCCTGGAGGCGCTCAGTCAGACCGAGTGCTGACATGTGGCAAGACGCTCCTCGGGGCACGTCTTGCTTGGGCTTCTCTCCTGGAGGCGCTCAGTCAGACCCAGTGTTGACATGTGACAAGACGCTCCTCGGGGCGCGTCTTGCTTGGGTCTCTCTCCTGGAGGCGCTCAGTCAGACCCAAAGGTGACATGTGGCAAGACGCTCCTCGGGGCGCGTCTTGCTTGGGCCTCTCTCCTGGAGGCGCTCAGTCAGACCCAGTGGTGACATGTGCCAAGACGCTCCTCGGGGCACGTCTTGCTTGGGCCTCTCTCCTGGAGGCCCTCTGTCAGACCCATTTTTGACATGTGGAAAGACGCTCCTCGGGGTGCGTCTTGCTTAGGCCTCTCTACTGGAGGCGCCCCGTCAGACCGAGTGTTGACATGTGGCAAGACGCTCCTCGGGGCGCGTCTTGCTGGGGCTTCTCTCCTGGAGGCGTTCAGTCAGACCGAGTGCTGACATGTGGCAAGACGCTCCTCGGGGCGCGTCTTACTTGGGCTTCTCTCCTGGAGGCCCTCAGTCAGACTCATTCTTGACATGTGGCAAGACGCTCCTCGGGGCGCTACTTGCTTGGGCCTCTCTCCTAAAGGCGCTCAGTCAGACCCAGTGTTGACATGTGGCAAGACGCTCCTCGGGGCACGTCTTGCTTGGGCCTCTCTCCTGGAGGCGCTCAGTCAGACCCAGTGCTGACATGTGGCAAGACGCTCCTCGGGGCGCGTCTTGCTTGGGCCTCTCTCCTGGAGGCGCACAGTCAGACCCAGTAATGACATGTGGCAAGACGCTCCTCGGGGCACGTCTTGCTTGGGCCTCTCTCCTGGAGGCGCTCAGTCAGACCCAGTGTTGACATGTGGCAAGACGCTCCTCGGGGTGCGTCTTGCTTGGGCCTCTCTCCTGGAGGCTCTCAGTCAGACCCAGTGGTGACATGTGGCAAGACGCTCCTCGGGGCGCGCCTTGCTTGGGCTTCTCTCCTGGGGGCGCTCAGTCAGACCGAGTGCTGACATGTGGCAAGACGGTCCTCGGGGCGCGTCTTGCTTGGGCCTCTCTCCTGGAGGCGCTCAGTCAGACCCAGTGGTGACATGTGCCAAGACGCTCCTCGGGGCACGTATTGCTTGGGCCTCTCTCCTGGAGTCCCACTGTCAGACCCAGTGTTGACATGTGGCAAGACGCTCCTCGGGGCGCGTCTTGCTTGGGCTTCTCTCATTGAGGCCCTCAGTCAGACCCAGTGTTGACATGTGACAAGACGCTCCTCGGGGTGCGTGTTGCTTGGGCTTCTCTCCTGGAGGCCCTCAGTCAGACCCATTGTTGACATGTGGCAAGACGCTCCTCGGGACGCGTCTTGCTTGGGCCTCTCTCCTGGAGGCGCACAGTCAGACCGAGTGCTCACATGTGGCAAGACGCTCCTCGGGGCGCATCTTGCTGGGGCTTCTCTCCTGGAGAAACTCAGTCAGACCCAGTGTTGACATGTGACAAGACGCTCCTCGGGGCGTGTCTTGCTTGGGCCTCTCTGCTGGAGGCGCTCAGTCAGACCCAGAGGTGACATGTGGCAAGACGCTCCTCGGGGCGCGTCTTGCTTGGGCCTCTCTCCTGGAGGCCCTCAGTCAGACCCAGTGTTGACATGTGGCAAGACGCTCCTCGGGGCGCGTCTTGCTTGGGCCTCTCTCCTGGAGGCGCTCAGTCAGACCGAGTGCTGACATGTGGCAAGACGCTCCTCGGGGCACGTCTTGCTTGGGCTTCTCTCCTGGAGGCGCTCAGTCAGACCCAGTGTTGACATGTGACAAGACGCTCCTCGGGGCGCGTCTTGCTTGGGTCTCTCTCCTGGAGGCGCTCAGTCAGACCCAAAAGTGACATGTGGCAAGACGCTCCTCGGGGCGCGTCTTGCTTGGGCCTCTCTCCTGGAGGCCCTCTGTCAGACCCATTTTTGACATGTGGAAAGACGCTCCTCGGGGTGCGTCTTGCTTAGGCCTCTCTACGGGAGGCGCCCCGTCAGACCGAGTGCTGACATGTGGCAAGACGCTCCTCGGGGCGCGTCTTGCTGGGGCTTCTCTCCTGGAGGCGTTCAGTCAGACCGAGTGCTGACATGTGGCAAGACGCTCCTCGGGGCACGTCTTGCTTGGGCTTCTCTCCTGGAGGCCCTCAGTCAGACTCATTGTTGACATGTGGCAAGACGCTCTTCGGGGAACGTCTTGCTTGGGCATCTCTCCTGGAGGCGCACAGTCAGACCGAGTGCTGACATGTGGCAAGACGCTCCTCGGGGCGCATCTTGCTGGGGCTTCTCTTCTGGAGGCGCTCAGTCAGACCCAGTGTTGACATGTGACAAGACGCTCCTCGGGGCGCGTCTTGCTTGGGCCTCTCTCCTGGAGGCGATCAGTCAGACCCAGAGGTGACATGTGGCAAGACGCTCCTCGGGGCGCGTCTTGCTTGGGCCTCTCTCCTGGAGGCCCTCTGTCAGACCCAGTGTTGACATGTGAAAAGACGCTCCTCCGGGCGCGTCTTGCTTGGGCCTCTCTCCTGGAGGCCCTCTGTCAGACCGAGTGCTGACATGTGGCAAGACGCTCCTCGGGGCGCATCTTGCTTGGGCTTCTCTCCTGGAGGCCCTCAGTCAGACCCATTGTTTACATGTGGCAAGACGCTCCTCGGGATGCATCGTGCTTGGGCCTCTCTCCTGGAGGCGCTCAGTCAGACCGAGTGCTGACATGTGACAAGATGCTCCTCGGGGCGCGACTTGCTTGGGCCTCTCTCCTGGAGGCGCTCAGTCAGACCCAGAGGTGACATGTGGCAAGATGCTCCTCGGGGCGCGTCTTGCTTGGGCCTCTCTCCTGAAAGCCCTCTGTCAGACCCAGTGTTGACATGTGGCAAGACGCTCCTCGGGGCGCGTCTTGCTTGGGCTTCTCTCATGGAGGCCCTCAGTCAGACCCAGTGTTGACATGTGTCAAGACGCTCCTCGGGGCGCATCTTGCTTGGGCCTCTCTCCTTGAGGCGCTCAGTCAGACCGAGTAGTGACATGTGGCAAGACGCTCCTCGGGGGGTGTCTTGCTTGGGCCTCTCTCCTGGAGGCGCTCAGTCAGACCCAGTGGTGACATGTGGCAAGACCTTCCTCGGGGCGCGTATTGCTTGGGCCTCTCTCCTGGAGGCCCTCTGTCAGACCCAGTGTTGACATGTGGCAAGACGCTCCTCGGGGCGCGTCTTGCTTGGGCCTCTCTCCTGGAGGCGCTCAGTCAGACCGAGTAGTGACATGTGGAATGACGCTCCTCGGGGCGCGTCTTGCTTGGGCTTCTCTCCTGGAGGCCCTCAGTCAGACCCATTGTTGACATGTGGCAAGACGCTCCTCGGGGCGCGTCTTGCTTGGGCCTCTCTCCTGGAGGCCCTCTGTCAGACCGAGTGCTGACATGTGGCAAGACGCTCCTCGGGGCGCGTCTTGCTTGGGCTTCTCTCCTGGAGGCCCTCAGTCAGACCCATTGTTTACATGTGGCAAGACGCTCCTCGGGATGCATCTTGCTTGGGCCTCTCTCCTGGAGGTGCTCAGTCAGACCCAGAGGTGACATGTGGCAAGATGCTCCTCGGGGCGCGTCTTGCTTGGGCCTCTCTCCTGGAGAAGCTCAGTCAGACCCAGAGGTGACATGTGGCAAGATGCTCCTCGGGGCGCGTCTTGCTTGGGCCTCTCTCCTGAAAGCCCTCTGTCAGACCCAGTGTTGACATGTGGCAAGACGCTCCTCGGGGCGCGTCTTGCTTGGGCTTCTCTCATGGAGGCCCTCAGTCCGACCCAGTGTTGACATGTGTCAAGACGCTCCTCGGGGTGCGTCTTGCTTGGGCCTCTCTCCTGGAGGCGCTCAGTCAGACCGAGTAGTGACATGTGGCAAGACGCTCCTCGGGGCGTGTCTTGCTTGGGCCTCTCTCCTGGAGGCGCTCAGTCAGACCCAGTGGTGACATGTGGCAAGACTTTCCTCGGGGCGCGTATTGCTTGGGCCTCTCTCCTGGAGGCCCTCTGTCAGACCCAGTGTTGACATGTGGCAAGACGCTCCTCGGGGCGCGTCTTGCTTGGGCCTCTCTCCTGGAGGCGCTAAGTCAGACCGAGTAGTGACATGTGGAATGACGCTCCTCGGGGCGCGTCTTGCTTGGTCTTCTCTCCTGGAGGCCCTCAGTCAGACCCAGTGTTGACATGTGGCAAGACGCTCCTCGGGGTGCGTCTTGCTTGGGCCTCTCTCCTGGAGGCTCTCAGTCAGACCCAGTGGTGACATGTGGCAAGACGCTCCTCGGGGCGCGCCTTGCTTGGGCTTCTCTCCTGGGGGCGCTCAGTCAGACCGAGTGCTGACATGTGGCAAGACGGTCCTCGGGGCGCGTCTTGCTTGGGCCTCTCTCCTGGAGGCGCTCAGTCAGACCCAGTGGTGACATGTGGCAAGACTCTCCTCGGGGCACGTATTGCTTGGGCCTCTCTCCTGGAGTCCCACTGTCAGACCCAGTGTTGACATGTGGCAAGACGCTCCTCGGGGCGCGTCTTGCTTGGGCTTCTCTCATTGAGGCCCTCAGTCAGACCCAGTGTTGACATGTGACAAGACGCTCCTCGGGGTGCGTGTTGCTTGGGCTTCTCTCCTGGAGGCCCTCAGTCAGACCCATTGTTGACATGTGGCAAGACGCTCCTCGGGACGCGTCTTGCTTGGGCCTCTCTCCTGGAGGCGCACAGTCAGACCGAGTGCTCACATGTGGCAAGACGCTCCTCGGGGCGCATCTTGCTGGGGCTTCTCTCCTGGAGAAACTCAGTCAGACCCAGTGTTGACATGTGACAAGACGCTCCTCGGGGCGTGTCTTGCTTGGGCCTCTCTGCTGGAGGCGCTCAGTCAGACCCAGAGGTGACATGTGGCAAGACGCTCCTCGGGGCGCGTCTTGCTTGGGCCTCTCTCCTGGAGGCCCTCTGTCAGACCCAGTGTTGACATGTGGCAAGACGCTCCTCCGGGCGCGTCTTGCTTGGGCCTCTCTCCTGGAGGCGCTCAGTCAGACCCAGTGTTGACATGTGGCAAGACGCTCCTCGGGGCGCGTCTTGCTTGGGCTTCTCTCCTGGAGGCCCTCATTCAGACCCATTGTTGACATGTGGCAAGACGCTCCTCGGGGCGCGTCTTGCTTGGGCCTCTCTCCTGGAGGCGCTCAGTCAGATCGAGTGCTGACATGTGGCAAGACGCTCCTCGGGGCACGTCTTGCTTGGGATTCTCTCCTGTAGGCCCTCAGTCAGACCCATTGTTGACATGTGGCAAGACGCTCCTCGGGGCGCCTCTTGCTTGGGCTTCTCTCCTGGAGGCGCTCAGTCAGACCCAGTGTTGACATGTGACAAGACGCTCCTCGGGGCGCATCTTGCTTGGGTCTCTCTCCTGGAGGCGCTCAGTCAGACCCAAAGGTGACATGTGGCAAGACGCTCCTCGGGGCGCGTCTTGCTTGGGCCTCTCTCCTGGAGGCCCTCTGTCAGACCCATTTTTGACATGTGGAAAGACGCTCCTCGGGGCGCGTCTTGCTTGGGCCTCTCTCCTGGAGAAGCTCAGTCAGACCGAGTGCTGACATAAGGCAAGACGCTCCTCGGGGCACGTCATGCTGGGGCCTCTCTCCTGGAGGCGCTCAGTCAGACCCAGTGCTGACATGTGGCATGACGCTCCTCGGGGCGCGTCTTGCTTGGGCCTCTCTCCTGGAGGCGCTCAGTCAGACCCAGTGGTGACATGTGGCAAGACGCTACTCGGGGCGCGTGTTGCTTGGGCCTCTCTCCTGGAGGCGCTCAGTCAGACCCAGTGGTGACATATGTTAAGACGCTCCTCGGGGCGCGTGTTGCTTGGGCCTCTCTCCTGGAGGCCCTCTGTCAGACCCAGTGTTGACATGTGGCAAGACACTCCTCGGGGCATATCTTGCTTGGGCTTCTCTCCTGGAGGCCCTCAGTCAGACCCAGTGTTGACAAGTGTCAAGATGCTCCTCGGGGCGCGTCTTGCTTGGGCCTCTCTCCTGGAGGCCCTCAGTCAGACCCATTGTTGACATGTGGCAAGACGCTCCTCGGGGCACGTCTTGCTTGGGCCTCTCTCCTGGAGGCGCTCAGTCAGACCCAGTGTTGACATGTGGCAAGACACTCCTCGGGGCGCGTCTTGCTTGGGCCTCTCTCCTGGAGGCGCTCAGTCAGACCCAGTAATGACATGTGGCAAGACGCTCCTCGGGGCACGTCTTGCTTGGGCCTCTCTCCTGGAGGCGCTCAGTCAGACACAGTGTTGACATGTGGCAAGACGCTCCTCGGGGTGCGTCTTGCTTGGGCCTCTCTCCTGGAGGCTCTCAGTCAGACCCAGTGGTGACATGTGGCAAGACGCTCCTCGGGGCGCGCCTTGCTTGGGCTTCTCTCCTGGGGGCGCTCAGTCAGACCGAGTGCTGACATGTGGCAAGACGGTCCTCGGGGCGCGTCTTGCTTGGGCCTCTCTCCTGGAGGCGCTCAGTCAGACCCAGTGGTGACATGTGGCAACACGCTCCTCGGGGCACGCATTGCTTGGGCCTCTCTCCTGGAGTCCCACTGTCAGACCCAGTGTTGACATGTGGCAAGACGCTCCTCGGGGCGCGTCTTGCTTGGGCTTCTCTCATTGAGGCCCTCAGTCAGACCCAGTGTTGACATGTGACAAGACGCTCCTCGGGGTGCGTGTTGCTTGGGCTTCTCTCCTGGAGGCCCTCAGTCAGACCCATTGTTGACATGTGGCAAGACGCTCCTCGGGACGCGTCTTGCTTGGGCCTCTCTCCTGGAGGCGCACAGTCAGACCGAGTGCTCACATGTGGCAAGACGCTCCTCGGGGCGCATCTTGCTGGGGCTTCTCTCCTGGAGAAACTCAGTCAGACCCAGTGTTGACATGTGACAAGACGCTCCTCGGGGCGTGTCTTGCTTGGGCCTCTCTGCTGGAGGCGCTCAGTCAGACCCAGAGGTGACATGTGGCAAGACGCTCCTCGGGGCGCGTCTTGCTTGGGCCTCTCTCCTGGAGGCCCTCAGTCAGACCCAGTGTTGACATGTGGCAAGACGCTCCTCGGGGCGCGTCTTGCTTGGGCCTCTCTCCTGGAGGCGCTCAGTCAGACCGAGTGCTGAGATGTGGCAAGACGCTCCTCGGGGCACGTCTTGCTTGGGCTTCTCTCCTGGAGGCGCTCAGTCAGACCCAGTGTTGACATGTGACAAGACGCTCCTCGGGGCGCGTCTTGCTTGGGTCTCTCTCCTGGAGGCGCTCAGTCAGACCCAAAGGTGACATGTGGCAAGACGCTCCTCGGGGCGCGTCTTGCTTGGGCCTCTCTCCTGGAGGCCCTCTGTCAGACCCGTTTTTGACATGTGGAAAGACGCTCCTCGGGGTGCGTCTTGCTTAGGCCTCTCTACTGGAGGCGCCCCGTCAGACCGAGTGCTGACATGTGGCAAGACGCTCCTCGGGGCGCGTCTTGCTGGGGCTTCTCTCCTGGAGGCGTTCAGTCAGACCGAGTGCTGACATGTGGCAAGACGCTCCTCGGGGCGCGTCTTACTTGGGCTTCTCTCCTGGAGGCCCTCAGTCAGACTCATTGTTGACATGTGGCAAGACGCTCCTCGGGGGGCTTCTTGCTTGGGCCTCTCTCCTAAAGGCGCTCAGTCAGACCCAGTAATGACATGTGGCAAGACGCTCCTCGGGGCACGTCTTGCTTGGGCCTCTCTCCTGGAGGCGCTCAGTCAGACCCAGTGTTGACATGTGGCAAGACGCTCCTCGGGGTGCGTCTTGCTTGGGCCTCTCTCCTGGAGCCTCTCAGTCAGACCCAGTGGTGACATGTGGCAAGACGCTCCTCGGGGCGCGCCTTGCTTGGGCTTCTCTCCTGGGGGCGCTCAGTCAGACCGAGTGCTGACATGTGGCAAGACGGTCCTCGGGGCGCGTCTTGCTTGGGCCTCTCTCCTGGAGGCGCTCAGTCAGACCCAGTGGTGACATGTGCCAAGACACTCCTCGGGGCACGTATTGCTTGGGCCTCTCTCCTGGAGTCCCACTGTCAGACCCAGTGTTGACATGTGGCAAGACGCTCCTCGGGGCGCGTCTTGCTTGGGCTTCTCTCATTGAGGCCCTCAGTCAGACCCAGTGTTGACATGTGACAAGACGCTCCTCGGGGTGCGTGTTGCTTGGGCTTCTCTCCTGGAGGCCCTCAGTCAGACCGAGTAGTGACATGTGGCAAGACGCTCCTCGGGGCGTGTCTTGCTTGGGCCTCTCTCCTGGAGGCGCCCCGTCAGACCGAGTGCTGACATGTGGCAAGACGCTCCTCGGGGCGCGTCTTGCTGGGGCTTCTCTCCTGGAGGCGTTCAGTCAGACCGAGTGCTGACATGTGGCAAGACGCTCCTCGGGGCGCGTCTTGCTTGGGCTTCTCTCCTGGAGGCCCTCAGTCAGACTCATTGTTGACATGTGGCAAGACGCTCCTCGGGGAACGTCTTGCTTGGGCATCTCTCCTGGAGGCGCACAGTCAGACAGAGTGCTGACATGTGGCAAGACGCTCCTCGGGGCGCATCTTGCTGGGGCTTCTCTTCTGGAGGCGCTCAGTCAGACCCAGTGTTGACATGTGACAAGACGCTCCTCGGGGCGCGTCTTGCTTGGGCCTCTCTCCTGGAGGCGATCAGTCAGACCCAGAGGTGACATGTGGCAAGACGCTCCTCGGGGCGCGTCTTGCTTGGGCCTCTCTCCTGGAGGCCCTCTGTCAGACCCAGTGTTGACATGTGAAAAGACGCTCCTCCGGGCGCGTCTTGCTTGGGCCTCTCTCCTGGAGGCCCTCTGTCAGACCGAGTGCTGACATGTGGCAAGACGCTCCTCGGGGCGCATCTTGCTTGGGCTTCTCTCCTGGAGGCCCTCAGTCAGACCCATTGTTTACATGTGGCAAGACGCTCCTCGGGATGCATCGTGCTTGGGCCTCTCTCCTGGAGGCGCTCAGTCAGACCGAGTGCTGACATGTGACAAGATGCTCCTCGGGGCGCGACTTGCTTGGGCCTCTCTCCTGGAGGCGCTCAGTCAGACCCAGAGGTGACATGTGGCAAGATGCTCCTCGGGGCGCGTCTTGCTTGGGCCTCTCTCCTGAAAGCCCTCTGTCAGACCCAGTGTTGACATGTGGCAAGACACTCCTCGGGGCGCGTCTTGCTTGGGCTTCTCTCATGGAGGCCCTCAGTCAGACCCAGTGTTGACATGTGTCAAGACGCTCCTCGGGGCGCGTCTTGCTTGGGCCTCTCTCCTTGAGGCGCTCAGTCAGACCGAGTAGTGACATGTGGCAAGACGCTCCTCGGGGCGTGTCTTGCTTGGGCCTCTCTCCTGGAGGCGCTCAGTCAGACCCAGTGGTGACATGTGGCAAGACCTTCCTCGGGGCGCGTATTGCTTGGGCCTCTCTCCTGGAGGCCCTCTGTCAGACCCAGTGTTGACATGTGGCAAGACGCTCCTCGGGGCGCGTCTTGCTTGGGCCTCTCTCCTGGAGGCGCTCAGTCAGACCGAGTAGTGACATGTGGAATGACGCTCCTCGGGGCGCGTCTTGCTTGGGCTTCTCTCCTGGAGGCCCTCAGTCAGACCCATTGTTGACATGTGGCAAGACGCTCCTCGGGGCGCGTCTTGCTTGGGCCTCTCTCCTGGAGGCCCTCTGTCAGACCGAGTGCTGACATGTGGCAAGACGCTCCTCGGGGCGCGTCTTGCTTGGGCTTCTCTCCTGGAGGCCCTCAGTCAGACCCATTGTTTACATGTGGCAAGACGCTCCTCGGGATGCATCTTGCTTGGGCCTCTCTCCTGGAGAAGCTCAGTCAGACCCAGAGGTGACATGTGGCAAGATGCTCCTCGGGGCGCGTCTTGCTTGGGCCTCTCTCCTGAAAGCCCTCTGTCAGACCCAGTGTTGACATGTGGCAAGACGCTCCTCGGGTCGAGTCTTGCTTGGGCTTCTCTCATGGAGGCCCTCAGTCGGACCCAGTGTTGACATGTGTCAAGACGCTCCTCGGGGTGCGTCTTGCTTGGGCCTCTCTCCTGGAGGCGCTCAGTCAGACCGAGTAGTGACATGTGGCAAGACGCTCCTCGGGGCGTGTCTTGCTTGGGCCTCTCTCCTGGAGGCGCTCAGTCAGACCCAGTGGTGACATGTGGCAAGACTTTCCTCGGGGCGCGTATTGCTTGGGCCTCTCTCCTGGAGGCCCTCTCTCAGACCCAGTGTTGACATGTGGCAAGACGCTCCTCGGGGCGCGTCTTGCTTGGGCCTCTCTCCTGGAGGCGCTCAGTCAGACCGAGTAGTGACATGTGGAATGACGCTCCTCGGGGCGCGTCTTGCTTGGTCTTCTCTCCTGGAGGCCCTCAGTCAGACCCATTGTTGACATGTGGCAAGACGCTCCTCGGGGCGCGTCTTGCTTGGGCCTCTCTCCTGGAGGCCCTCTTTCAGACCGAGTGCTGACATGTGGCAAGATGCTCCTCGGGGCGCGTCTTGCTTGGGCCTCTCTCCTGAAAGCCCTCTGTCAGACCCAGTGTTGACATGTGGCAAGACACTCCTCGGGGCGCGTCTTGCTTGGGCTTCTCTCATGGAGGCCCTCAGTCAGACCCAGTGTTGACATGTGTCAAGACGCTCCTCGGGGCGCGTCTTGCTTGGGCCTCTCTCCTTGAGGCGCTCAGTCAGACCGAGTAGTGACATGTGGCAAGACGCTCCTCGGGGCGTGTCTTGCTTGGGCCTCTCTCCTGGAGGCGCTCAGTCAGACCCAGTGGTGACATGTGGCAAGACCTTCCTCGGGGCGCGTATTGCTTGGGCCTCTCTCCTGGAGGCCCTCTGTCAGACCCAGTGTTGACATGTGGCAAGACGCTCCTCGGGGCGCGTCTTGCTTGGGCCTCTCTCCTGGAGGCGCTCAGTCAGACCGAGTAGTGACATGTGGAATGACGCTCCTCGGGGCGCGTCTTGCTTGGGCTTCTCTCCTGGAGGCCCTCAGTCAGACCCATTGTTGACATGTGGCAAGACGCTCCTCGGGGCGCGTCTTGCTTGGGCCTCTCTCCTGGAGGCCCTCTGTCAGACCGAGTGCTGACATGTGGCAAGACGCTCCTCGGGGCGCGTCTTGCTTGGGCTTCTCTCCTGGAGGCCCTCAGTCAGACCCATTGTTTACATGTGGCAAGACGCTCCTCAGGATGCATCTTGCTTGGGCCTCTCTCCTGGAGGTGCTCAGTCAGACCCAGAGGTGACATGTGGCAAGATGCTCCTCGGGGCGCGTCTTGGTTGGGCCTCTCTCCTGGAGAAGCTCAGTCAGACCCAGAGGTGACATGTGGCAAGATGCTCCTCGGGGCGCGTCTTGCTTGGGCCTCTCTCCTGAAAGCCCTCTGTCAGACCCAGTGTTGACATGTGGCAAGACGCTCCTCGGGTCGAGTCTTGCTTGGGCTTCTCTCATGGAGGCCCTCAGTCCGACCCAGTGTTGACATGTGTCAAGACGCTCCTCGGGGTGCGTCTTGCTTGGGCCTCTCTCCTGGAGGCGCTCAGTCAGACCGAGTAGTGACATGTGGCAAGACGCTCCTCGGGGCGTGTCTTGCTTGGGCCTCTCTCCTGGAGGCGCTCAGTCAGACCCAGTGGTGACATGTGGCAAGACTTTCCTCGGGGCGCGTATTGCTTGGGCCTCTCTCCTGGAGGCCCTCTCTCAGACCCAGTGTTGACATGTGGCAAGACGCTCCTCGGGGCGCGTCTTGCTTGGGCCTCTCTCCTGGAGGCGCTCAGTCAGACCGAGTAGTGACATGTGGAATGACGCTCCTCGGGGCGCGTCTTGCTTGGTCTTCTCTCCTGGAGGCCCTCAGTCAGACCCATTGTTGACATGTGGCAAGACGCTCCTCGGGGCGCGTCTTGCTTGGGCCTCTCTCCTGGAGGCCCTCTGTCAGACCGAGTGCTGACATGTGGCAAGACGCTCCTCGGGGCGCGTCTTGCTTGGGCTTCTCTCCTGGAGGCCCTCAGTCAGACCCATTGTTTACATGTGGCAAGACGCTCCTCGGGATGCATCTTGCTTGGGCCTCTCTCCTGGAGGCGCTCAGTCAGACCGAGTGCTGACATGTGGCAAGACGCTCCTCGGGGCGCGTCTTGCTGGGGCTTCTCTCCTGGAGGCGCTCAGTCAGACCCAGTGTTGACATGTGACAAGATGCTCCTCGGGGCGCGTCTTGCTTGGGCCTCTCTCCTGGAGGCGCTCAGTCAGACCCAGAGGTGACATGTGGCAAGATGCTCCTCGGGGCGCGTCTTGCTTGGGCCTCTCTTCTGGAGAACCTCAGTCAGACCCAGTGTTGACATGTGGCAAGACGCTCCTCGGGGCGCGTCTTGCTTTGGCTTCTCTCATGGAGGCCCTCAGTCAGACCCAGTGTTGACATGTGTCAAGACGCTCCTCCGGGCACGTCTTGCTTGGGCCTCTCTCCTGGAGGCGCTCAGTCAGACCGAGTATTGACATGTGTCAAGATGCTCCTTGGGCCGCGTCTTGCTTGGCCCTCTCATCCTGGAGGCGCTCAGTCAGACCCAGTGTTGACATGTGGCAAGGTGCTCCTCGGGGCGCGTCTTGCTTGGGCTTCTTTCCTTTAGGCCCTCAGTCAGACCCATTGCTGACATGTGGCAAGACGCTCCTCGGGGCACGTCTTGCTTGGGCCTCTCTCCTGGAGGCGCTCAGTCAGACCCAGTGTTGACATGTGGCAAGATGCTCCTCGGGGCGCGTCTTGCTTGGGCCTCTCTCCTGGAGGCCCTCTGTCAGACCCAGTGTTGACATTTGGCAAGACGCTCCTCGGGGCGCGTCTTGCTTGGGCCTCTCTCCTGGAGGCCCTCTGTCAGACCGAGTGCTGACATGTGGCAAGACGCTCCTCGGGGCGCGTCTTGCTTGGGCTTCTCTCCTGGAAGCCCTCAGTCAGACCCATTGTTTACATGTGGCAAGACGCTCCTCGGGATGCATCTTGCTTGGGCCTCTCTCCTGGAGGCGCTCAGTCAGACCGAGTGCTGACATGTGGCAAGACGCTCCTCGGGGTGCGTCTTGCTGGGGCTTCTCTCCTGGAGGCGCTCAGTCAGACCCAGTGTTGACATGTGACAAGATGCTCCTCGGGGCGCGTCTTGCTTGGGCCTCTCTCCTGGAGGCGCTCAGTCAGACCCAGAGGTGACATGTGGCAAGATGCTCCTCGGGGCGCGTCTTGCTCTGGCCTCTCTCCTGGAGAACCTCAGTCAGACCCAGTGTTGACATGTGGCAAGACGCTCCTCGGGGCGCGTCTTGCTTGGGCTTCTCTCATGGAGGCCCTCAGTCAGACCCAGTGTTGACATGTGTCAAGACGCTCCTCCGGGCACGTCTTGCTTGGGCCTCTCTCCTGGAGGCGCTCAGTCAGACCGAGTAGTGACATGTGGCAAGACGCTCCTCGGGGCGCGTCTTGCTTGGCCCTCTCTCCTGGAGGCGCTCAGTCAGACCCAGTGTTGACATGTGGCAAGGTGCTCCTCGGGGCGCGTCTTGCTTGGGCTTCTTTCCTTTAGGCCCTCAGTCAGACCCATTGCTGACATGTGGCAAGACGCTCCTCGGGGCGCGTCTTGCTTGGGCCTCTCTCCAGGAGGCGCTCAGTCAGACCCAGTGTTGACATGTGGCAAGATGCTCCTCGGGGCGCGTCTTGCTTGGGCCTCTCTACTGGAGGCCCTCTGTCAGACTCAGTGTTGACATTTGGCAAGACGCTCCTCGGGGCGCGTCGTGCTTGGGCCTCTCTCCTGGAGGCGCTCAGTCAGACCCAGTGGTGACATGTGGCTAGACGCTCCTCGGGGCACGTATTGCTTGGGCCTCTCTCCTGGAGAACCTCTGTCAGACCCAGTGTTGACATGTGGCAAGACGCTCCTCGGGGCGCGTCTTGCTTGGGCTTCTCTCATTGAGGCCCTCAGTCAGACCCAGTGTTGAGATGTGTCAAGACGCCCCTCGGGGCGCGTCTTGCTTGGGCCTCTCTCCTGGAGGCACTCAGTCAGAACCAGAGGTGACATGTGGCAAGACGCTCCTCGGGGCGCGTCTTGCTGGGGCCTCTCTCCTGGAGGCCCTCAATCAGACCCAGTGTTGACACGTGGCAAGACGCTCCTCGGGGCGCGTCTTGCTTGGGTCTCTCTCCTGGAGACGCTCAGTCAGACCGAGTAGTGACATGTGGCATGACGCTCCCCGGGGCGCTTCTTGCTTGGGCCTCTCTCCTGGAGGCCCTCTGTCAGACCCAGTGTTGACATGTGGCAAGACGCTCCTCGGGGCGCGTCTTGCTTGGGCTTCTCTCCTGGACCCCTCAGTCAGACCCATTGTTGACATTTGTCAAGACGCTCCTCGGGGCGTGTCTTGCTTGGGCCTCTCTCCTGGAGGCGCTCAGTCAGACCCAGTGTTGACATGTGGCAAGACGCTCCTCGGGGCGCGAAGGCTTGGGCCTCTCTCCTGGAGGCACTCAGTCAGACCCAGTGTTGACATGTGGCAAGACGCTCCTCGGGGTGCGTCTTGCTTGGGCCTCTCTCCTGGAGAATCTCAGTCAGACCCAGTGGTGAGATGTGGCAAGACGCTCCTCGGGGCGCGTCTTGCTTGGGCCTCTCTCCTGGAGGCGCTCAGTCAGACCGAGTGCTGACATGTGGCAAGACGCTCCTAGGGGCGCGTCTTGCTTGGGCCTCTCTCCTGGAGGCGCTCAGTCAGACCCAGTGGTGACATGTGGCAAGACGCTCCTCGGGGCACGTATTGCTTGGGCCTCTCTCCTGGAGTCCCTCTGTCAGACCGAGTGCTGACATGTGGCAAGACGCTCCTCGGGGCGCGTCTTGCTTGGGCTTCTCTCCTGGAGGCCCTCAGTCAGACCCATTGTTTACATGTGGCAAGACGCTCCTCGGGATGCATCTTGCTTGGGCCTCTCTCCTGGAGGCGCTCAGTCAGACCGAGTGTTGACATGTGGCAAGACGCTCCTCGGGGCGCGTCTTGCTGGGGCTTCTCTCCTGGAGGCGCTCAGTCAGACCCAGTGTTGACATGTGACAAGATGCTCCTCGGGGCGCGTCTTGCTTGGGCCTCTCTCCTGGAGGCGCTCAGTCAGACCCAGAGGTGACATGTGGCAAGATGCTCCTCGGGGCGCGTCTTGCTTGGGCCTCTCTCCTGGAGAACCTCAGTCAGACCCAGTGTTGACATGTGGCAAGACGCTCCTCGGGGCGCGTCTTGCTTGGGCTTCTCTCATGGAGGCCCTCAGTCAGACCCAGTGTTGACATGTGTCAAGACGCTCCTCCGGGCACGTCTTGCTTGGGCCTCTCTCCTGGAGGCGCTCAGTCAGACCGAGTAGTGACATGTGGCAAGACGCTCCTCGGGGCGCGTCTTGCTTGGACCTCTCTCCTGGAGGCGCTCAGTCAGACCCAGTGTTGACATGTGGCAAGGTGCTCCTCGGGGCGCGTCTTGCTTGGGCTTCTTTCCTTTAGGCCCTCAGTCAGACCCATTGCTGACATGTGGCAAGACGCTCCTCGGGGCGCGTCTTGCTTGGGCCTCTCTCCTGGAGGCGCTCAGTCAGACCCAGTGTTGACATGTGGCAAGACGCTCCTCGGGGCACGTCTTGCTTGGGCCTCTCTCCTGGAGGCCCTCTGTCAGACCCAGTGTTGACATTTGGCAAGACGCTCCTCGGGGCGCGTCGTGCTTGGGCCTCTCTCCTGGAGGCGCTCAGTCAGACCCAGTGGTGACATGTGGCTAGACGCTCCTCGGGGCACGTATTGCTTGGGCCTCTCTCCTGGAGAACCTCTGTCAGACCCAGTGTTGACATGTGGCAAGACGCTCCTCGGGGCGCGTCTTGCTTGGGCTTCTCTCATTGAGGCCCTCAGTCAGACCCAGTGTTGAGATGTGTCAAGACGCCACTCGGGGCGCGTCTTGCTTGGGCCTCTCTCCTGGAGGCACTCAGTCAGACCCAGTGGTGACATGTGGCAAGACACTCCTCGGGGCGCGTCTTGCTTGGGCCTCTCTCCTGGAGGCGCTCAGTCAGAACCAGAGGTGACATGTGGCAAGACGCTCCTCGGGGCGCGTCTTGCTGGGGCCTCTCTCCTGGAGGCCCTCAATCAGACCCAGTGTTGACACGTGGCAAGACGCTCCTCGGGGCGCGTCTTGCTTGGGTCTCTCTCCTGGAGACGCTCAGTCAGACCGAGTAGTGACATGTGGCATGACGCTCCCCGGGGCGCTTCTTGCTTGGGCCTCTCTCCTGGAGGCCCTCTGTCAGACCCAGTGTTGACATGTGGCAAGACGCTCCTCGGGGCGCGTCTTGCTTGGGCTTCTCTCCTGGAGGCCCTCAGTCAGACCCATTGTTGACATGTGTCAAGACGCTCCTCGGGGCGTGTCTTGCTTGGGCCTCTCTCCTGGAGGCGCTCAGTCAGACCCAGTGTTGACATGTGGCAAGACGCTCCTCGGGGCGCGTCTTGCTTGGGCCTATCTCCTGGAGGCGCTCAGTCAGACCCAGTGTTGACATGTGGCAAGACGCTCCTCGGGGTGCGTCTTGCTTGGGCCTCTCTCCTGGAGGCTCTCAGTCAGACCCAGTGGTGAGATGTGGCAAGACGCTCCTCGGGGCGCGTCTTGCTTTGGCCTATCTCCTGGAGGCGCTCAGTCAGACCGAGTGCTGACATGTGGCAAGACGCTCCTCGGGGCGCGTCTTGCTTGGGCCTCTCTCCTGGAGGCTCTCAGTCAGACCCAGTGGTGAGATGTGGCAAGACGCTCCTCGGGGCGCGTCTTGCTTGGGCCTCTCTCCTGGAGGGGCTCAGTCAGACCGAGTGCTGACATGTGGCAAGACGCTCCTCGGGGCGCGTCTTGCTTGGGCCTCTCTCCTGGAGGCGCTCAGTCAGACCCAGTGGTGACATGTGGCAAGACGCTCCTCGGGGCACGTATTGCTTGGGCCTCTCTCCTGGAGTCCCTCTGTCAGACCCAGTGTTGACATGTGGCAAGACGCTTCTCGGGGCGCGTCTTTCTTGGGCGTCTCTCCTGGAGGCCCTCAGTCAGACCCATTGTTGACATGTGGCAAGACGCTCCTCAGGGCGCGTCTTGCTTGGGCTTCTCTCCTGGAGGCCCTCAGTCAGACCCATTGTTGACATGTGGCAAGACGCTCCTCGGGGCGCGTCGTGCTTGGGCCTCTCTCCTGGAGTCATTCAGTCAGACCCAGTGGTGACATGTGGCAAGACGCTCCTCGGGGCGCGTCTTTCTTGGGCTTCTCTCCTGGAGGCCCTCAGTCAGACCCATTGTTGACATCTGGCAAGACGCTCCTCGGGGTGCGTCTTGCTTGGGCCTCTCTCCTGGAGGCGCTCAGTCAGACCGAGTAGTGACATGTGGCAATATGCTCCTCGGGGCGCTTCTTGCTTGGGCCTCTCTCCTGGAGGCGCTCAGTCAGACCGAGTGATGACATGTGGCAAAACGCTCCTCGGGGCGCGTCTTGCTGGGGCTTCTCTCATGGAGGCCCTCAGTCAGACCCAGTGTTGACATGTGGCAAGACGATCCTTGGGGCTCGTCTTGCTTGGGCCTCTCTCCTGGAGGCGCTCAGTCAGACCCAGTGGTGACACGTGGCAAGACGCTCCTCGGGTCGCGTCTTGCTTGGGCCTCTCTCCTGGAGGCGCTCAGTCAGACCCAGTGTTGACACGTGGCAAGACGCTCCTCGGGGCGCATCTTGCTTGGGCCTCTCTCATGGAGGCCCTCTGTCAGACCCAGTGTTGACATGTGTCAAGACGCTCCTCGGGGCGCGTCTTGCTTTGGCCTCTCTCCTGGAGGCGCTCAGTCAGACCGAGTGCTGACATGTGGCAAGAAGCTCCTCGGGGCGCGTCTTGCTTGGGCTTCTCTCCTGGAGGACCTCAGTCAGACCCATTGTTGACATGTGGCAAGACGCTCCTCGGGGCGCGTCTTGCTTGGGCCTCTCTCCAGAAGGCCCTCAATCAGACCCAGTGTTGACATGTGGCAAGACGCTCCTCGGGGCGCGTCTTGCTTGGGCCTCTCTCCTGGAGGCGCTCAGTCAAACCCAGTGTTGTCATGTGGCAAGACGCTCCTCAGGGCGGGTATTGGTTGGGCCTCTCTCCTGGAGGCGCTCAGTCAGACCCAGTGTTGACATGTGGCAAGACGCTCCTCGGGGCGCGTCTTGCTTGGGCCTATCTCCTGGAGGCGCTCAGTCAGACCCAGTGTTGACATGTGGCAAGACGCTCCTCGGGGTGCGTCTTGCTTGGGCCTCTCTCCTGGAGGCTCTCAGTCAGACCCAGTGGTGAGATGTGGCAAGACGCTCCTCGGGGCGCGTCTTGCTTGGGCCCCTCTCCTGGAGGCGCTCAGTCAGACCGAGTGCTGACATGTGGCAAGACGCTCCTCGGGGCGCGTCTTGCTTGGGCCTCTCTCCTGGAGGCGCTCAGTCAGACCCAGTGGTGACATGTGGCAAGACGCTCCTCGGGGCACGTATTGCTTGGGCCTCTCTCCTGGAGTCCCTCTGTCAGACCCAGTGTTGACATGTGGCAAGACGCTTCTCGGGGCGCGTCTTGCTTGGGCTTCTCTCATTGAGGCCCTCGGTCAGACCCGGTGTTGACATGTGTCAAGACGCTCCTCGGGGCGCTTCTTGCTTGGGCTTCTCTCCTGGAGGCCCTCAGTCAGACCCATTGTTGACATGTGGCAAGACGCTCCTCGGGGCGAGTCTTGCTTGGGCCTCTCTCCTGGAGGCGCTCAGTCAGACCCAGTGGTGACATGTGGCAAGACGCTCCTCGGGGCACGTATTGCTTGGGCCTCTCTCCTGGAGAGCCTCTGTCAGACCCAGTGTTGACATGTTGCAAGACGCTCCTCGGGGCGCGTCTTGCTTGGGCTTCTCTCATGGAGGCCCTCAGTCAGACCCAGTGTTGACATGTGTCAAGACGCTCCTCGGGGCGCGTCTTGCTTGGGCCTCTCTCCTGGAGGCGCTCAGTCAGACCCAGTGTTGACATTTGGCAAGACGCTCCTCGGGGCGCGTCTTGCTGGGGCTTCTCTCATGGAGGCACTTAGTCAGACCCAGTGTTGACATGTGGCAAGATGCTCCTCGGGGCGCGTCTTGCTTGGGCCTCTCTGCTGGAGGCCATCTGTCAGACCCAGTGTTGACATGTGGCAAGACGCTCCTAGGGGCGCGTCTTGCTTGGTTCTTTCTCCTGGAGGCGCTCAGTCAGACCGAGTGCTGACATGTGGCAAGACGCTCCTCGGGGCGCGTCTTGCTTGGGCCTCTCTCCTGGAGGCACTCAGTCAGACCCAGTGGTGACATATGTTAAGACGCTCCTCGGGGCGCGTGTTGCTTGGGCCTCTCTCCTGGAGGCCCTCTGCCAGACCCAGTGTTGACATGTGGCAAGACACTCCTCGGGGCATATCTTGCTTTGGCTTCTCTCCTGGAGGCCCTCAGTCAGACCCAGTGTTGACAAGTGTCAAGATGCTCCTCGGGGCGCGTCTTGCTTGGGCCTCTCTCCTGGAGGCGCTCAGTCAGACCCAGTGGTGACATGTGGCAAGACGCTCCTCGGGGCACGTATTGCTTGGGCCTCTCTCTTGGAGTCCCACTGTCAGACCCAGTGTTGACATGTGGCAAGATGCTCCTCGGGGCGCGTCTTGCTTGGGCCTCTCTCCTGGAGGCGCTCAGTCAGACCCAGTGTTGACATGTGGCAAGACGCTCCTCAGGGCGCGTCTTGCTTGGGCTTCTCTCCTGGAGGCCCTCAGTCAGACCCATTGTTGACATGTGGCAAGACGCTCCTCGGGGCGCGTCTAGCTTGGGCCTCTCTCCTGGAGTCAGTCAGTCAGACCCAGTGGTGACATGTGGCAAGACGCTCCTCGGGGCGCGTCTTTCTTGGGCTTCTCTCCTGGAGGCCCTCAGTCAGACCCATTGTTGACATCTGGCAAGAGGCTCCTCGGGGTGCGTCTTGCTTGGGCCTCTCTCCTGGAGGCGCTCAGTCAGACCGAGTAGTGACATGTGGCAATATGCTCCTCGGGGCGCTTCTTGCTTGGGCCTCTCTCCTGGAGGCGCTCAGTCAGACCGAGTGATGACATGTGGCAAAACGCTCCTCGGGGCGCGTCTTGCTCGGGCTTCTCTCATGGAGGCACTCAGTCAGACCCAGTGTTGACACGTGGCAAGACGCTCCTCGGGGCGCATCTTGCTTGGGCCTCTCTCATGGAGGCCCTCTGTCAGACCCAGTGTTGACATGTGTCAAGACGCTCCTCGGGGCGCGTCTTGCTTTGGCCTCTCTCCTGGAGGCGCTCAGTCAGACCGAGTGCTGACATGTGGCAAGAAGCTCCTCGGGGCGCGTCTTGCTTGGGCTTCTCTCCTGGAGGACCTCAGTCAGACCCATTGTTGACATGTGGCAAGACGCTCCTCGGGGCGCGTCTTGCTTGGGCCTCTCTCCAGAAGGCCCTCAATCAGACCCAGTGTTGACATGTGGCAAGACGCTCCTCGGGGCGCATCTTGCTTGGGCCTCTCTCCTGGAGGCGCTCAGTCAAACCCAGTGTTGTCATGTGGCAAGACGCTCCTCAGGGCGCGTATTGGTTGGGCCTCTCTCCTGGAGGCGCTCAGTCAGACCCAGTGGTGACATGTGGCAAGACGCTCCTCGGGGCGCGTATTGCTTGGGCCTCTCTCCTGAAGGCGCTCAGTCAGACCCAGTTGTGACATGTGGCAAGACGCTCCTCGGGGCACATATTGCTTGGGCCTCTCTCCTGGAGTCCCACTGTCAGACCCAGTGTTGACATGTGGCAAGACGCTCCTCGGGGCGCGTCTTGCTTGGGCTTCTCTCATTGAGGCCCTCAGTCAGACCCAGTGTTGACATGTGTCAAGACGCTCCTCGGGGCGCGTCTTGCTTGGGCCTCTCTCCTGGAGGCGCTCAGTCAGACCCATTGTTGACATGTGGCAAGACGCTCCTCGGGGCGCGTCTTGCTTGGGCCTCTCTCCTGGAGGCACTCAGTCAGACCCAGTGGTGACATGTGGCAAGACGCTCCTCGGGGCGCGTCTTTCTTGGGCTTCTCTCCTGGAGGCCCTCAGTCAGACCCATTGTTGACAAGTGGCAAGACGCTCCTCGCGGTGCGTCTTGCTGGGGCTTCTCTCATGGAAGCACTCAGTCAGACCCAGTGTTGACATGTGGCAAGACGCTCCTCGGGGCTCGTCTTGCTTGGGCCTCTCTCCTGGAGGCGCTCAGTCAGACCCAGTGGTGACACGTGGCAAGACGCTCCTCGGGGCGCATCTTGCTTGGGCCTCTCTCATGGAGGCCCTCTGTCAGACCCAGTGTTGACATGTGTCAAGACGCTCCTCGGGGCGCGTCTTGCTTTGGCCTCTCTCCTGGAGGCGCTCAGTCAGACCGAGTGCTGACATGTGGCAAGAAGCTCCTCGGGGCGCGTCTTGCTTGGGCTTCTCTCCTGGAGGACCTCAGTCAGACCCATTGTTGACATGTGGCAAGACGCTCCTCGGGGCGTGTCTTGCTTGGGCCTCTCTCCAGAAGGCCCTCAATCAGACCCAGTGTTGACATGTGGCAAGACGCTCCTCGGGGCGCGTCTTGCTTGGGCCTCTCTCCTGGAGGCGCTCAGTCAAACCCAGTGTTGTCATGTGGCAAGACGCTCCTCAGGGCGCGTATTGGTTGGGCCTCTCTCCTGGAGGCGCTCAGTCAGACCCAGTGGTGACATGTGGCAAGACACTCCTCGGGGCGCGTATTGCTTGGGCCTCTCTCCTGGAGGCGCTCAGTCAGACCCAGTGGTGACATGTGGCAAGACGCTCCTCGGGGCGCGTCTTGATTGGGCCTCTCTCCTGGAGGCCCTCTGTCAGACCCAGTGTTGACATATGTTAAGACGCTCCTCGGGGAGCGTGTTGCTTGGGCCTCTCTCCTGGAGGCCCTCTGTCAGACCCAGTGTTGAGATGTGGCAAGACACTCCTCGGGGCATATCTTGCTTGGGCTTCTCTCCTGGAGGCCCTCAGTCAGACCCAGTGTTGACAAGTGTCAAGATGCTCCTCGGTGCACGTCTTGCTTGGGCCTCTCTCCTGGAGGCCCTCAGTCAGACCCATTGTTGACATGTGGCAAGACGCTCCTCGGGGCGCGTCTTGCTTGGGCTTCTCTCCTGGAGGCCCTCAGTCAGACCCATTGTTGACATGTGGCAAGACGCTCCTCGGGGCGCTTCTTGCTTGGGCCTCTCTCCTGGAGGCGCTCAGTCAGACCCAGTGTTGACATGTGGCAAGACGCTCCTCGGGGCACGTCTTGCTTGGGCCTCTCTCCTGGAGGCGCTCAGTCAAACCCAGTGTTGTCATGTGGCAAGACGCTCCTCAGGGCGCGTATTGGTTGGGCCTCTCTCCTGGAGGCGCTCAGTCAGACCCAGTGGTGACATGTGGCAAGACGCTCCTCGGGGCGCGTCTTGCTTGGGCCTCTCTCCTGGAGGCCCTCTGTCAGACCCAGTGTTGACATATGTTAAGACGCTCCTCGGGGAGCGTGTTGCTTGGGCCTCTCTCCTTGAGGCGCTCAGTCAGACCCAGTGTTGACATGTGGCAAGACGCTCCTCGGGGCACGTCTTGCTTGGGCCTCTCTCCTGGATGCGCTCAGTCAGACCCAGTGTTGACATGTGGCAAGACGCTCCTCGGGGCGCGTCTTGCTTGGGCCTCTCTCCTGGAGGCGCTCAGTCAGACCCAGTAATGACATGTGGCAAGACGCTCCTCGGGGCACGTCTTGCTTGGGCCTCTCTCCTGGAGGCGCTCAGTCAGACCCAGTGTTGACATGTGGCAAGACGCTCCTCGGGGTGCGTCTTGCTTGGGCCTCTCTCCTGGAGGCTCTCAGTCAGACCCAGTGGTGACATGTGGCAAGACACTCCTCGGGGCGCGCCTTGCTTGGGCCTCTCTCCTGGGGGCGCTCAGTCAGACCGAGTGCTGACATGTGGCAAGACGCTCCTCGGGGCGCGTCTTGCTTGGGCCTCTCTCCTGGAGGCGCTCAGTCAGACCCAGTGGTGACATGTGGCAAGACGCTCCTCTGGGCACTTATTGCTTGGGCCTCTCTCCTGGAGTCCCACTGTGAGACCCAGTGTTGACATGTGGCAAGACGCTCCTCGGGGCGCGTCTTGCTTGGGCTTCTCTCATTGAGGCCCTCAGTCAGACCCAGTGTTGACATGTGTCAAGACGCTCCTCGGGGCGCGTCTTGCTTGGGCCTCTCTCCTGGAGGCGCTCAGTCAGACCCATTGTCGACATGTGGCAAGACGCTCCTCGGGGTGCGTCTTGCTTGGGCCTCTCTCCTGGAGGCACTCAGTCAGACCCAGTGGTGACATGTGGCAAGACGCTCCTCGGGGCGCGTCTTTCTTGGGCTTCTCTCCTGGAGGCCCTCAGTCAGACCCATTGTTGACATGTGGCAAGACGCTCCTCGGGGTGCGTCTTGCTGGGGCTTCTCTCATGGAAGCACTCAGTCAGACCCAGTGTTGACATGTGGCAAGACGCTCCTCGGGGCTCGTCTTGCTTGGGCCTCTCTCCTGGAGGCGCTCAGTCAGACCCAGTGTTGACACGTGGCAAGACGCTCCTCGGGGCGCATCTTGCTTGGGCCTCTCTCATGGAGGCCCTCTGTCAGACCCAGTGTTGACATGTGTCAAGACGCTCCTCGGGGCGCGTCTTGCTTTGGCCTCTCTCCTGGAGGCGCTCAGTCAGACCGAGTGCTGACATGTGGCAAGACGCTCCTCGGGGCGCGTCTTTCTTGGGCTTCTCTCCTGGAGGCCCTCAGTCAGACCCATTGTTGACATATGGCAAGACGCTCCTCGGGGTGCGTCTTGCTTGGGCCTCTCTCCTGGAGGCGCTCAGTCAGACCGAGTAGTGACATGTGGCAAGATGCTCCTCGGGGCGCTTCTTGCTTGGGCCTCTCTCCTGGAGGCGCTCAGTCAGACCGAGTGATGACATGTGGCAAGACGCTCCTCGGGGCGCGTCTTGCTGGGGCATCTCTCATGGAGGCACTCAGTCAGACCCAGTGTTGACATGTGGCAAGACGCTCCTCGGGGCGCATCTTGCTTGGGCCTCTCTCCTGGAGGCGCTCAGTCAGACCCAGTGGTGACACGTGGCAAGACGCTCCTCGGGTCGCGTCTTGCTTGGGCCTCTCTCCTGGAGGCGCTCAGTCAGACCCAGTGTTGACACGTGGCAAGACGCTCCTCGGGGCGCGTCTTGCTTTGGCCTCTCTCATGGAGGCCCTATGTCAGACCCAGTGTTGACATGTGTCAAGACGCTCCTCGGGGCGCGTCTTGCTTTGGCCTCTCTCCTGGAGGTGCTCAGTCAGACCGAGTGCTGACATGTGGCAAGAAGCTCCTCGGGGCGCGTCTTGCTTGGGCTTCTCTCCTGGAGGACCTCAGTCAGACCCATTGTTGACATGTGGCAAGACGCTCCTCGGGGCGCGTCTTGCTTGGGCCTCTCTCCTGGAGGCGCTCAGTCAAACCCAGTGTTGTCATGTGGCAAGACGCTCCTCAGGGCGCGTATTGGTTGGGCCTCTCTCCTGGAGGCGCTCAGTCAGACCCAGTGGTGACATGAGGCAAGACGCTGCTCTGGGCGCGACTTGCTTGGGCCTCTCTCCTGGAGGCGCTCAGTCAGACCCAGTGGTGACATGTGGCAAGACGCTCCTCGGGGCACATATTGCTTGGGCCTCTCTCCTGGAGTCCCACTGTCAGACCCAGTGTTGACATGTGGCAAGACGCTCCTCGGGGCACGTATTGCTTGGGCCTCTCTCCTGGAGAGCCTCTGTCAGACCCAGTGTTGACATGTTGCAAGACGCTCCTCGGGGCGCGTCTTGCTTGGGCTTCTCTCATGGAGGCCCTCAGTCAGACCCAGTGTTGACATGTGTCAAGACGCTCCTCGGGGCGCGTCTTGCTTGGGCCTCTCTCCTGGAGGCGCTCAGTCAGACCCAGTGTTGACATTTGGCAAGACGCTCCTCGGGGCGCGTCTTGCTGGGGCTTCTCTCATGGAGGCACTTAGTCAGACCCAGTGTTGACATGTGGCAAGATGCTCCTCGGGGCGCGTCTTGCTTGGGCCTCTCTGCTGGAGGCCATCTGTCAGACCCAGTGTTGACATGTGGCAAGACGCTCCTAGGGGCGCGTCTTGCTTGGTTCTTTCTCCTGGAGGAGCTCAGTCAGACCGAGTGCTGACATGTGGCAAGACGCTCCTCGGGGCGCGTCTTGCTTGGGCCTCTCTCCTGGAGGCACTCAGTCAGACCCAGTGGTGACATATGTTAAGACGCTCCTCGGGGCGCGTGTTGCTTGGGCCTCTCTCCTGGAGGCCCTCTGCCAGACCCAGTGTTGACATGTGGCAAGACACTCCTCGGGGCATATCTTGCTTGGGCTTCTCTCCTGGAGGCCCTCAGTCAGACCCAGTGTTGACAAGTTTCAAGATGCTCCTCGGGGAGCGTCTAGCTTGGGCCTCTCTCCTGGAGTCAGTCAGTCAGACCCAGTGGTGACATGTGGCAAGACGCTCCTCGGGGCGCGTCTTTCTTGGGCTTCTCTCCTGGAGGCCCTCAGTCAGACCCATTGTTGACATCTGGCAAGACGCTCCTCGGGGTGCGTCTTGCTTGGGCCTCTCTCCTGGAGGCACTCAGTCAGACCGAGTAGTGACATGTGGCAATATGCTCCTCGGGGCGCTTCTTGCTTGGGCCTCTCTCCTGGAGGCGCTCAGTCAGACCGAGTGATGACATGTGGCAAAACGCTCCTCGGGGCGCGTCTTGCTGGGGCTTCTCTCATGGAGGCACTCTGTCAGACCCAGTGTTGACATGTGGCAAGACGATCCTCGGGGCGCGTCTTGCTTTGGCCTCTCTCCTGGAGGCGCTCAGTCAGACCGAGTGCTGACATGTGGCAAGAAGCTCCTCGGGGCGCGTCTTGCTTGGGCTTCTCTCCTGGAGGACCTCAGTCAGACCCATTGTTGACATGTGGCAAGACGCTCCTCGGGGCGCGTCTTGCTTGGGCCTCTCTCCAGAAGGCCCTCAATCAGACCCAGTGTTGACATGTGGCAAGACGCTCCTCGGTGCGCGTCTTGCTTGGGCCTCTCTCCTGGAGGCGCTCAGTCAAACCCAGTGTTGTCATGTGGCAAGACGCTCCTCAGGGCGCGTATTGGTTGGGCCTCTCTCCTGGAGGCGCTCAGTCAGACCCAGTGGTGACATGTGGCAAGACGCTCCTCGGGGCGCGTATTGCTTGGGCCTCTCTCCTGAAGGCGCTCAGTCAGACCCAGTTGTGACATGTGGCAAGACGCTCCTCGGGGCACATATTGCTTGGGCCTCTCTCCTGGAGTCCCACTGTCAGACCCAGTGTTGACATGTGGCAAGACGCTCCTCGGGGCGCGTCTTGCTTGGGGTTCTCTCATTGAGGCCCTCAGTCAGACCCAGTGTTGACATGTGTCAAGACGCTCCTCGGGGCGCGTCTTGCTTGGGCCTCTCTCCTGGAGGCACTCAGTCAGACCCATTGTTGACATGTGGCAAGACGCTCCTCGGGGCGCGTCTTGCTTGGGCCTCTCTCCTGGAGGCACTCAGTCAGACCCAGTGGTGACATGTGGCAAGACGCTCCTCGGGGCGCGTCTTTCTTGGGCTTCTCTCCTGGAGGCCCTCAGTCAGACCCATTGTTGACAAGTGGCAAGACGCTCCTCGCGGTGCGTCTTGCTGGGGCTTCTCTCATGGAAGCACTCAGTCAGACCCAGTGTTGACATGTGGCAAGACGCTCCTCGGGGCTCGTCTTGCTTGGGCCTCTCTCCTGGAGGCGCTCAGTCAGACCCAGTGGTGACACGTGGCAAGACGCTCCTCGGGTCGCGTCTTGCTTGGGCCTCTCTCCTGGAGGCGCTCAGTCAGACTCAGTGTTGACACGTGGCAAGACGCTCCTCGGGGCGCATCTTGCTTGGGCCTCTCTCATGGAGGCCCTCTGTCAGACCCAGTGTTGACATGTGTCAAGACGCTCCTCGGGGCGCGTCTTGCTTTGGCCTCTCTCCTGGAGGCGCTCAGTCAGACCGAGTGCTGACATGTGGCAAGAAGCTCCTCGGGGCGCGTCTTGCTTGGGCTTCTCTCCTGGAGGACCTCAGTCAGACCCATTGTTGACATGTGGCAAGACGCTCCTCGGGGCGTGTCTTGCTTGGGCCTCTCTCCAGAAGGCCCTCAATCAGACCCAGTGTTGACATGTGGCAAGACGCTCCTCGGGGCGCGTCTTGCTTGGGCCTCTCTCCTGGAGGCGCTCAGTCAAACCCAGTGTTGTCATGTGGCAAGACGCTCCTCAGGGCGCGTATTGGTTGGGCCTCTCTCCTGGAGGCGCTCAGTCAGACCCAGTGGTGACATGTGGCAAGACGCTCCTCGGGGCGCGTATTGCTTGGGCCTCTCTCCTGGAGGCGCTCAGTCAGACCCAGTGGTGACATGTGGCAAGACGCTCCTCGGGGCGCGTCTTGATTGGGCCTCTCTCCTGGAGGCCCTCTGTCAGACCCAGTGTTGACATATGTTAAGATGCTCCTCGGGGAGCGTGTTGCTTGGGCCTCTCTCCTGGAGGCCCTCTGTCAGACCCAGTGTTGAGATGTGGCAAGACACTCCTCGGGGCATATCTTGCTTGGGCTTCTCTCCTGGAGGCCCTCAGTCAGACCCAGTGTTGACAAGTGTCAAGATGCTCCTCGGGGCACGTCTTGCTTGGGCCTCTCTCCTGGAGGCCCTCAGTCAGACCCATTGTTGACATGTGGCAAGACGCTCCTCGGGGCGCGTCTTGCTTGGGCTTCTCTCCTGGAGGCCCTCAGTCAGACCCATTGTTGACATGTGGCAAGACGCTCCTCGGGGCGCTTCTTGCTTGGGCCTCTCTCCTGGAGGCTCTCAGTCAGACCCAGTGTTGACATGTGGCAAGACGCTCCTCGGGGCACGTCTTGCTTGGGCCTCTCTCCTGGAGGCGCTCAGTCAAACCCAGTGTTGTCATGTGGCAAGACGCTCCTCAGGGCGCGTATTGGTTGGGCCTCTCTCCTGGAGGCGCTCAGTCAGACCCAGTGGTGACATGTGGCAAGACGCTCCTCGGGGCGCGTCTTGCTTGGGCCTCTCTCCTGGAGGCCCTCTGTCAGACCCAGTGTTGACATATGTTAAGACGCTCCTCGGGGAGCGTGTTGCTTGGGCCTCTCTCCTGGAGGCCCTCTGTCAGACCCAGTGTTGACATGTGGCAAGACACTCCTCGGGGCATATCTTGCTTGGGCTTCTCTCCTGGAGGCCCTCAGTCAGACCCAGTGTTGACAAGTGTCAAGATGCTCCTCGGGGCACGTCTTGCTTGGGCCTCTCTCCTGGAGGCCCTCAGTCAGACCCATTGTTGACATGTAGCAAGACGCTCCTCGGGGCGCGTCTTGCTTGTGCTTCTCTCCTAGAGGGCCTCAGTCAGACCCATTGTTGACAAGTGGCAAGACGCTCCTCGGGGCGCTTCTTGCTTGGGCCTCTCTCCTTGAGGCGCTCAGTCAGACCCAGTGTTGACATGTGGCAAGACGCTCCTCGGGGCACGTCTTGCTTGGGCCTCTCTCCTGGATGCGCTCAGTCAGACCCAGTGTTGACATGTGGCAAGACGCTCCTCGGGGCGCGTCTTGCTTGGGCCTCTCTCCTGGAGGCGCTCAGTCAGACCCAGTAATGACATGTGGCAAGACGCTCCTCGGGGCACGTCTTGCTTGGGCCTCTCTCCTGGAGGCGCTCAGTCAGACCCAGTGTTGACATGTGGCAAGACGCTCCTCGGGGTGCGTCTTGCTTGGGCCTCTCTCCTGGAGGCTCTCAGTCAGACCCAGTGGTGACATGTGGCAAGACACTCCTCGGGGCGCGCCTTGCTTGGGCCTCTCTCCTGTGGGCGCTCAGTCAGACCGAGTGCTGACATGTGGCAAGACGCTCCTCGGGGCGCGTCTTGCTTGGGCCTCTCTCCTGGAGGCGCTCAGTCAGACCCAGTGGTGACATGTGGCAAGACGCTCCTCTGGGCACTTATTGCTTGGGCCTCTCTCCTGGAGTCCCACTGTGAGACCCAGTGTTGACATGTGGCAAGACGCTCCTCGGGGCGCGTCTTGCTTGGGCTTCTCTCATTGAGGCCCTCAGTCAGACCCAGTGTTGACATGTGTCAAGACGCTCCTCGGGGCGCGTCTTGCTTGGGCCTCTCTCCTGGAGGCGCTCAGTCAGACCCATTGTCGACATGTGGCAAGACGCTCCTCGGGGCGCGTCTTGCTTGGGCCTCTCTCCTGGAGGCACTCAGTCAGACCCAGTGGTGACATGTGGCAAGACGCTCCTCGGGGCGCGTCTTTCTTGGGCTTCTCTCCTGGAGGCCCTCAGTCAGACCCATTGTTGACATGTGGCAAGACGCTCCTCGGGGTGCGTCTTGCTGGGGCTTCTCTCATGGAAGCACTCAGTCAGACCCAGTGTTGACATGTGGCAAGACGCTCCTTGGGGCTCGTCTTGCTTGGGCCTCTCTCCTGGAGGCGCTCAGTCAGACCCAGTGTTGACACGTGGCAAGACGCTCCTCGGGGCGCATCTTGCTTGGGCCTCTCTCATGGAGGCCCTCTGTCAGACCCAGTGTTGACATGTGTCAAGACGCTCCTCGGGGCGCGTCTTGCTTTGGCCTCTCTCCTGGAGGCGCTCAGTCAGACCGAGTGCTGACATGTGGCAAGACGCTCCTCGGGGCGCGTCTTTCTTGGGCTTCTCTCCTGGAGGCCCTCAGTCAGACCCATTGTTGACATATGGCAAGACGCTCCTCGGGGTGCGTCTTGCTTGGGCCTCTCTCCTGGAGGCGCTCAGTCAGACCGAGTAGTGACATGTGGCAAGATGCTCCTCGGGGCGCTTCTTGCTTGGGCCTCTCTCCTGGAGGCGCTCAGTCAGACCGAGTGATGACATGTGGCAAGACGCTCCTCAGGGCGCGTCTTGCTGGGGCTTCTCTCATGGAGGCACTCAGTCTGACCCAGTGTTGACATGTGGCAAGACGCTCCTCGGGGCGCATCTTGCTTGGGCCTCTCTCCTGGAGGCGCTCAGTCAGACCCAGTGGTGACACGTGGCAAGACGCTCCTCGGGTCGCGTCTTGCTTCGGCCTCTCTCCTGGAGGCGCTCAGTCAGACCCAGTGTTGACATGTGTCAAGACGCTCCTCGGGGCGCGTCTTGCTTTGGCCTCTCTCCTGGAGGTGCTCAGTCAGACCGAGTGCTGACATGTGGCAAGAAGCTCCTCGGGGCGCGTCTTGCTTGGGCTTCTCTCCTGGAGGACCTCAGTCAGACCCATTGTTGACATGTGGCAAGACGCTCCTCGGGGCGCGTCTTGCTTGGGCCTCTCTCCTGGAGGCGCTCAGTCAAACCCAGTGTTGTCATGTGGCAAGACGCTCCTCAGGGCGCGTATTGGTTGGGCCTCTCTCCTGGAGGCGCTCAGTCAGACCCAGTGGTGACATGAGGCAAGACGCTCCTCTGGGCGCGACTTGCTTGGGCCTCTCTCCTGGAGGCGCTCAGTCAGACCCAGTGGTGACATGTGGCAAGACGCTCCTCGGGGCACATATTGCTTGGGCCTCTCTCCTGGAGTCCCACTGTCAGACCCAGTGTTGACATGTGGCAAGACGCTCCTCGGGGCGCGTCTTGCTTGGGCCTCTCTCCTGGAGGCGCTCAGTCAGACCCATTGTTGACATGTGGCAAGATGCTCCTCGGGGTGCGTCTTGCTTGGGCTTCTCTCATGGAAGCACTCAGTCAGACCCAGTGTTGACATGTGGCAAGACGCTCCTCGGGGCTCGTCTTGCTTGGGCCTCTCTCCTGGAGGCGCTCAGTCAGACCCAGTGTTGACACGTGGCAAGACGCTCCTCGGGGCGCATCTTGCTTGGGCCTCTCTCATGGAGGCCCTCTGTCAGACCCAGTGTTGACATGTGTCAAGACGCTCCTCGGGGCGCGTCTTGCTTTGGCCTCTCTCCTGGAGGCGCTCAGTCAGACCGAGTGCTGACATGTGGCAAGACGCTCCTCGGGGCGCGTCTTTCTTGGGCTTCTCTCCTGGAGGCCCTCAGTCAGACCCATTGTTGACATCTGGCAAGACGCTCCTCGGGGTGCGTCTTGCTTGGGCCTCTCTCCTGGAGGCGCTCAGTCAGACCGAGTAGTGACATGTGGCAAGATGTTCCTCGGGGTGCTTCTTGCTTGGGCCTCTCTCCTGGAGGCGCTCAGTCAGACCGAGTGATGACATGTGGCAAGACGCTCCTCGGGGCGCGTCTTGCTGGGGCTTCTCTCATGGAGGCGCTCAGTCAGACCCAGTGTTGACACGTGGCAAGACGCTCCTCGGGGCGCATCTTGCTTGGGCCTCTCTCATGGAGGCCCTATGTCAGACCCAGTGTTGACATGTGTCAAGAAGCTCCTCGGGGCGCGTCTTGCTTTGGCCTCTCTCCTGGAGGCGCTCAGTCAGACCGAGTGCTGACATGTGGCAAGAAGCTCCTCGGGGCGCGTCTTGCTTGGGCTTCTCTCCTGGAGGACCTCAGTCAGACCCATTGTTGACATGTGGCAAGACGCTCCTCGGGGCGCGTCTTGCTTGGGCCTCTCTCCTGGAGGCGCTCAGTCAAACCCAGTGTTGTCATGTGGCAAGACGCTCCTCAGGGCGCGTATTGGTTGGGCCTCTCTCCTGGAGGCGCTCAGTCAGACCCAGTGGTGACATGAGGCAAGACGCTCCTCGGGGCGCGTATTGCTTGGGCCTCTCTCCTGGAGGCGCTCAGTCAGACCCAGTGGTGACATGTGGCAAGACGCTCCTGGGGGCACATATTGCTTGGGCCTCTCTCCTGGAGTCCCACTGTCAGACCCAGTGTTGACATGTGGCAAGACGCTCCTCGGGGCGCGTCTTGCTTGGGCTTCTCTCATTGAGGCCCTCAGTCAAACCCAGTGTTGACATGTGTCAAGACGCTCCTCGGGGCGCGTCTTGCTTGGGCCTCTCTCCTGGAGGCGCTCAGTCAGACCCATTGTTGACATGTGGCAAGACGCTCCTCGGGGCGAGTCTTGCTTGGGCCTCTCTCCTGGAGGCACTCAGTCAGACCCAGTGGTGACATGTGGCAAGACGCTCCTCGGGGCGCGTCTTTCTTGGGCTTCTCTCCTGGAGGCCCTCAGTCAGACCCATTGTTGACATGTGGCAAGACGCTCCTCGGGGTGCGTCTTGCTGGGGCTTGTCTCATGGAAGCACTCAGTCAGACCCAGTGTTGACATGTGGCAAGACGCTCCTCGGGGCTAGTCTTGCTTGGGCCTCTCTCCTGGAGGCGCTCAGTCAGACCCAGTGGTGACACGTGGCAAGACGCTCCTCGGGGCGCATCTTGCTTGGGCCTCTCTCATGGAGGCCCTCTGTCAGACCCAGTGTTGACATGTGTCAAGACGCTCCTCGGGGCGCGTCTTGCTTTGGCCTCTCTCCTGGAGGCGCTCAGTCAGACCGAGTGCTGACATGTGGCAAGAAGCTCCTCGGGATGCGTCTTGCTTGGGCTTCTCTCCTGGAGGACCTCAGTCAGACCCATTGTTGACATGTGGCAAGACGCTCCTCGGGGCGCGTCTTGCTTGGGCCTCTCTCCTGGAGGCGCTCAGTCAGACCGAGTGCTGACATGTGGCAAGACGCTCCTCGGGGCGCGTCTTTCTTGGGCTTCTCTCCTGGAGGCCCTCAGTCAGACCCAGTGTTGACATGTGTCAAGACGCTCCTCGGGGCGCGTCTTGCTTTGGCCTCTCTCCTGGAGGCGCTCAGTCAGACCGAGTGCTGACATGTGGCAAGAAGCTCCTCGGGATGCGTCTTGCTTGGGCTTCTCTCCTGGAGGACCTCAGTCAGACCCATTGTTGACATGTGGCAAGACGCTCCTCGGGGCGCGTCTTGCTTGGGCCTCTCTCCTGGAGGCGCTCAGTCAGACCGAGTGCTGACATGTGGCAAGACGCTCCTCGGGGCGCGTCTTTCTTGGGCTTCTCTCCTGGAGGCCCTCAGTCAGACCCATTGTTGACATCTGGCAAGACGCTCCTCGGGGTGCGTCTTGCTTGGGCCTCTCTCCTGGAGGCGCTCAGTCAGACCGAGTAGTGACATGTGGCAAGATGCTCCTCGGGGCGCTTCTTGCTTGGGCCTCTCTCCTGGAGGCGCTCAGTCAGACCGAGTGATGACATGTGGCAAGACGCTCCTCGGGGCGCGTCTTGCTGGGGCTTCTCTCATGGAGGCGCTCAGTCAGACCCAGTGTTGACACGTGGCAAGACGCTCCTCGGGGCGCATCTTGCTTGGGCCTCTCTCATGGAGGCCCTATGTCAGACCCAGTGTTGACATGCGTCAAGAAGCTCCTCGGGGAGCGTCTTGCTTTGGCCTCTCTCCTGGAGGCGCTCAGTCAGACCGAGTGCTGACATGTGGCAAGAAGCTCCTCGGGGTGCGTCTTGCTTGGGCTTCTCTCCTGGAGGACCTCAGTCAGACCCATTGTTGACATGTGGCAAGACGCTCCTCGGGGCGCGTCTTGCTTGGGCCTCTCTCCTGGAGGCGCTCAGTCAAACCCAGTGTTGTCATGTGGCAAGACGCTCCTCAGGGCGCGTATTGGTTGGGCCTCTCTCCTGGAGGCGCTCAGTCAGACCCAGTGGTGACATGAGGCAAGACGCTCCTCGGGGCGCGTATTATTTGGGCCTCTCTCCTGGAGGCGCTCAGTCAGACCCAGTGGTGACATGTGGCAAGACGCTCCTCGGGGCACATATTGCTTGGGCCTCTCTCCTGGAGTCCCACTGTCAGACCCAGTGTTGACATGTGGCAAGACGCTCCTCGGGGCGCATCTTTCTTGGGCTTCTCTCATTGAGGCCCTCAGTAAGACCCAGTGTTGACATGTGTCAAGACGCTCCTCGGGGCGCGTCTTGCTTGGGCCTCTCTCCTGGAGGCGCTCAGTCAGACCCATTGTTGACATGTGGCAAGACGCTCCTCGGGGCGCGTCTTGCTTGGGCCTCTCTCCTGGAGGCACTCAGTTAGACCCAGTGGTGACATGTGGCAAGACGCTCCTCGGGGCGCGTCTTTCTTGGGCTTCTCTCCTGGAGGCCCTCAGTCAGACCCATTGTTGACATGTGGCAAGACGCTCCTCGGGGTGCGTCTTGCTGGGGCTTGTCTCATGGAAGCACTCAGTCAGACCCAGTGTTGACATGTGGCAAGACGCTCCTCGGGGCTAGTCTTGCTTGGGCCTCTCTCCTGGAGGCGCTCAGTCAGACCCAGTGGTGACACGTGGCAAGACGCTCCTCGGGTCGCGTCTTGCTTGGGCCTCTCTCCTGGAGGCGCTCAGTCAGACCCAGTGTTGACACGTGGCAAGACACTCCTCGGGGCGCATCTTGCTTGGGCCTCTCTCATGGAGGCCCTCTGTCAGACCCAGTGTTGACATGTGTCAAGACGCTCCTCGGGGCGCGTCTTGCTTTGGCCTCTCTCCTGGAGTCCCACTGTCAGACCCAGTGTTGACATGTGGCAAGACGCTCCTCGGGGCGCGTCTTGCTTGGGCTTCTCTCCTTGAGGCCCTCAGTCAGACCCAGTGTTGACATGTGTCAAGACGCTCCTCGGGGCGCGTCTTGCTTGGGCCTCTCTCCTGGAGGCGCTCAGTCAGACCCATTGTTGACATGTGGCAAGACGCTCCTCGGCGTGCGTCTTGCTGGGGCTTGTCTCATGGAAGCACTCAGTCAGACCCAGTGTTGACATGTGGCAAGACGCTCCTCGGGGCTAGTCTTGCTTGGGCCTCTCTCCTGGAGGCGCTCAGTCAGACCCAGTGGTGACACGTGGCAAGATGCTCCTCGGGTCGCGTCTTGCTTGGGCCTCTCTCCTGGAGGCGCTCAGTCAGACCCAGTGTTGACACGTGGCAAGACGCTCCTCGGGGCGCATCTTGCTTGAGCCTCTCTCATGGAGGCCCTCTGTCAGACCCAGTGTTGACATGTGTCAAGACGCTCCTCGGGGCGCGTCTAGCTTTGGCCTCTCTCCTGGAGGCGCTCAGTCAGACCGAGTGCTGACATGTGGCTAGAAGCTCCTCGGGGCGCGTCTTGCTTGGGCTTCTCTCCTGGAGGACCTCAGTCAGACCCATTGTTGACATGTGGCAAGACGCTCCTCGGGGCGCGTCTTGCTTGGGCCTCTCTCCAGAAGGCCCTAAATCAGACCCAGTGTTGACATGTGGCAAGACGCTCCTCGGGGCGCGTCTTGCTTGGGCCTCTCTCCTGGAGGCGCTCAGTCAAACCCAGTGTTGTCATGTGGCAAGACGCTCCTCAGGGTGCGTAATGGTTGGGCCTCTCTCCTGGAGGCGCTCAGTCAGACCCAGTGGTGACATGTGGCAAGACGCTCCTCGGGGCGCGTATCGCTTGGGCCTCTCTCCTGGAGGCGCTCAGTCAGACCCAGTGGTGACATGTGGCAAGACGTTCCTCGGGCCGCGTCTTGCTTGGGCCTCTCTCCTGGAGGCCCTCTGTCAGACCCAGTGTTGACATATGTTAAGACGCTCCTCGGGGAGCGTGTTGCTTGGGCCTCTCTCCTGGAGGCCCTCTGTCAGACCCAGTGTTGACATGTGGCAAGACACTCCTCGGGGCATATCTTGCTTGGGCTTCTCTCCTGGAGGCCCTCAGTCAGACCCAGTGTTGACAAGTGTTAAGATGCTCCTCAGGGCACGTCTTGCTTGGGCCTCTCTCCTGGAGGCCCTCAGTCAGACCCATTGTTGACATGTGGCAAGACGTTCCTCGGGGCGCGTCTTGCTTGGGCCTCTCTCCTGGAGGCCCTCTGTCAGACCCAGTGTTGACATATGTTAAGACGCTCCTCGGGGAGCGTGTTACTTGGGCCTCTCTCCTGGAGGCCCTCAGTCAGACCCAGTGTTGACATGTGGCAAGACGCTCCTCGGGGTGCGTCTTGCTTGGGCCTCTCTCCTGGAGGCTCTCAGTCAGACCCAGTGGTGACATGTGGCAAGACACTCGTCGGGGCGCGCCTTGCTTGGGCCTCTCTCCTGGGGGCGCTCAGTCAGACCGAGTGCTGACATGTGGCAAGACGCTCCTCGGGGCGCGTCTTGCTTGGGCCTCTCTCCTGGAGGCGCTCAGTCAGACCCAGTGGTGACATGTGGCAAGACGCTCCTCTGGGCACTTATTGCTTGGGCCTCTCTCCTGGAGTCCCACTGTGAGACCCAGTGTTGACATGTGGCAAGACGCTCCTCGGGGCGCGTCTTGCTTGGGCTTCTCTCATTGAGGCCCTCAGTCAGACCCAGTGTTGACATGTGTCAAGACGCTCCTCGGGGCGCGTCTTGCTTGGGCCTCTCTCCTGGAGGCGCTCAGTCAGACCCATTGTTGACATGTGGCAAGACGCTCCTCGGGGCGCGTCTTGCTTGGGCCTCTCTCCTGGAGGCACTCAGTCAGACCCAGTGGTGACATGTGGCAAGACGCTCCTCGGGGCGCGTCTTTCTTGGGCTTCTCTCCTGGAGGACCTCAGTCAGACCCATTGTTGACATGTGGCAAGACGCTCCTCGGGGTGCGTCTTGCTGGGGCTTCTCTCATGGAAGCACTCAGTCAGACCCAGTGTTGACATGTGGCAAGACGCTCCTCGGGGCTCGTCTTGCTTGGGCCTCTCTCCTGGAGGCGCTCAGTCAGACCCAGTGTTGACACGTGGCAAGACGCTCCTCGGGGCGCATCTTGCTTGGGCCTCTCTCATGGAGGCCCTCTGTCAGACCCAGTGTTGACATGTGTCAAGACGCTCCTCGGGGCGCGTCTTGCTTTGGCCTCTCTCCTGGAGGCGCTCAGTCAGACCGAGTGCTGACATGTGGCAAGACGCTCCTCGGGGCGCGTCTTTCTTGGGCTTCTCTCCTGGAGGCCCTCAGTCAGACCCATTGTTGACATATGGCAAGACGCTCCTCGGGGTGCGTCTTGCTTGGGCCTCTCTCCTGGAGGCGCTCAGTCAGACAGAGTAGTGACATGTGGCAAGATGCTCCTCGGGGCGCTTCTTGCTTGGGCCTCTCTCCTGGAGGCGCTCAGTCAGACCGAGTGATGACATGTGGCAAGACGCTCCTCGGGGCGCGTTTTGCTGGGGATTCTCTCATGGAGGCACTCAGTCAGACCCAGTGTTGACATGTGGCAAGACGCTCCCCGGGGCGCATCTTGCTTGGGCCTCTCTCCTGGAGGCGCTCAGTCAGACCCAGTGGTGACACGTGGCAAGACGCTCCTCGGGTCGCGTCTTGCTTGGGCCTCTCTCCTGGAGGCGCTCAGTCAGACCCAGTGTTGACACGTGGCAAGACGCTCCTCGGGGCGCGTCTTGCTTTGGCCTCTCTCATGGAGGCCCTATGTCAGACCCAGTGTTGACATGTGTCAAGACGCTCCTCGGGGCGCGTCTTGCTTTGGCCTCTCTCCTGGAGGTGCTCAGTCAGACCGAGTGCTGACATGTGGCAAGAAGCTCCTCGGGGCGCGTCTTGCTTGGGCCTCTCTCCTGGAGGCGCTCAGTCAAACCCAGTGTTGTCATGTGGCAAGACGCTCCTCAGGGCGCGTATTGGTTGGGCCTCTCTCCTGGAGGCGCTCAGTCAGACCCAGTGGTGACATGAGGCAAGACGCTCCTCTGGGCGCGACTTGCTTGGGCCTCTCTCCTGGAGGCGCTCAGTCAGACCCAGTGGTGACATGTGGCAAGACGCTCCTCGGGGCACATATTGCTTGGGCCTCTCTCCTGGAGTCCCACTGTCAGACCCAGTGTTGACATGTGGCAAGACGCTCCTCGGGGCGCGTCTTGCTTTGGCCTCTCTCCTGGAGGCGCTCAGTCAGACCGAGTGCTGACATGTGGCAAGACGCTCCTCGGGGCGCGTCTTTCTTGGGCTTCTCTCCTGGAGGCCCTCAGTCAGACCCATTGTTGACATCTGGCAAGACGCTCCTCGGGGTGCGTCTTGCTTGGGCCTCTCTCCTGGAGGCGCTCAGTCAGACCGAGTAGTGACATGTGGCAAGATGTTCCTCGGGGCGCTTCTTGCTTGGGCCTCTCTCCTGGAGGCGCTCAGTCAGACCGAGTGATGACATGTGGCAAGACGCTCCTCGGGGCGCGTCTTGCTGGGGCTTCTCTCATGGAGGCGCTCAGTCAGACCCAGTGTTGACACGTGGCAAGACGCTCCTCAGGGCGCATCTTGCTTGGGCCTCTCTCATGGAGGCCCTATGTCAGACCCAGTGTTGACATGTGTCAAGAAGCTCCTCGGGGCGCGTCTTGCTTTGGCCTCTCTCCTGGAGGCGCTCAGTCAGACCGAGTGCTGACATGTGGCAAGAAGCTCCTCGGGGCGCGTCTTGCTTGGGCTTCTCTCCTGGAGGACCTCAGTCAGACCCATTGTTGACATATGGCAAGACGCTCCTCGGGGTGCGTCTTGCTTGGGCCTCTCTCCTGGAGGCGCTCAGTCAGACCGAGTAGTGACATGTGGCAAGATGCTCCTCGGGGCGCTTCTTGCTTGGGCCTCTCTCCTGGAGGCGCTCAGTCAGACCGAGTGATGACATGTTTCAAGACGCTCCTCGGGGCGCGTTTTGCTGGGGATTCTCTCATGGAGGCACTCAGTCAGACCCAGTGTTGACATGTGGCAAGACGCTCCCCGGGGCGCATCTTGCTTGGGCCTCTCTCCTGGAGGCGCTCAGTCAGACCCAGTGGTGACACGTGGCAAGACGCTCCTCGGGTCGCGTCTTGCTTGGGCCTCTCTCCTGGAGGCGCTCAGTCAGACCGAGTGCTGACATGTGGCAAGACGCTCCTCGGGGCGCGTCTTTCTTGGGCTTCTCTCCTGGAGGCCCTCAGTCAGACCCATTGTTGACATCTGGCAAGACGCTCCTCGGGGTGCGTCTTGCTTGGGCCTCTCTCCTGGAGGCGCTCAGTCAGACCGAGTAGTGACATGTGGCAAGATGTTCCTCTGGGCACTTCTTGCTTGGGCCTCTCTCCTGGAGGCGCTCAGTCAGACCGAGTGATGACATGTGGCAAGACGCTCCTCGGGGCGCGTCTTGCTGGGGCTTCTCTCATGGAGGCGCTCAGTCAGACCCAGTGTTGACACGTGGCAAGACGCTCCTCAGGGCGCATCTTGCTTGGGCCTCTCTCATGGAGGCCCTATGTCAGACCCAGTGTTGACATGTGTCAAGAAGCTCCTCGGGGCGCGTCTTGCTTTGGCCTCTCTCCTGGAGGCGCTCAGTCAGACCGAGTGCTGACATGTGGCAAGAAGCTCCTCGGGGCGCGTCTTGCTTGGGCTTCTCTCCTGGAGGACCTCAGTCAGACCCATTGTTGACATTTGGCAAGACGCTCCTCGGGGCGCGTCTTGCTTGGGCCTTTCTCCTGGAGGCGCTCAGTCAAACCCAGTGTTGTCATGTGGCAAGACGCTCCTCAGGGCGCGTATTGGTTGGGCCTCTCTCCTGGAGGCGCTCAGTCAGACCCAGTGGTGACATGAGGCAAGACGCTCCTCGGGGCGCGTATTGCTTGGGCTTCTCTCCTGGAGGCGCTCAGTCAGACCCAGTGGTGACATGTGGCAAGACGCTCCTCGGGGCACATATTGCTTGGGCCTCTCTCCTGGAGTCCCACTGTCAGACCCAGTGTTGACATGTGGCAAGACGCTCCTCGGGGCGCGTCTTGCTTGGGCTTCTCTCATTGAGGCCCTCAGTCAGACCCAGTGTTGACATGTGTCAAGACGCTCCTCGGGGCGCGTCTTGCTTGGGCCTCTCCTGGAGGCGCTCAGTCAGACCCATTGTTGACATGTGGCAAGACGCTCCTCGGGGCGAGTCTTGCTTGGGCCTCTCTCCTGGAGGCACTCAGTCAGACCCAGTGGTGACATGTGGCAAGACGCTCCTCGGGGCGCGTCTTTCTTGGGCTTCTCTCCTGGAGGCCCTCAGTCAGACCCATTGTTGACATGTGGCAAGACGCTCCTCGGGGTGCGTCTTGCTGGGGCTTGTCTCATGGAAGCACTCAGTCAGACCCAGTGTTGACATGTGGCAAGACGCTCCTCAGGGCTAGTCTTGCTTGGGCCTCTCTCCTGGAGGCGCTCAGTCAGACCCAGTGGTGACACGTGGCAAGACGCTCCTCGGGTCGCGTCTTGCTTGGGCCTCTCTCCTGGAGGCGCTCAGTCAGACCCAGTGTTGACACGTGGCAAGACGCTCCTCGGGGCGCATCTTGCTCTGGCCTCTCTCATGGAGGCACTCTGTCAGACCCAGTGTTGACATGTGTCAAGACGCTCCTCGGGGCGTGTCTTGCTTTGGCCTCTCTCCTGGAGGCGCTCAGTCAGACCGATTGCTGACATGTGGCAAGAAGCTCCTCGGGATGCGTCTTGCTTGGGCTTCTCTCCTGGAGGACCTCAGTCAGACCCATTGTTGACATGTGGCAAGACGCTCCTCGGGGCGCGTCTTGCTTGGGCCTCTCTCCTGGAGGCGCTCAGTCAGACCGAGTGCTGACATGTGGCAAGACGCTCCTCGGGGCGCGTCTTTCTTGGGCTTCTCTCCTGGAGGCCCTCAGTCAGACCCATTGTTGGCATCTGGCAAGACGCTCCTCGGGGTGCGTCTTGCTTGGGCCTCTCTCCTGGAGGCGCTCAGTCAGAACGAGTAGTGACATGTGGCAAGATGTTCCTCGGGGCGCTTCTTGCTTGGGCCTCTCTCCTGGAGGCGCTCAGTCAGACCGAGTAGTGACATGTGGCAAGATGCTCCTCGGGGCGCTTCTTGCTTGGGCCTCTCTCCTGGAGGCGCTCAGTCAGACCGAGTGATGACATGTGGCAAGACGCTCCTCGGGGCGCGTCTTGCTGGGGCTTCTCTCATGGAGGCGCTCAGTCAGACCCAGTGTTGACACGTGGCAAGACGCTCCTCGGGGCGCATCTTGCTTGGGCCTCTCTCATGGAGGCCCTATGTCAGACCCAGTGTTGACATGCGTCAAGAAGCTCCTCGGGGCGCGTCTTGCTTTGGCCTCTCTCCTGGAGGCGCTCAGTCAGACCGAGTGCTGACATGTGGCAAGAAGCTCCTCGGGGCGCGTCTTGCTTGGGCTTCTCTCCTGGAGGACCTCAGTCAGACCCATTGTTGACATGTGGCAAGACGCTCCTCGGGGCACGTCTTGCTTGGGCCTCTCTCCTGGAGGCGCTCAGTCAAACCCAGTGTTGTCATGTGGCAAGACGCTCCTCAGGGCGCGTATTGGTTGGGCCTCTCCCCTGGAGGCGCTCAGTCAGACCCAGTGGTGACATGAGGCAAGACGCTCCTCGGGGCGCGTATTATTTGGGCCTCTCTCCTGGAGGCGCTCAGTCAGACCCAGTGGTGACATGTGGCAAGACGCTCCTCGGGGCACATATTGCTTGGGCCTCTCTCCTGGAGTCCCACTGTCAGACCCAGTGTTGACATGTGGCAAGACGCTCCTCGGGGCGCGTCTTGCTTGGGCTTCTCTCATTGAGGCCCTCAGTAAGACCCAGTGTTGACATGTGTCAAGACGCTCCTCGGGGCGCGTCTTGCTTGGGCCTCTCTCCTGGAGGCGCTCAGTCAGACCCATTGTTGACATGTGGCAAGACGCTCCTCGGGGCGCGTCTTGCTTGGGCCTCTCTCCTGGAGGCACTCAGTTAGACCCAGTGGTGACATGTGGCAAGACGCTCCTCGGGGCGCGTCTTTCTTGGGCTTCTCTCCTGGAGGCCCTCAGTCAGACCCATTGTTGACATGTGGCAAGACGCTCCTCGGGGTGCGTCTTGCTGGGGCTTGTCTCATGGAAGCACTCAGTCAGACCCAGTGTTGACATGTGGCAAGACGCTCCTCGGGGCTAGTCTTGCTTGGGCCTCTCTCCTGGAGGCGCTCAGTCAGACCCAGTGGTGACACGTGGCAAGACGCTCCTCGGGTCGCGTCTTGCTTGGGCCTCTCTCCTGGAGGCGCTCAGTCAGACCCAATGTTGACACGTGGCAAGACGCTCCTCGGGGCGCATCTTGCTTGGGCCTCTCTCATGGAGGCCCTCTGTCAGACCCAGTGTTGACATGTGTCAAGACGCTCCTCGGGGCGCGTCTTGCTTTGGCCTCTCTCCTGGAGTCCCACTGTCAGACCCAGTGTTGACATGTGGCAAGACGCTCCTCGGGGCGCGTCTTGCTTGGGCTTCTCTCATTGAGGCCCTCAGTCAGACCCAGTGTTGACATGTGTCAAGACGCTCCTCGGGGCGCGTCTTGCTTGGGCCTCTCTCCTGGAGGCGCTCAGTCAGACCCAGTGGTGACACGTGGCAAGACGCTCCTCGGGTCGCGTCTTGCTTGGGCCTCTCTCCTGGAGGCGCTCAGTCAGACCCAGTGTTGACACGTGGCAAGACGCTCCTCGGGGCGCATCTTGCTTGGGCCTCTCTCATGGAGGCCCTCTGTCAGACCCAGTGTTGACATGTGTCAAGATGCTCCTCGGGGCGCGTCTTGCTTTGGCCTCTCTCCTGGAGGTGCTCAGTCAGACCGAGTGCTGACATGTGGCTAGAAGCTCCTCGGGGCGCGTCTTGCTTGGGCTTCTCTCCTGGAGGACCTCAGTCAGACCCATTGTTGACATGTGGCAAGACGCTCCTCGGGGCGCGTCTTGCTTGGGCCTCTCTCCAGAAGGCCCTAAATCAGACCCAGTGTTGACATGTGGCAAGACGCTCCTCGGGGCGCGTCTTGCTTGGGCCTCTCTCCTGGAGGCGCTCAGTCAAACCCAGTGTTGTCATGTGGCAAGACGCTCCTCAGGGTGCGTATTGGTTGGGCCTCTCTCCTGGAGGCGCTCAGTCAGACCCAGTGGTGACATGTGGCAAGACGCTCCTCGGGGCGCGTATTGCTTGGGCCTCTCTCCTGGAGGCGCTCAGTCAGACCCAGTGGTGACATGTGGCAAGACGTTCCTCGGGGCGCGTCTTGCTTGGGCCTCTCTCCTGGAGGCCCTCTGTCAGACCCAGTGTTGACATATGTTAAGACGCTCCTCGGGGAGCGTGTTGCTTGGGCCTCTCTCCTGGAGGCCCTCTGTCAGACCCAGTGTTGACATGTGGCAAGACACTCCTCGGGGCATATCTTGCTTGGGCTTCTCTCCTGGAGGCCCTCAGTCAGACCCAGTGTTGACAAGTGTCAAGATGCTCCTCAGGGCACGTCTTGCTTGGGCCTCTCTCCTGGAGGCCCTCAGTCAGACCCATTGTTGACATGTGGCAAGACGCTCCTCGGGGCGCGTCTTGCTTGGGCTTCTCTCCTGGAGGCCCTCAGTCAGACCCATTGTTGACATGTGGCAAGACGCTCCACGGGGCGCTTCTTGCTTGGGCCTCTCTCCTGGAGGCGCTCAGTCAGACCTAGTGTTGACATGTGGCAAGACGCTCCTCGGGGCGCGTCTTGCTTGGGCCTCTCTCCTGGAGGCGCTCAGTCAGACCCAGTAATGACATGTGGCAAGACGCTCCTCGGGGCACGTCTTGCTTGGGCTTCTCTCCTGGAGGCCCTCAGTCAGACCCAGTGTTGACAAGTGTCAAGATGCTCCTCAGGGCACGTCTTGCTTGGGCCTCTCTCCTGGAGGCCCTCAGTCAGACCCATTGTTGACATGTGGCAAGACGCTCCTCGGGGCGCGTCTTGCTTGGGCTTCTTTCCTGGAGGCCCTCAGTCAGACCCATTGTTGACATGTGGCAAGACGCTCCTCGGGGCGCTTCTTGCTTGGGCCTCTCTCCTGGAGGCGCTCAGTCAGACCTAGTGTTGACATGTGGCAAGACGCTCCTCGGGGCACGTCTTGCTTGGGCCTCTCTCCTGGAGGCGCTCAGTCAGACCCAGTGTTGACATGTGGCAAGACGCTCCTCAGGGTGCGTCTTGCTTGGGCCTCTCTCCTGGAGGCTCTCAGTCAGACCCAGTGGTGACATGTGGCAAGACACTCCTCGGGGCGCGCCTTGCTTGGGCCTCTCTCCTGGGGGCGCTCAGTCAGACCGAGTGCTGACATGTGGCAAGACGCTCCTCGGGGCGCGTCTTGCTTGGGCCTCTCTCCTGGAGGCGCTCAGTCAGACCCAGTGGTGACATGTGGCAAGACGCTCCTCGGGGCACGTATTGCTTGGGCCTCTCTCCTGGAATCCCACTGTCAGACCCAGTGTTGACATGTGGCAAGACGCTCCTCGGGGCGCGTCATGCTTGGGCTTCTCTCATTGAGGACCTCAGTCAGACCCAGTGTTGACATGTGTCAAGACGCTCATCGGGGCGCATCTTGCTTGGGCGTCTCTCCTGGAGGCCCTCTGTCAGAACCAGTGTTGACATATGTTAAGACGCTCCTCGGGGAGCGTGTTGCTTGGGCCTCTCTCCTGGAGGCCCTCTGTCAGACCCAGTGTTGACATGTGGCAAGACACTCCTCGGGGCATATCTTGCTTGGGCTTCTCTCCTGGAGGCCCTCAGTCAGACCCAGTGTTGAGAAGTGTCAAGATGCTCCTCGGGGCAATTCTTGCTTGTGCTTCTCTCCTAGAGGGCCTCAGTCAGACCCATTGTTGACATGTGGCAAGACGCTCCTCGGGGCGCTTCTTGCTTGGGCCTCTCTCCTTGAGGCGCTCAGTCAGACCCAGTGTTGACATGTGGCAAGACGCTCCTCGGGGCACGTCTTGCTTGGGCCTCTCTCCTGGATGCGCTCAGTCAGACCCAGTGTTGACATGTGGCAAGACGCTCCTCGGGGCGCGTCTTGCTTGGGCCTCTCTCCTGGAGGCGCTCAGTCAGACCCAGTAATGACATGTGGCAAGACGCTCCTCGGGGCACGTCTTGCTTGGGCCTCTCTCCTGGAGGCGCTCAGTCAGACCCATTGTTGACATGTGGCAAGACGCTCCTCGGGGTGCGTCTTGCTTGGGCCTCTCTCCTGGAGGCTCTCAGTCAGACCCTGTGGTGACATGTGGCAAGACACTCCTCGGGGCGCGCCTGGCTTGGGCCTCTCTCCTGGGGGCGCTCAGTCAGACCGAGTGCTGACATGTGGCAAGACGCTCCTCGGGGCGCGTCTTGCTTGGGCCTCTCTCCTGGAGGCGCTCAGTCAGACCCAGTGGTGACATGTGGCAAGACGCTCCTCTGGGCACTTATTGCTTGGGCCTCTCTCCTGGAGTCCCACTGTGAGACCCAGTGTTGACATGTGGCAAGACGCTCCTCGGGGCGCGTCTTGCTTGGGCTTCTCTCATTGAGGCCCTCAGTCAGACCCAGCGTTGACATGTGTCAAGACGCTCCTCGGGGCGCGTCTTGCTTGGGCCTCTCTCCTGGAGGCGCTCAGTCAGACCCATTGTTGACATGTGGCAAGACGCTCCTCGGGGCGCGTCTTGCTTGGGCCTCTCTCCTGGAGGCACTCAGTCAGACCCAGTGGTGACATGTGGCAAGACGCTCCTCGGGGCGCGTCTTTCTTGGGCTTCTCTCCTGGAGGCCCTCAGTCAGACCCATTGTTGACATGTGGCAAGACGCTCCTCGGGGTGCGTCTTGCTGGGGTTTCTCTCATGGAAGCACTCAGTCAGACCCAGTGTTGACATGTGGCAAGACGCTCCTCGGGGCTCGTCTTGCTTGGGCCTCTCTCCTGGAGGCGCTCAGTCAGACCCAGTGCTGACACGTGGCAAGACGCTCCTCGGGGCGCATCTTGCTTGGGCCTCTCTCATGGAGGCCCTCTGTCAGACCCAGTGTTGACATGTGTCAAGACGCTCCTCGGGGCGCGTCTTGCTTTGGCCTCTCTCCTGGAGGCGCTCAGTCAGACCGAGTGCTGACATGTGGCAAGACGCTCCTCGGGGCGTGTCTTTCTTGGGCTTCTCTCCTGGAGGCCCTCAGTCAGACCCATTGTTGACATCTGGCAAGACACTCCTCGGGGTGCGTCTTGCTTGGGCCTCTCTCCTGGAGGCGCTCAGTCAGACCGAGTAGTGACATGTGGCAAGATGCTCCTCGGGGCGCTTCTTGCTTGGGCCTTTCTCCTGGAGGCGCTCAGTCAGACCGAGTGATGACATGTGGCAAGACGCTCCTCGGGTCGCGTCTTGCTTGGGCCTCTCTCCTGGAGGCGCTCAGTCAGACCCAGTGTTGACACGTGGCAAGACGCTCCTCGGGGCGCGTCTTGCTTTGGCCTCTCTCATGGAGGCCCTATGTCAGACCCAGTGTTGACATGTGTCAAGACGCTCCTCGGGGCGCGTATTGCTTTGGCCTCTCTCCTGGAGGTGCTCAGTCAGACCGAGTGCTGACATGTGGCAAGAAGCTCCTCGGGGCGCGTCTTGCTTGGGCTTCTCTCCTGGAGGACCTCAGTCAGACCCATTGTTGACATGTGGCAAGACGCTCCTCGGGGCGCGTCTTGCTTGGGCCTCTCTCCTGGAGGCGCTCAGTCAAACCCAGTGTTGTCATGTGGCAAGACGCTCCTCAGGGCGCGTATTGGTTGGGCCTCTCTCCTGGAGGCGCTCAGTCAGACCCAGTGGTGACATGAGGCAAGACGCTCCTCTGGGCGCGACTTGCTTGGGCCTCTCTCCTGGAGGCGCTCAGTCAGACCCAGTGGTGACATGTGGCAAGACGCTCCTCGGGGCACATATTGCTTGGGCCTCTCTCCTGGAGTCCCACTGTCAGACCCAGTGTTGACATGTGGCAAGACGCTCCTCGGGGCGCGTCTTGCTTGGGCTTCTCTCATTGAGGCCCTCAGTCAGACCCAGTGTTGACATGTGTCAAGACGCTCCTCGGGGCGCGTCTTGCTTGGGCCTCTCTCCTGGAGGCGCTCAGTCAGACCCATTGTTGACATGTGGCAAGACGCTCCTCAGGGTGCGTCTTGCTGGGGCTTCTCTCATGGAAGCACTCAGTCAGACCCAGTGTTGACATGTGGCAAGACGCTCCTCGGGGCTCGTCTTGCTTGGGCCTCTCTCCTGGAGGCGCTCAGTCAGACCCAGTGTTGACACGTGGCAAGACGCTCCTCGGGGCGCATCTTGCTTGGACCTCTCTCATGGAGGCCCTCTGTCAGACCCAGTGTTGACATGTGTCAAGACGGTCCTCGGGGCGCGTCTTGCTTTGGCCTCTCTCCTGGAGGCGCTCAGTCTGACCGAGTGCTGACATGTGGCAAGACGCTCCTCGGGGCGCGTCTTTCTTGGGCTTCTCTCCTGGAGGCCCTCAGTCAGACCCATTGTTGACATCTGGCAAGACGCTCCTCGGGGTGCGTCTTGCTTGGGCCTCTCTCCTGGAGGCGCTCAGTCAGACCGAGTAGTGACATGTGGCAAGATGTTCCTCGGGGCGCTTCTTGCTTGGGCCTCTCTCCTGGAGGCGCTCAGTCAGACCCAGTGGTGACATGTGGCAAGACGCTCCTCTGGGCACTTATTGCTTGGGCCTCTCTCCTGGAGTCCCACTGTGAGACCCAGTGTTGACATGTGGCAAGACGCTCCTCGGGGCGCGTCTTGCTTGGGCTTCTCTCATTGAGGCCCTCAGTCAGACCCAGCGTTGACATGTGTCAAGACGCTCCTCGGGGCGCGTCTTGCTTGGGCCTCTCTCCTGGAGGCGCTCAGTCAGACCCATTGTTGACATGTGGCAAGACGCTCCTCGGGGCGCGTCTTGCTTGGGCCTCTCTCCTGGAGGCACTCAGTCAGACCCAGTGGTGACATGTGGCAAGACGCTCCTCGGGGCGCGTCTTTCTTGGGCTTCTCTCCTGGAGGCCCTCAGTCAGACCCATTGTTGACATGTGGCAAGACGCTCCTCGGGGTGCGTCTTGCTGGGGCTTCTCTCATGGAAGCACTCAGTCAGACCCAGTGTTGACATGTGGCAAGACGCTCCTCGGGGCTCGTCTTGCTTGGGCCTCTCTCCTGGAGGCGCTCAGTCAGACCCAGTGTTGACACGTGGCAAGACGCTCCTCGGGGCGCATCTTGCTTGGGCCTCTCTCATGGAGGCCCTCTGTCAGACCCAGTGTTGACATGTGTCAAGACGCTCCTCGGGGCGCGTCTTGCTTTGGCCTCTCTCCTGGAGGCGCTCAGTCAGACCGAGTGCTGACATGTGGCAAGACGCTCCTCGGGGCGTGTCTTTCTTGGGCTTCTCTCCTGGAGGCCCTCAGTCAGACCCATTGTTGACATCTGGCAAGACGCTCCTCGGGGTGCGTCTTGCTTGGGCCTCTCTCCTGGAGGCGCTCAGTCAGACCGAGTAGTGACATGTGGCAAGATGCTCCTCGGGGCGCTTCTTGCTTGGGCCTTTCTCCTGGAGGCGCTCAGTCAGACCGAGTGATGACATGTGGCAAGACGCTCCTCGGGTCGCGTCTTGCTTGGGCCTCTCTCCTGGAGGCGCTCAGTCAGACCCAGTGTTGACACGTGGCAAGACGCTCGTCGGGGCGCGTCTTGCTTTGGCCTCTCTCATGGAGGCCCTATGTCAGACCCAGTGTTGACATGTGTCAAGACGCTCCTCGGGGCGCGTATTGCTTTGGCCTCTCTCCTGGAGGTGCTCAGTCAGACCGAGTGCTGACATGTGGCAAGAAGCTCCTCGGGGCGCGTCTTGCTTGGGCTTCTCTCCTGGAGGACCTCAGTCAGACCCATTGTTGACATGTGGCAAGACGCTCCTCGGGGCGCGTCTTGCTTGGGCCTCTCTCCTGGAGGCGCTCAGTCAAACCCAGTGTTGTCATGTGGCAAGACGCTCCTCAGGGCGCGTATTGGTTGGGCCTCTCTCCTGGAGGCGCTCAGTCAGACCCAGTGGTGACATGAGGCAAGACGCTCCTCTGGGCGCGACTTGCTTGGGCCTCTCTCCTGGAGGCGCTCAGTCAGACCCAGTGGTGACATGTGGCAAGACGCTCCTCGGGGCACATATTGCTTGGGCCTCTCTCCTGGAGTCCCACTGTCAGACCCAGTGTTGACATGTGGCAAGACGCTCCTCGGGGCGCGTCTTGCTTGGGCTTCTCTCATTGAGGCCCTCAGTCAGACCCAGTGTTGACATGTGTCAAGACGCTCCTCGGGGCGCGTCTTGCTTGGGCCTCTCTCCTGGAGGCGCTCAGTCAGACCCATTGTTGACATGTGGCAAGACGCTCCTCGAGGTGCGTCTTGCTGGGGCTTCTCTCATGGAAGCACTCAGTCAGACCCAGTGTTGACATGTGGCAAGACGCTCCTCGGGGCTCGTCTTGCTTGGGCCTCTCTCCTGGAGGCGCTCAGTCAGACCCAGTGTTGACACGTGGCAAGACGCTCCTCGGGGCGCATCTTGCTTGGGCCTCTCTCATGGAGGCCCTCTGTCAGACCCAGTGTTGACATGTGTCAAGACGGTCCTCGGGGCGCGTCTTGCTTTGGCCTCTCTCCTGGAGGCGCTCAGTCTGACCGAGTGCTGACATGTGGCAAGACGCTCCTCGGGGCGCGTCTTTCTTGGGCTTCTCTCCTGGAGGCCCTCAGTCAGACCCATTGTTGACATCTGGCAAGACGCTCCTCGGGGTGCGTCTTGCTTGGGCCTCTCTCCTGGAGGCGCTCAGTCAGACCGAGTAGTGACATGTGGCAAGATGTTCCTCGGGGCGCTTCTTGCTTGGGCCTCTCTCCTGGAGGCGCTCAGTCAGACCGAGTGATGACATGTGGCAAGACGCTCCTCGGGGCGCGTCTTGCTGGGGCTTCTCTCATGGAGGCGCTCAGTCAGACCCAGTGTTGACACGTGGCAAGACGCTCCTCGGGGCGCATCTTGCTTGGGCCTCTCTCATGGAGGCCCTATGTCAGACCCAGTGTTGACATGTGTCAAGAAGCTCCTCGGGGCGCGTCTTGCTTTGGCCTCTCTCCTGGAGGCGCTCAGTCAGACCGAGTGCTGACATGTGGCAAGAAGCTCCTCGGGGCGCGTCTTGCTTGGGCTTCTCTCCTGGAGGACCTCAGTCAGACCCATTGTTGACATGTGGCAAGACGCTCCTCGGGGCGCGTCTTGCTTGGGCCTCTCTCCTGGAGGCGCTCAGTCAAACCCAGTGTTGTCATGTGGCAAGACGCTCCTCAGGGCGCGTATTGGTTGGGCCTCTCTCCTGGAGGCGCTCAGTCAGACCCAGTGGTGACATGAGGCAAGACGCTCCTCGGGGCGCGTATTGCTTGGGCCTCTCTCCTGGAGGCGCTCAGTCAGACCCAGTGGTGACATGTGGCAAGACGCTCCTCGGGGCACATATTGCTTGGGCCTCTCTCCTGGAGTCCCACTGTCAGACCCAGTGTTGACATGTGTCAAGACGCTCCTCGGGGCGCGTCTTGCTTGGGCCTCTCTCCTGGAGGCGCTCAGTCAGACCCATTGTTGACATGTGGCAAGACGCTCCACGGGGTGCGTCTTGCTGGGGCTTGTCTCATGGAAGCACTCAGTCAGACCCAGTGTTGACATGTGACAAGACGCTCCTCGGGGCTAGTCTTGCTTGGGCCTCTCTCCTGGAGGCGCTCAGTCAGACCCAGTGGTGACACGTGGCAAGACGCTCCTCGGGTCGCGTCTTGCTTGGGCCTCTCTCCTGGAGGCGCTCAGTCAGACCCAGTGTTGACACGTGGCAAGACGCTCCTCGGGGCGCATCTTGCTTGGGCCTCTCTCATGGAGGCCCTCTGTCAGACCCAGTGTTGACATGTGTCAAGACGCTCCTCGGGGCGCGTCTTGCTTTGGCCTCTCTCCTGGAGGCGCTCAGTCAGACCGAGTGCTGACATGTGGCAAGAAGCTCCTCGGGATGCGTCTTGCTTGGGCTTCTCTCCTGGAGGACCTCAGTCAGACCCATTGTTGACATGTGGCAAGATGCTCCTCGGGGCGCGTCTTGCTTGGGCCTCTCTCCTGGAGGCGCTCAGTCAGACCGAGTGCTGACATGTGGCAAGACGCTCCTCGGGGCGCGTCTTTCTTGGGCTTCTCTCCTGGAGGCCCTCAGTCAGACCCATTGTTGACATCTGGCAAGACGCTCCTCGGGGCGCGTCTTTCTTGGGCTTCTCTCCTGGAGGCCCTCAGTCAGACCCATTGTTGACATGTGGCAAGACGCTCCTCGGGGTGCGTCTTGCTGGGGCTTGTCTCATGGAAGCACTCAGTCAGACCCAGTGTTGACATGTGGCAAGACGCTCCTCGGGGCTAGTCTTGCTTGGGCCTCTCTCCTGGAGGCGCTCAGTCAGACCCAGTGGTGACACGTGGCAAGACGCTCCTCGGGTCGCGTCTTGCTTGGGCCTCTCTCCTAGAGGCGCTCAGTCAGACCCAGTGTTGACACGTGGCAAGACGCTCCTCTGGGCGCATCTTGCTTGGGCCTCTCTCATGGAGGCCCTCTGTCAGACCCAGTGTTGACATGTGTCAAGACGCTCCTCGGGGCGCGTCTTGCTTTGGCCTCTCTCCTGGATTCCCACTGTCAGACCCAGTGTTGACATGTGGCAAGACGCTCCTCGGGGCGCGTCTTGCTTGGGCTTCTCTCATTGAGGCCCTCAGTCAGACCCAGTGTTGACATGTGTCAAGACGCTCCTCGGGGCGCGTCTTGCTTGGGCCTCTCTCCTGGAGGCGCTCAGTCAGACCCATTGTTGACATGTGGCAAGACGCTCCTCGGGGCGCGTCTTGCTTGGGCCTCTCTCCTGGAGGCACTCAGTCAGACCCAGTGGTGACATGTGGCAAGACGCTCCTCGGGGCGCGTCTTTCTTGGGCTTCTCTCCTGGAGGCCCTCAGTAAGACCCATTGTTGACATGTGGCAAGACGCTCCTCGGGGTGCGTCTTGCTGGGGCTTGTCTCATGGAAGCACTCAGTCAGACCCAGTGTTGACATGTGGCAAGACGCTCCTCGGGGCTAGTCTTGCTTGGGCCTCTCTCCTGGAGGCGCTCAGTCAGACCCAGTGGTGACACGTTGCAAGACGCTCCTCGGGTCGCGTCTTGCTTGGGCCTCTCTCCTGGAGGCGCTCAGTCAGACCCAGTGTTGACACGTGGCAAGACGCTCCTCGGGGCGCATCTTGCTTGGGCCTCTCTCATGGAGGCCCTCTGTCAGACCCAGTGTTGACATGTGTCAAGACGCTCCTCGGGGCGCGTCTTGCTTTGGCCTCTCTCCTGGAGGCGCTCAGTCAGACCGAGTGCTGACATGTGGCAAGAAGCTCCTCGGGGCGCGTCTTGCTTGGGCTTCTCTCCTGGAGGACCTCAGTCAGACCCATTGTTGACATGTGGCAAGACGCTCCTCGGGGCGCGTCTTGCTTGGGCCTCTCTCCAGAAGGCCCTCAATCAGACCCAGTGTTGACATGTGGCAAGACGCTCCTCGGGGCGCGTCTTGCTTGGGCCTCTCTCCTGGAGGCGCTCAGTCAAACCCAGTGTTGTCATGTGGCAAGACGCTCCTCAGGGCGCGTATTGGTTGGGCCTCTCTCCTGGAGGCGCTCAGTCAGACCCAGTGGTGACATGTGGCAAGACGCTCCTCGGGGCGCGTATTGCTTGGGCCTCTCTCCTGGAGGCGCTCAGTCAGACCCATTGGTGACATGTGGCAAGACGTTCCTCGGGGCGCGTCTTGCTTGGGCCTCTCTCCTGGAGGCCCTCTGTCAGACCCAGTGTTGACATATGTTAAGACGCTCCTCGGGGAGCGTGTTGCTTGGGCCTCTCTCCTGGAGGCCCTCTGTCAGACCCAGTGTTGACATGTGGCAAGACACTCCTCGGGGCATATCTTGCTTGGGCTTCTCTCCTGGAGGCCCTCAGTCAGACCCAGTGTTGACAAGTGTCAAGATGCTCCTCAGGGCACGTCTTGCTTGGGCCTCTCTCCTGGAGGCCCTCAGTCAGACCCATTGTTGACATGTGGCAAGACGCTCCTCGGGGCGCGTCTTGCTTGGGGTTCTCTCCTGGAGGCCCTCAGTCAGACCCATTGTTGACATGTGGCAAGACGCTCCTCGGGGCGCTTCTTGCTTGGGCCTCTCTCCTGAAGGCGCTCAGTCAGACCTAGTGTTGACATGTGGCAAGACGCTCCTCGGGGCGCGTCTTGCTTGGGCCTCTCTCCTGGAGGCGCTCAGTCAGACCCAGTAATGACATGTGGCAAGACGCTCCTCGGGGCACGTCTTGCTTGGGCTTCTCTCCTGGAGGCCCTCAGTCAGACCCAGTGTTGACAAGTGTCAAGATGCTCCTCAGGGCACGTCTTGCTTGGGCCTCTCTCCTGGAGGCCCTCAGTCAGACCCATTGTTGACATGTGGCAAGACGCTCCTCGGGGCGCGTCTTGCTTGGGCTTCTCTCCTGGAGGCCCTCAGTCAGACCCATTGTTGACATGTGGCAAGACGCTCCTCGGGGCGCTTCTTGCTTGGGCCTCTCTCCTGGAGGCGCTCAGTCAGACCTAGTGTTGACATGTGGCAAGACGCTCCTCGGGGCTAGTCTTGCTTGGGCCTCTCTCCTGGAGGCGCTCAGTCAGACCCAGTGGTGACACGTGGCCAGACGCTCCTCGGGTCGCGTCTTGCTTGGGCCTCTCTCCTAGAGGCGCTCAGTCAGACCCAGTGTTGACACGTGGCAAGACGCTCCTCGGGGCGCATCTTGCTTGGGCCTCTCTCATGGAGGCCCTCTGTCAGACCCAGTGTTGACATGTGTCAAGACGCTCCTCGGGGCGCGTCTTGCTTTGTCCTCTCTCCTGGATTCCCACTGTCAGACCCAGTGTTGACATGTGGCAAGACGCTCCTCGGGGCGCGTCTTGCTTGGGCTTCTCTCATTGAGGCCCTCAGTCAGACCCAGTGTTGACATGTGTCAAGACGCTCCTCGGGGCGCGTCTTGCTTGGGCCTCTCTCCTGGAGGCGCTCAGTCAGACCCATTGTTGACATGTGGCAAGACGCTCCTCGGGGCGCGTCTTGCTTGGGCCTCTCTCCTGGAGGCACTCAGTCAGACCCAGTGGTGACATGTGGCAAGACGCTCCTCGGGGCGCGTCTTTCTTGGGCTTCTCTCCTGGAGGCCCTCAGTAAGACCCATTGTTGACATGTGGCAAGACGCTCCTCGGGGTGCGTCTTGCTGGGGCTTGTCTCATGGAAGCACTCAGTCAGACCCAGTGTTGACATGTGGCAAGACGCTCCTCGGGGCTAGTCTTGCTTGGGCCTCTCTCCTGGAGGCGCTCAGTCAGACCCAGTGGTGACACGTTGCAAGACGCTCCTCGGGTCGCGTCTTGCTTGGGCCTCTCTCCTGGAGGCGCTCAGTCAGACCCAGTGTTGACACGTGGCAAGACGCTCCTCGGGGCGCATCTTGCTTGGGCCTCTCTCATGGAGGCCCTCTGTCAGACCCAGTGTTGACATGTGTCAAGACGCTCCTCGGGGCGCGTCTTGCTTTGGCCTCTCTCCTGGAGGCGCTCAGTCAGACCGAGTGCTGACATGTGGCAAGAAGCTCCTCGGGGCGCGTCTTGCTTGGGCTTCTCTCCTGGAGGACCTCAGTCAGACCCATTGTTGACATGTGGCAAGACGCTCCTCGGGGCGCGTCTTGCTTGGGCCTCTCTCCAGAAGGCCCTCAATCAGACCCAGTGTTGACATGTGGCAAGACGCTCCTCGGGGCGCGTCTTGCTTGGGCCTCTCTCCTGGAGGCGCTCAGTCAAACCCAGTGTTGTCATGTGGCAAGACGCTCCTCAGGGCGCGTATTGGTTGGGCCTCTCTCCTGGAGGCGCTCAGTCAGACCCAGTGGTGACATGTGGCAAGACGCTCCTCGGGGCGCGTATTGCTTGGGCCTCTCTCCTGGAGGCGCTCAGTCAGACCCATTGGTGACATGTGGCAAGACGTTCCTCGGGGCGCGTCTTGCTTGGGCCTCTCTCCTGGAGGCCCTCTGTCAGACCCAGTGTTGACATATGTTAAGACGCTCCTCGGGGAGCGTGTTGCTTGGGCCTCTCTCCTGGAGGCCCTCAGTCAGACCCAGTGTTGACAAGTGTCAAGATGCTCCTCAGGGCACGTCTTGCTTGGGCCTCTCTCCTGGAGGCCCTCAGTCAGACCCATTGTTGACATGTGGCAAGACGCTCCTCGGGGCGCGTCTTGCTTGGGGTTCTCTCCTGGAGGCCCTCAGTCAGACCCATTGTTGACATGTGGCAAGACGCTCCTCGGGGCGCTTCTTGCTTGGGCCTCTCTCCTGGAGGCGCTCAGTCAGACCTAGTGTTGACATGTGGCAAGACGCTCCTCGGGGCGCGTCTTGCTTGGGCCTCTCTCCTGGAGGCGCTCAGTCAGACCCAGTAATGACATGTGGCAAGACGCTCCTCGGGGCACGTCTTGCTTGGGCTTCTCTCCTGGAGGCCCTCAGTCAGACCCAGTGTTGACAAGTGTCAAGATGCTCCTCAGGGCACGTCTTGCTTGGGCCTCTCTCCTGGAGGCCCTCAGTCAGACCCATTGTTGACATGTGGCAAGACGCTCCTCGGGGCGCGTCTTGCTTGGGCCTCTCTCCTGGAGGCGCTCAGTCAGACCCAGTAATGACATGTGGCAAGACGCTCCTCGGGGCACGTCTTGCTTGGGCCTCTCTCCTGGAGGCGCTCAGTCAGACCCAGTGTTGACATGTGGCAAGACGCTCCTCAGGGTGCATCTTGCTTGGGCCTCTCTCCTGGAGGCTCTCAGTCAGACCCAGTGGTGACATGTGGCAAGACACTCCTCGGGGCGCGCCTTGCTTGGGCCTCTCTCCTGGGGGCGCTCAGTCAGACCGAGTGCTGACATGTGGCAAGACGCTCCTCGGGGCGCGTCTTGCTTGGGCCTCTCTCCTGGAGGCGCTTAGTCAGACCCAGTGGTGACATGTGGCAAGACGCTCCTCGGGGCACGTATTGCTTGGGCCTCTCTCCTGGAGTCCCACTGTCAGACCCAGTGTTGACATGTGGCAAGACGCTCCTCGGGGCGCGTCATGCTTGGGCTTCTCTCATTGAGGACCTCAGTCAGACCCAGTGTTGACATGTGTCAAGACGCTCATCGGGGCGCATCTTGCTTGGGCCTCTCTCCTGGAGGCGCTCAGTCAGACCCATTGTTGACATGCGGCAAGACGCTCCTCGGGGCGCGTCTTTCTTGGGCCTCTCTCCTGGAGGCCCTCAGTCAGACCCATTGTTGACATGTGGCAAGACGCTCCTCGGGGTGCGTCTTGCTGGGGCTTCTCTCATGGAAGCACTCAGTCAGACCCAGTGTTGACATGTGGCAAGACGCTCCTCGGGGCTCGTCTTGCTTGGGCCTCTCTGCTGGAGGAGCTCAGTCAGACCCAGTGGTGACACGTGGCAAGACGCTCCTCGGGTCGCGTCTTGCTTGGGCCTCTCTCCTGGAGGCGCTCAGTCAGACCCAGTGTTGACACGTGGCAAGACGCTCCTCGGGGCGCATCTTGCTTGGGCCTCTCTCATGGAGGCCCTCTGTCAGACCCATTGTTGACATCTGGCAAGACGCTCCTCGGGGTGCGTCTTGCTTGGGCCTCTCTCCTGGAGGCGCTCAGTCAGACCGAGTAGTGACATGTGGCAAGATGTTCCTCGGGGCGCTTCTTGCTTGGGCCTCTCTCCTGGAGGCGCTCAGTCAGACCGAGTAGTGACATGTGGCAAGATGCTCCTCGGGGCGCTTCTTGCTTGGGCCTCTCTCCTGGAGGCGCTCAGTCAGACCGAGTGATGACATGTGGCAAGACGCTCCTCGGGGCGCGTCTTGCTGGGGCTTCTCTCATGGAGGCACTCAGTCAGACCCAGTGTTGACACGTGGCAAGACGCTCCTCGGGGCGCATCTTGCTTGGGCCTCTCTCATGGAGGCCCTATGTCAGACCCAGTGTTGACATGCGTCAAGAAGCTCCTCGGGGCGCGTCTTGCTTTGGCCTCTCTCCTGGAGGCGCTCAGTCAGACCGAGTGCTGACATGTGGCAAGAAGCTCCTCGGGGCGCGTCTTGCTTGGGCTTCTCTCCTGGAGGACCTCAGTCAGACCCATTGTTGACATGTGGCAAGACGCTCCTCGGGGCACGTCTTGCTTGGGCCTCTCTCCTGGAGGCGCTCAGTCAAACCCAGTGTTGTCATGTGGCAAGACGCTCCTCAGGGCGCGTATTGGTTGGGCCTCTCTCCTGGAGGCGCTCAGTCAGACCCAGTGGTGACATGAGGCAAGACGCTCCTCGGGGCGCGTATTATTTGGGCCTCTCTCCTGGAGGCGCTCAGTCAGACCCAGTGGTGACATGTGGCAAGACACTCCTCGGGGCACATATTGCTTGGGCCTCTCTCCTGGAGTCCCACTGTCAGACCCAGTGTTGACATGTGGCAAGACGCTCCTCGGGGCGCGTCTTGCTTGGGCTTCTCTCATTGAGGCCCTCAGTAAGACCCAGTGTTGACATGTGTCAAGACGCTCCTCGGGGCGCGTCTTGCTTGGGCCTCTCTCCTGGAGGCGCTCAGTCAGACCCATTGTTGACATGTGGCAAGACGCTCCTCGGGGCGCGTCTTGCTTGGGCCTCTCTCCTGGAGGCACTCAGTCAGACCCAGTGGTGACATGTGGCAAGACGCTCCTCGGGGCGCGTCTTTCTTGGGCTTCTCTCCTGGAGGCCCTCAGTCAGACCCATTGTTGACATGTGGCAAGACGCTCCTCGGGGTGCGTCTTGCTGGGGCTTGTCTCATGGAAGCACTCAGTCAGACCCAGTGTTGACATGTGGCAAGACGCTCCTCGGGGCTAGTCTTGCTTGGGCCTCTCTCCTGGAGGCGCTCAGTCAGACCCAGTGGTGACACGTGGCAAGACGCTCCTCGGGTCGCGTCTTGCTTGGGCCTCTCTCCTGGAGGCGCTCAGTCAGACCCAATGTTGACACGTGGCAAGACGCTCCTCGGGGCGCATCTTGCTTGGGCCTCTCTCATGGAGGCCCTCTGTCAGACCCAGTGTTGACATGTGTCAAGACGCTCCTCGGGGCGCGTCTTGCTTTGGCCTCTCTCCTGGAGTCCCACTGTCAGACCCAGTGTTGACATGTGGCAAGACGCTCCTCGGGGCGCGTCTTGCTTGGGCTTCTCTCATTGAGGCCCTCAGTCAGACCCAGTGTTGACATGTGTCAAGACGCTCCTCGGGGCGCGTCTTGCTTGGGCCTCTCTCCTGGAGGCGCTCAGTCAGACCCAGTGGTGACACGTGGCAAGACGCTCCTCGGGTCGCGTCTTGCTTGGGCCTCTCTCCTGGAGGCGCTCAGTCAGACCCAGTGTTGACACGTGGCAAGACGCTCCTCGGGGCGCATCTTGCTTGGGCCTCTCTCATGGAGGCCCTCTGTCAGACCCAGTGTTGACATGTGTCAAGACGCTCCTCGGGGCGCGTCTTGCTTTGGCCTCTCTCCTGGAGGCGCTCAGTCAGACCGAGTGCTGACATGTGGCTAGAAGCTCCTCGGGGCGCGTCTTGCTTGGGCTTCTCTCCTGGAGGACCTCAGTCAGACCCATTGTTGACATGTGGCAAGACGCTCCTCGGGGCGCGTCTTGCTTGGGCCTCTCTCCAGAAGGCCCTAAATCAGACCCAGTGTTGACATGTGGCAAGACGCTCCTCGGGGCGCGTCTTGCTTGGGCCTCTCTCCTGGAGGCGCTCAGTCAAACCCAGTGTTGTCATGTGGCAAGACGCTCCTCAGGGTGCGTATTGGTTGCGCCTCTCTCCTGGAGGCGCTCAGTCAGACCCAGTGGTGACATGTGGCAAGACGCTCCTCGGGGCGCGTATTGCTTGGGCCTCTCTCCTGGAGGCGCTCAGTCAGACCCAGTGGTGACATGTGGCAAGACGTTCCTCGGGGCGCGTCTTGCTTGGGCCTCTCTCCTGGAGGCCCTCTGTCGGACCCAGTGTTGACATATGTTAAGACGCTCCTCGGGGAGCGTGTTGCTTGGGCCTCTCTCCTGGAGGCCCTCTGTCAGACCCAGTGTTGACATGTGGCAAGACACTCCTCGGGGCATATCTTGCTTGGGCTTCTCTCCTGGAGGCCCTCAGTCAGACCCAGTGTTGACAAGTGTCAAGATGCTCCTCAGGGCACGTCTTGCTTGGGCCTCTCTCCTGGAGGCCCTCAGTCAGACCCATTGTTGACATGTGGCAAGACGCTCCTCGGGGCGCGTCTTGCTTGGGCTTCTCTCCTGGAGGCCCTCAGTCAGACCCATTGTTGACATGTGGCAAGACGCTCCACGGGGCGCTTCTTGCTTGCGCCTCTCTCCTGGACGCGCTCAGTCAGACCTAGTGTTGACATGTGGCAAGACGCTCCTCGGGGCGCGTCTTGCTTGGGCCTCTCTCCTGGAGGCGCTCAGTCAGACCCAGTAATGACATGTGGCAAGACGCTCCTCGGGGCACGTCTTGCTTGGGCTTCTCTCCTGGAGGCCCTCAGTCAGACCCAGTGTTGACAAGTGTCAAGATGCTCCTCAGGGCACGTCTTGCTTGGGCCTCTCTCCTGGAGGCCCTCAGTCAGACCCATTGTTGACATGTGGCAAGACGCTCCTCGGGGCGCGTCTTGCTTGGGCTTCTCTCCTGGAGGCCCTCAGTCCGACCCATTGTTGACATGTGGCAAGACGCTCCTCGGGGCGCTTCTTGCTTGGGCCTCTCTCCTGGAGGCGCTCAGTCAGACCTAGTGTTGACATGTGGCAAGACGCTCCTCGGGGCACGTCTTGCTTGGGCCTCTCTCCTGGAGGCGCTCAGTCAGACCCAGTGTTGACATGTGGCAAGACGCTCCTCAGGGTGCGTCTTGCTTGGGCCTCTCTCCTGGAGGCTCTCAGTCAGACCCAGTGGTGACATGTGGCAAGACACTCCTCGGGGCGCGCCTTGCTTGGGCCTCTCTCCTGGGGGCGCTCAGTCAGACCGAGTGCTGACATGTGGCAAGACGCTCCTCGGGGCGCGTCTTGCTTGGGCCTCTCTCCTGGAGGCGCTCAGTCAGACCCAGTGGTGACATGTGGCAAGACGCTCCTCGGGGCACGTATTGCTTGGGCCTCTCTCCTGGAGTCCCACTGTCAGACCCAGTGTTGACATGTGGCAAGACGCTCCTCGGGGCGCGTCATGCTTGGGCTTCTCTCATTGAGGACCTCAGTCAGACCCAGTGTTGACATGTGTCAAGACGCTCATCGGGGCGCATCTTGCTTGGGCCTCTCTCCTGGAGGCCCTCTGTCAGACCCAGTGTTGACATATGTTAAGACGCTCCTCGGGGAGCGTGTTGCTTGGGCCTCTCTCCTGGAGGCCCTCTGTCAGACCCAGTGTTGACATGTGGCAAGACACTCCTCGGGGCATATCTTGCTTGGGCTTCTCTCCTGGAGGCCCTCAGTCAGACCCAGTGTTGACAAGTGTCAAGATGCTCCTCGGGGCAATTCTTGCTTGTGCTTCTCTCCTAGAGGGCCTCAGTCAGACCCATTGTTGACATGTGGCAAGACGCTCCTCGGGGCGCTTCTTGCTTGGGCCTCTCTCCTTGAGGCGCTCAGTCAGACCCAGTGTTGACATGTGGCAAGACGCTCCTCGGGGCACGTCTTGCTTGGGCCTCTCTCCTGGATGCGCTCAGTCAGACCCAGTGTTGACATGTGGCAAGACGCTCCTCGGGGCGCGTCTTGCTTGGGCCTCTCTCCTGGAGGCGCTCAGTCAGACCCAGTAATGACATGTGGCAAGACGCTCCTCGGGGCACGTCTTGCTTGGGCCTCTCTCCTGGAGGCGCTCAGTCAGACCCAGTGTTGACATGTGGCAAGACGCTCCTCGGGGTGCGTCTTGCTTGGGCCTCTCTCCTGGAGGCTCTCAGTCAGACCCTGTGGTGACATGTGGCAAGACACTCCTCGGGGCGCGCCTGGCTTGGGCCTCTCTCCTGGGTGCGCTCAGTCAGACCGAGTGCTGACATGTGGCAAGACGCTCCTCGGGGCGCGTCTTGCTTGGGCCTCTCTCCTGGAGGCGCTCAGTCAGACCCAGTGGTGACATGTGGCAAGACGCTCCTCTGGGCACTTATTGCTTGGGCCTCTCTCCTGGAGTCCCACTGTGAGACCCAGTGTTGACATGTGGCAAGACGCTCCTCGGGGCGCGTCTTGCTTGGGCTTCTCTCATTGAGGCCCTCAGTCAGACCCAGTGTTGACATGTGTCAAGACGCTCCTCGGGGCGCGTCTTGCTTGGGCCTCTCTCCTGGAGGCGCTCAGTCAGACCCATTGTTGACATGTGGCAAGACGCTCCTCGGGGCGCGTCTTGCTTGGGCCTCTCTCCTGGAGGCACTCAGTCAGACCCAGTGGTGACATGTGGCAAGACGCTCCTCGGGGCGCGTCTTTCTTGGGCTTCTCTCCTGGAGGCCCTCAGTCAGACCCATTGTTGACATGTGGCAAGACGCTCCTCGGGGTGCGTCTTGCTGGGGCTTCTCTCATGGAAGCACTCAGTCAGACCCAGTGTTGACATGTGGCAAGACGCTCCTCGGGGCTCGTCTTGCTTGGGCCTCTCTCCTGGAGGCGCTCAGTCAGACCCAGTGTTGACACGTGGCAAGACGCTCCTCGGGGCGCATCTTGCTTGGGCCTCTCTCATGGAGGCCCTCTGTCAGACCCAGTGTTGACATGTGTCAAGACGCTCCTCGGGACGCGTCTTGCTTTGGCCTCTCTCCTGGAGGCGCTCAGTCAGACCGAGTGCTGACATGTTGCAAGACGCTCCTCGGGGCGTGTCTTTCTTGGGCTTCTCTCCTGGAGGCCCTCAGTCAGACCCATTGTTGACATCTGGCAAGACGCTCCTCGGGGTATGTCTTGCTTGGGCCTCTCTCCTGGAGGCGCTCAGTCAGACCGAGTAGTGACATGTGGCAAGATGCTCCTAGGGGCGCTTCTTGCTTGGGCCTTTCTCCTGGAGGCGCTCAGTCAGACCGAGTGATGACATGTGGCAAGACGCTCCTCGGGTCGCGTCTTGCTTGGGCCTCTCTCCTGGAGGCGCTCAGTCAGACCCAGTGTTGACACGTGGCAAGAAGCTCCTCGGGGCGCGTCTTGCTTTGGCCTCTCTCATGGAGGCCCTATGTCAGACCCAGTGTTGACATGTGTCAAGACGCTCCTCGGGGCGCGTATTGCTTTGGCCTCTCTCCTGGAGGTGCTCAGTCAGACCGAGTGCTGACATGTGGCAAGAAGCTCCTCGGGGCGCGTCTTGCTTGGGCTTCTCTCCTGGAGGACCTCAGTCAGACCCATTGTTGACATGTGGCAAGACGCTCCTCGGGGCGCGTCTTGCTTGGGCCTCTCTCCTGGAGGCGCTCAGTCAAACCCAGTGTTGTCATGTGGCAAGACGCTCCTCAGGGCGCGTATTGGTTGGGCCTCTCTCCTGGAGGCGCTCAGTCAGACCCAGTGGTGACATGAGGCAAGACGCTCCTCTGGGCGCGACTTGCTTGGGCCTCTCTCCTGGAGGCGCTCAGTCAGACCCAGTGGTGACATGTGGCAAGACGCTCCTCGGGGCACATATTGCTTGGGCCTCTCTCCTGGAGTCCCACTGTCAGACCCAGTGTTGACATGTGGCAAGACGCTCCTCGGGGCGCGTCTTGCTTGGGCTTCTCTCATTGAGGCCCTCAGTCAGACCCAGTGTTGACATGTGTCAAGACGCTCCTCGGGGCGCGTCTTGCTTGGGCCTCTCTCCTGGAGGCGCTCAGTCAGACCCATTGTTGACATGTGGCAAGACGCTCCTCGGGGTGCGTCTTGCTGGGGCTTCTCTCATGGAAGCACTCAGTCAGACCCAGTGTTGGCATGTGGCAAGACGCTCCTCGGGGCTCGTCTTGCTTGGGCCTCTCTCCTGGAGGCGCTCAGTCAGACCCAGTGTTGACACGTGGCAAGACGCTCCTCGGGGCGCATCTTGCTTGGGCCTCTCTCATGGAGGCCCTCTGTCAGACCCAGTGTTGACATGTGTCAAGACGGTCCTCGGGGCGCGTCTTGCTTTGGCCTCTCTCCTGGAGGCGCTCAGTCTGACCGAGTGCTGACATGTGGCAAGACGCTCCTCGGGGCGCGTCTTTCTTGGGCTTCTCTCCTGGAGGCCCTCAGTCAGACCCATTGTTGACATCTGGCAAGACGCTCCTCGGGGTGCGTCTTGCTTGGGCCTCTCTCCTGGAGGCGCTCAGTCAGACCGAGTAGTGACATGTGGCAAGATGTTCCTCGGGGCGCTTCTTGCTTGGGCCTCTCTCCTGGAGGCGCTCAGTCAGACCGAGTGATGACATGTGGCAAGACGCTCCTCGGGGCGCGTCTTGCTGGGGCTTCTCTCATGGAGGCGCTCAGTCAGACCCAGTGTTGACACGTGGCAAGACGCTCCTCGGGGCGCATCTTGCTTGGGCCTCTCTCATGGAGGCCCTATGTCAGACCCAGTGTTGACATGTGTCAAGAAGCTCCTCGGGGCGCGTCTTGCTTTGGCCTCTCTCCTGGAGGCGCTCAGTCAGACCGAGTGCTGACATGTGGCAAGAAGCTCCTCGGGGCGCGTCTTGCTTGGGCTTCTCTCCTGGAGGACCTCAGTCAGACCCATTGTTGACATGTGGCAAGACGTTCCTCGGGGCGCGTCTTGCTTGGGCCTCTCTCCTGGAGGCGCTCAGTCAAACCCAGTGTTGTCATGTGGCAAGACGCTCCTCAGGGCGCGTATTGGTTGGGCCTCTCTCCTGGAGGCGCTCAGTCAGACCCAGTGGTGACATGAGGCAAGACGCTCCTCGGGGCGCGTATTGCTTGGGCCTCTCTCCTGGAGGCGCTCAGTCAGACCCAGTGGTGACATGTGGCAAGACGCTCCTCGGGGCACATATTGCTTGGGCCTCTCTCCTGGAGTCCCACTGTCAGACCCAGTGTTGACATGTGTCAAGACGCTCCTCGGGGCGCGTCTTGCTTGGGCCTCTCTCCTGGAGGCGCTCAGTCAGACCCATTGTTGACATGTGGCAAGACGCTCCTCGGGGCGAGTCTTGCTTGGGCCTCTCTCCTGGAGGCACTCAGTCAGACCCAGTGGTGACATGTGGCAAGACGCTCCTCGGGGCGCGTCTTTCTTGGGCTTCTCTCCTGGAGGCCCTCAGTCAGACCCATTGTTGACATGTGGCAAGACGCTCCACGGGGTGCGTCTTGCTGGGGCTTGTCTCATGGAAGCACTCAGTCAGACCCAGTGTTGACATGTGACAAGACGCTCCTCGGGGCTAGTCTTGCTTGGGCCTCTCTCCTGGAGGCGCTCAGTCAGACCCAGTGGTGACACGTGGCAAGACGCTCCTCGGGTCGCGTCTTGCTTGGGCCTCTCTCCTGGAGGCGCTCAGTCAGACCCAGTGTTGACACGTGGCAAGACGCTCCTCGGGGCGCATCTTGCTTGGGCCTCTCTCATGGAGGCCCTCTGTCAGACCCAGTGTTGACATGTGTCAAGACGCTCCTCGGGGCGCGTCTTGCTTTGGCCTCTCTCCTGGAGGCGCTCAGTCAGACCGAGTGCTGACATGTGGCAAGAAGCTCCTCGGGATGCGTCTTGCTTGGGCTTCTCTCCTGGAGGACCTCAGTCAGACCCATTGTTGACATGTGGCAAGATGCTCCTCGGGGCGCGTCTTGCTTGGGCCTCTCTCCTGGAGGCGCTCAGTCAGACCGAGTGCTGACATGTGGCAAGACGCTCCTCGGGGAGCGTCTTTCTTGGGCTTCTCTCCTGGAGGCCCTCAGTCAGACCCATTGTTGACATCTGGCAAGACGCTCCTCGGGGCGTGTCTTTCTTGGGCTTCTCTCCTGGAGGCCCTCAGTCAGACCCATTGTTGACATGTGGCAAGACGCTCCTCGGGGTGCATCTTGCTGGGGCTTGTCTCATGGAAGCACTCAGTCAGACCCAGTGTTGACATGTGGCAAGACGCTCCTCGGGGCTAGTCTTGCTTGGGCCTCTCTCCTGGAGGCGCTCAGTCAGACCCAGTGGTGACACGTGGCAAGACGCTCCTCGGGTCGCGTCTTGCTTGGGCCTCTCTCCTGGAGGCGCTCAGTCAGACCCAGTGTTGACACGTGGCAAGACGCTCCTCGGGGCGCATCTTGCTTGGGCCTCTCTCATGGAGGCCCTCTGTCAGACCCAGTGTTGACATGTGTCAAGACGCTCCTCGGGGCGCGTCTTGCTTTGGCCTCTCTCCTGGATTCCCACTGTCAGACCCAGTGTTGACATGTGGCAAGACGCTCCTCGGGGCGCGTCTTGCTTGGGCTTCTCTCATTGAGGCCCTCAGTCAGACCCAGTGTTGACATGTGTCAAGACGCTCCTCGGGGCGCGTCTTGCTTGGGCCTCTCTCCTGGAGGCGCTCAGTCAGACCCATTGTTGACATGTGGCAAGACGCTCCTCGGGGCGCGTCTTGCTTGGGCCTCTCTCCTGGAGGCACTCAGTCAGACCCAGTGGTGACATGTGGCAAGACGCTCCTCGGGGCGCGTCTTTCTTGAGCTTCTCTCCTGGAGGCCCTCAGTAAGACCCATTGTTGACATGTGGCAAGACGCTCCTCGGGGTGCGTCTTGCTGGGGCTTGTCTCATGGAAGCACTCAGTCAGACCCAGTGTTGACATGTGGCAAGACGCTCCTCGGGGCTAGTCTTGCTTGGGCCTCTCTCCTGGAGGCGCTCAGTCAGACCCAGTGGTGACACGTGGCAAGACGCTCCTCGGGTCGCGTCTTGCTTAGGCCTCTCTCCTGGAGGCGCTCAGTCAGACCGAGTGCTGACATGTGGCAAGAAGCTCCTCGGGATGCGTCTTGCTTGGGCTTCTCTCCTGGAGGACCTCAGTCAGACCCATTGTTGACATGTGGCAAGATGCTCCTCGGGGCGCGTCTTGCTTGGGCCTCTCTCCTGGAGGCGCTCAGTCAGACCGAGTGCTGACATGTGGCAAGACGCTCCTCGGGGCGCGTCTTTCTTGGGCTTCTCTCCTGGAGGCCCTCAGTCAGACCCATTGTTGACATCTGGCAAGACGCTCCTCGGGGCGCGTCTTTCTTGGGCTTCTCTCCTGGAGGCCCTCAGTCAGACCCATTGTTGACATGTGGCAAGACGCTCCTCGGGGTGCGTCTTGCTGGGGCTTGTCTCATGGAAGCACTCAGTCAGACCCAGTGTTGACATGTGGCAAGACGCTCCTCGGGGCTAGTCTTGCTTGGGCCTCTCTCCTGGAGGCGCTCAGTCAGACCCAGTGGTGACACGTGGCAAGACGCTCCTCGGGTCGCGTCTTGCTTGGGCCTCTCTCCTGGAGGCGCTCAGTCAGACCCAGTGTTGACACGTGGCAAGACGCTCCTCGGGGCGCATCTTGCTTGGGCCTCTCTCATGGAGGCCCTCTGTCAGACCCAGTGTTGACATGTGTCAAGACGCTCCTCGGGGCGCGTCTTGCTTTGGCCTCTCTCCTGGATTCCCACTGTCAGACCCAGTGTTGACCTGTGGCAAGACGCTCCTCGGGGCGCGTCTTGCTTGGGCTTCTCTCATTGAGGCCCTCAGTCAGACCCAGTGTTGACATGTGTCAAGACGCTCCTCGGGGCGCGTCTTGCTTGGGCCTCTCTCCTGGAGGCGCTCAGTCAGACCCATTGTTGACATGTGGCAAGACGCTCCTCGGGGCGCGTCTTGCTTGGGCCTCTCTCCTGGAGGCACTCAGTCAGACCCAGTGGTGACATGTGGCAAGACGCTCCTCGGGGCGCGTCTTTCTTGAGCTTCTCTCCTGGAGGCCCTCAGTAAGACCCATTGTTGACATGTGGCAAGACGCTCCTCGGGGTGCGTCTTGCTGGGGCTTGTCTCATGGAAGCACTCAGTCAGACCCAGTGTTGACATGTGGCAAGACGCTCCTCGGGGCTAGTCTTGCTTGGGCCTCTCTCCTGGAGGCGCTCAGTCAGACCCAGTGGTGACACGTGGCAAGACGCTCCTCGGGTCGCGTCTTGCTTGGGCCTCTCTCCTGGAGGCGCTCAGTCAGACCCAGTGTTGACACGTGGCAAGACGCTCCTCGGGGCGCATCTTGCTTGGGCCTCTCTCATGGAGGCCCTCTGTCAGACCCAGTGTTGACATGTGTCAAGACGCTCCTCGGGGCGCGTCTTGCTTTGGCCTCTCTCCTGGAGGCGCTCAGTCAGACCGAGTGCTGACATGTGGCAAGAAGCTCCTCGGGGCGCGTCTTGCTTGGGCTTCTCTCCTGGAGGACCTCAGTCAGACCCATTGTTGACATGTGGCAAGACGCTCCTCGGGGCGCGTCTTGCTTGGGCCTCTCTCCTGGAGGCACTCAGTCAGACCCAGTGGTGACATGTGGCAAGACGCTCCTCGGGGCGCGTCTTTCTTGGGCTTCTCTCCTGGAGGACCTCAGTCAGACCCATTGTTGACATGTGGCAAGACGCTCCTCGGGGCGCGTCTAGCTTGGGCCTCTCTCCTGGAGGCGCTCAGTCAAACCCAGTGTTGTCATGTGGCAAGACGCTCCTCAGGGCGCGTATTGGTTGGGCCTCTCTCCTGGAGGCGCTCAGTCAGACCGAGTAGTGACATGTGGCAAGATGTTCCTCGGGGCGCTTCTTGCTTGGGCCTCTCTCCTGGAGGCGCTCAGTCGGACCGAGTGATGACATGTGGCAAGACGCTCCTCGGGGCGCGTCTTGCTGGGGCTTCTCTCATGGAGGCGCTCAGTCAGACCCAGTGTTGACACGTGGCAAGACGCTCCTCGGGGAACATCTTGCTTGGGCCTCTCTCATGGAGGCCCTATGTCAGACCCAGTGTTGACATGTGTCAAGAAGCTCCTCGGGGCGCGTCTTGCTTTGGCCTCTCTCCTGGAGGCGCTCAGTCAGACCGAGTGCTGACATGTGGCAAGAAGCTCCTCGGGGCGCGTCTTGCTTGGGCTTCTCTCCTGGAGGACCTCAGTCAGACCCATTGTTGACATGTGGCAAGACGCTCCTCGGGGCGCGTCTTGATTGGGCCTCTCTCCTGGAGGCGCTCAGTCAAACCCAGTGTTGTCATGTGGCAAGACGCTCCTCAGGGCGCGTATTGGTTGGGCCTCTCTCCTGGAGGCGCTCAGTCAGACCCAGTGGTGACATGAGGCAAGACGCTCCTCGGGGCGCGTATTGCTTGGGCCTCTCTCCTGGAGGCGCTCAGTCAGACCCAGTGGTGACATGTGGCAAGACGCTCCTCGGGGCACATATTGCTTGGGCCTCTCTCCTGGAGTCCCACTGTCAGACCCAGTGTTGACATGTGTCAAGACGCTCCTCGGGGCGCGTCTTGCTTGGGCCTCTCTCCTGGAGGCGCTCAGTCAGACCCATTGTTGACATGTGGCAAGACGCTCCTCGGGGCGAGTCTTGCTTGGGCCTCTCTCCTGGAGGCACTCAGTCAGACCCAGTGGTGACATGTGGCAAGACGCTCCTCGGGGCGCGTCTTTCTTGGGCTTCTCTCCTGGAGGCCCTCAGTCAGACCCATTGTTGACATGTGGCAAGACGCTCCACGGGGTGCGTCTTGCTGGGGTTTGTCTCATGGAAGCACTCAGTCAGACCCAGTGTTGACATGTGACAAGACGCTCCTCGGGGCTAGTCTTGCTTGGGCCTCTCTCCTGGAGGCGCTCAGTCAGACCCAGTGGTGACACGTGGCAAGACGCTCCTCGGGTCGCGTCTTGCTTGGGCCTCTCTCCTGGAGGCGCTCAGTCAGACCCAGTGTTGACACGTGGCAAGACGCTCCTCGGGGCGCATCTTGCTTGGGCCTCTCTCATGGAGGCCCTCTGTCAGACCCAGTGTTGACATGTGTCAAGACGCTCCTCGGGGCGCGTCTTGCTTTGGCCTCTCTCCTGGAGGCGCTCAGTCAGACCGAGTGCTGACATGTGGCAAGAAGCTCCTCGGGATGCGTCTTGCTTGGGCTTCTCTCCTGGAGGACCTCAGTCAGACCCATTGTTGACATGTGGCAAGATGCTCCTCGGGGCGCGTCTTGCTTGGGCCTCTCTCCTGGAGGCGCTCAGTCAGACCGAGTGCTGACATGTGGCAAGACGCTCCTCGGGGCGCGTCTTTCTTGGGCTTCTCTCCTGGAGGCCCTCAGTCAGACCCATTGTTGACATCTGGCAAGACGCTCCTCGGGGCGCGTCTTTCTTGGGCTTCTCTCCTGGAGGCCCTCAGTCAGACCCATTGTTGACATGTGGCAAGACGCTCCTCGGGGTGCGTCTTGCTGGGGCTTGTCTCATGGAAGCACTCAGTCAGACCCAGTGTTGACATGTGGCAAGACGCTCCTCGGGGCTAGTCTTGCTTGGGCCTCTCTCCTGGAGGCGCTCAGTCAGACCCAGTGGTGACACGTGGCAAGACGCTCCTCGGGTCGCGTCTTGCTTGGGCCTCTCTCCTGGAGGCGCTCAGTCAGACCCAGTGTTGACACGTGGCAAGACGCTCCTCGGGGCGCATCTTGCTTGGGCCTCTCTCATGGAGGCCCTCTGTCAGACCCAGTGTTGACATGTGTCATGACGCTCCTCGGGGCGCGTCTTGCTTTGGCCTCTCTCCTGGATTCCCACTGTCAGACCCAGTGTTGACATGTGGCAAGACGCTCCTCGGGGCGCGTCTTGCTTGGGCTTCTCTCATTGAGGCCCTCGGTCAGACCCAGTGTTGACATGTGTCAAGACGCTCCTCGGGGCGCGTCTTGCTTGGGCCTCTCTCCTGGAGGCGCTCAGTCAGACCCATTGTTGACATGTGGCAAGACGCTCCTCGGGGCGCGTCTTGCTTGGGCCTCTCTCCTGGAGGCACTCAGTCAGACCCAGTGGTGACATGTGGCAAGACGCTCCTCGGGGCGCGTCTTTCTTGAGCTTCTCTCCTGGAGGCCCTCAGTAAGACCCATTGTTGACATGTGGCAAGACGCTCCTCGGGGTGCGTCTTGCTGGGGCTTGTCTCATGGAAGCACTCAGTCAGACCCAGTGTTGACATGTGGCAAGACGCTCCTCGGGGCTAGTCTTGCTTGGGCCTCTCTCCTGGAGGCGCTCAGTCAGACCCAGTGGTGACACGTGGCAAGACGCTCCTCGGGTCGCGTCTTGCTTGGGCCTCTCTCCTGGAGGCGCTCAGTCAGACCCAGTGTTGACACGTGGCAAGACGCTCCTCGGGGCGCATCTTGCTTGGGCCTCTCTCATGGAGGCCCTCTGTCAGACCCAGTGTTGACATGTGTCAAGACGCTCCTCGGGGCGCGTCTTGCTTTGGCCTCTCTCCTGGAGGCGCTCAGTCAGACCGAGTGCTGACATGTGGCAAGAAGCTCCTCGGGGCGCGTCTTGCTTGGGCTTCTCTCCTGGAGGACCTCAGTCAGACCCATTGTTGACATGTGGCAAGACGCTCCTCGGGGCGCGTCTTGCTTGGGCCTCTCTCCAGAAGGCCCTCAATCAGACCCAGTGTTGACATGTGGCAAGACGCTCCTCGGGGCGCGTCTTGCTTGGGCCTCTCTCCTGGAGGCGCTCAGTCAAACCCAGTGTTGTCATGTGGCAAGACGCTCCTCAGGGCGCGTATTGGTTGGGCCTCTCTCCTGGAGGCGCTCAGTCAGACCCAGTGGTGACATGTGGCAAGACGCTCCTCGGGGCGCGTATTGCTTGGGCCTCTCTCCTGGAGGCGCTCAGTCAGACCCATTGGTGACATGTGGCAAGACGTTCCTCGGGGCGCGTCTTGCTTGGGCCTCTCTCCTGGAGGCCCTCTGTCAGACCCAGTGTTGACATATGTTAAGACGCTCCTCGGGGAGCGTGTTGCTTGGGCCTCTCTCCTGGAGGCCCTCTGTCAGACCCAGTGTTGACATGTGGCAAGACACTCCTCGGGGCATATCTTGCTTGGGCTTCTCTCCTGGAGGCCCTCAGTCAGACCCAGTGTTGACAAGTGTCAAGATGCTCCTCAGGGCACGTCTTGCTTGGGCCTCTCTCCTGGAGGCCCTCAGTCAGACCCATTGTTGACATGTGGCAAGACGCTCCTCGGGGCGCGTCTTGCTTGGGGTTCTCTCCTGGAGGCCCTCAGTCAGACCCATTGTTGACATGTGGCAAGACGCTCCTCGGGGCGCTTCTTGCTTGGGCCTCTCTCCTGGAGGCGCTCAGTCAGACCTAGTGTTGACATGTGGCAAGTCGCTCCTCGGGGCGCGTCTTGCTTGGGCCTCTCTCCTGGAGGCGCTCAGTCAGACCCAGTAATGACATGTGGCAAGACGCTCCTCGGGGCACGTCTTGCTTGGGCTTCTCTCCTGGAGGCCCTCAGTCAGACCCAGTGTTGACAAGTGTCAAGATGCTCCTCAGGGCACGTCTTGCTTGGGCCTCTCTCCTGGAGGCCCTCAGTCAGACCCATTGTTGACATGTGGCAAGACGCTCCTCGGGGCGCGTCTTGCTTGGGCTTCTCTCCTGGAGGCCCTCAGTCAGACCCATTGTTGACATGTGGCAAGACGCTCCTCGGGGCGCTTCTTGCTTGGGCCTCTCTCCTGGAGGCGCTCAGTCAGACCTAGTGTTGACATGTGGCAAGACGCTCCTCGGGGCACGTCTTGCTTGGGCCTCTCTCCTGGAGGCGCTCAGTCAGACCCAGTGTTGACATGTGGCAAGACGCTCCTCGGGGCGCGTCTTGCTTGGGCCTCTCTCCTGGAGGCGCTCAGTCAGACCCAGTAATGACATGTGGCAAGACGCTCCTCGGGGCACGTCTTGCTTGGGCCTCTCTCCTGGAGGCGCTCAGTCAGACCCAGTGTTGACATGTGGCAAGACGCTCCTCAGGGTGCATCTTGCTTGGGCCTCTCTCCTGGAGGCTCTCAGTCAGACCCAGTGGTGACATGTGGCAAGACACTCCTCGGGGCGCGCCTTGCTTGGGCCTCTCTCCTGGGGGCGCTCAGTCAGACCGAGTGCTGACATGTGGCAAGACGCTCCTCGGGGCGCGTCTTGCTTGGGCCTCTCTCCTGGAGGCGCTTAGTCAGACCCAGTGGTGACATGTGGCAAGACGCTCCTCGGGGCACGTATTGCTTGGGCCTCTCTCCTGGAGTCCCACTGTCAGACCCAGTGTTGACATGTGGCAAGACGCTCCTCGGGGCGCGTCATGCTTGGGCTTCTCTCATTGAGGACCTCAGTCAGACCCAGTGTTGACATGTGTCAAGACGCTCATCGGGGCGCATCTTGCTTGGGCCTCTCTCCTGGAGGCGCTCAGTCAGACCCATTGTTGACATGTGGCAAGACGCTCCTCGGGGCGCGTCTTTCTTGGGCCTCTCTCCTGGAGGCCCTCAGTCAGACCCATTGTTGACATGTGGCAAGACGCTCCTCGGGGTGCGTCTTGCTGGGGCTTCTCTCATGGAAGCACTCAGTCAGACCCAGTGTTGACATGTGGCAAGACGCTCCTCGGGGCTCGTCTTGCTTGGGCCTCTCTGCTGGAGGCGCTCAGTCAGACCCAGTGGTGACACGTGGCAAGACGCTCCTCGGGTCGCGTCTTGCTTGGGCCTCTCTCCTGGAGGCGCTCAGTCAGACCCAGTGTTGACACGTGGCAAGACGCTCCTCGGGGCGCATCTTGCTTGGGCCTCTCTCATGGAGGCCCTCTGTCAGACCCAGTGTTGACATGTGTCAAGACGCTCCTCGGGGCACGTCTTGCTTTGGCCTCTCTCCTGGAGGCGCTCAGTCAGACCGAGTGCTGACATGTGGCAAGAATCTCCTCGGGGCGCGTCTTGCTTGGGCTTCTCTCCTGGAGGACCTCAGTCAGACCCATTGTTGTCATGTGGCAAGACGCTCCTCGGGGCGCGTCTTGCTTGGGCCTCTCTCCAGAAGGCCCTCAATCAGACCCATTGTTGACATGTGGCAAGACGTTCCTCGGGGCGCGTCTTGCTTGGGCCTCTCTCCTGGAGGCGCTCAGTCAAACCCAGTGTTGTCATGTGGCAAGACGCTCCTCAGGGCGCGTCTTGGTTGGGCCTCTCTCCTGGAGGCGCTCAGTCAGACCCAGTGGTGACATGTGGCAAGACGCTCCTCGGGGCGCGTATTGCTTGGGCCTCTCTCCTGGAGGCGCTCAGTCAGACCCAGTGGTGACATGTGGCAAGACGCTCCTCGGGGCGCGTCTTGCTTGGGCCTCTCTCCTGGAGGCCCTCTGTCACACCCAGTGTTGACATATGTTAAGACGCTCCTCGGGGAGCGTGTTGCTTGGGCCTCTCTCCTGGAGGCCCTCTGTCAGACCCAGTGTTGACATGTGGCAAGACACTCCTCGGGGCATATCTTGCTTGGGCTTCTCTCCTGGAGGCCCTCAGTCAGACCCAGTGTTGACAAGTGTCAAGATGCTCCTCGGGGCACGTCTTGCTTGGGCCTCTCTCCTGGAGGCCCTCAGTCAGACCCATTGTTGACATGTGGCAAGACGCTACTCGGGGCGCATCTTGCTTGGGCTTCTCTCCTGGAGGCCCTCAGTCAGATCCATTGTTGACATGTGGCAAGACGCTCCTCGGGGCGCTTCTTGCTTGGGCCTCTCTCCTGGAGGCGCTCAGTCAGACCCAGTGTTGACATGTTGCAAGACGCTCCTCGGGGCACGTCTTGCTTGGGCCTCTCTGCTGGAGGCGCTCAGTCAGACCCAGTGTTGACATGTGGCAAGACGCTCCTCGGGGCGCGTCTTGCTTGGGCCTCTCTCCTGGAGGCGCTCAGTCAGACCCCGTAATGACATGTGGCAAGACGCTCCTCGGGGCACGTCTTGCTTGGGCCTCTCTCCTGGAGGCGCTCAGTCAGACCCAGTGTTGACATGTGGCAAGACGCTCCTCGGGGTGCGTCTTGCTTGGGCCTCTCTCCTGGATGCTCTCAGTCAGACCCAGTGGTGACATGTGGCAAGACACTCCTCGGGGCGCGCCTTGCTTGGGCTTCTCTCATTGAGGCCCTCGGTCAGACCCAGTGTTGACATGTGTCAAGACGCTCCTCGGGGCGCTTCTTGCTTGGGCTTCTCTCCTGGAGGCCCTCAGTCAGACCCATTGTTGACATGTGGCAAGACGCTCATTGGGGCGGGTCTTGCTTGGGCCTCTCTCCTGGAGGCGCTCAGTCAGACCCAGTGGTGACATGTGGCAAGACGCTCCTCGGGGCGCATATTGCTTGGGCCTCTCTCCTGGAGAGCCTCTGTCAGACTCTGTGTTAACAAGTTGCAAGACGCTCCTCGGGGCGCGTCTTGCTTGGGCTTCTCTCATGGAGGCCCTCAGTCAGACCCAGTGTTGACATGTGTCAAGACGCTCCTCGGGGCGCGTCTTGCTTGGGCCTCTCTCATGGAGGCACTCAGTCAGACCCAGTGTTGACATGTGGCAAGATGCTCCTCGGGGCGCGTCTTGCTTGGGCCTTTCTCCTGGAGGCCCTCTGTCAGACCCAGTGTTGACATATGTTAAGACGCTCCTCGGGGAGCGTGTTGCTTGGGCCTCTCTCCTTGAGGCCCTCAGTCAGACCCAGTGTTGACAAGTGTCAAGATGCTCCTCGGGGCACGTCTTGCTTGGGCCTCTCTCCTGGAGGCCCTCAGTCAGACCCATTGTTGACATGTGGCAAGACGCTCCTCGGGGCGCGTCTTGCTTGGGCTTCTCTCCTGGAGGCCCTCAGTCAGACCCATTGTTGACATGTGGCAAGATGCTCCTCGGGGCGCTTCTTGCTTGGGCCACTCTCCTCGAGGCGTTCAGCCAGACCCAGTGTTGACATGTGGCAAGACGCTCCTCGGGGCACGTCTTGCTTGGGCCTCTCTCCTGGAGGCGCTCAGTCAGACCCAATGTTGACATGTGGCAAGACGCTCCTCGGGGCGCGTCTTTCTTGGGCCTCTCTCCTGGAGGCGCTAAGTCAGACCCAGTAATGACATGTGGCAAGACGCTCCTCGGGGCACGTCTTGCTTGGGCCTCTCTCCTGGAGGCACTCAGTCAGACCCAGTGTTGACATGTGGCAAGACGCTCCTCGGGGCGCGCCTTGCTTGGGCCTCTCTCCTGGAGGCGCTCAGTCAGACCCAGTGGTGACATGTGGCAAGACGCTCCTCGGGGCACGTATTGCTTGGGCCTCTCTCTTGGAGTCCCACTGTCAGACCCAGTGTTGACATGTGGCAAGACGCTCCTCGGGGCGCGTCTTGCTTGGGCCTCTCTCCTGGAGGCGCTCAGTCAGACCCAGTGTTGACATGTGGCAAGACGCTCCTCGGGGCGCGTCTTGCTTGGGCTTCTCTCCTGGAGGCCCTCAGTCAGACCCATTGTTGACATGTGGCAAGACGCTCCTCGGGGCGCGTCTTGCTTGGGCCTCTCTCCTGGAGTCAGTCAGTCAGACCCAGTGGTGACATGTGGCAAGACGCTCCTCGGGGCGCGTCTTTCTTGGGCTTCTCTCCTGGAGGCCCTCAGTCAGACCCATTGTTGACATCTGGCAAGACGCTCCTCGGGGTGCGTCTTGCTTGGGCCTCTCTCCTGGAGGCGCTCAGTCAGACCGAGTGATGACATGTGGCAAGACGCTCCTCGGGGCGCGTCTTGCTGGGGCTTCTCTCATGGAGGCACTCAGTCAGACCCAGTGTTGACATGTGGCAAGACGCTCCTCGGGGCTCGTCTTGCTTGGGCCTCTCTCCTGGAGGCGCTCAGTCAGACCCAGTGGTGACACGTGGCAAGACGCTCCTCGGGTCGCGTCTTGCTTGGGCCTCTCTCCTGGAGGCGCTCAGTCAGACCCAGTGTTGACACGTGGCAAGACGCTCCTCGGGGCGCATCTTGCTTGGGCCTCTCTCATGGAGGCCCTCTGTCAGACCCAGTGTTGACATGTGTCAAGACGCTCCTCGGGGCGCGTCTTGCTTTGTCCTCTCTCCTGGAGGCGCTCAGTCAGACCGAGTGCTGAAATGTGGCAAGAAGCTCCTCGGGGTGCGTCTTGCTTGGGCTTCTCTCCTGGAGGACCTCAGTCAGACCCATTGTTGACATGTGGCAAGAGGCTCCTCGGGGCGCGTCTTGCTTGGGCCTCTCTCCAGAAGGCCCTCAATCAGACCCAGTGTTGACATGTGGCAGGACGCTCCTCGGGGCGCGTCTTGCTTGGGCCTCTCTCCTGGAGGCGCTCAGTCAAACCCAGTGTTGTCATGTGGCAAGACGCTCCTCATGGCGCGTATTGGTTGGGCCTCTCTCCTGGAGGCGCTCAGTCAGACCCAGTGGTGACATGTGGCAAGACGCTCCTCGGGGCGCGTATTGCTTGGGCCTCTCTCCTGGAGGCGCTCAGTCAGACCCAGTGGTGACATGTGGCAAGACGCTCCTCGGGGCACATATTGCTTGGGCCTCTCTCCTGGAGTCCCACTGTCAGACCCAGTGTTGACATGTGTCAAGATGCTCCTCGGGGCGCGTCTTGCTTGGGCTTCTCTCATTGAGGCCCTCAGTCAGACCCAGTGTTGACATGTGTCAAGACGCTCCTCGGGGCGCGTCTTGCTTGGGCCTCTCTCCTGGAGGCGCTCAGTCAGACCCATTGTTTATATGTGGCAAGACGCTCCTCGGGGCGCGTCTTGCTTGGGCCTCTCTCCTGGAGGCACTCAGTCAGACCCAGTGGTGACATGTGTTAAGACGCTCCTCGTGGCGCGTCTTGCTTGGGCCTCTCTCCTGGAGGCGCTCAGTCAAACCCAGTGTTGTCATGTGGCAAGACGCTCCTCAGGGCGCGTATTGGTTGGGCCTCTCTCCTGGAGGCGCTCAGTCAGACCCAGTGGTGACATGTGGCAAGACGCTCCTCGGGGTGCGTATTGCTTGGGCCTCTCTCCTGGAGGTGCTCAGTCAGACCCAGCGGTGACATGTGGCAAGACGCTCCTCGGGGCGCATCTTGATTGGGCCTCTCTCCTGGAGGCCCTCTGTCAGACCCAGTGTTGACATATGTTAAGACGCTCCTCGGGGAGCGTGTTGCTTGGGCCTCTCTCCTGGAGGCCCTCTGTCAGACCCAGTGTTGAGATGTGGCAAGACACTCCTCGGGGCATATATTGCTTGGGCTTCTCTCCTGGAGGCCCTCAGTCAGACCCAGTGTTGACAAGTGTCAAGATGCTCCTCGGGGCACGTCTTGCTTGGGCCTCTCTCCTGGAGGCCCTCAGTCAGACCCATTGTTGACATGTGGCAAGACGCTCCTCGGGGCGCGTCTTGCTTGGGCTTCTCTCCTGGAGGCCCTCAGTCAGACCCATTGTTGACATGTGGCAAGACGCTCCTCGGGGCGCTTCTTGCTTGGGCCTCTCTCCTGGAGGCGCTCAGTCAGACCCAGTGTTGACATGTGGCAAGACGCTCCTCGGGGCACGTCTTGCTTGGGCCTCTCTCCTGGAGGCGCTCAGTCAAACCAAGTGTTGTCATGTGGCAAGACGCTCCTCAGGGCGCGTATTGGTTGGGCCTCTCTCCTGGAGGTGCTCAGTCAGACCCAGTGGTGACATGTGGCAAGACGCTCCTCGGGGCGCGTATTGCTTGGGCCTCTCTCCTGGAGGCGCTCAGTCAGACCCAGTGGTGACATGTGGCAAGACGCTCCTCGGGGCGCGTCTTGCTTGGGCTTCTCTCATTGAGGCCCTCAGTCAGACCCAGTGTTGACATGTGTCAAGACGCTCCTCGGGGCGCGTCTTGCTTGGGCCTCTCTCCTGGAGGCGCTCAGTCAGACCCATTGTTTATTCGTGGCAAGACGCTCCTCGGGGCGCGTCTTGCTTGGGCCTCTCTCCTGGAGGCACGCAGTCAGACCCAGTGGTGACATGTGGCAAGACGCTCCTCGGGGCTCGTCTTGCTTGGGCCTCTCTCCTGGAGGCGCTCAGTCAGACCCAGTGGTGACACGTGGCAAGACGCTCCTCGGGTCGCGTCTTGCTTGGGCCTCTCTCCTGGAGGCGCTCAGTCAGACCCAGTGTTGACACGTGGCAAGACGCTCCTCGGGGCGCATCTTGCTTGGCCCTCTCTCATGGAGGCCCTCTGTCAGACCCAGTGTTGACATGTGTCTAGACGCTCCTCGGGGCGCGTCTTGCTTTGGCCTCTCTCCTGGAGGTACTCAGTCAGACCGAGTGCTGACATGTGGCAAGAAGCTCCTCGGGGCGCGTCTTGCTTGGGCTTCTCTCCTGGAGGACCTCAGTCAGACCCATTGTTGACATGTGGCAAGACGCTCCTCGGGGCGTGTCTTGCTTGGGCCTCTCTCCAGAAGGCCCTCAATCAGACCCAGTGTTGACATGTGGCAAGACGCTCCTCGGGGCGCGTCTTGCTTGGGCCTCTCTCCTGGAGGCGCTCAGTCAAACCCAGTGTTGTCATGTGGCAAGACGCTCCTCAGGGCGCGTATTGGTTGGGCCTCTCTCCTGGAGGCGCTCAGTCAGACCCATTGGTGACATGTGGCAAGACGCTCCTCGGGGCGCGTATTGCTTGGGCCTCTCTCCTGGAGGCGCTCAGTCAGACCCAGTGGTGACATGTGGCAAGACGCTCCTCGGGGCGCATCTTGATTGGGCCTCTCTCCTGGAGGCCCTCTGTCAGACCCAGTGTTGACATATGTTAAGACGCTCCTCGGGGAGCGTGTTGCTTGGGCCTCTCTCCTGGAGGCCCTCTGTCAGACCCAGTGTTGAGATGTGGCAAGACACTCCTCGGGGCATATCTTGCTTGGGCTTCTCTCCTGGAGGCCCTCAGTCAGACCCAGTGTTGACAAGTGTCAAGATGCTCCTCGGGGCACGTCTTGCTTGGGCCTCTCTCCTGGAGGCCCTCAGTCAGACCCATTGTTGACATGTGGCAAGACGCTCCTCGGGGCGCGTCTTGCTTGGGCTTCTCTCCTGGAGGCCCTCAGTCAGACCCATTGTTGACATGTGGCAAGACGCTCCTCGGGGCGCTTCTTGCTTGGGCCTCTCTCCTGGAGGCGCTCAGTCAGACCCAGTGTTGACATGTGGCAAGACGCTCCTCGGGGCACGTCTTGCTTGGGCCTCTCTCCTGGAGGCGCTCAGTCAAACCAAGTGTTGTCATGTGGCAAGACGCTCCTCAGGGCGCGTATTGGTTGGGCCTCTCTCCTGGAGGTGCTCAGTCAGACCCAGTGGTGACATGTGGCAAGACGCTCCTCGGGGCGCGTATTGCTTGGGCCTCTCTCCTGGAGGCGCTCAGTCAGACCCAGTGGTGACATGTGGCAAGACGCTCCTCGGGGCGCGTCTTGCTTTGGCCTCTCTCCTGGAGGCCCTCTGTCAGACCCAGTGTTGACATATGTTAAGACGCTCCTCGGGGAGCGTGTTGCTTGGGCCTCTCTCCTGGAGGCCCTCTGTCAGACCCAGTGTTGACATGTGGCAAGACACTCCTCGGGGCATATCTTGCTTGGGCTTCTCTCCTGGAGGCCCTCAGTCAGACCCAGTGTTGACAAGTGTCAAGATACTCCTCGGGGCACGTCTTGCTTGGGCCTCTCTCCTGGAGGCCCTCAGTCAGACCCATTGTTGACATGTGGCAAGACGCTCCTCGGGGCGCGTCTTGCTTGTGCTTCTCTCCTAGAGGGCCTCAGTCAGACCCATTGTTGACATGTGGCAAGACGCTCCTCGGGGCGCTTCTTGCTTGGGCCTCTCTCCTGGAGGCGCTCAGTCAGACCCAGTGTTGACATGTGGCAAGACGCTCCTCGGGGCACGTCTTGCTTGGGCCTCTCTCCTGGAGGCGCTCAGTCAGACCCAGTGTTGACATGTGGCAAGACGCTCCTCGGGGCGCGTCTTGCTTGGGCCTCTCTCCTGGAGGCGCTCAGTCAGACCCAGTAATGACATGTGGCAAGACGCTCCTCGGGGCACGTCTTGCTTGGGCCTCTCTCCTGGAGGCGCTCAGTCAGACCCAGTGTTGACATGTGGCAAGACGCTCCTCGGGGTGCGTCTTGCTTGGGCCTCTCTCCTGGAGGCTCTCAGTCAGACCCAGTGGTGACATGTGGCAAGACACTCCTCGGGGCGTGCCTTGCTTGGGCCTCTCTCCTGGGGGCGCTCAGTCAGACCGAGTGCTGACATGTGGCAAGACGCTCCTCGGGGCGCGTCTTGCTTGGGCCTCTCTCCTGGAGGCGCTCAGTCAGACCCAGTGGTGACATGTGGCAAGACGCTCCTCGGGGCACTTATTGCTTGGGCCTCTCTCCTGGAGTCCCACTGTCAGACCCAGTGTTGACATGTGGCAAGACGCTCCTCGGGGCGCGTCTTGCTTGGGCTTCTCTCATTGAGGCCCTCAGTCAGACCCAGTGTTGACATGTGGCAAGACGCTCCTCGGGGCGCGTCTTGCTTGGGCCTCTCTCCTGGAGGCACTCAGTGAGACCCAGTGGTGACATGTGGCAAGACGCTCCTCGGGGCGCGTCTTTCTTGGGCTTCTCTCCTGGAGGCCCTCAGTCAGACCCATTGTTGACATGTGGCAAGACGCTCCTCGGGGTGCGTCTTGCTGGGGCTTCTCTCATGGAAGCACTCAGTCAGACCCAGTGTTGACATGTGGCAACCCGCTCCTCGGGGCTCGTCTTGCTTGGGCCTCTCTCCTGGAGGCGCTCAGTCAGACCCAGTGTTGACACGTGGCAAGACACTCCTCGGGGCGCATCTTGCTTGGGCCTCTCTCATGGAGGCCCTTTGTCAGACCCAGTGTTGACATGTGTCAAGACGCTCCTCGGGGCGCGTCTTGCTTTGGCCTCTCTCCTGGAGGCGCTCAGTCAGACCGAGTGCTGACATGTGGCAAGACGCTCCTCGGGGCGCGTCTTTCATGGGCTTCTCTCCTGGAGGCCCTCAGTCAGACCCATTGTTGACATCTGGCAAGACGCTCCTCGGGGTGCGTCTTTCTTGGGCCTCTCTCCTGGAGGCGCTCAGTCAGACCGAGTAGTGACATGTGGCAAGATGCTCCTCGGGGCGCTTCTTGCTTGGGCCTCTCTCCTGGAGGCGCTCAGTCAGACCGAGTGATGACATGTGGCAAGACGCTCCTCGGGGCGCGTCTTGCTGGGGCTTCCCTCATGGAGGCACTCAGTCAGACCCAGTGTTGACATGTGGCAAGACGCTCCTCGGGGCTCGTCTTGCTTGGGCCTCTCTCATGGAGGCGCTCAGTCAGTCCCAGTGGTGACACGTGGCAAGACGCTCCTCGGGTCGCGTCTTGCTTGGGCCTCTCTCCTGGAGGCGCTCAGTCAGACCCAGTGTTGACACCTGGCAAGACGCTCCACGGGGCGCATCTTGCTTGGGCCTCTCTCATGGAGGCCCTATGTCAGACCCAGTATTGACATCTGTCAAGACGCTCCTCGGGGCGCGTCTTGCTTTGGCCTCTCTCCTGGAGGCGCTCAGTCAGACCGAGTGCTGACATGTGGCAAGAAGCTCCTCGGGGCGCGTCTTGCTTGGGCTTCTCTCCTGGAGGACCTCAGTCAGACCCATTGTTGACATGTGGCAAGACGCTCCTCGGGGCGCGTCTTGCTTGGGCCTCTCTCCTGGAGGCGCTCAGTCAAACCCAGTGTTGTCATGTGGCAAGACGCTCCTCAGGGCGCGTATTGGTTGGGCCTCTCTCCTGGAGGCGCTCAGTCAGACCCAGTGGTGACATGAGGCAAGACGCTCCTCGGGGCGCGTCTTGCTTGGGCCTCTCTCCTGGAGGTGCTCAGTCAGACCCAGTAATGACATGTGGCAAGACGCTCCTCGGGGCACGTCTTGCTTGGGCCTCTCTCCTGGAGGCGCTCAGTCAGACCCAGTGTTGACATGTGGCAAGACGCTCCTCGGGGTGCGTCTTGCTTGGGCCTCTCTCCTGGAGGCTCTCAGTCAGACCCAGTGGTGACATGTGGCAAGACACTCCTCGGGGCATGCCTTGCTTGGGCCTCTCTCCTGGGGGCGCTCAGTCAGACCGAGTGCTGACATGTGGCAAGACGCTCCTCGGGGCGCGTCTTGCTTGGGCCTCTCTCCTGGAGGCTCTCAGTCAGACCCAGTGGTTACATGTGGCAAGACGCTCCTCGGGGCACTTATTGTTTGGGCCTCTCTCCTGGAGTCCCACTTTCAGACCCAGTGTTGACATGTGGCAAGACGCTCCTCGGGGCGCGTCTTGCTTGGGCTTCTCTCATTGAGGCCCTCAGTCAGACCCAGTGTTGACATGTGTCAAGACGCTCCTCCGGGCGCGTCTTGCTTGGGCCTCTCTCCTGGAGGCGCTCAGTCAGACCCATTGTTGACATGTGGCAAGACGCTCCTCGGGGCGCGTCTTGCTTGGGCCTCTCTCCTGGAGGCACTCAGTCAGACCCAGTGGTGACATGTGGCAAGACGCTCCTCGGGGCGCGTCTTTCTTGGGCTTCTCTCCTGGAGGCCCTCAGTCAGACCCATTGTTGACATGTGGCAAGACGCTCCTCGGGGTGCGTCTTGCTGGGGCTTCTCTCATGGAAGCACTCAGTCAGACCCAGTGTTGACATGTGGCAAGACGCTCCTCGGGGCTCGTCTTGCTTGGGCCTCTCTCCTGGAGGCGCTCAGTCAGACCCAGTGTTGACACGTGGCAAGACGCTCCTCGGGGCGCATCTTAATTGGGCCTCTCTCATGGAGGCCCTCTGTCAGACCCAGTGTTGACATGTGTCAAGACGCTCCTCGGGGCGCGTCTTGCTTTGGCCTCTCTCCTGGAGGCGCTCAGTCAGACCGAGTGCTGACATGTGGCAAGACGCTCCTCGGGGCGCGTCTTTCTTGGGCTTCTCTCCTGGAGGCCCTCAGTCAGACCCATTGTTGACATCTGGCAAGACGCTCCTCGGGGTGCGTCTTGCTTGGGCCTCTCTCCTGGAGGCGCTCAGTCAGACCGAGTAGTGACATGTGGCAAGATGCTCCTCGGGGCGCTTCTTGCTTGGGCCTCTCTCCTGGAGGCGCTCAGTCAGACCGAGTGATGACATGTGGCAAGACGCTCCTCGGGGCGCGTCTTGCTGGGGCTTCCCTCATGGAGGCACTCAGTCAGACCCAGTGTTGACATGTGGCAAGACGCTCCTCGGGGCTCGTCTTGCTTGGGCCACTCTCATGGAGGCGCTCAGTCAGTCCCAGTGGTGACACGTGGCAAGACGCTCCTCGGGTCGCGTCTTGCTTGGGCCTCTCTCCTGGAGGCGCTCAGTCAGACCCAGTGGTGACATGTGGCAAGACGCTCCTCGGGGCACTTATTGCTTGGGCCTCTCTCCTGGAGTCCCACTGTCAGACCCAGTGTTGACATGTGGCAAGACGCTCCTCGGGGCGCGTCTTGCTTGGGCTTCTCTCATTGAGGCCCTCAGTCAGACCCAGTGTTGACATGTGTCAAGACGCTCCTCCGGGCGCGTCTTGCTTGGGCCTCTCTCCTGGAGGTGCTCAGTCAGACCCATTGTTGACATGTGGCAAGACGCTCCTCGGGGCGCGTCTTGCTTGGGCCTCTCTCCTGGAGGCACTCAGTCAGACCCAGTGGTGACATGTGGCAAGACGCTCCTCGGGGCGCGTCTTTCTTGGGCTTCTCTCCTGGAGGCCCTCAGTCAGACCCATTGTTGACATGTGGCAAGACGCTCCTCGGGGCGCATCTTGCTGGGGCTTCTCTCATGGAAGCACTCAGTCAGACCCAGTGTTGACATGTGGCAAGACGGTCCTCGGGGCTCGTCTTGCTTGGGCCTCTCTCCTGGAGGCGCTCAGTCAGACCCAGTGTTAGCACGTGGCAAGACGCTCCTCGGGGCGCATCTTGCTTGGGCCTCTCTCATGGAGGCCCTCTGTCAGACCCAGTGTTGACATGTGTCAAGACGCTCCTCGGGGCGCCTCTTGCTTTGGCCTCTCTCCTGGAGGCGCTCAGTCAGACCGAGTGCTGACATGTGGCAAGACGCTCCTCGGGGCGCGTCTTTCTTGGGCTTCTCTCCTGGAGGCCCTCAGTCAGACCCATTGTTGACATCTGGCAAGACGCTCCTCGGGGTGCGTCTTGCTTGGGCCTCTCTCCTGGAGGCGCTCAGTCAGACCGAGTAGTGACATGTGGCAAGATGCTCCTCGGGGCGCTTCTTGCTTGGGCCTCTCTCCTGGAGGCGCTCAGTGAGACCGAGTGATGACATGTGGCAAGACGCTCCTCGGGGCGCGTCTTGCTGGGGCTTCCCTCATGGAGGCACTCAGTCAGACCCAGTGTTGACATGTGGCAAGACGCTCCTCGGGGCTCGTCTTGCTTGGGCCACTCTCATGGAGGCGCTCAGTCAGTCCCAGTGGTGACACGTGGCAAGACGCTCCTCGGGTCGCGTCTTGCTTGGGCCTCTCTCCTGGAGGCGCTCAGTCAGACCCAGTGGTGACATGTGGCAAGACGCTCCTCGGGGCACTTATTGCTTGGGCCTCTCTCCTGGAGTCCCACTGTCAGACCCAGTGTTGACATGTGGCAAGACGCTCCTCGGGGCGCGTCTTGCTTGGGCTTCTCTCATTGAGGCCCTCAGTCAGACCCAGTGTTGACATGTGTCAAGACGCTCCTCCGGGCGCGTCTTGCTTGGGCCTCTCTCCTGGAGGTGCTCAGTCAGACCCATTGTTGACATGTGGCAAGACGCTCCTCGGGGCGCGTCTTGCTTGGGCCTCTCTCCTGGAGGCACTCAGTCAGACCCAGTGGTGACATGTGGCAAGACGCTCCTCGGGGCGCGTCTTTCTTGGGCTTCTCTCCTGGAGGCCCTCAGTCAGACCCATTGTTGACATGTGGCAAGACGCTCCTCGGGGTGCGTCTTGCTGGGGCTTCTCTCATGGAAGCACTCAGTCAGACCCAGTGTTGACATGTGGCAAGACGCTCCTCGGGGCTCGTCTTGCTTGGGCCTCTCTCCTGGAGGCGCTCAGTCAGACCCAGTGTTGACACGTGGCAAGACGCTCCTCGGGGCGCATCTTGCTTGGGCCTCTCTCATGGAGGCCCTCTGTCAGACCCAGTGTTGACATGTGTCAAGACGCTCCTCGGGGCGCGTCTTGCTTTGGCCTCTCTCCTGGAGGCGCTCAGTCAGACCGAGTGCTGACATGTGGCAAGACGCTCCTCGGGGCGCGTCTTTCTTGGGCTTCTCTCCTGGAGGCCCTCAGTCAGACCCATTGTTGACATCTGGCAAGACGCTCCTCGGGGTGCGTCTTGCTTGGGCCTCTCTCCTGGAGGCGCTCAGTCAGACCGAGTAGTGACATGTGGCAAGATGCTCCTCGGGGCGCTTCTTGCTTGGGCCTCTCTCCTGGAGGCGCTCAGTCAGACCGAGTGATGACATGTGGCAAGACGCTCCTCGGGGCGCGTCTTGCTGGGGCTTCCCTCATGGAGGCACTCAGTCAGACCCAGTGTTGACATGTGGCAAGACGCTCCTCGGGGCTCGTCTTGCTTGGGCCTCTCTCATGGAGGCGCTCAGTCAGTCCCAGTGGTGACACGTGGCAAGACGCTCCTCGGGTCGCGTCTTGCTTGGGCCTCTCTCCTGGAGGCGCTCAGTCAGACCCAGTGTTGACACGTGGCAAGACGCTCCTCGGGGCGCATCTTGCTTGGGCCTCTCTCATGGAGGCCCTATGTCAGACCCAGTATTGACATGTGTCAAGACGCTCCTCGGGGCGCGTCTTGCTTTGGCCTCTCTCCTGGAGGCGCTCAGTCAGACCGAGTGCTGACATGTGGCAAGAAGCTCCTCGGGGCGGTCTTGCTTGGGCTTCTCTCCTGGAGGACCTCAGTCAGACCCATTGTTGACATGTGGCAAGACGCTCCTCGGGGCGCGTCTTGCTTGGGCCTCTCTCCTGGAGGCGCTCAGTCAAACCCAGTGTTGTCATGTGGCAAGACGCTCCTCAGGGCGCGTATTGGTTGGGCCTCTCTCCTGGAGGCGCTCAGTCAGACCCAGTGGTGACATGAGGCAAGACGCTCCTCGGGGCGCGTCTTGCTTGGGCCTCTCTCCTGGAGGCGCTCAGTCAGACCCAGTAATGACATGTGGCAAGACGCTCCTCGGGGCACGTCTTGCTTGGGCCTCTCTCCTGGAGGCGCTCAGTCAGACCCAGTGTTGACATGTGGCAAGACGCTCCTCGGGGTGCGTCTTGCTTGGGCCTCTCTCCTGGAGGCTCTCAGTCAGACCCAGTGGTGACATGTGGCAAGACACTCCTCGGGGCGTGCCTTGCTTGGGCCTCTATCCTGGGGGCGCTCAGTCAGACCGAGTGCTGACATGTGGCAAGACGCTCCTCGGGGCGCGTCTTGCTTGGGCCTCTCTCCTGGAGGCGCTCAGTCAGACCCAGTGGTGACATGTGGCAAGACGCTCCTCGGGGCACTTATTGCTTGGGCCTCTCTCCTGGAGTCCCACTGTCAGACCCAGTGTTGACATGTGGCAAGACGCTCCTCGGGGCGCGTCTTGCTTGGGCTTCTCTCATTGAGGCCCTCAGTCAGACCCAGTGTTGACATGTGTCAAGACGCTCCTCCGGGCGCGTCTTGCTTGGGCCTCTCTCCTGGAGGCGCTCAGTCAGACCCATTGTTGACATGTGGCAAGACGCTCCTCGGGGCGCGTCTTGCTTGGGCCTCTCTCCTGGAGGCACTCAGTCAGACCCAGTGGTGACATGTGGCAAGACGCTCCTCGGGGCGCGTCTTTCTTGGGCTTCTCTTCTGGAGGCCCTCAGTCAGACCCATTGTTGACATGTGGCAAGACGCTCCTCGGGGTGCGTCTTGCTGGGGCTTCTCTCATGGAAGCACTCAGTCAGACCCAGTGTTGACATGTGGCAAGACGCTCCTCGGGGCTCGTCTTGCTTGGGCCTCTCTCCTGGAGGCGCTCAGTCAGACCGAGTGCTGACATGTGGCAAGACGCTCCTCGGGGCGCGTCTTTCTTGGGCTTCTCTCCTGGAGGCCCTCAGTCAGACCCATTGTTGACATCTGGCAAGACGCTCCTCGGGGTGCGTCTTGCTTGGGCCTCTCTCCTGGAGGCGCTCAGTCAGACCGAGTAGTGACATGTGGCAAGATGCTCCTCGGGGCGCTTCTTGCTTGGGCCTCTCTCCTGGAGGCGCTCAGTCAGACCGAGTGATGACATGTGGCAAGACGCTCCTCGGGGCGCGTCTTGCTGGGGCTTCCCTCATGGAGGCACTCAGTCAGACCCAGTGTTGACATGTGGCAAGACGCTCCTCGGGGCTCGTCTTGCTTGGGCCACTCTCATGGAGGCGCTCAGTCAGTCCCAGTGGTGACACGTGGCAAGACGCTCCTCGGGTCGCGTCTTGCTTGGGCCTCTCTCCTGGAGGCGCTCAGTCAGACCCAGTGGTGACATGTGGCAAGACGCTCCTCGGGGCACTTATTGCTTGGGCCTCTCTCCTGGAGTCCCACTGTCAGACCCAGTGTTGACATGTGGCAAGACGCTCCTCGGGGCGCGTCTTGCTTGGGCTTCTCTCATTGAGGCCCTCAGTCAGACCCAGTGTTGACATGTGTCAAGACGCTCCTCCGGGCGCGTCTTGCTTGGGCCTCTCTCCTGGAGGTGCTCAGTCAGACCCATTGTTGACATGTGGCAAGACGCTCCTCGGGGCGCGTCTTGCTTGGGCCTCTCTCCTGGAGGCACTCAGTCAGACCCAGTGGTGACATGTGGCAAGACGCTCCTCGGGGCGCGTCTTTCTTGGGCTTCTCTCCTGGAGGCCCTCAGTCAGACCCATTGTTGACATGTGGCAAGACGCTCCTCGGGGCGCATCTTGCTGGGGCTTCTCTCATGGAAGCACTCAGTCAGACCCAGTGTTGACATGTGGCAAGACGGTCCTCGGGGCTCGTCTTGCTTGGGCCTCTCTCCTGGAGGCGCTCAGTCAGACCCAGTGTTAGCACGTGGCAAGACGCTCCTCGGGGCGCATCTTGCTTGGGCCTCTCTCATGGAGGCCCTCTGTCAGACCCAGTGTTGACATGTGTCAAGACGCTCCTCGGGGCGCCTCTTGCTTTGGCCTCTCCTGGAGGCGCTCAGTCAGACCGAGTGCTGACATGTGGCAAGACGCTCCTCGGGGCGCGTCTTTCTTGGGCTTCTCTCCTGGAGGCCCTCAGTCAGACCCATTGTTGACATCTGGCAAGACGCTCCTCGGGGTGCGTCTTGCTTGGGCCTCTCTCCTGGAGGCGCTCAGTCAGACCGAGTAGTGACATGTGGCAAGATGCTCCTCGGGGCGCTTCTTGCTTGGGCCTCTCTCCTGGAGGCGCTCAGTCAGACCGAGTGATGACATGTGGCAAGACGCTCCTCGGGGCGCGTCTTGCTGGGGCTTCCCTCATGGAGGCACTCAGTCAGACCCAGTGTTGACATGTGGCAAGACGCTCCTCGGGGCTCGTCTTGCTTGGGCCACTCTCATGGAGGCGCTCAGTCAGTCCCAGTGGTGACACGTGGCAAGACGCTCCTCGGGTCGCGTCTTGCTTGGGCCTCTCTCCTGGAGGCGCTCAGTCAGACCCAGTGGTGACATGTGGCAAGACGCTCCTCGGGGCACTTATTGCTTGGGCCTCTCTCCTGGAGTCCCACTGTCAGACCCAGTGTTGACATGTGGCAAGACGCTCCTCGGGGCGCGTCTTGCTTGGGCTTCTCTCATTGAGGCCCTCAGTCAGACCCAGTGTTGACATGTGTCAAGACGCTCCTCCGGGCGCGTCTTGCTTGGGCCTCTCTCCTGGAGGTGCTCAGTCAGACCCATTGTTGACATGTGGCAAGACGCTCCTCGGGGCGCGTCTTGCTTGGGCCTCTCTCCTGGAGGCACTCAGTCAGACCCAGTGGTGACATGTGGCAAGACGCTCCTCGGGGCGCGTCTTTCTTGGGCTTCTCTCCTGGAGGCCCTCAGTCAGACCCATTGTTGACATGTGGCAAGACGCTCCTCGGGGTGCGTCTTGCTGGGGCTTCTCTCATGGAAGCACTCAGTCAGACCCAGTGTTGACATGTGGCAAGACGCTCCTCGGGGCTCGTCTTGCTTGGGCCTCTCTCCTGGAGGCGCTCAGTCAGACCCAGTGTTGACACGTGGCAAGACGCTCCTCGGGGCGCATCTTGCTTGGGCCTCTCTCATGGAGGCCCTCTGTCAGACCCAGTGTTGACATGTGTCAAGACGCTCCTCGGGGCGCGTCTTGCTTTGGCCTCTCTCCTGGAGGCGCTCAGTCAGACCGAGTGCTGACATGTGGCAAGACGCTCCTCGGGGCGCGTCTTTCTTGGGCTTCTCTCCTGGAGGCCCTCAGTCAGACCCATTGTTGACATCTGGCAAGACGCTCCTCGGGGTGCGTCTTGCTTGGGCCTCTCTCCTGGAGGCGCTCAGTCAGACCGAGTAGTGACATGTGGCAAGATGCTCCTCGGGGCGCTTCTTGCTTGGGCCTCTCTCCTGGAGGCGCTCAGTCAGACCGAGTGATGACATGTGGCAAGACGCTCCTCGGGGCGCGTCTTGCTGGGGCTTCCCTCATGGAGGCACTCAGTCAGACCCAGTGTTGACATGTGGCAAGACGCTCCTCGGGGCTCGTCTTGCTTGGGCCTCTCTCATGGAGGCGCTCAGTCAGTCCCAGTGGTGACACGTGGCAAGACGCTCCTCGGGTCGCGTCTTGCTTGGGCCTCTCTCCTGGAGGCGCTCAGTCAGACCCAGTGTTGACACGTGGCAAGACGCTCCTCGGGGCGCATCTTGCTTGGGCCTCTCTCATGGAGGCCCTATGTCAGACCCAGTATTGACATGTGTCAAGACGCTCCTCGGGGCGCGTCTTGCTTTGGCCTCTCTCCTGGAGGCGCTCAGTCAGACCGAGTGCTGACATGTGGCAAGAAGCTCCTCGGGGCGGTCTTGCTTGGGCTTCTCTCCTGGAGGACCTCAGTCAGACCCATTGTTGACATGTGGCAAGACGCTCCTCGGGGCGCGTCTTGCTTGGGCCTCTCTCCTGGAGGCGCTCAGTCAAACCCAGTGTTGTCATGTGGCAAGACGCTCCTCAGGGCGCGTATTGGTTGGGCCTCTCTCCTGGAGGCGCTCAGTCAGACCCAGTGGTGACATGAGGCAAGACGCTCCTCGGGGCGCGTCTTGCTTGGGCCTCTCTCCTGGAGGCGCTCAGTCAGACCCAGTAATGACATGTGGCAAGACGCTCCTCGGGGCACGTCTTGCTTGGGCCTCTCTCCTGGAGGCGCTCAGTCAGACCCAGTGTTGACATGTGGCAAGACGCTCCTCGGGGTGCGTCTTGCTTGGGCCTCTCTCCTGGAGGCTCTCAGTCAGACCCAGTGGTGACATGTGGCAAGACACTCCTCGGGGCGTGCCTTGCTTGGGCCTCTATCCTGGGGGCGCTCAGTCAGACCGAGTGCTGACATGTGGCAAGACGCTCCTCGGGGCGCGTCTTGCTTGGGCCTCTCTCCTGGAGGCGCTCAGTCAGACCCAGTGGTGACATGTGGCAAGACGCTCCTCGGGGCACTTATTGCTTGGGCCTCTCTCCTGGAGTCCCACTGTCAGACCCAGTGTTGACATGTGGCAAGACGCTCCTCGGGGCGCGTCTTGCTTGGGCTTCTCTCATTGAGGCCCTCAGTCAGACCCAGTGTTGACATGTGTCAAGACGCTCCTCCGGGCGCGTCTTGCTTGGGCCTCTCTCCTGGAGGCGCTCAGTCAGACCCATTGTTGACATGTGGCAAGACGCTCCTCGGGGCGCGTCTTGCTTGGGCCTCTCTCCTGGAGGCACTCAGTCAGACCCAGTGGTGACATGTGGCAAGACGCTCCTCGGGGCGCGTCTTTCTTGGGCTTCTCTTCTGGAGGCCCTCAGTCAGACCCATTGTTGACATGTGGCAAGACGCTCCTCGGGGTGCGTCTTGCTGGGGCTTCTCTCATGGAAGCACTCAGTCAGACCCAGTGTTGACATGTGGCAAGACGCTCCTCGGGGCTCGTCTTGCTTGGGCCTCTCTCCTGGAGGCGCTCAGTCAGACCCATTGTTGACATGTGGCAAGACGCTCCTCGGGGCGCGTCTTGCTTGGGCCTCTCTCCTGGAGGCACTCAGTCAGACCCAGTGGTGACATGTGGCAAGACGCTCCTCGGGGCGCGTCTTTCTTGGGCTTCTCTCCTGGAGGCCCTCAGTCAGACCCATTGTTGACATGTGGCAAGACGCTCCTCGGGGTGCGTCTTGCTGGGGCTTCTCTCATGGAAGCACTCAGTCAGACCCAGTGTTGACATTTGGCAAGACGCTCCTCGGGGCTAGTCTTGCTTGGGCCTCTCTTCTGGAGGCGCTCAGTCAGACCCAGTGGTGACACGTGGCAAGACGCTCCTCGGGTCGCGTCTTGCTTGGGCCTCTCTCCTGGAGGCGCTCAGTCAGACCCATTGTTGACACGTGGCAAGACGCTCCTCGGGGCGCATCTTGCTTGGGCCTCTCTCATGGAGGCCCTCTGTCAGACCCAGTGTTGACATGTGTCAAGAAGCTCCTCGGGGCGCGTCTTGCTTTGGCCTCTCTCCTGGAGGCGCTCAGTCAGACCGAGTGCTGACATGTGGCAAGAAGCTCCTCGGGGCGCGTCTTGCTTGGGCTTCTCTCCTGGAGGACCTCAGTCAGACCCATTGTTGACATGTGGCAAGACGCTCCTCGGGGCGCGTCTTGCTTGGGCCTCTCTCCAGAAGGCCCTCAATCAGACCCAGTGTTGACATGTGGCAAGACGCTCCTCGGGGCGCGTCTTGCTTGGGCCTCTCTCCTGGAGGCGCTCAGTCAAACCCAGTGTTGTCATGTGGCAAGACGCTCCTCAGGGCGCGTATTGGTTGGGCCTCTCTCCTGGAGGCGCTCAGTCAGACCCAGTGGTGACATGTGGCAAGACGCTCCTCGGGGCGCGTATTGCTTGGGCCTCTCTCCTGGAGTCGCTCAGTCAGACCCAGTGGTGACATGTGGCAAGACGCTCCTCGGGGCGCGTCTTGCTTGGGCCTCTCTCCTGGAGGCCCTCTGTCAGACCCAGTGTTGACATATGTTAAGACGCTCCTCGGGGAGCGTGTTGCTTGGGCCTCTCTCCTGGAGGCCCTCTGTCAGACCCAGTGTTGACATGTGGCAAGACACTCCTCGGGGCATATCTTGCTTGGGCTTCTCTCCTGGAGGCCCTCAGTCAGACCCAGTGTTGACAAGTGTCAAGATGCTCCTCGGGGCACGTCTTGCTTGGGCCTCTCTCCTGGAGGCCCTCAGTCAGACCCATTGTTGACATGTGGCAAGACGCTCCTCGGGGCGCGTCTTGCTTGGGCTTCTCTCCTGGAGGCCCTCAGTCAGACCCATTGTTGACATGTGGCAAGACGCTCCTCGGGGCGCGTCTTGCTTGGGCCTCTCTCCTGGAGGCACTCAGTCAGACCCAGTGGTGACATGTGGCAAGACGCTCCTCGGGGCGCGTCTTTCTTGGGCTTCTCTCCTGGAGGCCCTCAGTCAGACCCATTGGTGACATGTGGCAAGACGCTCCTCGGGGTGCATCTTGCTGGGGCTTCTCTCATGGAAGCGCTCAGTCAGACCCAGTGTTGACATGTGGCAAGACGCTCCTCGGGGCTCGTCTTGCTTGGGCCTCTCTGCTGGAGGCGCTCAGTCAGACCCAGAGGTGACACGTGGCAAGACGCTCCTCGGGTCGCGTCTTGCTTGGGCCTCTCTCCTGGAGGCGCTCAGTCAGACCCAGTGTTGACACGTGGCAAGACGCTCCTCGGGGCGCATCTTGCTTGGGCCTCTCTCATGGAGGCCCTCTGTCAGACCCAGTGTTGACATGTGTCAAGACGCTCCTCGGGGCGCCTCTTGCTTTGGCCTCTCTCCTGGAGGCACTCAGTCAGACCCAGTGTTGACATGTGGCAAGACACTCCTCGGGGCATATCTTGCTTGGGCTTCTCTCCTGGAGGCCCTCAGTCAGACCCAGTGTTGACAAGTGTCAAGATGCTCCTCGGGGCACGTCTTGCTTGGGCCTCTCTCCTGGAGGCCCTCAGTCAGACCCATTGTTGACATGTGGCAAGACGCTCCTCGGGGCGCGTCTTGCTTGGGCTTCTCTCCTGGAGGCGCTCATGCAAACCCAGTGTTGTCATGTGGCAAGACGCTCCTCAGGGCGCGTATTGGTTGGGCCTCTCTCCTGGAGGCGCTCAGTCAGAACCAGTGGTGACATGTGGCAAGACGCTCCTCGGGGCGCGTATTGCTTGGGCCTCTCTCCTGGAGGCGCTCAGTCAGACCCAGTGGTGACATGTGGCAAGACGCTCCTCGGGGCGCGTCTTGCTTGGGCCTCTCTCCAGGAGGCCCTCTTTCAGACCCAGTGTTGACATATGTTAAGATGCTCCTAGGGGAGCGTGTTGCTTGGGCCTCTCTCCTGGAGGCCCTCTGTCAGACCCAGTGTTGACATGTGGCAAGACACTCCTCGGGGCATATCTTGCTTGGGCTTCTCTCCTGGAGGCCCTCAGACAGACCCAGTGTTGACAAGTGTCAAGATGCTCCTCGGGGCACGTCTTGCTTGGGCCTCTCTCCTGGAGGCCCTCAGTCAGACCCATTGTTGACATGTGGCAAGATGCTCCTCGGGGCGCGTCTTGCTTGTGCTTCTCTCCTAGAGGGCCTCAGTCAGACCCATTGTTGACATGTGGCAAGACGCTCCTCGGGGCGCTTCTTGCTTGGGCCTCTCTCCTGGAGGCGCTCAGTCAGACCCAGTGTTGACATGTGGCAAGACGCTCCTCGGGGCGCGTCTTGCTTGGGCCTCTCTCCTGGAGGCGCTCAGTCAGACCCAGTAATGACATGTGGCAAGACGCTCCTCGGGGCACGTCTTGCTTGGGCCTCTCTCCTGGAGGAGCTCAGTCAGACCCAGTGTTGACATGTGGCAAGACGCTCCTCGGGGTGCGTCTTGCTTGGGCCTCTCTCCTGGAGGCTCTCAGTCAGACCCAGTGGTGACATGTGGCAAGACACTCCTCGGGGCGCGCCTTGCTTGGGCCTCTCTCCTGGGGGCGCTCAGTCAGACCGAGTGCTGACATGTGGCAAGACGCTCCTCGGGGCGCGTCTTGCTTGGGCCTCTCTCCTGGAGGCGCTCAGTCAGACCCAGTGGTGACATGTGGCAAGACGCTCCTCGGGGCACTTATTGCTTGGGCCTCTCTCCTGGAGTCCCACTGTCAGACCCAGTGTTGACATGTGGCAAGACGCTCCTCGGGGCGCGTCTTGCTTGGGCTTCTCTCATTGAGGCCAACAGTCAGACCCAGTGTTGACATGTGTCAAGACGCTCCTCGGGGCGCGTCTTGCTTGGGCCTCTCTCCTGGAGGCGCTCAGTCAGACCCATTGTTGACATGTGGCAAGTCGCTCCTCGGGGCGCGTCTTGCTTGGGCCTCTCTCCTGGAGGCACTCAGTCAGACCCAGTGGTGACATGTGGCAAGACGCTCCTCGGGGCGCGTCTTTCTTGGGCTTCTCTCCTGGAGGCCCTCAGTCAGACCCATTGTTGACATGTGGCAAGACGCTCCTCGGGGTGCGTCTTGCTGGGGCTTCTCTCATGGAAGCACTCAGTCAGACCCAGTGTTGACATGTGGCAAGACGCTCCTCGGGGCTCTTCTTGCTTGGGCCTCTCTCCTGGAGGCGCTCAGTCAGACCCAGTGTTGACACGTGGCAAGACGCTCCTCGGGGCGCATCTTGCTTGGGCCTCTCTCATGGAGGCCCTCTGTCAGACCCAGTGTTGACATGTGTCAAGACGCTCCTCGGGGCGCGTCTTGCTTTGGCCTCTCTCCTGGAGGCGCTCAGTCAGACCGAGTGCTGACATGTGGCAAGACGCTCCTCGGGGCGCGTCTTTCTTGGGCTTCTCTCCTGGAGGCCCTCAGTCAGACCCATTGTTGACATCTGGCAAGACGCTCCTCGGGGTGCGTCTTGCTTGGGCCTCTCTCCTGGAGGCGCTCAGTCAGACCGAGTAGTGACATGTGGCAAGATGCTCCTCGGGAAGCTTCTTGCTTGGGCCTCTCTCCTGGAGGCGCTCAGTCAGACCGAGTGATGACATGTGGCAAGACGCTCCTCGGGGCGAGTCTTGCTGGGGCTTCTCTCATGGAGGCACTCAGTCAGACCCAGTGTTGACATGTGGCAAGACGCTCCTCGGGGCTCGTCTTGCTTGGGCCTCTCTCATGGAGGCGCTCAGTCAGTCCCAGTGGTGACACGTGGCAAGACGCTCCTCGGGTCGCGTCTTGCTTGGGCCTCTCTCCTGGAGGCGCTCAGTCAGACCCAGTGTTGACACGTGGCAAGACGCTCCTCGGGGCGCATCTTGCTTGGGCCTCTCTCATGGAGGCCCTATGTCAGACCCAGTGTTGACATGTGTCAAGACGCTCCTCGGGGCGCGTCTTGCTTTGGCCTCTCTCCTGGAGGCGCTCAGTCAGACAGAGTGCTGACATGTGGCAAGAAGCTCCTCGGGGCGCGTCTTGCTTGGGCTTCTCTCCTGGAGGACCTCAGTCAGACCCATTGTTGACATGTGGCAAGACGCTCCTCGGGGCGCGTCTTGCTTGGGCCTCTCTCCTGGAGGCGCTCAGTCAAACCCAGTGTTGTCATGTGGCAAGACGCTCCTCAGGGCGCGTATTGGTTGGGCCTCTCTCCTGGAGGCGCTCAGTCAGACCCAGTGGTGACATGAGGCAAGACGCTCCTCGGGGCGCGTATTGCTTGGGCCTCTCTCCTGGAGGCGCTCAGTCAGACCCAGTGGTGACATGTGGCAAGACGCTCCTCGGGGCGCATCTTGCTTGGGCCTCTCTCATGGAGGCCCTATGTCAGACCCAGTGTTGACATGTGTCAAGACGCTCCTCGGGGCGCGTCTTGCTTTGGCCTCTCTCCTGGAGGCGCTCAGTCAGACCGAGTGCTGACATGTGGCAAGAAGCTCCTCGGGGTGCGTCTTGCTTGGGCTTCTCTCCTGGAGGACCTCAGTCAGACCCATTGTTGACATGTGGCAAGACGCTCCTCGGGGCGCGTCTTGCTTGGGCCTCTCTCCTGGAGGCGCTCAGTCAAACCCAGTGTTGTCATGTGGCAAGACGCTCCTCAGGGCGCGTATTGGTTGGGCCTCTCTCCTGGAGGCGCTCAGTCAGACCCAGTGGTGACATGAGGCAAGACGCTCCTCGGGGCGCGTATTGCTTGGGCCTCTCTACTGGAGGCGCTCAGTCAGACCCAGTGGTGACATGTGGCAAGACGCTCCTCGTGGCACATATTGCTTGGGCCTCTCTCCTGGAGTCCCACTGTCAGACCCAGTGTTGACATGTGGCAAGACGCTCCTCGGGGCGCGTCTTGCTTGGGCTTCTCTCATTGAGGCCCTCAGTCAGACACAGTGTTGACATGTGTCAAGACGCTCCTCGGGGCACGTCTTGCTTGGGCCTCTCTCCTGGAGGCGCTCAGTCAGACCCATTGTTGACATGTGGCAAGACGCTCCTCGGGGCGCGTCTTGCTTGGGCCTCTCTCCTGGAGGCACTCAGTCAGACCCAGTGGTGACATGTGGCAAGACGCTCCTCGGGGCGCGTCTTTCTTGGGCTTCTCTCCTGGAGGCCCTCAGTCAGACCCATTGTTGACATGTGGCAAGACGCTCCTCGGGGTGCGTCTTGCTGGGGCTTCTCTCATGGAAGCACTCAGTCAGACCCAGTGTTGACATTTGGCAAGACGCTCCTCGGGGCTAGTCTTGCTTGGGCCTCTCTTCTGGAGGCGCTCAGTCAGACCCAGTGGTGACACGTGGCAAGACGCTCCTCGGGTCGCGTCTTGCTTGGGCCTCTCTCCTGGAGGCGCTCAGTCAGACCTATTGTTGACACGTGGCAAGACGCTCCTCGGGGCGCATCTTGCTTGGGCCTCTCTCATGGAGGCCCTCTGTCAGACCCAGTGTTGACATGTGTCAAGACGCTCCTCGGGGCGCGTCTTGCTTTGGCCTCTCTCCTGGAGGCGCTCAGTCAGACCGAGTGCTGACATGTGGCAAGAAGCTCCTCGGGGCGCGTCTTCTTGGGCTTCTCTCCTGGAGGACCTCAGTCAGAACCATTGTTGACATGTGGCAAGACGCTCCTCGGGGCGCGTCTTGCTTGGGCCTCTCTCCAGAAGGCCCTCAATCAGACCCAGTGTTGACATGTGGCAAGACGCTCCTCGGGGCGCGTCTTGCTTGGGCCTCTCTCCTGGAGGCGCTCAGTCAAACCCAGTGGTGACATGTGGCAAGACGCTCCTCGGGGCGCGTATTGCTTGGGCCTCTCTCCTGGAGGCGCTCAGTCAGACCCAGTGTTGACATGTGGCAAGACGCTCCTCGGAGCACGTCTTGCTTGGGCCTCTCTCCTGGAGGCGCTCAGTCAGACCCAGTGTTGACATGTGGCAAGACGCTCCTCGGGGCGCGTCTTACTTGGGCCTCTCTCCTGGAGGCGCTCAGTCAGACCCAGTAATGACATGTGGCAAGACGCTCCTCGGGGCACGTCTTGCTTGGGCCTCTCTCCTGGAGGCGCTCAGTCAGACCCAGTGTTGACATGTGGCAAGACGCTCCTCGGGGTGCGTCTTGCTTGGGCCTCTCTCCTGGAGGCTCTCAGTCAGACCCAGTGGTGACATGTGGCAAGACACTCCTCGGGGCGCGCCTTGCTTGGGCCTCTCTCCTGGGTGCGCTCAGTCAGACCGAGTGCTGACATGTGGCAAGACGCTCCTCGGGGCGCGTCTTGCTTGGGCTTCTCTCATTGAGGCCCTCAGTCAGACCCAGTGTTGACATGTGTCAAGACGCTCCTCGGGGCGCGTCTTGCTTGGGCCTCTCTCCTGGAGGCGCTCAGTCAGACCCATTGTTGACATGTGGCAAGACGCTCCTCGGGGCGCGTCTTGCTTGGGCCTCTCTCCTGGAGGCACTCAGTCAGACCCAGTGGTGACATGTGGCAAGACGCTCCTCGGGGCGCGTCTTTCTTGGGCTTCTCTCCTGGAGGCCCTCAGTCAGACCCAGTGGTGACACGTGGCAAGACGCTCCTCGGGTCGCGTCTTGCTTGGGCCTCTCTCCTGGAGGCGCTCAGTCAGACCCAGTGTTGACACGTGGCAAGACGCTCCTCGGGGCGCATCTTGCTTGGGCCTCTCTCATGGAGGCCCTCTGTCAGACCCAGTGTTGACATGTGGCAAGACGCTCCTCGGGGCGCGTATTGCTTGGGCCTCTCTCCTGGAGGCGCTCAGTCAGACCCAGTGGTGACATGTGGCAAGACGCTCCTCGGGGCGCGTCTTGCTTGGGCCTCTCTCCTGGAGGCCCTCTGTCAGACCCAGTGTTGACATATGTTAAGACGCTCCTCGTGGAGCGTGTTGCTTGGGCCTCTCTCCTGGAGGCCCTCTGTCAGACCCAGTGTTGACATGTGGCAAGACACTCCTCGGGGCATATCTTGCTTGGGCTTCTCTCCTGGAGGCCCTCAGTCAGACCCAGTGTTGACAAGTGTCAAGATGCTCCTCGGGGCACGTCTTGCTTGGGCCTCTCTCCTGGAGGCCCTCAGTCAGACCCATTGTTGACATGTGGCAAGACGCTCCTCGGGGAGCATCTTGCTTGGGCTTCTCTCCTGGAGGCCCTCAGTCAGACCCATTGTTGACATGTGGCAAGACGCTAATCGGGGCGCTTCTTGCTTGGGCCTCTCTCCTGGAGGCGCTCAGTCAGACCCAGTGTTGACATGTGGCAAGACGCTCCTCGGGGCACGTCTTGCTTGGGCCTTTCTCCTGGAGGCGCTCAGTCAGACCCAGTGTTGACATGTGGCAAGACGCTCCTCGGGGCGCGTCTTGCTTGGGCCTTTCTCCTGGAGGCGCTCAGTCAGACCCAGTAATGACATGTGGCAAGACGCTCCTCGGGGCACGTCTTGCTTGGGCCTCTCTCCTGGAGGCGCTCAGTCAGACCCATTGTTGACATGTGGCAAGACGCTCCTCGGGGTGCGTCTTGCTTGGACCCCTCTCCTGGAGGCTCTCAGTCAGACCCAGTGGTGACATGTGGCAAGACACTCCTCGGGGCGCGCCTTGCTTGGGCCTCTCTCCTGGGGGCGCTCAGTCAGACCGAGTGCTGACATGTGGCAAGACGCTCCTCGGGGCGCGTCTTGCTTGGGCCTCTCTCCTGGAGGCGCTCAGTCAGACCCAGTGGTGACATGTGGCAAGACGCTCCTCGGGGCACGTATTGCTTGGGCCTCTCTCCTGGAGTCCCACTGTCAGACCCAGTGTTGACATGTGGCAAGACGCTCCTCGGGGCGCGTCTTGCTTGGGCCTCTCTCCTGGAGGCGCTCAGTCAGACCCAGTGTTGACATGTGGCAAGACGCTCCTCGGGGCGCGTCTTGCTTGGGCTTCTCTCCTGGAGGTCCTCAGTCAGACCCATTGTTGACATCTGGCAAGACGCTCCTCGGGGTGCGTCTTGCTTGGGCCTCTTTCCTGGAGGCTCTCAGTCAGACCGAGTAGTGACATTTGGCAAGATGCTCCTCGGGGTGCTTCTTGCTTGGGCCTCTCTCCTGGAGGCGCTCAATCAGACCCATTGTTGACATGTGGCAAGACGCTCCTTGGGGCGCGTCTTGGTTGGGCCTCTCTCCTGGAGGTGCTCAGTCAGAGCCAGTGGTGACATGTGGCAAGACGCTCCTCGGGGCGCGTATTGCTTGGGCCTCTCTCCTGGAGGCGCTCAGTCAGACCCAGTGGTGACATGTGCCAAGACGCTCCTCGGGGCGCGTCTTGCTTGGGCCTCTCTCCTGGAGGCCCTCTGTCAGACCCAGTGTTGACATATGTTAAGACGCTCCTCGGGGAGCGTGTTGCTTGGGCCTCTCTCCTGGAGGCCCTCTGTCAGACCCAGTGTTGACATGTGGCAAGACACTCCTCGGGGCATATCTTGCTTGGGCTTCTCTCCTGGAGGCCCTCAGTCAGACCCAGTGTTGACAAGTGTCAAGATGCTCCTCGGGGCACGTCTTGCTTGGGCCTCTCTCCTGGAGGCCCTCAGTCAGACCCATTGTTGACATGTGGCAAGACGCTCCTCGGGGCGCGTCTTGCTTGGGCTTCTCTCCTGGAGGCGCTCATGCAAACCCAGTGTTGTCATGTGGCAAGACGCTCCTCAGGGCGCGTATTGGTTGGGCCTCTCTCCTGGAGGCGCTCAGTCAGACCCAGTGGTGACATGTGGCAAGACGCTCCTCGGGGCGCGTCTTGCTTGGGCCTCTCTCCAGGAGGCCCTCTGTCAGACCCAGTGTTGACATATGTTAAGACGCTCCTAGGGGAGCGTGTTGCTTGGGCCTCTCTCCTGGAGGCCCTCTGTCAGACCCAGTGTTGACATGTGGCAAGACACTCCTCGGGGCATATCTTGCTTGGGCTTCTCTCCTGGAGGCCCTCAGACAGACCCAGTGTTGAGAAGTGTCAAGATGCTCCTCGGGGCACGTCTTGCTTGGGCCTCTCTCCTGGAGGCCCTCAGTCAGACCCATTGTTGACATGTGGCAAGATGCTCCTCGGGGCGCGTCTTGCTTGTGCTTCTCTCCTAGAGGGCCTCAGTCAGACCCATTGTTGACATGTGGCAAGACGCTCCTCGGGGCGCTTCTTGCTTGGGCCTCTCTCCTGGAGGCGCTCAGTCAGACCCAGTGTTGACATGTGGCAAGATGCTCCTCGGGGCGCGTCTTGCTTGGGCCTCTCTCCTGGAGGCGCTCAGTCAGACCCAGTAATGACATGTGGCAAGACGCTCCTCGGGGCACGTCTTGCTTGGGCCTCTCTCCTGGAGGAGCTCAGTCAGACCCAGTGTTGACAAGTGTCAAGATGCTCCTCGGGGCACGTCTTGCTTGGGCCTCTCTTCTGGAGGCCCTCAGTCAGACCCATTGTTGACATGTGGCAAGACGCTCCTCGGGGAGCATCTTGCTTGGGCTTCTCTCCTGGAGGCCCTCAGTCAGACCCATTGTTGACATGTGGCAAGACGCTCCTCGGGGCGCTTCTTGCTTGGGCCTCTCTCCTGGAGGCGCTCAGTCAGACCCAGTGTTGACATGTGGCAAGACGCTCCTCGGGGCACGTCTTGCTTGGGCCTCTCTCCTGGAGGCGCTCAGTCAGACCCAGTGTTGACATGTGGCAAGACGCTCCTCGGGGCGCGTCTTGCTTGGGCCTCTCTCCTGGAGGCGCTCAGTCAGACCCAGTAATGACATGTGGCAAGACGCTCCTCGGGGCACGTCTTGCTTGGGCCTCTCTCCTGGAGGCGCTCAGTCAGACCAATTGTTGACATGTGGCAAGAGGCTCCTCGGGGTGCGTCTTGCTTGGGCCTCTCTCCTGGAGGCTCTCAGTCAGACCCAGTGGTGACATGTGGCAAGACACTCCTCGGGGCGCGCCTTGCTTGGGCCTCTCTCCTGGGGGCGCTCAGTCAGACCGAGTGCTGACATGTGGCAAGACGCTCCTCGGGGCGCGTCTTGCTTGGGCCTCTCTCCTGGAGGCGCTCAGTCAGACCCAGTGGTGACATGTGGCAAGACGCTCCTCGGGGCACGTATTGCTTGGGCCTCTCTCCTGGAGTCCCACTGTCAGACCCAGTGTTGACATGTGGCAAGACGCTCCTCAGGGCGTGTCTTGCTTGGGCCTCTCTCCTGGAGGCGCTCAGTCAGACCCAGTGTTGACATGTGGCAAGACGCTCCTTGGGGCGCGTCTTGCTTGGGCTTCTCTCCTGGAGGTCCTCAGTCAGACCCATTGTTGACATCTGGCAAGACGCTCCTCGGGGTGCGTCTTGCTTGGGCCTCTCTCCTGGAGGCGCTCAGTCAGACCGAGTAGTGACATTTGGCAAGATGCTCCTCGGGGTGCTTCTTGCTTGGGCCTCTCTCCTGGAGGCGCTCAATCAGACCCATTGTTGACATGTGGCAAGACGCTCCTCGGGGCGCGTCTTGGTTGGGCCTCTCTCCTGGAGGTGCTCAGTCAGAGCCAGTGGTGACATGTGGCAAGACGCTCCTCGGGGCGCGTATTGCTTGGGCCTCTCTCCTGGAGGCGCTCAGTCAGACCCAGTGGTGACATGTGCCAAGACGCTCCTCGGGGCGCGTCTTGCTTGGGCCTCTCTCCTGGAGGCCCTCTGTCAGACCCAGTGTTGACATGTGGCAAGACACTCCTCGGGGCATATCTTGCTTGGGCTTCTCTCCTGGAGGCCCTCAGTCAGACCCAGTGTTGACAAGTGTCAAGATGCTCCTCGGGGCACGTCTTGCTTGGGCCTCTCTCCTGGAGGCCCTCAGTCAGACCCATTGTTGACATGTGGCAAGACGCTCCTCGGGGCGCGTCTTGCTTGGGCTTCTCTCCTGGAGGCGCTCATGCAAACCCAGTGTTGTCATGTGGCAAGACGCTCCTCAGGGCGCGTCTTGCTTGGGCCTCTCTCCTGGAGGCCCTCAGTCAGACCCATTGTTGACATGTGGCAAGATGCTCCTCGGGGCGCGTCTTGCTTGTGCTTCTCTCCTAGAGGGCCTCAGTCAGACCCATTGTTGACATGTGGCAAGACGCTCCTCGGGGCGCTTCTTGCTTGGGCCTCTCTCCTGGAGGCGCTCAGTCAGACCCAGTGTTGACATGTGGCAAGATGCTCCTCGGGGCGCGTCTTGCTTGGGTCTCTCTCCTGGAGGCGCTCAGTCAGACCCAGTAATGACATGTGGCAAGACGCTCCTCGGGGCACGTCTTGCTTGGGCCTCTCTCCTGGAGGAGCTCAGTCAGACCCAGTGTTGACATGTGGCAAGACGCTCCTCGGGGTGCGTCTTGCTTGGGCCTCTCTCCTGGAGGCTCTCAGTCAGACCCAGTGGTGACATGTGGCAAGACACTCCTCGGGGCGCGCCTTGCTTGGGCCTCTCTCCTGGGGGCGCTCAGTCAGACCGAGTGCTGACATGTGGCAAGACGCTCCTCGGGGCGCGTCTTGCTTGGGCCTCTCTCCTGGAGGCGCTCAGTCAGACCCAGTGGTGACATGTGGCAAGACGCTCCTCGGGGCACTTATTGCTTGGGCCTCTCTCCTGGAGTCCCACTGTCAGACCCAGTGTTGACATGTGGCAAGACGCTCCTCGGGGCGCGTCTTGCTTGGGCTTCTCTCATTGAGGCCAACAGTCAGACCCAGTGTTGACATGTGTCAAGACGCTCCTCGGGGCGCGTCTTGCTTGGGCCTCTCTCCTGGAGGCGCTCAGTCAGACCCATTGTTGACATGTGGCAAGACGCTCCTCGGGGCGCGTCTTGCTTGGGCCTCTCTCCTGGAGGCACTCAGTCAGACCTAGTGGTGACATGTGGCAAGACGCTCCTCGGGGCGCGTCTTTCTTGGGCTTCTCTCCTGGAGGCCCTCAGTCAGACCCATTGTTGACATGTGGCAAGACGCTCCTCGGGGTGCGTCTTGCTGGGGCTTCTCTCATGGAAGCACTCAGTCAGACCCAGTGTTGACATGTGGCAAGACGCTCCTCGGGGCGCGTCTTGCTTGGGCCTCTCTCCTGGAGGCGCTCAGTCAGACCCAGTGTTGACATGTGGCAAGACGCTCCTCGGGGCGCGTCTTGCTTGGGCTTCTCTCCTGGAGGTCCTCAGTCAGACCCATTGTTGACATCTGGCAAGACGCTCCTCGGGGTGCGTCTTGCTTGGGCCTCTCTCCTGGAGGCGCTCAGTCAGACCGAGTAGTGACATTTGGCAAGATGCTCCTCGGGGCGCTTCTTGCTTGGGCCTCTCTCCTGGAGGCGCTCAATCAGACCCATTGTTGACATGTGGCAAGACGCTCCTCGGGGCGCGTCTTGGTTGGGCCTCTCTCCTGGAGGTGCTCAGTCAGAGCCAGTGGTGACATGTGGCAAGACGCTCCTCGGGGCGCGTATTGCTTGGGCCTCTCTCCTGGAGGCGCTCAGTCAGACCCAGTGGTGACATGTGCCAAGACGCTCCTCGGGGCGCGTCTTGCTTGGGCCTCTCTCCTGGAGGCCCTCTGTCAGACCCAGTGTTGACATATGTTAAGACGCTCCTCGGGGAGCGTGTTGCTTGGGCCTCTCTCCTGGAGGCCCTCTGTCAGACCCAGTGTTGACATGTGGCAAGACACTCCTCGGGGCATATCTTGCTTGGGCTTCTCTCCTGGAGGCCCTCAGTCAGACCCAGTGTTGACAAGTGTCAAGATGCTCCTCGGGGCACGTCTTGCTTGGGCCTCTCTCCTGGAGGCCCTCAGTCAGACCCATTGTTGACATGTGGCAAGACGCTCCTCGGGGCGCGTCTTGCTTGGGCTTCTCTCCTGGAGGCGCTCATGCAAACCCAGTGTTGTCATGTGGCAAGACGCTCCTCAGGGCGCGTATTGGTTGGGCCTCTCTCCTGGAGGCGCTCAGTCAGACCCAGTGGTGACATGTGGCAAGACGCTCCTCGGGGCGCGTCTTGCTTGGGCCTCTCTCCAGGAGGCCCTCTGTCAGACCCAGTGTTGACATATGTTAAGACGCTCCTAGGGGAGCGTGTTGCTTGGGCCTCTCTCCTGGAGGCCCTCTGTCAGACCCAGTGTTGACATGTGGCAAGACACTCCTCGGGGCATATCTTGCTTGGGCTTCTCTCCTGGAGGCCCTCAGACAGACCCAGTGTTGAGAAGTGTCAAGATGCTCCTCGGGGCACGTCTTGCTTGGGCCTCTCTCCTGGAGGCCCTCAGTCAGACCCATTGTTGACATGTGGCAAGATGCTCCTCGGGGCGCGTCTTGCTTGTGCTTCTCTCCTAGAGGGCCTCAGTCAGACCCATTGTTGACATGTGGCAAGACGCTCCTCGGGGCGCTTCTTGCTTGGGCCTCTCTCCTGGAGGCGCTCAGTCAGACCCAGTGTTGACATGTGGCAAGATGCTCCTCGGGGCGCGTCTTGCTTGGGCCTCTCTCCTGGAGGCGCTCAGTCAGACCCAGTAATGACATGTGGCAAGACGCTCCTCGGGGCACGTCTTGCTTGGGCCTCTCTCCTGGAGGAGCTCAGTCAGACCCAGTGTTGACAAGTGTCAAGATGCTCCTCGGGGCACGTCTTGCTTGGGCCTCTCTTCTGGAGGCCCTCAGTCAGACCCATTGTTGACATGTGGCAAGACGCTCCTCGGGGAGCATCTTGCTTGGGCTTCTCTCCTGGAGGCCCTCAGTCAGACCCATTGTTGACATGTGGCAAGACGCTCCTCGGGGCGCTTCTTGCTTGGGCCTCTCTCCTGGAGGCGCTCAGTCAGACCCAGTGTTGACATGTGGCAAGACGCTCCTCGGGGCACGTCTTGCTTGGGCCTCTCTCCTGGAGGCGCTCAGTCAGACCCAGTGTTGACATGTGGCAAGACGCTCCTCGGGGCGCGTCTTGCTTGGGCCTCTCTCCTGGAGGCGCTCAGTCAGACCCAGTAATGACATGTGGCAAGACGCTCCTCGGGGCACGTCTTGCTTGGGCCTCTCTCCTGGAGGCGCTCAGTCAGACCAATTGTTGACATGTGGCAAGAGGCTCCTCGGGGTGCGTCTTGCTTGGGCCTCTCTCCTGGAGGCTCTCGGTCAGACCCAGTGGTGACATGTGGCAAGACACTCCTCGGGGCGCGCCTTGCTTGGGCCTCTCTCCTGGGGGCGCTCAGTCAGACCGAGTGCTGACATGTGGCAAGACGCTCCTCGGGGCGCGTCTTGCTTGGGCCTCTCTCCTGGAGGCGCTCAGTCAGACCCAGTGGTGACATGTGGCAAGACGCTCCTCGGGGCACGTATTGCTTGGGCCTCTCTCCTGGAGTCCCACTGTCAGACCCAGTGTTGACATGTGGCAAGACGCTCCTCAGGGCGTGTCTTGCTTGGGCCTCTCTCCTGGAGGCGCTCAGTCAGACCCAGTGTTGACATGTGGCAAGACGCTCCTTGGGGCGCGTCTTGCTTGGGCTTCTCTCCTGGAGGTCCTCAGTCAGACCCATTGTTGACATCTGGCAAGACGCTCCTCGGGGTGCGTCTTGCTTGGGCCTCTCTCCTGGAGGCGCTCAGTCAGACCGAGTAGTGACATTTGGCAAGATGCTCCTCGGGGTGCTTCTTGCTTGGGCCTCTCTCCTGGAGGCGCTCAATCAGACCCATTGTTGACATGTGGCAAGACGCTCCTCGGGGCGCGTCTTGGTTGGGCCTCTCTCCTGGAGGTGCTCAGTCAGAGCCAGTGGTGACATGTGGCAAGACGCTCCTCGGGGCGCGTATTGCTTGGGCCTCTCTCCTGGAGGCGCTCAGTCAGACCCAGTGGTGACATGTGCCAAGACGCTCCTCGGGGCGCGTCTTGCTTGGGCCTCTCTCCTGGAGGCCCTCTGTCAGACCCAGTGTTGACATGTGGCAAGACACTCCTCGGGGCATATCTTGCTTGGGCTTCTCTCCTGGAGGCCCTCAGTCAGACCCAGTGTTGACAAGTGTCAAGATGCTCCTCGGGGCACGTCTTGCTTGGGCCTCTCTCCTGGAGGCCCTCAGTCAGACCCATTGTTGACATGTGGCAAGACGCTCCTCGGGGCGCGTCTTGCTTGGGCTTCTCTCCTGGAGGCGCTCATGCAAACCCAGTGTTGTCATGTGGCAAGACGCTCCTCAGGGCGCGTCTTGCTTGGGCCTCTCTCCTGGAGGCCCTCAGTCAGACCCATTGTTGACATGTGGCAAGATGCTCCTCGGGGCGCGTCTTGCTTGTGCTTCTCTCCTAGAGGGCCTCAGTCAGACCCATTGTTGACATGTGGCAAGACGCTCCTCGGGGCGCTTCTTGCTTGGGCCTCTCTCCTGGAGGCGCTCAGTCAGACCCATTGTTGACATGTGGCAAGACGCTCCTCGGGGCGCTTCTTGCTTGGGCCTCTCTCCTGGAGGCGCTCAGTCAGACCCAGTGTTGACATGTGGCAAGATGCTCCTCGGGGCGCGTCTTGCTTGGGCCTCTCTCCTGGAGGCGCTCAGTCAGACCCAGTAATGACATGTGGCAAGACGCTCCTCGGGGCACGTCTTGCTTGGGCCTCTCTCCTGGAGGAGCTCAGTCAGACCCAGTGTTGACATGTGGCAAGACGCTCCTCGGGGTGCGTCTTGCTTGGGCCTCTCTCCTGGAGGCTCTCAGTCAGACCCAGTGGTGACATGTGGCAAGACACTCCTCGGGGCGCGCCTTGCTTGGGCCTCTCTCCTGGGGGCGCTCAGTCAGACCGAGTGCTGACATGTGGCAAGACGCTCCTCGGGGCGCGTCTTGCTTGGGCCTCTCTCCTGGAGGCGCTCAGTCAGACCCAGTGGTGACATGTGGCAAGACGCTCCTCGGGGCACTTATTGCTTGGGCCTCTCTCCTGGAGTCCCACTGTCAGACCCAGTGTTGACATGTGGCAAGACGCTCCTCGGGGCGCGTCTTGCTTGGGCTTCTCTCATTGAGGCCAACAGTCAGACCCAGTGTTGACATGTGTCAAGACGCTCCTCGGGGCGCGTCTTGCTTGGGCCTCTCTCCTGGAGGCGCTCAGTCAGACCCATTGTTGACATGTGGCAAGACGCTCCTCGGGGCGCGTCTTGCTTGGGCCTCTCTCCTGGAGGCACTCAGTCAGACCTAGTGGTGACATGTGGCAAGACGCTCCTCGGGGCGCGTCTTTCTTGGGCTTCTCTCCTGGAGGCCCTCAGTCAGACCCATTGTTGACATGTGGCAAGACGCTCCTCGGGGTGCGTCTTGCTGGGGCTTCTCTCATGGAAGCACTCAGTCAGACCCAGTGTTGACATGTGGCAAGACGCTCCTCGGGGCGCGTCTTGCTTGGGCCTCTCTCCTGGAGGCGCTCAGTCAGACCCAGTGTTGACATGTGGCAAGACGCTCCTCGGGGCGCGTCTTGCTTGGGCCTCTCTCCTGGAGGCGCTCAGTCAGACCGAGTAGTGACATTTGGCAAGATGCTCCTCGGGGCGCTTCTTGCTTGGGCCTCTCTCCTGGAGGCGCTCAATCAGACCCATTGTTGACATGTGGCAAGACGCTCCTCGGGGCGCGTCTTGGTTGGGCCTCTCTCCTGGAGGTGCTCAGTCAGAGCCAGTGGTGACATGTGGCAAGACGCTCCTCGGGGCGCGTATTGCTTGGGCCTCTCTCCTGGAGGCGCTCAGTCAGACCCAGTGGTGACATGTGCCAAGACGCTCCTCGGGGCGCGTCTTGCTTGGGCCTCTCTCCTGGAGGCCCTCTGTCAGACCCAGTGTTGACATATGTTAAGACGCTCCTCGGGGAGCGTGTTGCTTGGGCCTCTCTCCTGGAGGCCCTCAGTCAGACCCAGTGTTGACATGTGGCAAGACACTCCTCGGGGCATATCTTGCTTGGGCTTCTCTCCTGGAGGCCCTCAGTCAGACCCAGTGTTGACAAGTGTCAAGATGCTTCTCGGGGCACGTCTTGCTTGGGCCTCTCTCCTGGAGGCCCTCAGTCAGACCCATTGTTGACATGTGGCAAGACGCTCCTCGGGGCGCGTCTTGCTTGGGCTTCTCTCCTGGAGGCGCTCATGCAAACCCAGTGTTGTCATGTGGCAAGACGCTCCTCAGGGCGCGTATTGGTTGGGCCTCTCTCCTGGAGGCGCTCAGTCAGACCCAGTGGTGACATGTGGCAAGACGCTCCTCGGGGCGCGTATTGCTTGGGCCTCTCTCCTGGAGGCGCTCAGTCAGACCCAGTGGTGACATGTGGCAAGACGCTCCTCGGGGCGCGTCTTGCTTGGGCCTCTCTCCAGGAGGCCCTCTGTCAGACCCAGTGTTGACATATGTTAAGACGCTCCTAGGGGAGCGTGTTGCTTGGGCCTCTCTCCTGGAGGCCCTCTGTCAGACCCAGTGTTGACATGTGGCAAGACACTCCTCGGGGCATATCTTGCTTGGGCTTCTCTCCTGGAGGCCCTCAGACAGACCCAGTGTTGACAAGTGTCAAGATGCTCCTCGGGGCACGTCTTGCTTGGGCCTCTCTCCTGGAGGCCCTCAGTCAGACCCATTGTTGACATGTGGCAAGATGCTCCTCGGGGCGCGTCTTGCTTGTGCTTCTCTCCTAGAGGGCCTCAGTCAGACCCATTGTTGACATGTGGCAAGACGCTCCTCGGGGCGCTTCTTGCTTGGGCCTCTCTCCTGGAGGCGCTCAGTCAGACCCAGTGTTGACATGTGGCAAGATGCTCCTCGGGGCGCGTCTTGCTTGGGCCTCTCTCCTGGAGGTGCTCAGTCAGACCCAGTAATGACATGTGGCAAGACACTCCTCGGGGCACGTCTTGCTTGGGCCTCTCTCCTGGAGGAGCTCAGTCAGACCCAGTGTTGACATGTGGCAAGACGCTCCTCGGGGTGCGTCTTGCTTGGGCCTCTCTCCTGGAGGCTCTCAGTCAGACCCAGTGGTGACATGTGGCAAGACACTCCTCGGGGCGCGCCTTGCTTGGGCCTCTCTCCTGGGGGCGCTCAGTCAGACCGAGTGCTGACATGTGGCAAGACGCTCCTCGGGGCGCGTCTTGCTTGGGCCTCTCTCCTGGAGGCGCTCAGTCAGACCCAGTGGTGACATGTGGCAAGACGCTCCTCGGGGCACTTATTGCTTGGGCCTCTCTCCTGGAGTCCCACTGTCAGACCCAGTGTTGACATGTGGCAAGACGCTCCTCGGGGCGCGTCTTGCTTGGGCTTCTCTCATTGAGGCCAACAGTCAGACCCAGTGTTGACATGTGTCAAGACGCTCCTCGGGGCGCGTCTTGCTTGGGCCTCTCTCCTGGAGGCGCTCAGTCAGACCCATTGTTGACATGTGGCAAGACGCTCCTCGGGGCGCGTCTTGCTGGGGCTTCTCTCATGGAAGCACTCAGTCAGACCCAGTGTTGACATGTGGCAAGACGCTCCTCGGGGCGCGTCTTGCTTGGGCCTCTCTCCTGGAGGCGCTCAGTCAGACCCAGTGTTGACATGTGGCAAGACGCTCCTCGGGGCGCGTCTTGCTTGGGCTTCTCTCCTGGAGGTCCTCAGTCAGACCCATTGTTGACATCTGGCAAGACGCTCCTCGGGGTGCGTCTTGCTTGGGCCTCTCTCCTGGAGGCGCTCAGTCAGACCGAGTAGTGACATTTGGCAAGATGCTCCTCGGGGCGCTTCTTGCTTGGGCCTCTCTCCTGGAGGCGCTCAATCAGACCCATTGTTGACATGTGGCAAGACGCTCCTCGGGGCGCGTCTTGGTTGGGCCTCTCTCCTGGAGGTGCTCAGTCAGAGCCAGTGGTGACATGTGGCAAGACGCTCCTCGGGGCGCGTATTGCTTGGGCCTCTCTCCTGGAGGCGCTCAGTCAGACCCAGTGGTGACATGTGCCAAGACGCTCCTCGGGGCGCGTCTTGCTTGGGCCTCTCTCCTGGAGGCCCTCTGTCAGACCCAGTGTTGACATATGTTAAGACGCTCCTCGGGGAGCGTGTTGCTTGGGCCTCTCTCCTGGAGGCCCTCTGTCAGACCCAGTGTTGACATGTGGCAAGACACTCCTCGGGGCATATCTTGCTTGGGCTTCTCTCCTGGAGGCCCTCAGTCAGACCCAGTGTTGACAAGTGTCAAGATGCTCCTCGGGGCACGTCTTGCTTGGGCCTCTCTCCTGGAGGCCCTCAGTCAGACCCATTGTTGACATGTGGCAAGACGCTCCTCGGGGCGCGTCTTGCTTGGGCTTCTCTCCTGGAGGCGCTCATGCAAACCCAGTGTTGTCATGTGGCAAGACGCTCCTCAGGGCGCGTATTGGTTGGGCCTCTCTCCTGGAGGCGCTCAGTCAGACCCAGTGGTGACATGTGGCAAGACGCTCCTCGGGGCGCGTATTGCTTGGGCCTCTCTCCTGGAGGCGCTCAGTCAGACCCAGTGGTGACATGTGGCAAGACGCTCCTCGGGGCGCGTCTTGCTTGGGCCTCTCTCCAGGAGGCCCTCTGTCAGACCCAGTGTTGACATATGTTAAGACGCTCCTAGGGGAGCGTGTTGCTTGGGCCTCTCTCCTGGAGGCCCTCTGTCAGACCCAGTGTTGACATGTGGCAAGACACTCCTCGGGGCATATCTTGCTTGGGCTTCTCTCCTGGAGGCCCTCAGACAGACCCAGTGTTGACAAGTGTCAAGATGCTCCTCGGGGCACGTCTTGCTTGGGCCTCTCTCCTGGAGGCCCTCAGTCAGACCCATTGTTGACATGTGGCAAGATGCTCCTCGGGGCGCGTCTTGCTTGTGCTTCTCTCCTAGAGGGCCTCAGTCAGACCCATTGTTGACATGTGGCAAGACGCTCCTCGGGGCGCTTCTTGCTTGGGCCTCTCTCCTGGAGGCGCTCAGTCAGACCCAGTGTTGACATGTGGCAAGATGCTCCTCGGGGCGCGTCTTGCTTGGGCCTCTCTCCTGGAGGTGCTCAGTCAGACCCAGTAATGACATGTGGCAAGACACTCCTCGGGGCACGTCTTGCTTGGGCCTCTCTCCTGGAGGAGCTCAGTCAGACCCAGTGTTGACATGTGGCAAGACGCTCCTCGGGGTGCGTCTTGCTTGGGCCTCTCTCCTGGAGGCTCTCAGTCAGACCCAGTGGTGACATGTGGCAAGACACTCCTCGGGGCGCGCCTTGCTTGGGCCTCTCTCCTGGGGGCGCTCAGTCAGACCGAGTGCTGACATGTGGCAAGACGCTCCTCGGGGCGCGTCTTGCTTGGGCCTCTCTCCTGGAGGCGCTCAGTCAGACCCAGTGGTGACATGTGGCAAGACGCTCCTCGGGGCACTTATTGCTTGGGCCTCTCTCCTGGAGTCCCACTGTCAGACCCAGTGTTGACATGTGGCAAGACGCTCCTCGGGGCGCGTCTTGCTTGGGCTTCTCTCATTGAGGCCAACAGTCAGACCCAGTGTTGACATGTGTCAAGACGCTCCTCGGGGCGCGTCTTGCTTGGGCCTCTCTCCTGGAGGCGCTCAGTCAGACCCATTGTTGACATGTGGCAAGACGCTCCTCGGGGCGCGTCTTGCTTGGGCCTCTCTCCTGGAGGCACTCAGTCAGACCCAGTGGTGACATGTGGCAAGACGCTCCTCGGGGCGCGTCTTTCTTGGGCTTCTCTCCTGGAGGCCCTCAGTCAGACCCATTGTTGACATGTGGCAAGACGTTCCTCGGGGTGCGTCTTGCTGGGGCTTCTCTCATGGAAGCACTCAGTCAGACCCAGTGTTGACATGTGTCAAGACGCTCCTCGGGGCTCTTCTTGCTTGGGCCTCTCTCCTGGAGGCGCTCAGTCAGACCCAGTGTTGACACGTGGCAAGACGCTCCTCGGGGCGCATCTTGCTTGGGCCTCTCTCATGGAGGCCCTCTGTCAGACCCAGTGTTGACATGTGTCAAGACGCTCCTCGGGGCGCGTCTTGCTTTGGCCTCTCTCCTGGAGGCGCTCAGTCAGACCGAGTGCTGACATGTGGCAAGACGCTCCTCGGGGCGCGTCTTTCTTGGGCTTCTCTCCTGGAGGCCCTCAGTCAGACCCATTGTTGACATCTGGCAAGACGCTCCTCGGGGTGCGTCTTGCTTGGGCCTCTCTCCTGGAGGCGCTCAGTCAGACCGAGTAGTGACATGTGGCAAGATGCTCCTCGGGAAGCTTCTTGCTTGGGCCTCTCTCCTGGAGGCGCTCAGTCAGACCGAGTGATGACATGTGGCAAGACGCTCCTCGGGGCTCGTCTTGCTTGGGCCTCTCTCATGGAGGCGCTCAGTCAGTCCCAGTGGTGACACGTGGCAAGACGCTCCTTGGGTCGCGTCTTGCTTGGGCCTCTCTCCTGGAGGCGCTCAGTCAGACCCAGTGTTGACACGTGGCAAGACGCTCCTCGGGGCGCATCTTGCTTGGGCCTCTCTCATGGAGGCCCTATGTCAGACCCAGTGTTGACATGTGTCAAGACGCTCCTCGGGGCGCGTCTTGCTTTGGCCTCTCTCCTGGAGGCGCTCAGTCAGACAGAGTGCTGACATGTGGCAAGAAGCTCCTCGGGGCGCGTCTTGCTTGGGCTTCTCTCCTGGAGGACCTCAGTCAGACCCATTGTTGACATGTGGCAAGACGCTCCTCGGGGCGCGTCTTGCTTGGGCCTCTCTCCTGGAGGCGCTCAGTCAAACCCAGTGTTGTCATGTGGCAAGACGCTCCTCAGGGCGCGTATTGGTTGGGCCTCTCTCCTGGAGGCGCTCAGTCAGACCCAGTGGTGACATGAGGCAAGACGCTCCTCGGGGCGCGTATTGCTTGGGCCTCTCTCCTGGAGGCGCTCAGTCAGACCCAGTGGTGACATGTGGCAAGACGCTCCTCGGGGCACATATTGCTTGGGCCTCTCTCCTGGAGTCCCACTGTCAGACCCAGTGTTGACATGTGGCAAGACGCTCCTCGGGGCGCGTCTTGCTTGGGCTTCTCTCATTGAGGCCCTCAGTCAGACCCAGTGTTGACATGTGTCAAGACGCTCCTCGGGGCGCGTCTTGCTTGGGCCTCTCTCCTGGAGGCGCTCAGTCAGACCCATTGTTGACATGTGGCAGGACGCTCCTCGGGGCGCGTCTTGCTTGGGCCTCTCTCCTGGAGGCACTCAGTCAGACCCAGTGGTGACATGTGGCAAGACGCTCCTCGGGGCGCGTCTTTCTTGGGCCTCTCTCCTGGAGGCCCTCAGTCAGACCCATTGTTGACATGTGGCAAGACGTTCCTCGGGGTGCGTCTTGCTGGGGCTTCTCTCATGGAAGCACTCAGTCAGACCCAGTGTTGACATGTGTCAAGACGCTCCTCTGGGCTCTTCTTGCTTGGGCCTCTCTCCTGGAGGCGCTCAGTCAGACCCAGTGTTGACACGTGGCAAGACGCTCCTCGGGGCGCATCTTGCTTGGGCCTCTCTCATGGAGGCCCTCTGTCAGACCCAGTGTTGACATGTGTCAAGACGCTCCTCGGGGCGCGTCTTGCTTTGGCCTCTCTCCTGGAGGCGCTCAGTCAGACCGAGTGCTGACATGTGGCAAGACGCTCCTCGGGGCGCGTCTTTCTTGGGCTTCTCTCCTGGAGGCCCTCAGTCAGACCCATTGTTGACATCTGGCAAGACGCTCCTCGGGGTGCGTCTTGCTTGGGCCTCTCTCCTGGAGGCGCTCAGTCAGACCGAGTAGTGACATGTGGCAAGATGCTCCTCGGGAAGCTTCTTGCTTGGGCCTCTCTCCTGGAGGCGCTCAGTCAGACCGAGTGATGACATGTGGCAAGACGCTCCTCGGGGCGAGTCTTGCTGGGGCTTCTCTCATGGAGGCACTCAGTCAGACCCAGTGTTGACATGTGGCAAGACGCTCCTCGGGGCTCGTCTTGCTTGGGCCTCTCTCATGGAGGCGCTCAGTCAGTCCCAGTGGTGACACGTGGCAAGACGCTCCTCGGGTCGCGTCTTGCTTGGGCCTCTCTCCTGGAGGCGCTCAGTCAGACCCAGTGTTGACACGTGGCAAGACGCTCCTCGGGGCGCATCTTGCTTGGGCCTCTCTCATGGAGGCCCTATGTCAGACCCAGTGTTGACATGTGTCAAGACGCTCCTCGGGGCGCGTCTTGCTTTGGCCTCTCTCCTGGAGGCGCTCAGTCAGACAGAGTGCTGACATGTGGCAAGAAGCTCCTCGGGGCGCGTCTTGCTTGGGCTTCTCTCCTGGAGGACCTCAGTCAGACCCATTGTTGACATGTGGCAAGACGCTCCTCGGGGCGCGTCTTGCTTGGGCCTCTCTCCTGGAGGCGCTCAGTCAAACCCAGTGTTGTCATGTGGCAAGACGCTCCTCAGGGCGCGTATTGGTTGGGCCTCTCTCCTGGAGGCGCTCAGTCAGACCCAGTGGTGACATGAGGCAAGACGCTCCTCGGGGCGCGTATTGCTTGGGCCTCTCTCCTGGAGGCGCTCAGTCAGACCCAGTGGTGACATGTGGCAAGACGCTCCTCGGGGCACATATTGCTTGGGCCTCTCTCCTGGAGTCCCACTGTCAGACCCAGTGTTGACATGTGGCAAGACGCTCCTCGGGGCGCGTCTTGCTTGGGCTTCTCTCATTGAGGCCCTCAGTCAGACCCAGTGTTGACATGTGTCAAGACGCTCCTCGGGGCGCGTCTTGCTTGGGCCTCTCTCCTGGAGGCGCTCAGTCAGACCCATTGTTGACATGTGGCAAGACGCTCCTCGGGGCGCGTCTTGCTTGGGCCTCTCTCCTGGAGGCACTCAGTCAGACCCAGTGGTGACATGTGGCAAGACGCTCCTCGGGGCGCGTCTTTCTTGGGCCTCTCTCCTGGAGGCCCTCAGTCAGACCCATTGTTGACATGTGGCAAGACGCTCCTCGGGGCTAGTCTTGCTTGGGCCTCTCTCCTGGAGGCGCTCAGTCAGACCCAGTGGTGACACGTGGCAAGACGCTCCTCGGGTCGGGTCTTGCTTGGGCCTCTCTCCTGGAGGCGTTCAGTCAGACCCAGTGTTGACACGTGGCAAGACGCTCCTCGGGGCGCATCTTGCTTGGGCCTCTCTCATGGAGGCCCTCTGTCAGACCCAGTGTTGACATGTGTCAAGACGCTCCTCGGGGTGCGTCTTGCTTTGGCCTCTCTCCTGGAGGCGCTCAGTCAGACCGAGTGCTGACATGTGGCAAGAAGCTCCTCGGGGCGCGTCTTGCTTGGGCCTCTCTCCAGAAGGCCCTCAATCAGACCCAGTGTTGACATGTGGCAAGACGCTCCTCGGGGCGCGTCTTGCTTGGGCCTCTCTCCTGGAGGCGCTCAGTCAAACCCAGTGTTGTCATGTGGCAAGACGCTCCTCAGGGCGCGTATTGGTTGGGCCTCTCTCCTGGAGGCGCTCAGTCAGACCCAGTGGTGACATGTGGCAAGACGCTCCTCGGGGCGCGTATTGCTTGGGCCTCTCTCCTGGAGGCGCTCAGTCAGACCCAGTGGTGACATGTGGAAAGACGCTCCTCGGGGCGCGTCTTGCTTGGGCCTCTCTCCTGGAGGCCCTCTGTCAGACCCAGTGTTGACATATGTTAAGACGCTCCTCGGGGAGCGTGTTGCTTGGGCCTCTCTCCTGGAGGCCCTCTGTCAGACCCAGTGTTGACATGTGGCAAGACACTCCTCGGGGCATATCTTGCTTGGGCTTCTCTCCTGGAGGCCCTCAGTCAGACCCAGTGTTGACAAGTGTCAAGATGCTCCTCGGGGCACGTCTTGCTTGGGCCTCTCTCCTGGAGGCCCTCAGTCAGACCCATTGTTGACATGTGGCAAGACGCTCCTCGGGGCGCGTCTTGCTTGGGCTTCTCTCCTGGAGGCCCTCAGTCAGACCCATTGTTGACATGTGGCAAGACGCTCCTCGGGGCGCGTCTTGCTTGGGCCTCTCTCCTGGAGGCGCTCAGTCAGACCCAGTAATGACATGTGGCAAGACGCTCCTCGGGGCACGTCTTGCTTGGGCCTCTCTCCTGGAGGCTCTCGGTCAGACCCAGTGTTAACAAGTGGCAAGACGCTCCTCGGGGCGCGTCTTTCTTGGGCTTCTCTCCTGGAGGCCCTCAGTCAGACCCATTGGTGACATGTGGCAAGACACTCCTCGGGGTGCGTCTTGCTGGGGCTTCTCTCATGGAAGCACTCAGTCAGACCCAGTGTTGACATGTGGCAAGACGCTCCTCGGGGCTCGTCTTGCTTGGGCCTCTCTGCTGGAGGCGCTCAGTCAGACCCAGTGGTGACACGTGGCAAGACGCTCCTCGGGTCGCGTCTTGCTTGGGCCTCTCTCCTGGAGGCGCTCAGTCAGACCCAGTGTTGACACGTGGCAAGACGCTCCTCGGGGCGCATCTTGTTTGGGCCTCTCTCATGGAGGCCCTCTGTCAGACCCAGTGTTGACATGTGTCAAGACGCTCCTCGGGGCGCGTCTTGCTTTGGCCTCTCTCCTGGAGGCGCTCAGTCAGACCGAGTGCTGACATGTGGCAAGAAGCTCCTCGGGGCGCGTCTTGCTTGGGCTTCTCTCCTGGAGGACCTCAGTCAGACCCATTGTTGACATGTGGCAAGACGCTCCTCGGGGCGCGTCTTGCTTGGGTCTATCTCCAGAAGGCCCTCTGTCAGACCCAGTGTTGACATGTGGCAAGACACTCCTCGGGGCATATGTTGCTTGGGCTTCTCTCCTGGAGGCGCTCAGTCAGACCGAGTGCTGACATGTGGCAAGAAGCTCCTCGGGGCGCGTCTTGCTTGGGCTTCTCTCCTGGAGGACCTCAGTCAGACCCATTGTTGACATGTGGCAAGACGCTCCTCGGGGCGCGTCTTGCTTGGGCCTCTCTCCTGGAGGCGCTCAGTCAAACCCAGTGTTGTCATGTGGCAAGACGCTCCTCAGGGCGCGTCTTGGTTGGGCCTCTCTCCTGGAGGCGCTCAGTCAGACCCAGTGGTGACATGTGGCAAGACGCTCCTCGGGGCGCGTATTGCTTGGGCCTCTCTCCTGGAGGCGCTCAGTCAGACCCAGTGGTGACATGTGGCAAGACGCTCCTCGGGGCGCGTCTTGCTTGGGCCTCTCTCCTGGAGGCCCTCTGTCAGACCCAGTGTTGACATATGTTAAGACGCTCCTCGGGGAGCGTGTTGCTTGGGCCTCTCTCCTGGAGGCCCTCTGTCAGACCTAGTGTTGACATGTGGCAAGACACTCCTCGGGGCATATCTTGCTTGGCCTTCTCTCCTGGAGGCCCTCAGTCAGACCCAGTGTTGACAAGTGTCAAGATGCTCCTCGGGGCACGTCTTGCTTGGGCCTCTCTCCTGGAGGCCCTCAGTCAGACCCATTGTTGACATGTGGCAAGACGCTCCTCGGGGCGCATCTTGCTTGGGCTTCTCTCCTGGAGGCTCTCAGTCAGACCCATTGTTGACATGTGGCAAGACGCTCCTCGGGGCGCTTCTTGCTTGGGCCTCTCTCCTGGAGGCGCTCAGTCAGACCCAGTGTTGACATGTGGCAAGACGCTCCTTGGGGCACGTCTTGCTTGAGCCTCTCTCCTGGAGGCGCTCAGTCAGACCCAGTGTTGACATGTGGCAAGACGCTCCTCGGGGCGCGTCTTGCTTGGGCCTCTCTCCTGGAGGCGCTCAGTCAGACCCAGTAATGACATGTGGCAAGACGCTCCTCGGGGCACGTCTTGCTTGGGCCTCTCTCCTGGAGGCTCTCAGTCAGACCCAGTGTTGTCATGTGGCAAGACGCGCCTCGGGGTGCGTCTTGCTTGGGCCTCTCTCCTGGAGGCTCTCAGTCAGACCCAGTGGTGACATGTGGCAAGACACACCTCGGGGTGCGCCTTGCTTGGGCCTCTCTCCTGGGGGCGCTCAGTCAGACCGAGTGTTGACATGTGGCAAGACGCTCCTCGGGGTGCGTCTTGCTTGGGCCTCTCTCCTGTAGGCTCTCAGTCAGACCCAGTGTTGACATGTGGCAAGACGCTCCTCGGGGCTAGTCTTGCTTGGGCCTCTCTCCTGGAGGCGCTCAGTCAGACCCAGTGGTGACACGTGGCAAGACGCTCCTCGGGTCGGGTCTTGCTTGGGCCTCTCTCCTGGAGGCGCTCAGTCAGACCCAGTGTTGACACGTGGCAAGACGCTCCTCGGGGCGCATCTTGCTTGGGCCTCTCTCATGGAGGCCCTCTGTCAGACCCAGTGTTGACATGTGTCAAGACGCTCCTCGGGGCGCGTCTTGCTTTGGCCTCTCTCCTGGAGGCGCTCAGTCAGACCGAGTGTTGACATGTGGTAAGACGCTCCTCGGGGCGCGTCTTGCTTGGGCCTCTCTCCTGGAGGCGCTCAGTCAAACCCAGTGTTGTCATGTGGCAAGACGCTCCTCAGGGCGCGTATTGGTTGGGCCTCTCTCCTGGAGGCGCTCAGTCAGACCCAGTGGTGACATGTGGCAAGACGCTCCTCGGGGCGCGTATTGCTTGGGCCTCTCTCCTGGAGGCGCTCAGTCAGACCCAGTGGTGACATGTGGAAAGACGCTCCTCGGGGCGCGTCTTGCTTGGGCCTCTCTCCTGGAGGCCCTCTGTCAGACCCAGTGTTGACATATGTTAAGACGCTCCTCGGGGAGCGTGTTGCTTGGGCCTCTCTCCTGGAGGCCCTCTGTCAGACCCAGTGTTGACATGTGGCAAGACACTCCTCGGGGCATATCTTGCTTGGGCTTCTCTCCTGGAGGCCCTCAGTCAGACCCAGTGTTGACAAGTGTCAAGATGCTCCTCGGGGCACGTCTTGCTTGGGCCTCTCTCCTGGAGGCCCTCAGTCAGACCCATTGTTGACATGTGGCAAGACGCTCCTCGGGGCGTGTCTTGCTTGGGCTTCTCTCCTGGAGGCCCTCAGTCAGACCCATTGTTGACATGTGGCAAGATGCTCCTCGGGGCGCTTCTTGCTTGGGCCTCTCTCCTGGAGGCGCTCAGTCAGACCCAGTGTTGACATGTGGCAAGACGCTCCTCGGGGCACGTCTTGCTTGGGCCTCTCTCCTGGAGGCGCTCAGTCAGACCCAGTGTTGACATGTGGCAAGACGCTCCTCGGGGCGCGTCTTGCTTGGGCCTCTCTCCTGGAGGCGCTCAGTCAGACCCAGTAATGACATGTGGCAAGACGCTCCTCGGGGCACGTCTTGCTTGGGCCTCTCTCCTGGAGGCGCTCAGTCAGACCCAGTGTTGACATGTGGCAAGACGCTCCTCGGGGTGCGTCTTGCTTGGGCCTCTCTCCTGGAGGCTCTCAGTCAGACCCAGTGGTGACATGTGGCAAGACACTCCTCGGGGCGCGCCTTGCTTGGGCCTCTCTCCTGGGGACGCTCAGTCAGACCGAGTGCTGACATGTGGCAAGACGCTCCTCGGGGCGCGTCTTGCTTGGGCCTCTCTCCTGGAGGCGCTCAGTCAGACCCAGTGTTGACATGTGGCAAGACGCTCCTCGGGGCACGTATTGCTTGGGCCTCTCTCCTGGAGTCCCACTGTCAGACCCAGGGTTGACATGTGGCAAGACGCTCCTCGGGGCGCGTCTTGCTTGGGCTTCTCTCATTGAGGCCCTCAGTCAGACCCAGTGTTGACATGTGTCAAGACGCTCCTCGGGGCGCGTCTTGCTTGGGCCTCTCTCCTGGAGGCGTTCAGTCAGACCCATTGTTGACATGTGGCAAGACGCTCCTCGGGGCGCGTCTTGCTTGGGCCTCTCTCCTGGAGGCACTCAGTCAGACCCAGTGGTGACATGTGGCAAGACGCTCCTCGGGGCGCGTCTTTCTTGGGCTTCTCTCCTGGAGGCCCTCAGTCAGACCCATTGGTGACTTGTGGCAAGACGCTCCTCGGGGTGCGTCTTGCTGGGGCTTCTCTCATGGAAGCACTCAGTCAGACCCAGTGTTGACATGTGGCAAGACGCTCCTCGGGGCTCGTCTTGCTTGGGCCTCTCTGCTGGAGGCGCTCAGTCAGACCCAGTGGTGACACGTGGCAAGACGCTCCTCGGGTCGCGTCTTGCTTGGGCCTCTCTCCTGGAGGCGCTCAGTCAGACCCAGTGTTGACAAGTGGCAAGACGCTCCTCGGGGCGCATCTTGCTTGGGCCTCTCTCATGGAGGCCCTCTGTCAGACCCAGTGTTGACATGTGTCAAGACGCTCCTCGGGGCGCGTCTTGCTTTGGCCTCTCTCCTGGAGGCGCTCAGTCAGACCGAGTGCTGACATGTGGCAAGAAGCTCCTCGGGGCGCGTCTTGCTTGGGCTTCTCTCCTGGAGGACCTCAGTCAGACCCATTGTTGACATGTGGCAAGACGCTCCTCGGGGCGCGTCTTGCTTGGGCCTCTCTCCAGAAGGCCCTCTGTCAGACCCAGTGTTGACATGTGGCAAGACACTCCTCGGGGCATATCTTGCTTGGGCTTCTCTCCTGGAGGCGCTCAGTCAGCCCGAGTGCTGACATGTGGCAAGAAGCTCCTCGGGGCGCGTCTTGCTTGGGCTTCTCTCCTGGAGGACCTCAGTCAGACCCATTGTTGACATGTGGCAAGACGCTCCTCGGGGCGCGTCTTGGTTGGGCCTCTCTCCTGGAGGCGCTCAGTCAGACCCAGTGGTGACATGTGTCAAGACGCTCCTCGGGGCGCGTATTGCTTGGGCCTCTCTCCTGGAGGCGCTCAGTCAGACCCAGTGGTGACATGTGGCAAGACGCTCCTCGGGGCGTGTCTTGCTTGGGCTTCTCTCCTGGAGGCCCTCAGTCAGACCCATTGTTGACATGTGGCAAGATGCTCCTCGGGGCGCTTCTTGCTTGGGCCTCTCTCCTGGAGGCGCTCAGTCAGACCCAGTGTTGACATGTGGCAAGACGCTCCTCGGGGCACGTCTTGCTTGGGCCTCTCTCCTGGAGGCGCTCAGTCAGACCCAGTGTTGACATGTGGCAAGACGCTCCTCGGGGCGCGTCTTGCTTGGGCCTCTCTCCTGGAGGCGCTCAGTCAGACCCAGTAATGACATGTGGCAAGACGCTCCTCGGGGCACGTCTTGCTTGGGCCTCTCTCCTGGAGGCGCTCAGTCAGACCCAGTGTTGACATGTGGCAAGACGCTCCTCGGGGTGCGTCTTGCTTGGGCCTCTCTCCTGGAGGCTCTCAGTCAGACCCAGTGGTGACATGTGGCAAGACACTCCTCGGGGCGCGCCTTGCTTGGGCCTCTCTCCTGGGGACGCTCAGTCAGACCGAGTGCTGACATGTGGCAAGACGCTCCTCGGGGCGCGTCTTGCTTGGGCCTCTCTCCTGGAGGCGCTCAGTCAGACCCAGTGTTGACATGTGGCAAGACGCTCCTCGGGGCACGTATTGCTTGGGCCTCTCTCCTGGAGTCCCACTGTCAGACCCAGTGTTGACATGTGGCAAGACGCTCCTCGGGGCGCGTCTTGCTTGGGCTTCTCTCATTGAGGCCCTCAGTCAGACCCAGTTTTGACATGTGTCAAGACGCTCCTCGGGGCGCGTCTTGCTTGGGCCTCTCTCCTGGAGGCGCTCAGTCAGACCCATTGTTGACATGTGGCAAGACGCTCCTCGGGGCGCGTCTTGCTTGGGCCTCTCTCCTGGAGGCACTCAGTCAGACCCAGTGGTGACATGTGGCAAGACGCTCCTCGGGGCGCGTCTTTCTTGGGCTTCTCTCCTGGAGGCCCTCAGTCAGACCCATTGGTGACTTGTGGCAAGACACTCCTCGGGGTGCGTCTTGCTGGGGCTTCTCTCATGGAAGCACTCAGTCAGACCCAGTGTTGACATGTGGCAAGACGCTCCTCGGGGCGCGTATTGCTTGGGCCTCTCTCCTGGAGGCGCTCAGTCAGACCCAGTGGTGACATGTGGCATGACGCTCCTCGGGGCGTGTCTTGCTTGGGCTTCTCTCCTGGAGGCCCTCAGTCAGACCCATTGTTGACATGTGGCAAGATGCTCCTCGGGGCGCTTCTTGCTTGGGCCTCTCTCCTGGAGGCGCTCAGTCAGACCCAGTGTTGACATGTGGCAAGACGCTCCTCGGGGCACGTCTTGCTTGGGCCTCTCTCCTGGAGGCGCTCAGTCAGACCCAGTGTTGACATGTGGCAAGACGCTCCTCGGGGCGCGTCTTGCTTGGGCCTCTCTCCTGGAGGCGCTCAGTCAGACCCAGTAATGACATGTGGCAAGACGCTCCTCGGGGCACGTCTTGCTTGGGCCTCTCTCCTGGAGGCGCTCAGTCAGACCCAGTGTTGACATGTGGCAAGACGCTCCTCGGGGTGCGTCTTGCTTGGGCCTCTCTCCTGGAGGCTCTCAGTCAGACCCAGTGGTGACATGTGGCAAGACACTCCTCGGGGCGCGCCTTGCTTGGGCCTCTCTCCTGGGGACGCTCAGTCAGACCGAGTGCTGACATGTGGCAAGACGCTCCTCGGGGCGCGTCTTGCTTGGGCCTCTCTCCTGGAGGCGCTCAGTCAGACCCAGTGTTGACATGTGGCAAGACGCTCCTCGGGGCACGTATTGCTTGGGCCTCTCTCCTGGAGTCCCACTGTCAGACCCAGTGTTGACATGTGGCAAGACGCTCCTCGGGGCGCGTCTTGCTTGGGCTTCTCTCATTGAGGCCCTCAGTCAGACCCAGTTTTGACATGTGTCAAGACGCTCCTCGGGGCGCGTCTTGCTTGGGCCTCTCTCCTGGAGGCGCTCAGTCAGACCCATTGTTGACATGTGGCAAGACGCTCCTCGGGGCGCGTCTTGCTTGGGCCTCTCTCCTGGAGGCACTCAGTCAGACCCAGTGGTGACATGTGGCAAGACGCTCCTCGGGGCGCGTCTTTCTTGGGCTTCTCTCCTGGAGGCCCTCAGTCAGACCCATTGGTGACTTGTGGCAAGACACTCCTCGGGGTGCGTCTTGCTGGGGCTTCTCTCATGGAAGCACTCAGTCAGACCCAGTGTTGACATGTGGCAAGACGCTCCTCGGGGCTCGTCTTGCTTGGGCCTCTCTGCTGGAGGCGCTCAGTCAGACCCAGTGGTGACACGTGGCAAGACGTTCCTCGGGTCGCGTCTTGCTTGGGCCTCTCTCCTGGAGGCGCTCAGTCAGACCCAGTGCTGACATGTGGCAAGAAGCTCCTCGGGGCGCGTCTTGCTTGGGCTTCTCTCCTGGAGGACCTCAGTCAGACCCATTGTTGACATGTGGCAAGACGCTCCTCGGGGCGCGTCTTGGTTGGGCCTCTCTCCTGGAGGCGCTCAGTCAGACCCAGTGGTGACATGTGTCAAGACGCTCCTCGGGGCGCGTATTGCTTGGGCCTCTCTCCTGGAGGCGCTCAGTCAGACCCAGTGGTGACATGTGGCAAGACGCTCCTCGGGGCGTGTCTTGCTTGGGCTTCTCTCCTGGAGGCCCTCAGTCAGACCCATTGTTGACATGTGGCAAGATGCTCCTCGGGGCGCTTCTTGCTTGGGCCTCTCTCCTGGAGGCGCTCAGTCAGACCCAGTGTTGACATGTGGCAAGACGCTCCTCGGGGCACGTCTTGCTTGGGCCTCTCTCCTGGAGGCGCTCAGTCAGACCCAGTGTTGACATGTGGCAAGACGCTCCTCGGGGCGCGTCTTGCTTGGGCCTCTCTCCTGGAGGCGCTCAGTCAGACCCAGTAATGACATGTGGCAAGACGCTCCTCGGGGCACGTCTTGCTTGGGCCTCTCTCCTGGAGGCGCTCAGTCAGACCCAGTGTTGACATGTGGCAAGACGCTCCTCGGGGTGCGTCTTGCTTGGGCCTCTCTCCTGGAGGCTCTCAGTCAGACCCAGTGGTGACATGTGGCAAGACACTCCTCGGGGCGCGCCTTGCTTGGGCCTCTCTCCTGGGGACGCTCAGTCAGACCGAGTGCTGACATGTGGCAAGACGCTCCTCGGGGCGCGTCTTGCTTGGGCCTCTCTCCTGGAGGCGCTCAGTCAGACCCAGTGTTGACATGTGGCAAGACGCTCCTCGGGGCACGTATTGCTTGGGCCTCTCTCCTGGAGTCCCACTGTCAGACCCAGTGTTGACATGTGGCAAGACGCTCCTCGGGGCGCGTCTTGCTTGGGCTTCTCTCATTGAGGCCCTCAGTCAGACCCAGTTTTGACATGTGTCAAGACGCTCCTCGGGGCGCGTCTTGCTTGGGCCTCTCTCCTGGAGGCGCTCAGTCAGACCCATTGTTGACATGTGGCAAGACGCTCCTCGGGGCGCGTCTTGCTTGGGCCTCTCTCCTGGAGGCACTCAGTCAGACCCAGTGGTGACATGTGGCAAGACGCTCCTCGGGGCGCGTCTTTCTTGGGCTTCTCTCCTGGAGGCCCTCAGTCAGACCCATTGGTGACTTGTGGCAAGACACTCCTCGGGGTGCGTCTTGCTGGGGCTTCTCTCATGGAAGCACTCAGTCAGACCCAGTGTTGACATGTGGCAAGACGCTCCTCGGGGCTCGTCTTGCTTGGGCCTCTCTGCTGGAGGCGCTCAGTCAGACCCAGTGGTGACACGTGGCAAGACGTTCCTCGGGTCGCGTCTTGCTTGGGCCTCTCTCCTGGAGGCGCTCAGTCAGACCCAGTGTTGACAAGTGGCAAGACGCTCCTCGGGGCGCATCTTGCTTGGGCCTCTCTCATGGAGGCCCTCTGTCAGACCCAGTGTTGACATGTGTCAAGACGCTCCTCGGGGCGCGTCTTGCTTTGGCCTCTCTCCTGGAGGCGCTCAGTCAGACCGAGTGCTGACATGTGGCAAGAAGCTCCTCGGGGCGCGTCTTGCTTGGGCTTCTCTCCTGGAGGACCTCAGTCAGACCCATTGTTGACATGTGGCAAGACGCTCCTCGGGGCGCGTCTTGCTTGGGCCTCTCTCCAGAAGGCCCTCTGTCAGACCCAGTGTTGACATGTGGCAAGACACTCCTCGGGGCATATCTTGCTTGGGCTTCTCTCCTGGAGGCGCTCAGTCAGCCCGAGTGCTGACATGTGGCAAGAAGCTCCTCGGGGCGCGTCTTGCTTGGGCTTCTCTCCTGGAGGACCTCAGTCAGACCCATTGTTGACATGTGGCAAGACGCTCCTGGGGGCGCGTCTTGGTTGGGCCTCTCTCCTGGAGGCGCTCAGTCAGACCCAGTGGTGACATGTGGCAAGACGCTCCTCGGGGCGCGTATTGCTTGGGCCTCTCTCCTGGAGGCGCTCAGTCAGACCCAGTGGTGACATGTGGCAAGACGCTCCTCGGGGCGAGTCGTGCTTGGGCCTCTCTCCTGGAGGCCCTCTGTCATACCCAGTGTTGACATATGTTAAGACGCTCCTCGGGGAGCGTGTTGCTTGGGCCTCTCTCCTGGAGGCCCTCTGTCAGACCCAGTGTTGACATGTGGCAAGACACTCCTCGGGGCATATCTTGCTTGGGCTTCTCTCCTGGAGGCCCTCAGTCAGACCCAGTGTTGACAAGTGTCAAGATGCTCCTCGGGGCACGTCTTGCTTGGGCCTCTCTCCTGGAGGCCCTCAGTCAGACCCATTGTTGACATGTGGCAAGACACTCCTCGGGGCGCATCTTGCTTGGGCTTCTCTCCTGGAGGCCCTCAGTCAGACCCATTGTTGACATGTGGCAAGACGCTCCTCGGGGCGCTTCTTGCTTGGGCCTCTCTCCTGGAGGCGCTCAGTCAGACCCAGTGTTGACATGTGGCAAGACGCTCCTTGGGGCACGTCTTGCTTGGGCCTCTCTCCTGGAGGCGCTCAGTCAGACCCAGTGTTGACATGTGGCAAGACGCTCCTCGGGGCGCGTATTGCTTGGGCCTCTCTCCTGGAGGCGCTCAGTCAGACCCAGTGGTGACATGTGGCAAGACGCTCCTCGGGGCGAGTCGTGCTTGGGCCTCTCTCCTGGAGGCCCTCTGTCATACCCAGTGTTGACATATGTTAAGACGCTCCTCGGGGAGCGTGTTGCTTGGGCCTCTCTCCTGGAGGCCCTCTGTCAGACCCAGTGTTGACATGTGGCAAGACGCTCCTCGGGGCATATCTTGCTTGGGCTTCTCTCCTGGAGGCCCTCAGTCAGACCCAGTGTTGACAAGTGTCAAGATGCTCCTCGGGGCACGTCTTGCTTGGGCCTCTCTCCTGGAGGCCCTCAGTCAGACCCATTGTTGACATGTGGCAAGACACTCCTCGGGGCGCATCTTGCTTGGGCTTCTCTCCTGGAGGCCCTCAGTCAGACCCATTGTTGACATGTGGCAAGACGCTCCTCGGGGCGCTTCTTGCTTGGGCCTCTCTCCTGGAGGCGCTCAGTCAGACCCAGTGTTGACATGTGGCAAGACGCTCCTTGGGGCACGTCTTGCTTGGGCCTCTCTCCTGGAGGCGCTCAGTCAGACCCAGTGTTGACATGTGGCAAGACGCTCCTCGGGGCGCGTCTTGCTTGGGCCTCTCTCCTGGAGGCGCTCAGTCAGACCCAGTAATGACATGTGGCAAGACGCTCCTCGGGGCACGTCTTGCTTGGGCCTCTCTCCTGGAGGCGCTCAGTCAGACCCAGTGTTGACATGTGGCAAGACGCTCCTCGGGGTGCGTCTTGCTTGGGCCTCTCTCCTGGAGGCTCTCAGTCAGACCCAGTGGTGACATGTGGCAAGACGCTCCTCGGGGCGCGCCTTGCTTGGGCCTCTCTCCTGGGGGCGCTCAGTCAGACCGAGTGTTGACATGTGGCAAGACGCTCCTCGGGGTGCGTCTTGCTTGGGCCTCTCTCCTGGAGGCTCTCAGTCAGACCCAGTGGTGACATGTGGCAAGACACTCCTCGGGGCGCGCCTTGCTTGGGCCTCTCTCCTGCGGGGCGCTCAGTCAGACCGAGTGCTGACATGTGGCAAGACGCTCCTCGGGGGGCGTCTTGCTTGGGCCTCTCTCCTGGAGGCGCTCAGTCAGACCCAGTGGTGACATGTGGCAAGACGCTCCTCGGGGCACGTATTGCTTGGGCCTCTCTCCTGGAGTCCCACTGTCAGACCCAGTGTTGACATGTGGCAAGACGCTCCTCGGGGCGCGTCTTGCTTGGGCTTCTCTCATTGAGGCCCTCAGTCAGACCCAGTGTTGACATGTGTCAAGACGCTCCTCGGGGCGCGTCTTGCTTGGGCCTCTCTCCTGGAGGCGCTCAGTCAGACCCATTGTTGACATGTGGCAAGACGCTCCTCGGGGCGCGTCTTGCTTGGGCCTCTCTCCTGGAGGCACTCAGTCAGACCCAGTGGTGACATGTGGCAAGACGCTCCTCGGGGCGCGTCTTTCTTGGGCTTCTCTCCTGGAGGCCCTCAGTCAGACCCATTGGTGACATGTGGCAAGACGCTCCTCGGGGTGCGTCTTGCTGGGGCTTCTCTCATGGAAGCACTCAGTCAGACCCAGTGTTGACATGTGGCAAGACGCTCCTCGGGGCTCGTCTTGCTTGGGCCTCTCTGCTGGAGGCGCTCAGTCAGACCCAGTGGTGACACGTGGCAAGACGCTCCTCGGGTCGCGTCTTGCTTGGGCCTCTCTCCTGGAGGCGCTCAGTCAGACACAGTGTTGACACGTGGCAAGACGCTCCTCGGGGCGCATCTTGCTTGGGCCTCTCTCATGGAGGCCCTCTGTCAGACCCAGTGTTGACATGTGTCAAGACGCTCCTCGGGGCGCGTCTTGCTTTGGCCTCTCTCCTGGAGGCGCTCAGTCAGACCGAGTGCTGACATGTGGCAAGACGCTCCTCGGGGCGCGTCTTGCTTGGGCCTCTCTCCAGAAGGCCCTCTGTCAGACCCAGTGTTGACATGTGGCAAGACACTCCTCGGGGCATATCTTGCTTGGGCTTCTCTCCTGGAGGCGCTCAGTCAGACCGAGTGCTGACATGTGGCAAGAAGCTCCTCGGGGCGCGCCTTGCTTGGGCCTCTCTCCTGCGGGACGCTCAGTCAGACCGAGTGCTGACATGTGGCAAGACGCTCCTCGGGGGGCGTCTTGCTTGGGCCTCTCTCCTGGAGGCGCTCAGTCAGACCCAGTGGTGACATGTGGCAAGACGCTCCTCGGGGCACGTATTGCTTGGGCCTCTCTCCTAGAGTCCCACTGTCAGACCCAGTGTTGACATGTGGCAAGACGCTCCTCGGGGCGCGTCTTGCTTGGGCTTCTCTCATTGAGGCCCTCAGTCAGACCCAGTGTTGACATGTGTCAAGACGCTCCTCGGGGCGCGTCTTGCTTGGGCCTCTCTCCTGGAGGCGCTCAGTCAGACCCATTGTTGACATGTGGCAAGACGCTCCTCGGGGCGCGTCTTGCTTGGGCCTCTCTCCTGGAGGCACTCAGTCAGACCCAGTGGTGACATGTGGCAAGACGCTCCTCGGGGCGCGTCTTTCTTGGGCTTCTCTCCTGGAGGCCCTCAGTCAGACCCATTGGTGACATGTGGCAAGACGCTCCTCGGGGTGCGTCTTGCTGGGGCTTCTCTCATGGAAGCACTCAGTCAGACCCAGTGTTGACATGTGGCAAGACGCTCCTCGGGGCTCGTCTTGCTTGGGCCTCTCTGCTGGAGGCGCTCAGTCAGACCCAGTGGTGACACGTGGCAAGACGCTCCTCGGGTCGCGTCTTGCTTGGGCCTCTCTCCTGGAGGCGCTCAGTCAGACACAGTGTTGACACGTGGCAAGACGCTCCTCGGGGCGCATCTTGCTTGGGCCTCTCTCATGGAGGCCCTCTGTCAGACCCAGTGTTGACATGTGTCAAGACGCTCCTCGGGGCGCGTCTTGCTTTGGCCTCTCTCCTGGAGGCGCTCAGTCAGACCGAGTGCTGACATGTGGCAAGACGCTCCTCGGGGCGCGTCTTGCTTGGGCCTCTCTCCAGAAGGCCCTCTGTCAGACCCAGTGTTGACATGTGGCAAGACACTCCTCGGGGCATATCTTGCTTGGGCTTCTCTCCTGGAGGCGCTCAGTCAGACCGAGTGCTGACATGTGGCAAGAAGCTCCTCGGGGCGCGTCTTGCTTGGGCTTCTCTCCTGGAGGACCTCAGTCAGACCCATTGTTGACATGTGGCAAGACGCTCCTCGGGGCGCGTCTTGCTTGGGCCTCTCTCCTGGAGGCGCTCAGTCAAACCCAGTGTTGTCATGTGGCAAGACGCTCCTCAGGGCGCGTCTTGGTTGGGCCTCTCTCCTGGAGGCGCTCAGTCAGACCCAGTGGTGACATGTGGCAAGACGCTCCTCGGGGCGCGTATTGCTTGGGCCTCTCTCCTGGAGGCGCTCAGTCAGACCCAGTGGTGACATGTGGCAAGACGCTCCTCGGGGCGAGTCGTGCTTGGGCCTCTCTCCTGGAGGCCCTCTGTCATACCCAGTGTTGACATATGTTAAGACGCTCCTCGGGGAGTGTGTTGCTTGGGCCTCTCTCCTGGAGGCCCTCTGTCAGACCCAGTGTTGACATGTGGCAAGACACTCCTCGGGGCATATCTTGCTTGGGCTTCTCTCCTGGAGGCCCTCAGTCAGACCCAGTGTTGACAAGTGTCAAGATGCTCCTCGGGGCACGTCTTGCTTGGGCCTCTCTCCTGGAGGCCCTCAGTCAGACCCATTGTTGACATGTGGCAAGACACTCCTCGGGGCGCATCTTGCTTGGGCTTCTCTCCTGGAGGCCCTCAGTCAGACCCATTGTTGACATGTGGCAAGACGCTCCTCGGGGCGCTTCTTGCTTGGGCCTCTCTCCTGGAGGCGCTCAGTCAGACCCAGTGTTGACATGTGGCAAGACGCTCCTTGGGGCACGTCTTGCTTGGGCCTCTCTCCTGGAGGCGCTCAGTCAGACCCAGTGTTGACATGTGGCAAGACGCTCCTCGGGGCGCGTCTTGCTTGGGCCTCTCTCCTGGAGGCGCTCAGTCAGACCCAGTAATGACATGTGGCAAGACGCTCCTCGGGGCACGTCTTGCTTGGGCCTCTCTCCTGGAGGCGCTCAGTCAGACCCAGTGTTGACATGTGGCAAGACGCTCCTCGGGGTGCGTCTTGCTTGGGCCTCTCTCCTGGAGGCTCTCAGTCAGACCCAGTGGTGACATGTGGCAAGACACTCCTCGGGGCGCGCCTTGCTTGGGCCTCTCTCCTGGGGGCGCTCAGTCAGACCGAGTGTTGACATGTGGCAAGACGCTCCTCGGGGTGCGTCTTGCTTGGGCCTCTCTCCTGGAGGCTCTCAGTCAGACCCAGTGTTGACATGTGGCAAGACGCTCCTCGGGGCGCGTCTCTCTTGGGCTTCTCTCATTGAGGCCCTCAGTCAGACCCAGTGTTGACATGTGTCAAGACGCTCCTCGGGGCGCGTCTTGCTTGGGCCTCTCTCCTGGAGGCGCTCAGTCAGACCCATTGTTGACATGTGGCAAGACGCTCCTCGAGGCGCGTCTTGCTTGGGCCTCTCTCCTGGAGGCACTCAGTCAGACCCAGTGGTGACATGTGGCAAGACGCTCCTCGGGGCGCGTCTTTCTTGGGCTTCTCTCCTGGAGGCCCTCAGTCAGACCCATTGGTGACATGTGGCAAGACGCTCCTCGGGGTGCGTCTTGCTGGGGCTTCTCTCATGGAAGCACTCAGTCAGACCCAGTGTTGACATGTGGCAAGACGCTCCTCGGGGCTCATCTTGCTTGGGCCTCTCTGCTGGAGGCGCTCAGTCAGACCCAGTGGTGACATGTGGCAAGACGCTCCTCGGGTCGCGTCTTGCTTGGGCCTCTCTCCTGGAGGCGCTCAGTCAGACACAGTGTTGACACGTGGCAAGACGCTCCTCGGGGCGCATCTTGCTTGGGCCTCTCTCATGGAGGCCCTCTGTCAGACCCAGTGTTGACATGTGTCAAGACGCTCCTCGGGGCGCGTCTTGCTTTGGCCTCTCTCCTGGAGGCGCTCAGTCAGACCGAGTGCTGACATGTGGCAAGACGCTCCTCGGGGCGCGTCTTGCTTGGGCCTCTCTCCAGAAGGCCCTCTGTCAGACCCAGTGTTGACATGTGGCAAGACACTCCTCGGGGCATTTCTTGCTTGGGCTTCTCTCCTGGAGGCGCTCAGTCAGACCGAGTGCTGACATGTGGCAAGAAGCTCCTCGGGGCGCGTCTTGCTTGGGCTTCTCTCCTGGAGGACCTCAGTCAGACCCATTGTTGACATGTGGCAAGACGCTCCTCGGGGCGCGTCTTGCTTGGGCCTCTCTCCTGGAGGCGCTCAGTCAAACCCAGTGTTGTCATGTGGCAAGACGCTCCTCAGGGCGCGTCTTGGTTGGTCCTCTCTCCTGGAGGCGCTCAGTCAGACCCAGTGGTGACATGTGGCAAGACGCTCCTCGGGGCGCGTATTGCTTGGGCCTCTCTCCTGGAGGCGCTCAGTCAGACCCAGTGGTGACATGTGGCAAGACGCTCCTCGGGGCGCGTCTTGCTTGGGCCTCTCTCCTGGAGGCCCTCTGTCAGACCCAGTGTTGACATATGTTAAGACGCTCCTCGGGGAGCGTGTTGCTTGGGCCTCTCTCCTGAAGGCCCTCTGTCAGACCCAGTGTTGACATGTGGCAAGACACTCCCCGGGGCATATCTTGCTTGGGCTTCTCTCCTGGAGGCCCTCAGTCAGACCCAGTGTTGACAAGTGTCAAGATGCTCCTCGGGGCACGTCTTGCTTGGGCCTCTCTCCTGGAGGCCCTCAGTCAGACCCATTGTTGACATGTGGCAAGACGCTCCTCGGGGCGCATCTTGCTTGGGCTTCTCTCCTGGAGGCCCTCAGTCAGACCCATTGTTGA